>NC_053038.3:105260954-105885954 GCF_002575655.3 Aegilops tauschii subsp. strangulata | reverse complement strand
CTTGTCCGTCTTTGAAGCCATTTAAAAAAAGATATTTGATTTATTTTGCAAGCAGACGCTCCCTAGCACAGAAACATCGTCCCCTCATCACAACCTCATCTCCTAGGACGAGCCAATTACTATCATTCTTCTTTCGCATTTTCCCTCCCTCGCCGTTGTTAAGGGTCACCGCCAGCAAAGACCAGATGAGAAATGGCAACGTCGGGGTCGCTCACCTCCTCGTATGGTTATAGTTTTTTTAGGGGTAGGGTATAGTTGTTAATAGTGTCACAATAGTTGAAGTTGGCAATGGCGTGGCGTATTGGGCTAGCACCTTTTGGTAGGGTCACAGCGGGTAGCCAGCTTGGGGGAGACCCTCCCCCGTCTCTGTTGGCGCCTTGCACCGTGGCGGATTGTTTGTTGATTAATTATGACTAGGGAGCATCCGTTGGTGGATGGTGAGCATATCTAGTGCACCGAAGGAATCTATGCACGGGGTGCAACAAGTTATTTTGGACCATTGGATGGATATTCGATGGATGCAGTCTAGCTGGTAAATGGATTGTTGGCACATTAGCAAAAAAATCCCTCACGCAATATCAAAATCAACCCACACTCCATAATTTTCCTCTCTCATTACTAAATGCACATGCAATTTCTTTCTTCAAACATAGAAATGACCATATATGTTGACCTGTATATCCGAATGTAGATCTGATTGACCATCATCTTTGTTTTGCTGAGATGTTCGAAACAAGATTAATGTTGGATATATTTTTCTATCTTTTTTTGTTTTCGAACTTGACTGCAATATTTATAAGTTTCTAGTCAAATAAAAAATGTAGTAAATATTGGTCTTGTTCCAAAGATATAGAAAGAAATATTATAGCCAAAAGGGATCCAAAATCAGACATTTTGTTAAAAATATATAAACCTTTTGTATCTAGACCAAAAAAATAAGAGAATAAGATGCGAAGTGTAGGTTGAATTCAAAAAACCAGAAGGACGATTTTGCGAATGTGCCAACAATCCACCTTCTAGCCAAACCACACTCCTCATGTTTTCATCCAATGGCCCAAAATCACGTGGTAAACTAGGTGCACAAATTAGTCCGTTTCACGGGATACGTTCTCGAGTGCAATGTGTAGTGCACCCCCGTGAATCTCCAGCTATTCATGGAATGCTTATTGGCATGGATAACTGTCCATTCCGCTATGAATGGAGGTTGCGTCATGTCATACATGTTGGTTTCTAAGATAGCCAAGGGTCTATCTGCTTGTCTGCATCATTTTTTGCCTCCTTGCATTTGTGACTTAGTTCAGCCTGGCTGAGTAAAAACAGGCTCCATGCCATGTTTTGCAGCATGTTTGGTTGCCAACATTAGGGCAGCAAATTCCCCACAATATTTTGTTGCCCACATTTCGTGATTTTCAGCTGGGATCATGCACTACACGATGTTTGGTTACACACGTTCGGCTCGATGTAGTAACCTTGTACCCCTATGTGGTGAGCTTACCATCTACTACCTCCCTAACCAAAGTAATACCACAATGGCGACGAACTGAATGAAGATTATCAAGTTATTCATCCCACACAAACCTATATGACCTGCACCCTTGCCTACACCGGGATAGCTCTTCTCTTTGAGCATGAACTTGGAGTAGTCATCCTCTGCGTCCTGCCTACTCTTAAATCTTTTGTAGCGGCTTTCTTTATAACCGCTCACTTGTTCATGGCATGTATCCTGGAACCATCCCTGAGTACAGCACATATCACTTCATATACCACTATAGAATACAAAAAATTCTAGCAGCAGGCAAAGCGACACAACATATGAAACAGAAGCAACATAGGCATACATGATCATATACCCAAAAAAGCAACATAAGTTCATCCTAACTACTACAGTGTCATCTTGCCACCACATCCAAAAGAGGGTGTGATCCTACCACCGCAAGTTCACCATCAACATAAGGGGTTAATATATACCACCTCATCAAAACATATAGACTAGCGAGTGTTTTAAAGCCCTAGCTACCACAGAATGTACATCATCGTCATCATCATCATCATCATGCATGCCATCACCACCACCAGACCATAGAACTAGAAGTAGGACTTGCCCAGCCAGGTCCTAATCCAGAGGGCCATATGATGCGCTTCCATCCAACAAACCCAAGACCCTGCACCCTTTTGTCCGGCAGGTGGCCAAGAGTCACCATCCAAGCCTCCCGATGAAGCCACCCGCTCCATGCCAACGCTCTAGAGGGAAGGGTGGACATCAATATGATTGCTCTTCCTGATGGTGGATGACACCTCCTTCACCGCATCGGTCATGCTGCTAAAGATACTAAGCTCCTCCTCCATCAAATTTCTCCTCTTCCTCTTCCTCCCATGAGCAGGATAGTGATTTGCCATCAAGGATGATGGTCTCCAGCTCCTGGGTGTCTGGATACTCAGGCATAGGCGAACCAAGAGGCTCACCGGAGCCCATGGCCTGCTTGCTGGTAGCCAGACCCCAGGAGAAGTTAGTCTCCATCTAAGAGTAATTTCGTATGGGAGTGTTGAGGAACTCAGCGTCCTTGGGGTGGTCCTAAGAAAGAAACACAACAATGTCAGCTGTGATTGGCATGTTAGAGGAGGAAAACAAGTGAAACAGAGTAGTATGTTAATTAGCTAACCACAATATGTGCTTGGTAATGCTCTTCCTCCAACAAGATCGTGAATTCCCGATCCCATTGTGCACCACTAAGGTCTCTGAGCTCAGACACGTCTGGTTGTCCACTTACTGAGGTGATTGTAGACCTAGGTTGAGGTCACCTCTATTCCACAGAACTCAAAGACCTGCTTGGCAACAACGTTGAGGTGCACCTCCTTGAAGCCCTTGTCAATCCTAACCTCACTGGAGATGATCTCACATATCCTGTTAAGCACAAACATGGACAAGAAAGACTGTCATTTCATCGCGTACCCCTTCCCAAACCCCCTAATCGCTGCCTTTTGTAGCCTTAGTGGCCGCCTTAGTAGCTGTCGGTAGCAGCTGGCTGAAGGAAATATGCCCTAGAGGCAATAATAAAGTTGTTATTTATATTTCATTATATCATGATAAATGTGTAGGATCGAAAGTATGTCTAGAGGGGGGTGATTAGACTACTTGACCAAATAAAAATCTAGCCTTTTCCCAATTTTAAGTCTTGGCAGATTTTAGCAACTTAGCACAAGTCAAGCAATCAACCTACACATGCAATTCTAAGAGTATAGCAGCGGAATGTAAATCAATGCATATGAAGGTAAAGGGGAGGAGTTTGAAGGGAGAAAACGCAATGTAGACACGAAGATTTTTGGCGTGGTTTCGATAGGTGGTGCTATCGTACATCCACATTGATGGAGACTTCAACCCACGAAGGGTAATGGTTGCCCGAGTCCACGGAGGGCTCCACTGTAACATCCCAAATTTTTAATTTGGAATGTTATACATAAGTCATTCTTGTATAGCATATTTTATCGCATTTCGTTCCGCGGTCCTCGAAATCCTAAGCAACTCAAGGACCCACGAAGAGAGTTGGGGATTTCATGTTCTTCATATTTGAATTCTATCAAATATCGAAACAAGGATCACTTTGGTTTTAATTATTTTTCTCTCCGAAAATATTTCATATTAAAATATATTAGAGGAGATAATATGGCTTCTCCAAAATAAATGAAATATTGGAGGGAAAATATTAAAATCAAATAAATAAATTTTATTTGGATTTTATTGCAATTTTATTTGAATTAGGAAAAATGTGCGTTTTTCAAAATTGCATTAGAGGTCCAAATAAATGTTCACTTTGTCCGCAATATTATTAGAGGACCATGAAAATTTATTTCAGGATTTTTGGACTCCGTTTAGTATTTCTTTTATTTGTTTTTCCGCGTCAGGTTTTTTAAAAAAAAAGTTGCACCGACCTAACCGGGCCGTTCCGACTAGGACTCCTGGCCCGGCCGGCTTTATAAGCCGAGGCCCGCGACCCCGAGGCCCAAGTCGCCTCGCCGCCGCCCGATCCGCCGCCGCCGCCGTCCGCCGCCGCCTCGCCTCGCCCCGCCGCCGCCGCCGACCCGCCGCCCCGCCGGACCCGACCCCGCCGCCGAGTTAGTAACCGCCGCCGCCGCCGGTTTTCGCGAGAAAAACCGTTCGTTTTTTAGAAACCCTAAGATTGTTTTTTTGTTTAGATCGGTTTTTGCTCGGTTTTCTTCGGTTTAGTTAAATAGTGGACGTTCGTCCGTACGTTCGTTTCAACGAACGATGTTCATCCGTTAGCCGCAGACAGTGAACGGTCGTTCCTCAGTTTTTCTTTTTCCAGGGTTTTCCGTGATTATTTCCGATTGTGATTTCTGCCCTGATCTTCGATCTAGTATATCTTTTCGCTCGTTTGTCCAAATCAGGTGAAACAAGCGCATAGATCTTTGTCTCGAAGCCCTCTTTCTGTTTAACGAACTTGAACAAGATTTTGGTACTGTAAAATTTGACTTTAGTCCAGATTAGTAATCGGATCTTGTTTCTTTTGTAGTTTGAGTTTCGTTGCTCCGTTTGATTTGATTCTTTTTGCAAACCGGAGTTCTTCAGTTGAACTTTCTGGTTAGATCTTCTTATTTGAGTTTTCCCCGTGCATCTTTGCTTGATTGCTTATGTATGTTATTGTTTGTTTGCGATAGAATTCCCGGAGTGCGAAGCGTGCTACTACGAGTCACTAGGTTTTGCGGATCGTCAGCAAGGCAAGTAACACTTTGATCATACCCCTTTCATACCCAGTTTTTATGCATTAGTTCAACCCTCACACATTGCATGAGTAGGATCTCTTAACATGTGGGTATTTGGGAAGTAGATGATGAGGTAGAACCTATGGCCCTGTTTATTATCAAACCCCTGGGAGTTACTTATACGTTATGCTTATATTGCCATGCTATGCTCGTAGACGTGAATTGGGGTTGAGTGAATCCATGACAGATGTGAGTTGCTAATTAATGGTTCAACTTAAGGTGGCAACTTTAATACATATCTGGGTGGATTGCTTGTGGGCACCTGGAGAATCCAGTGTTGTCCTAGGATATCCCGGAGTACCTGTGTGATCATCCTACGGTCCGCCACCCAGGCTCAAAGGGATCATAAGATTATTCATGCTAGAAACTTCCGTGTGCAACCACAAGCCATTATGGGCTCTGGCATAGTTGAGTATGTTGCGTGACCTCTTTCAGTGGTAGGCTAGTAGATGTAGGGGAAAGTAGGTGTAACTGTCTACCCAGAGTAAAGAGTTAATGCTTGCTTCTGAAAGACTGTGTCTCGGTCATCCATTTCTCAAACACCATGTAGTGCGAGAAATCAAATGGAGGAGATCGAGTCTTGTGGGGCAAAGTGCGCAAACCTCTGCAGAGTGTATAAACTAATCATGGTTAGCGTCCCTGGTTATGGACATCTTGAGTATCTGGTACTTGAATTATTGATTTGATCTCATCACTCTAAATTAATTTGTTGGGTTGATAATGACTACTTTAATTGGGATTGAGTTGGAGGAACCTTCTCAATGATGTTTCAACCACCATGATAGTTAAATAAAAATTTATTCCTTTGTTGTAGGGAAAAATTGGCTTTTCGCAAAAACAATACAACCTTAGAGCCTCCACCAGCCATATATGCATGTAGTGATAGCATTTATCTGTTCATTGCTCTACCGTGTTATATTGCCAGCATATTCCATGTGCTGACCCGTTTTCGGGCTGCAACGTATCATGTTGCAGACTTTTCAGACGAAGAGTAAGGTGCACTAGGTCGTTTGTCATGCACTCAGCTATGCGGTTGGAGTTGATGGACTCACTTTATCTTCCAAGCCTTCCGTTGTTATCTTATTTAGATGGCCTTAAGCCATATTTATTGTAATAAGTTCTCTTTTGAGACATTCGATGTAATAAGTGTGTGATTGCTACTCTGTTATAAATCCATTCAAGTACTGTGTGTGTCAGCATTACCGATCCAGGGATGACACTGAAGCACAGAGACTTGACCGTCTGAGGTCGGGTCGCTATAAGATGGTATCAGAGCACACGCTGAATGTAGGACACGACCACTAAGATGAGCCATAGGTCACTCTTCTCTACTCATTTCTGACTCCTCTCCATTCTCCACTTTTTAGGATGGCGGACTCAAGGAACAAGTTTGCACAACCAGATGAAGACACACCTTTTGGGAGACACTTGGAGGAAGTCACTAGGTACCTGAACATCGGAATACCAAGCTTCACCGGGACCTACACCGCCACTTTACCAGAAGAGGAGCGTTGGATGATCCGAGTTCAAGTTCCAGGAAGGACATTCACGCCAGTTACTGAGCCCATAGAGTTTTCCTTTGATGCCCCAACCTAGAGTTTAGGTAAGAGCATGGCAGCCCACATCGCCATGGGACGCATCGGCGAAGTTTATCACAAGGATCTTAAGGACACCATCTACCAGATATGTGGGCGCCGAGACGAGCAATGGGAGATGATCAACACAAGGAAGGACAGGTCCATTGCAGCTTTCATCCAGGAGTTAAACCAACACATTCGACGCCAGGAGAACCAAATGTGCGCAGGCATGATGGATTTGAAGAAGGCGATGACCAGGATCACAGAGCTAGAAGAGGAACTCAAGTCTACACGCGATGGATATGTGGAGGAAATGACGATACTCGTGGAGAAGAATGACGACCTGGCAAGGAAGCTAGGAGTTTTTATGGGAGACCCCGCGCCAGGAGGAGAAGACGACGAACCTAAGGAAATTCGTTCCGAAGACTACATCATCATCGACGACACCGACTCCGACCCTGATGATAGTGATGATGATTATGAAGACGAAGCTGGAGCAGACATCATGGAGTCTTCCACCGATCAATATTTCTAGATGACCACCATATGATTAGTAGTCTTTCCCCATGTATATAGTAGTAGTCCGAGCACTTTTGTCACGATAGTTCTAGACCGATTGTATGCCCTTGCTTGATTGATTGAGTGATATGATATGATTGTGTTTGTCTCATGTGCATATGGGTAGTGCTTTCTCACTAGACCTCATTCTACTCTAATCTATCCCCTCTAAACCCATCAGATGCCTCCGAGACGTGACATCGGATTTGTCTTCCCACCAGAGATCACCCAGTTGATCCAGCAGCAGAATGCCTTGATGCAGATATTAGTCCAGAACCAAGGCAACAACAACAACCCGCCTCCAGTTGACAACTTAGCCCGTTTCTTGAGGTTGCAGCCGCCGGTGTTTTCCAGTAGCACCGAGCCAATAGTTGCGGATGACTGGCTACGCATGATTGGAAGGGAGTTGACCACCGCAGGTCGCACAGATGCAGACAAGGTGCGTTTTGCCGCACATCAGTTGGATGGACCAGCAGCCTCATGGTGGGAGAATTACACAGCCACTTTCCCAATAGCCAACATCACTTGGGATCAGTTTCAGCAAGCATTCCGCACAGCCCATGTCTCAACTGGAGCTATGAGCATGAAGAAGCGCGAGTTTCGCAACTTGCACCAGGGAAATCGTACCGTGGCTCAGTATGTAGATGAGTTTAGTAAGCTATCTCGTTATGCCCTGATGATGTGGCCACAGATGCCGCGAAGCAGGAGAAGTTTATGGAAGGGCTGAATGATGAGATGAGCATGCAGTTGATGGTGGCAACATTCAACAACTACCAGGAGTTGGTAGACAAGACTCTTATGATTGAAGGGAAGCAGCAGCAGATTGAGAGCCGCAAAAGGAAGTATGGACAGGGGAAGTACAACTCAGGAGCTCAGCAGAAGTCTCGTTTCACCCCGAACTCGGGAGGATTTACCCATAACCATGGAGGCCACACCCACAATGGAGGAAGTACGCATAACCACAGTGGCCCCAAGAATGGGAATGGGAGTGGAGCAAGCAGTAATCAGAACCGCTCCAACCCAGTCACACTCGCCAAGAAGGATCTAAGTCACATTACTTGTTTCAAGTGCGGGAAGACTGGACACTATGCCATTGAGTGCCCTGAAGCGAAGAATGAGAATGGCAATGGAAGCTCTGGGAAGAAGCCCAACCCTTTCAACAGGGCACAAGTGAACCACATGAACATGGAGGAGGTTGAAGAACAGCCTGATGCAGTTATCGGTAAGTTTTTGGTTAAGTCATTTACCGCAATTGTTCTTTTTGATACTGGTGCATCGCATTCATACATTTCAAGGGGATTCGTGGATAAGTATAAGTTGCCCACTAAAGTACTTAGGACACCTATGTTAGTAAGCTCACCAGGAGCGGAGTATATGGCAAGTCAAGGATGTTTTCAGATGCCATTGACCATTGGAAGCCATGTTTTCCCCTCAGACCTGATAATTTTGGAGTCACAAGGATTGGATGTGATACTAGGAATGGATTGGCTATCGTTGTATGGGGGAAACATCGATTGCACCAGTAAGTCGATTTTACTCACCACCCCGGAGGGAAAAAGGATCAAGTATGTATCCAGGCATGCGCCGAGGAGGACCCAAGTAAATTCTCTTACAGGAGTTGTTCAGGAGGAAGTGCCTGTAGTGAAAGATTACCAAGATGTATTTCCAGAGGAGCTACCAGGAATGCCGCCGGATCGAGACATCGAGTTTTTGATAGAGTTGTTGCCAGGCACCGGACCGATATCGAAGAGACCATACCGGATGCCCGCAAATGATCTGGAGGAGATTAAGAAGCAGATTAAGGAGTTATTGGAGAAAGGGTACATTCGACGAAGTTCATCACCATGGGGAGCCCTAGTGATCTTGGTTGAGAAGAAGGATGGATCGTTAAGGATGGTTGTTGATTATCGTGCGTTGAACGAAGTGACGATCAAGAACAAGTACCCACTGCCGATGATTAATGATCTGTTTGACCAGCTGCAAGGAGCTAAAGTGTTTTCGAAGATCGACCTGCGATCAGGATATCACCAGCTGAAGATTAGGGGAAAGGATATACCTAAGACAGCTTTTACCACAAGGTATGGGCTATATGAGTATACGGTTATGTCATTTGGATTGACTAACGCCCCTGCCTATTTCATGAGTATGATGAACAAGGTGTTCATGGAATTCTTGGATAAGTTTGTTGTGGTGTTCATTGATGATATCTTGGTATACTCGAAGAATGAAGAGGAACACAAGGAACATTTGCGCTTAGTTCTCGAGAAGCTCAGGGAACATCAGTTATATGCCAAGTTTAGCAAATGTGAGTTTTGGTTGAAGGAAGTTGGATTTCTTGGATATGTTATATCAGGAGAAGGTATAGTAGTGGATCCTACTAAGGTTCAGTCTGTCACTGAGTGGTTGGCACCCACCTCAGTTGGAGAGATCCGCAGTTTTCTGAGACTCGCGGGATACTACCAGAGATTTATTGAGAATTTTTCCAAGATTGCAAAGCCTATGACGGCGTTGTTGAAGAAAGATACTAAGTTCCATTGGAATGAAGAATGCAAAGCAAGTTTCCAGGAGTTGAAGAAACGTTTGACTACAGCCTCTGTGCTGATTCTGCCGGATATACGCAAGGATTTCCAAGTGTATTGCGACGACTCTCGCTTAGGACTTGGAGGAGTACTTATGCAAGACGGAAGAGTTGTTTCGTATGCCTCACGTCAACTTCGACCGCACGAGTTGAATTATGCCACCCATGATTTGGAGTTAGCAGCTGTGGTGCATGCGCTCAAGACCTGGAGACATTATCTCATTGGAAACTGTTGTGATGTGTACACGGATCATAAGAGTTTGGAGTACATTTTCACTCAGAAGGAGCTGAACCTCAGGCAGAGGAGATGGTTGGAGCTCATAAAGGATTATGATATGAAGTTGCCTATCATCCAGGAAAGGCCAATGTCGTAGCAGATGCTTTGAGCCGGAAGAGTTATGTCAATACCCTCGTAAGCGGAGGATTGCCAAAGGAGTTAGCAGAAGATCTCAGGGAGCTTCGTTTGGAGATAGTCCCTAGAGGTTTTGTTGCAGCATTGGAGGTTCAATCAACGTTATTGGGAAAGATTCGAGAAGCTCAGAAAAGAAATTGCCGAGATAAAGGAGAAGATGAGTGAAGGAAAAGCTAAAGGTTTTCGTGAGCATGAGCACGACACCTTGTGGTTCGAGGACCGTGTATATGTGCCCAATAATGCAGAGATCAGGAAGTTGATACTTCAGGAAGCTCATGACTCGCCATACTCGATACACCCCAGAAACACCAAGATGTATTTGTATTTGAAGGAGCGTTTCTGGTGGACTGGTATGAAGAAAGACATTGCTGAGTATGTAGCCGTATGTGACATATGTCAGAGAGTGAAGGTCGAACATCAGAAGACAGCAGGATTACTACAGCCTATGCTGATACCCGAATGGAAGTGGGACAAGCTTGGCATGGATTTTATCACCGGATTACCCAGGACCCGATCAGGATATGATTCTATCTGGGTAGTAGTAGATCGTCTGACCAAAGTAGCTCACTTTATCCCAGTGAAGACCACCTATACAAGTGCGAAGTTGGCCAAGATATATATGACCAGGATCGTATGTCTGCACGGAGTTTCGAGGACCATCGTATCAGATAGAGGAACACAGTTTACTTCAAGGTTTTGGCACCAGCTGCATCAGACTTTGGGTACCAGGCTAGAGTTCAGTACAGCCTTTCATCCGCAGTCAGATGGACAGACTGAGAGAGTCCATCAGATTCTGGAGGACATGCTGAGAGCTTGTGCACTAGATTATGGATCTAGTTGGGATGACACTTGCCCTACGCGGAATTCTCGTACAACAATAGCTACCAGGCCAGTTTGAAAATGGCACCGTTCGAAGCCTTGTATGGAAGAAGATGCCGAACACCATTGATGTGGGATGAAGTTGGAGACCGTCAGTTGTTTGGACCGGATTTGATTAAAGAGTCAGAAAAGAAGGTTAAGCTAATTCGAGATAGACTGAAGGTAGCTCAGTCCAGACAGAAGAGCTATGCAGACTCAAAATGCAAGGAGGTAGTCTATGAATCGGAGACAGAGGATATCTCCGTGTGTCACCACTATGAGGAGTTAAACATTTTGGAGTTAAGGGAAAGTTAGCCTCGAGATTTGTAGGACCATACCGAGTTTTGGAACGCATGGGAGAGGTTGCCTACAAGTTGGAGTTACCCGAAGGATTGTCAGGAGTTCATGATGTGCTTCACGTTTCCCAGTTAAAGAAGTGTCATGCAGAGATGGTCGATATTCCTCTGAGAGACACAGTGCCCCTGGAAGCAATCCAGTTAGATAGTGATTTGACATATGAGGAGAAACCTGTCAGGATTCTCGAGTTTGCCAGCCGAGTTACTCGCAGCAAGGTTATCAAGTTTTGCAAAGTTCAGTGGAGCCACCATACCGAGGATGAAGCCACCTGGGAACGAGAGGATGATCTACGCAAAGACCACCCACACCTATTTTCTAGCCAACCCGAATGTCGAGGACGAGATTCATCTTAAGGGGGTAGGTTTGTAACATCCCAAATTTTTAATTTGGAATGTTATACATAGGTCATTCTTGCATAGCATATTTTATCGCATTTCATTTCGCGATCCTTGAAATCCTAAGCAACTCAAGGACCCACGAAGAGAGTTGGGGATTTCATGTTCTTCATATTTGAATTCTATCAAATATCGAAACAAGGATCATTTTGGTTTTAATTATTTTTCTCTCCGAAAATATTTCATATTAAAATATATGAGAGGAGATAATATGACTTCTCCAAAATAAATGAAATATTGGAGGGAAAATATTAAAATCAAATAAATAAATTTTATTTGGATTTTATTGCAATTTTATTTGAATTAGGAAAAATGTGCGTTTTTCAAAATTGCATTAGAGTCCCAAATAAATGTTCACTTTGTCCGCAATATTATTAGAGGACCATGAAAATTTATTTCAGGATTTTTGGACTCCGTTTAGTATTTCTTTTATTTGTTTTTCCGCGTCAATTTTTTTTTTAAAAAAGTTGCACCGACCTAACCGGGCCGTGTCCGACTAGGACTCCTGGCCCGGCTGGCTTTATAAGCCGAGGTCCGCGACCCCGAGGCCCAAGTCGCCTCGCCGCCGCCCGATCCGCCGCCGTCCGCCGCCGCTGTCCGCCGCCGCCTCGCCGCCCCGCTGGACCCGACCCCGCCGCCGAGGTAGTAACCGCCGCCACCGCCGGTTTTCGCGAGAAAACCCGTTCTTTTTTTAGAAACCCTAAGATCGTTTTTTTATTTAGATCGGTTTTTGCTCGGTTTTCTTTGGTTTAGTTAAATAGTGGATGTTCGTCCGTACGTTCGTTTTAACGAACGCTATTCATCTGTTAGCCGCAGACAGTGAACGTTCATTCGTTAGCCTGTTCGTCAGTTTTTCTTTTTCCAGGGTTTTTCCGCGATTATTTCCGATCGCGATTTCTGCCCTGATCTTCGATCTAGTATATCTTTTCGCTCGTTTATCCAAATCAGGTGAAACAAGCGCATAGATCTTCGTCTCGAAGCCCTCTTTCTGTTTAACGAACTTGAACAAGATTTTGGTACTGTAAAATTTGACTTTAGTCCAGATTAGTAATTGGATCTTGTTTCTTTTGTAGTTTGAGTTTCGTTGCTCCGTTTGATTTGATTCTTTTTGCAAACCGGAGTTCTTCAGTTGAACTTTCTGGTTAGATCTTCTTATTTGAGTTTTCCCCGTGCATCTTTGCTTGATTGCTTATGTATGTTATTGTTTGTTTGCGATAGAATTCCCGGAGTGCGAAGCGTGCTACTACGAGTCACTAGGTTTTGCGGATCGTCAGCAAGGCAAGTAACACTTTGATCATACCCCTTTCATACCCAGTTTTTATGCATTAGTTAAACCCTCACACATTGCATGAGTAGGATCTCTTAACATGTGGGTATTTGGGAAGTAGATGATGAGGTAGAACCTATTGCCCTGTTTATTATCAAACCCATGGAGTTACTTATACGTTATGCTTATATTGCCATGCTATGCTCGTAGACGTGAATTGGGGTTGAGTGAATCCATGACAGATGTGAGTTGTTAATTAATGGTTCAACTTAAGGTGGCAACTTTAATACATATCTGGGTGGATTGCTTGTGGGCACCTGGAGAATCCAGTGTTGTCCTAGGATATCCCGGAGTACCTGTGTGATCATCCTACGGTCCGCCACCCAGGCTCAAAGGGATCATAAGATTATTCATGCTAGAAACTTCCGTGTGCAGCCACAAGCCATTATGGGCTCTGGCATAGTTGAGTATGTTGCGTGACCTCTTTCAGTGGTAGGCTAGCAGATGTAGGGGAAAGTAGGTGTAACTGTCTACCCAGAGTAAAGAGTTAATGCTTCTGAAAGACTGTGTCTCGGTCATCCATTTCTCAAACACCATGTAGTGCGAGAAATCAAACGGAGGAGATCGAGTCTTGTGGGGAAAAGTGCGCAAACCTCTGCAGAGTGTATAAACTAATCATGGTTAGCCGTGTCCCCGGTTATGGACATCTTGAGTATATGGTACTTGAATTATTGATTTGGCATCATCACTCTAAATTAATTTGTTGGGTTGATAATGACTACTTTAATTGGGATTTAGTTGGAGGAACCTTCTCAATGATGTTTCAACCACCATGATAGTTAAATAAAAATTTATTCCTTTGTTGTAGGAAAAAATTGGCTTTTCGCAAAAACAATACAACCTTAGAGCCTCCACCAGCCATATATGCATGTAATGATAGCATTTATCTGTTCATTGCTCTACTGTGTTATATTGCCAGCATATTCCATGTGCTGACCCATTTTCGGGCTGCAACGTATCATGTTGCAGACTTTTCAGGCGAAGAGTAAGGTGCGCTAGGTCGTTTGTCATGCACTCAGCTATGCCGTTGGAGTTGATGGACTCACTTTATCTTCCAAGCCTTCCGCTGTTATCTTATTTAGATGGCCTTAAGCCATATTTATTGTAATAAGTTCTCTTTTGAGACATTCAATGTAATAAGTGTGTGATTGCTACTCTGTTATAAATCCATTCAAGTACTGTGTGTGTCAGCATTACCGATCCAAGGATGACACTGAAGCACAGAGACTTGACTGTCTGAGGTCAGGTCGCTACATCCACCCATGAAGGGTCCACGAAGAAGCAAACTTGTCTATCCCACCATGGCCATCGCCCACGAAGGACTTGCCTCACTACGGTAGATCTTCACGAAGTAGGCGATCTCCTTGCCCGCACAAACTCCTTGGTTCAACTCCACAATCTTGACGGAGGCTCCCAAGTGACACCTAACCAATCTAGGAGACACCACTCTCCAAAAGATAATAGATGGTGTGTTGATGATGAACTCCTTGCTCTTGTGCTTCAAATGATAGTCTCCCAACACTCAACTCTCTCTCTCACGGATTTGGATATGGTGGAAAGATGATTTGAGTGAAAAGCAACTTGAGGAAGGCTAGAGATCAAGATTCTTGTGGTTGGATTGGAATGTCTTGGTCTCAACACATCAGTAGGTGGTTCTCTCTCGGAAAATGAGTAGTGGAAGTGTAGGCACGTTTTGATGGCTCTCTCCATGAATGGAGGAAGGGTGGAGGGGTATATATAGCCTCCACACAAAATCTAACCGTTACACATAATTTACCAAACTCGGTGGGACCGAATAGTGAAACTCGGTTAGACCGATTCAGTTCAAAATGTGAACGTTAGGCTTTTCGGTGGGACCGACATGATCAACTCGGTGGGACCGATGTGCTAGGGTTAGGGCATAACTTGATCTCGGTGAGACCAATCACATGAACTCGATGAGACCGATTTCAGTAATAGGCAAACAAAGAGTTGGTCAGGCAAACTCGGTGGGACCAATCGCTCATTTCGGTGAGACCGAAACGTTACAAAAATGAAATAGAGAGTTTGCATTGCGAACTCGGTGGGACCGATCGCTCATTTCGGTTAGACCGAAACGTTACGAAGGAAATAGAGAGTTTGCAATCCCATCTCGGTGAGACCGAGATCCCTATCGGTGAGACCGAGATCCCTATCGGTGAGACCGAACTGATTAGGGTTTCTGGCTATGGCTAGGTCAAATGAACTCGGTGGCGCCGAATAGATCAAATCGGTGGGGCCAAGTTTGACTTTAGGTTTAGGGCATATGTGGAATTGAGAAAGTGGTCGAGGGCTTTTGGAGCATATCACTCAACATTTTGAGCAAGCAAGCCATTAAGCAACACCTCATCCCCTTTTAATAGTATTGGCTTTTCCTATGGACTCATTGTGATCTTGGATCACTAAAATGAAAATGTAGAGTCTTGAGCTTTTCCCAATATGTGTCCTTCGCATTTTGAGGGGTCCACATCTCTAGTCCATGCCATGCCAATCATTGAACTTTCTGAAATGATCATCTTGAAAGAGTATTAGTTCAATGAGCTATATGTTGTTAAGAATTACCAAAACCACCCATGGATTAATTGCACTTTCAAAATGTTTATTATTCATGCTAGAATTGTATTAACCGGAAACTTGATGCATGTGTGAATACATAGACAAAACACCGTTTCCCTAGTATGCCTCTACTTGACTAGCTCGTTAATCAAAGATGGTTAAGTTTCCTGACCATAGACATGTGTAGTCATTTGATGAACGGGATCAAATTATTAGGATAATGATATTATGGACAAGACCCATCCGTTAGCTTAGCATAGTGATCGTTAAGTTTTATTGCTATTACTTCTTCATGACTTATACATATTCCTTTAACTATGAGATTATGCAACTCCCGAATACCGGAGGAACACCTTGTGTGCTATCAAATGTCACAACATAACTGGGTTATTATAAAGATGCTCTACAGGTGTCTCCGAATGTGTTTGTTGGGTTGGCATAGATCGAGATTAGGATTTGTCACTCCGAGTATCGAAGAGGTATCTCTGGGCCCTCTCGGTAATGCACATCATGATAAGCCTTGCAAACAATGTGACTAATGAGTTAGTTGTGGGATGATGCATTACGGAACGAGTAAAGAGACTAGCCGGTAACGATATTGAACTAGGTATGAGAATACCGACGATCGAATCTCTGACAAGTAACATACCGATGACAAAGGGAATGACGTATATTGTCATTGCGATTTGATCGATAAAGATCTTCGTAGAATATGTAGGAACCAATATGACCATCCAGGTTCCACTATTCGTTATTGATCGGAGATGTGTCTCGGTCATGTCTACATAGTTCTCGAACCCGTAGGGTCCACACGCTTAACGTTCGATGACGATTTGTATTATGAGTTATGTGTTTTGGTGACCAGAGATTGTTGGAGTCCCGGATGAGATCACAGACATGACGAGGAGTCTTGAAATGGTCGAGAGGTACAGATTGATATATTGGACGATAGTATTTGGACACCGGAATGGTTTCGGATTATCGGAGTACCGAGGGGTTACCCGAACCCGTCGAGGAAAGTAATGGGCCACATGGGCCATAAGGGGAGAGAGGGGGCGCGACCCCCCTTTCCTTCTCCCTCTCCCTCTCCTTCCCCCTTTCCCCCTCCGAAAGAAGGAAGGGGGCCGACTAGGACTAGGAGTCCTAGTGGGTTTCCCCCCACTTGGCGCGCCCCCTAGGGCCGGCCTCCTCCCCTCTCCTCCTTTATATACGGGGGCAGGGGGCACCCCAAAGCATATCAATTGTTTCTTAGCTGTGTGTGGTGCCCCCTCTACCATTTACTCCCCCGGTCATATTTCCGTAGTACTTAGGCGAAGCCCTGCGCGGATCACATCACCATCACGGTCACCACGCCGTCGTGCTGACGAAACTCTCCCTCGACACTTTGCTAGATCAAGAGTTCGAGGGACGTCATCGAGCTGAACGTGTGCTGAACTCGGAGGTGTCGTACGTTTGGTACTTGATCGGTTGGATCACGAAGACGTTCGACTACATCAACCCCGTTAAACTAACGCTTCCGCTTTCGGTCTACGAGGGTACATGGACACACTCTCCCCTCTCGTTGCTATGCATCTCCTAGATAGATCTTGCGTGATCGTAGGATTTTTTTTTTGAAATTGCATGCTACGTTCCCCAACAGTGGTATCCAAGCCAGGTCAATGCGTAGATGATATGCACGAGTAGAACACAAAGAGTTGTGGGCGATCATAGTCATATTGCTTACCACCAACGTCTTATTTGATTCAGCGCTATTGTTGGATGAAGCGGCCCGGACCAACCTTACATGACCATGTTCATGAGACAGGTTCCACCAACAGACATGCAACTTGTTTTGCATAAAGGTAGCTGGCGGGTGTCTGTTTCTCCAACTTTAGTTGAATCGAATTTGACTATGGCGGTCCTTGTTGAAGGTTAAAACAGCACACTTGACGAAATATCGTTGTGGTTTTGATGCGTAGGTAAGAACGGTTCTTATTAGAAGCCCGTAGCAGCCACGTAAAACTTGCAACAACAAAGTAGAGGGCGTCTAACTTGTTTTTGCAGGGCATGTTGTGATGTGATATGGTCAAGATATGATGATATACGTTATTGTATGAGATGATCATATTTTGTAGAAGTTATTGGCAACTGGCAGGAGCCTTATGGTTGTCGCTTTATTGTATGAAATGCAATTGCCATGTAATTGCTTTACTTTATCACTATGCGTTAGCCATAGTTGTAGAAGCAATAGTTGGCGAGACGACAACGACGCTATGATGGAGATCAAGGTGTCAAGCCGGTGACGATGGAGATCATGACGGTGCTTTGGAGATGGAGATCAAAGGCACAAGATGATGATGGCCATATCATGTCACATATTTTGATTGCATGTGATGTTTATCTTTTATGCATCTTATTTTGCTTAGTACGGCGGTAACATTATAAGATGATCCCTCGCTAAAATTTCAAGGTATAAGTGTTCTCCTTGAGTATGCACCGTTGCGACAGTTCGTCGTGCCGAGACACCACGTGATGATCGGGTGTGATAAGCTCTACGTTCACATACAATGGGTGCAAGACAGTTTGCACGTGCGGAATACTCGGGTTAAACCTGACGAGCCTAGCATGCACAGACATGGCCTCGGAACACTGAGACCGAAAGGTCGAACGTGAATCGTATAGTAGATATGATCAACATAGAGATGTTCACCACTAAAAACTACTCCATCACACGTGATGATCGGACCTGGTTTAGTTAATATGGATCACGTGATCATTTAGATGACTCGAGGGATGTCTATCTAAGTGGGAGTTCTTAAGTAGTATGATTAATTGAACTTAAATTTATCATGAACTTAGTCCTGATAGTTTTTGCATATCTATGTTGTAGATCAATGGCCCGTGCTACCGTTCCCTTGAATTTTAATGCATTCCTAGAGAAAGCTAAGTTGAAAGATGATGGTAGCAACTACATGGACTAGGTCCGTAACTTGAGGATTATCCTCATTGCTGCATAGAAGAATTACGTCCATGATGCACCGCTAGGTGCAAGGCCTGCTGCAGGAGCAACTGCTGACGTTATGAACGTCTGGCAAGCTAAATCTAATGACTACTCGATAGTTCAGTGTGCCATACTTTATGGCTTAGAATCGGGACTTCAAAGACGTTTTGAACATCATGGAGCATATGAGATGTTCCAGGAGTTGAAGTTAATATTTCAAGCAAATGCCCGAGTTGAGAGATATGAAGTCTCCAACAAGTTATATAGCTGCAAGATGGAGGAGAACAGTTCTGTCAGTGAACTCATACTCAGAATGTCTGGGTACCATAACCACTTAACTCAGCTGGGAGTTAGTCTTCCGGATGATAGTGTCACTGACAGAGTTCTTCAATCACTGCCATCAAGCTATAAAGGCTTCGTGATGAACTATAATATGTAAGGGATGAACAAGACGATTCCCGAGCTCTTCGCAATGCTCAAGGCTGCGGAGGTAGAAATCAAGAAGGAGCATCAAGTGTTGATGGTTAACAAGACCACTAGTTGCAAGAAAAAGGGCAGAGGAAAGAAGGGACTTGAAGAAGAATAGCAAGCAAGTTGCTGCTCCCGGGAAGAAGCCAAAGTCTGGACCTAAGCCTGAAACTGAGTGCTTCTACTGCAAAGGGACTGGTCACTGGAAGCGGAACTGCCCCAAGTATTTGGTGGATAAGAAGGATGGCAAAGTGAAAGGTATATTTTATATACATGTTATTGATGTGTACCTTACTATTGCTCGTAGTAGCACCTGGGTATTTGATACTGGTTCTGTTGCTCATATTTGCAACTCGAAACAGGGGCTACGGATTAAACGAAGATTGGCTAAGGACGAGGTGACGATGCGCGTCGGAAATGGTTCGAAGGTCGATGTGATCGCCGTCGGCACGCTACCTCTACTTCTACCTTTGGGATTAGTTTTAGACCTGAATAATTGTTATTTGGTGCCAGCATTGAGCATGAACATTATATCTGGATCTTGTTTGATGCAAGACGGTTACTCATTTAAATCAGAGAATAATGGTTGTTCTATTTATATGAGTAATATCTTTTATGGTCATGCACCCTTGTTGAGTGGTCTATTTTTGTTGAATCTCGATCGTGGTGATACACATATTCATAATATTGATGACAAAAGATGCAAAGTTAATAATGATAGTGCAACATATTTGTGGCACTGCCGTCTAGGTCATATTAGTGTAAAGCGCATGAAGAAACTCCATGCGGATGGGCTTTTGGAATCACTTGATTATGAATAACTTGATGCTTGCGAACCATGCCTCATGGACAAGATGACTAAAACTCTGTTCTCTGGAACAATGGAGCGAGCCACTGACTTATTGGAAATAATACATACTGATGTATGCGGTCCGATGAGTGTTGAGGCTCGCGGCGGGTATCGTTATTTTCTGACCTTCACAGATGATTTGAGCATATATGGGTATATCTACTTAATGAAACACAAGTCTGAAACATTTGAAAAGTTCAAAGAATTTCAGAGTGAAGTGGAAAATCATCGTAACAAGAAAATAAAGTTTCTACGATCTGATCGCGGAGGCGAATATTTGAGTTACGAGTTTGGTCTTCATTTAAAACAATGTGGAATAGTTTCGCAACTCACGCCACCTGGAACACCATAGCGTAATGGTGTGTCCGAACGTCGTAACCGTACTTTATTAGAAATGGCGCGATCTATGATGTCTCTTACCAATTTATCACTATTGTTTTGGGGTTATGCATTAGAGACGGCTGCATTCACGTTTAATAGGGCACCATCTAAATCCGTTGAGACGACACCATATGAACTGTGGTTTGGCAAGAAACCTAAGTTGTCGTTTCTTTAAATTTGGGCTTGCGATGCTTATGTGAAAAAGCTTCAGCTTGATAAGCTCTAACCCAAATCGGAGAAGTGCGTCTTCATATGGTACCCAAAACAAACTGTTGGGTACACCTTCTATCACAGATCAGAAGGCAAGATATTTGTTGCTAAGAATGGATCCTTTCTAGAGAATGAGTTTCTCTGGAAAGAAGTGAGTGGGAGGAAAGTAGAACTTGATGAGGTAATTGTACCTTCTCTTGAATTGAAAAGTAGGTCATCACGAAAAACCGTTCTCGTGATGCCTACACCAATTAGTGAGGAAGCTAATGATGATGATCATGAAACTTCAGATCAAGTTACTACCGAACCTCGTAGGTCAACCAGAGTACGTTCCGCACCAGAGTGGTATGGTAATCCTGTTCTGGAAGTCATGTTACTAGACCATGACGAACCTACGAACTATGAGGAAGCGACGATGAGCCTAGATTCCGCGAAATGGCTTGAGGCCATGAAATCTAAGATGGGATCCATGTACGAGAACAAAGTATGGACTTTGGTTGACTTGCCCGATGATCGGCAAGCCATAGAGAATAAATGGATCTTCAAGAAGAAGACTGACGCTGATGGTAATATTACTGCCTACAAAGCTCGACTTGTTGTGAAAGGTTTTTGACAAGTTCAAGGAGTTGACTACGATGAGATCTTCTCACCCGTAGCGATGCTTAAGTCTGTCCGAATCATGTTAGCAATTGTCGCATTTATGATTATGAAATTTGGCAAATGGATGTCAAAACTGCATTCCTTAATGGATTTTGTAAAGAAGAGTTGTATATGATGCAACCAGAAGGTTTTGTCGATCCTAAAGATGCTAACAAAGTGTGCAAGCTCCGGCGAGTTGGAATATACACTTTGATAGTGTGATCCTAAAGATGCTTATGGACTGGTGCAAGCCTCTCGGAGTTGGAATATACACTTTGATAGTGTGATCAAAGCATATGGTTTTATACAGACTTTTGGAGAAGCCTGTATTTACAAGAAAATGAGTGGGAGCTCTGTAGCATTTCTAATATTATATGTGGATGACATATTGTTGATTGGAAATGATATAGAATTTCTGGATAGCATAAAAGGATACTTGAATAAGAGTTTTTCAATGAAAGACCGCAGTGAAGCTGCTTATATATTGGGCATCAAGATCTATAGAGATAGATCAAGACACTTAATTGGACTTTCACAAAGCACATACCTTGATAAAGTTTTGAAGAAGTTCAAAATGGATCAGTCAAAGAAAGGGTTCTTGCCTGTGTTACAAGGTGTGAAGTTGAGTCAGACTCAATGCCCGACCACTGCAGAAGATAGAGAGAAAATGAAAGTCATTCCCTATGCCTCAGCCATAGGTTCTATCATGTATGCAATGCTGTGTACCAGACCTGATGTGTGCCTTGCTATAAGTTTAGCAGGGAGGTACCAAAGTAATCCAGGAGTGAATCACTGGAAACCGGTCAAGAACATCCTGAAATACCTGAAAAGGACTAAGGATATGTTTCTCGTTTATGGGGGTGACAAAGAGCTCGTCGTAAATGGTTACGTCGATGCTAGCTTTGACACTGATCCGGATGACTCTAAGTCACAAACCGGATACGTATTTATATTGAATGGTGGAGCTGTCAGTTGGTGCAGTTCCAAGCAAAGCGTCGTGGCGGGATCTACGTGTGAAGCAGAGTACATAGCTACTTCAGAAGCAGCAAATGAAAGAGTCTCGATGAAGGAGTTAATATCCGATCTAGGTGTAATACCTAGTGCATCGGGTCCAATGAAAATCTTTTGTGACAATACTGGAGCAATTGCCTTAGCGAAGGAAACCAAATTTCACAAGAAACCAAACACATCAAGAGACACTTCAACTCCATCCATGATCAAGTCAAAGAGGGAGACATAGAGATTTGCAAAATACATACGGATCTGAATGTTGCAGACCCGTTGACTAAGCCTCTTCCACGAGAAAAACATGATCACAACCAAGACTCCATGGGTGCTAGAATCATTACAATGTAATCTAGATTATTGACTCTAGTGCAAGTGGGAGACTGAAGGAAATATGCCCTAGAGGCAATAATAAAGTTGTTATTTATATTTCCTTATATCATGATAAATGTTTATTATTCATGCTAGAATTGTATTAACCGGAAACTTGATGCATGTGTGAATACATAGACAAAACAAAGTGTTTCCTAGTATGCCTCTACTTGACTACCTCGTTAATCAAAGATGGTTAAGTTTCCTGACCATAGACATGTGTAGTCATTTGATGAACGGGATCAAATTATTAGGATAATGATATTATGGACAAGACCCATCCGTTAGCTTAGCATAGTGATCGTTAAGTTTTATTGCTATTACTTCTTCATGACTTATACATATTCCTTTAACTATGAGATTATGCAACTCCCGAATACCGAAGGAACACCTTGTGTGCTATCAAATGTCACAACATAACTGGGTGATTATAAAGATGCTCTACAGGTGTCTCCGAATGTGTTTGTTGGGTTGGCATAGACCGAGATTAGGATTTGTCACTCCGAGTATCGGAGAGGTATCTCCGGGCCCTCTCGGTGATGCACATCATGATAAGCCTTATAAGCAATGTGACTAATGAGTTAGTTGCGGGATGATGCATTACAGAACGAGTAAAGAGACTTGCCGGTAACGAGATTGAACTAGGTATGAGAATACCAATGATCGAATCTCTGGCAAGTAACATACCGATGACAAAGGGAATGACGTATGTTGTCATTGCGGTTTGGCCGATAAAAATCTTCGTAGAATATGTAGGAACCAATATGAGCATCCAGGTTCCGCTGTTGGTTATTGATCGGAGATGTGTCTCGGTCATGTCTACATAGTTCTCGAACCCGTAGGGTCCGCACACTTAACGTTCGATGACGATTTGTATTATGAGTTATGTGTTTTGGTGACCGGAGATTGTTCGGAGTCCCGGATGAGATCACGGACATGACGAGGAGTCTCGAAATGGTCGAGAGGTAAAGATTGATATATTGGACGATAGTATTCGGACACCGGAATGGTTTTGGAGTGTTTCAGATATTTATCGGAGTACCGAGGGGTTACCGAACCCCCCCCCCCCCCGGGGGGGGGGGGGAAAGTAATGGGCCACATGGGCCATAAGGGGAAAGAGAGAGGGCAGCCCACAAGGGGTGGCGCACCCCCCATGGGCAGTCCGAATTGGTCAAGGGGAGGGGGCGCGGGCCCCCTTTCCTTTCCCCTCTCCCTCTCCTTCCCCCTTTCCCCCTCCGAAAGAAGGAAGGGGGGCGACTAGGACTAGGAGTCCTAGTGGGTTCCCCCCCACTTGGCGTGCCCCCTAGGGCCAGCCTCCTCCCCTCTCCTCCTTTATATACGGGGGCAGGGGGGCACCCCAAAGCACATCAATTGTTTCTTACCCGTGTGCGGTGCCCCCCTCCACCGTTTACTCCTCCGGTCATATTGTCGTAGTGCTTAGGCGAAGCCCTGCGCGGATCACATCACCATCACCGTCATCACGCCGTCGTGCTGACAAAACTCTCCCTCGACACTTTGCTGGATCAAGAGTTCGAGGTACGTCATCGAGCTGAACGTGTGCTAAACTCGGATGTGCCGTACGTTCGGTACTTGATCGGTTGGATCGCGAAGATGTTCGACTACATCAACCGCGTTAAACTAACGCTTCCGCTTTCGGTCTATGAAGGTACATGGACACACTCTCCCCTCTCGTTGCTATGCATCTCCTAGATAGATCTTGCGTGATCGTAGATTTTTTTTTTTGAAATTGCATGCTACGTTCCCAACACTGGCACATGCATCACCACCACTAAAGATGGTTGCAGAATATCGCCTAATTAAGGTCTTCGGTGTTCATGTCCTACAATGGTCAGCAATGGTACTATTGAACAGAAATAATACGTACGACACATGGAGTAATCTTCAAGCTCAACACACTAGCACATCATTGACTGATCATGAAGTTCAACACACTACCACACTTACCTATCTACTATACTACACGTACTATCAACCCTGCAACCAGGTGAGGTGAGTGCAATTGTGGCTCATTGAGGTTCGTGCCATCCTCGATGGCCCGATGAAGTTCTTGCAGCTCCAGGCCGTCACCGCCTGCCCACACTCTCAGGCACTGTTAGGTTCTCGTGCCTCTTCCTCCGAGTCCACGGCGGTTCTCGAAGTCTAAGGTACGGACAGCTCACGGCGCGAGGCAAGCGCTCCAGTCGCCTCCTGCCCTTTGACTCCAACGAGGACCGAATCCTCCGTGACATCCTCCATCGGTCCTTGGTCACTATGGAAACGGACGCCGTCGCTGTCGCTGCAAGGATGTGAAGGCATCACGACAGGGCATCGTGGAGTCCGAGCGGGTCGCAGTTGAGCAAGCGGCTGCGACCCATCATCTCGTTGCGGAGAAGACCTGTGCCACCCGACGGCTCATTGGGCTCCCCTCCTCCTCCTGCGACTCATCGACCACCTCCTCCGACCCGTATGCCATCTTCACGATGTCCTACCGTCGGGCGAGGCAAAGCGGCGAACATCATCGTCCTATCTATCATATTTAGTCCTTGTATCTAGCCTTCCCATCATTTGTCGTATGAACTTGCTGCCCGCGGATGTCCTGTCCTAGTCTTTTTGTGTATGAACTTGCCATGTCTATGTATGAATTTGCTATGTATCTATTGTTGTTGTTTTTACTTGTGTTGATCGATGTTGCATGGGTTTGTATGAATTTGATGATTCGGATACGGGGGCACAACCGTTGCTGTCCATGAACAAACAGGGAGTCATTTGAAGATGCAAGTACGTGGACACTGCTACAGATCTGGCATTTCTTTTGACACTGTTACACATGCTCGTCAGTTTCGCTACCCCACAGGTCATCAATTCCCGTTTCATGATGCACGCAGACCCCTCCTTTTGGCACTGCCAAGATCCGGCACAGGTGAATGGGATCCAATCGACCACAACATGTAATCACTTTATTCTGGATGTCGTGCCGATGGAACGAACGGATGAGAAAAAGGGAACGTACGCGTGCATGCATCGGCCAGCCAAGAATCAGGACACAGATCCCTGAAACTGCACCCGACCTATGAGTGTCCGTCATCGGTATCATGCACCACCAACCGAGCCTCCAGAAACCGGGAGACAGGAGACTGATCAAGAAGAAAAGCCCCTGAAAATCATTAGAGGCAGGAAGAGAAGGGTAAAAAGAGAGGACGCATGCAGGTGCACCATGCTGCGCCCGAGTAGACAAAAGCTGCATGGATCTTTGCCATTTGGTTTCGGACACGAGAGTTTCGTATTTAGGATTTCTGCCACAAATGGATCTAAGTAAAACTTCACATTATTTTGTTTTGTGACCATAGGTTACAAAGAAAACTTCAGAACCTTGCAAAGGAGAGACAAGTCATGGGCTTCAATGGCAACAAATGCCACCCTAATGTCCAAACTGAAGGCATTTCTGCCGAAACAAGATGCAAAAGCCAAGAGCAAGCCGTTACCTCTTCAGGATGTACGGAGCATCCAAACGGAACAGCTGTGAGTACTCCCTCTCTCAAAGAAAGTGCCAAAAAACGTCTTACATTTTGAGACAGAGAGAGTACATGCCAATGTTGCTTTCGATTGAGTAATACAAGAAGCTTGCGAAATATCAAACCACAAGGTCAACAGCACTATAAATCGTGCACTATAAACCACAAGGTCCCAGACCGATTAGCAAAACAAAACTTTATTCAGTCTCTTATTATTACATGTGTAAAGTGCGGGCCTCAAAATCACAAGTATGCACCGTGCTCACTGTTATGGAGTTATTGACAGATCGTAAATTACAGATGAACTGGCCAACGGTCCAGGTATAATACAGTTTATATATGGGAAATAAACGGAGCCGCCCAAGCTACATAGCCAACAATACTTATCTCGAAACTTCCAGAGCGCAAGAGTAGATAAACTTGCCCGTGCATGGTTTACACGAAAAAGCTGAAAGACATCAGACAGTTTGAGCAGGTAGGCCTTCTATATCGCACTTGAACTAGTGAGAGACAACGAGGAAGCTAATGTTTGCTAACTGAACTGCACTAGTGGTGGGAAGTAAGGAAATCAATAGTAGCTTTTAGCCCATGGATGAAGGCATCCACCTCCTCTTTTGTGTTATAAAAATGAAGACTAGCACGGGCGCTCGCATTGATACCAAGGGTGCGATGCAAAATCTGTGCACAATGATGCCCTGACCGAATCGCTATGCCATGCTGAAACAAAATAGTCAGCATATATCAGTTCTATATTGCTAGTACTAGAAGACATATTTCACAAAATCCACCACAACAAGACAGCAATTTGACCAAACAATCTATCATCAGCAGTTCTTTTTCTATGTCAACAAGGGGCAACTTATGCCTCTGGAAAATGAGATCTCTCACTATGCCTGGTACTTGCCTCACAAAAAATCTATACCTAATGTTAACAACCATATGTCATATGATGTACCCCCATTTAGACTGCAGTTGAAATTAAGCAACATAGCTGATTAAGAGCAGCTCCTAGATAGACGAGTAATACCGAAAACGCATATGCTGGAAAATTAGATAATTCCAAGGAAAGTTCCTTTATGGAATCTAATAGAGAAGCACAGAGCTAGCATTGGAGCAGTACAACTATTGCTAAAACAGAACTAGCATTTGCATCTGATTCAGTGGTTGAAACATCAGCATACCTGGAGATCAAGAATTTCGGCAATATCTGTTGGATGAACATTCTCAACATTGAAAGAACATAAAGGAGCACGGTGATCACTTGCAGAAGGCGCCGGACCATAGATACGAACATTTGGAACGGAGAGAAGGCTCTCATAAAGGTACGACCCCAACACTTTCTGGAAGACAGAAAAACACAAGTGAGGCGCTACATAGAGATAGTTCTCCAACCCTTTTTTGGAGAGCAGAATAAGCAGAATTGTAACAACAGGCACGGAGACTAAAATATACATATTAAAAGAGGTAAAATAATGAAAGAATTTATACTGACCTCATACTCGTGGATCCTCTGCATGCCAAAGTGTGACAGATAATCTATCGCAACCCCCAATCCTATAGCTTCTCCAATTGCAGGAGTTCCAGCCTCAAATCTTTTCAGAACACAATACAGTTAAAACTTAGAATCTAACAAAAATAGAATCTTAAGTGCAATATAAGGTTGACCTTTCTCAGTTGCCCTAGCCAACAATGTGAAGCAGAGGCAAATTTTAACAACTGTCAAGGGAACTTAAAAAAAAACATATAATGGAACTGTAGAAACAAATTAAAATTGCAACATATCTTTACTCCTATAAACAAACCAGTTGGTGGTGATGGTGCGTTTGCTCTAAGGTCACACGAACCATTCAATTTGTTACCAACGGTTAAGATTGAGATGGCATTGCTAACCACTCACTTAAATTCATTTCGCAAAAGGCCCTGATCTAGTATGAATTTGTGGGGATACACTGAGTAGCGCCGCAATTCAGCAAACTAATTAGTCCTATAAACATGCTCGTATGAATTTTTTGTAGTCTGTAGTAACACATGTCTTTCTAGCTAGTTGCTTCAAGATAGATGAATCATGTTTTTCACTTATCTCAATTTCTGGTACAAGTTATCTTGTGATATTCTTGTTCCAATTTTAGTTGGCAATTGATCAGTTCCTATAACAAGGCACGAGGAGTGAGTTCTCACTAACTAGTCAACGGACATTAGGAGGAATAGCAGTCAGCTAGAAGGCCCAACCGGCAGCGAAGAGGACCCTGCAGCGGCGTTGTACCTGCAGGAAGAGCAGGTGCTTGCAGGGTGGCTGTGTCCCGGCAGGCTGCAAGAGGAGCAGGAGCTGTTGTCCCAGTCCTACGGAAGCAAGTGGTGACAGCAGCTCAGAATGAGAGCAGAGGCGGCGGCATGAAAGAGTAAGGCAGCGGAGGCAGGTGAGATGGAGGTGGTGGTCTGGAAGAGATAGTTGCCAGGATCATCCGAAGGGAGGCAAGTGTCATTGATCAATCAAGAGGGATAACATGTGTATTCCTCTTCTGATACCTTGTTAGGAGGAATAACATGTGTATTCCATGGGGCTCTAGGCCAGTATGCAGCACATGTGGTGTTCTTTAAGGATACCTAAACAGGTACTTACACTACATATCTAACCTGCGAAACATCATCATTTACTGTGATTCTAGATACATGTAACATTCCATTCTACATGAAGTAAGTTTTATTATTCTCGCTATTGTATTATTCTGTACTGTCTTTGTTCACAAAATTTGATAGCATACAGTGACAGATATGAATTAGTCTAGGAAGATCAAAACAAAGAGAACTTGCTTCCTCACCTAGAAGGAGGCTCAGCATATGTAGATTTGTCTTCGAACACATCTGCAATCATTTCACCACCACCTACAAAGAAACTATTATTTTAAGATAAACATAAATATATTTCTCTTAAATAGGAAGGCTCTGTTTCAACAAGAGGACCTAACTAACTAATTTATCCTCTGAAGTAGAGAACATTGCTTCTGCCTTGCAGTATCTTACCTAAGAAAGGCTCCATAGATGACAAGATCTCAAATTTTCCATGCAAGAATCCGACGCCTGTAGGGCCACACATCTGAGAAGTTTAGCCCATAACTTGTAAAGGTCATTTTGCTGTTCTGGGATGACTATGAATTTGTTGCTAGCAGATAATTGATAACACAAACCTTATGCGAGGATGCAACAAGAAAATCTGCACCAAGCTTCTGAACATCAACTGGCATATGAGGAACACTTTGACAAGCATCTACAAGAACTTTAGCTCCAACTTTGTTTGCACATGATACGACCTCCTCAATAGGAAGCATTGAACCTGGCAATGATGAAGGAATATAATATAGTCGTTCTCACTAATTATTCTCTCTAAGACAGAAATAACATGAATAAAGTTAGAATGACGGGATCCAACCATTGAACATTTGCCATAAAACTACCCTTTGTCATAATTTGTAACTCGTCATCATGAGACAATGGAAATAAATGAATGAAGTCAGATGCTACAATTACCATGCTCACCTACAGTAAAACTACAAAGTGCAGAAGTGTATGCAGCTAATTGAGTTGCCATTCTGTTATTTACTATGATATGTTTTGATTCTAATTCTACTCTACCACTTCCACACAATAGACATCCATCTTTGTGCCACGCTTTGACACATACGTCCATGGCTTGCATTAGCCCTAATATCCTTTCATAAAGAAAGGCATTCATTTACACTTGCCACATAATGGTATACATGTAGGGGGGGGGGGGGGGGGGATTTATAGTTTCCATGAACCTTAAATAAATAAATATTTGAAAAGGAAAAACCTTCTTACCCAGGACGTTTGAAACATGATGGACAACAACAATCTTTGTCTTGCTTGACAGAAGCCCTTTTAACTGCTCAATGTCTGGAACCTCTTCTTTAGTCAGCCCAACATACTTTAGGACAGCACCAGTTTTTTGGGATACAAATTGCCAAGGAACAATCGCACTATGATGCTCCGCAACTGTAAGAATAATCTGCTCGGCAAAAATAGCAGATGAATTACTATCAATAAGTGTACAACGAATTGCATATTTTTATGAATCATGATAAAAATCAATATTTGGTGAAATTTTTATAAGATAAATTTAACAATTTTATCTAGAACAACGGCAGGTTATGAATCACTATATGAAGCGTTATCAATTAATAGGCTAGAAAGAGATGAGGAAAATAATAATATGGGGATGCATAAATACATGAAAAAGGTCAGTGTTTGAAGAACAATATTCATGATATGCATCAAAGTAGAAGCATAAAAAGAAGTTATGACTGGCAGGTAGAGCACGAAGTATCAGCTGGGGAAGATGGAGGATTCACCTCATCTCCTTGTTTTAAGTTAGATAGGCCCCATGAATAAGCTACTAAATTGATAGCTTCTGTAGCATTACGAGTAAAAATAATCTCTCTACTATCAGCCGCATTGATGAAATTTGCAACTTTCCTTCTTGCACTCTCATATGCATCAGTAGCCTTTGCGCTGATGATAGTGAAGAAAACATGTCAGTAGGAGCAAAAACATATGTATACATATGCACATAGCTCGCAAACACTAAAAGCATATGATAACCTACTTGACTGAGTGACACAAAACTAGCAGCCTAGCAATAACATACTATGAAGCAAATCAACTGCTATATCTTTCTATGCATGCAGTTGATCATCATATATCGCAAAACTCGACACCTATAGCATCATCGTCCAATACAAGAAAATTATGTGAGCACTACCATACCTCACAAAACAGACAAGTCATATATGGGGGAAATCACAGAGGAAATCGTGCAAGGTGAAAAGTGAAATGTAATTATGTAAAATAGTTTGTGCTGTAGGGGGTGTTCTGTGGTGATTCACATACATATTCCTACTAGGAGAGTAAAAGGGCAATCTTCTGTTCCTAAAAAAAAGGGTTTTCTCCTGCACAGCTCAACGCCTCTAGGGGTCTAGAGCCAGATATTACATCAGGGCCACAGCCTTGCTTTACTCACACTTAGAGATAGAGAATATGCATCCAAATTCATGGTACTAGTGGGTATTTTACAGTTACAACACCCAATTAAGACATAAAGGACAAATTAAAAATTTACCTGAGAGCATGAATGCCACGATGAACATTCGAATTATAAAATCGGTAGTAGTCGTCTAAGGCTTTCATCACATGAGAGGGTTTCTGTGATGTTGCACCATTGTCGAAGTAAACTAATTTATTACCATCAAATTCCTGCAAGTTCCGATGATCATAAATGATAAAAACCACCTCACTCGAATGCCAAAAGTATATACATAACAAACTGTAAGGTAAAGTTTGTGACATAGTAATAACGAAAGAATCCAACATGTAAACCAACAATAGTTTTGCAGTTACGGAATCCACATTGAATAAAACAACTTTGTTCTGGAGGGCCCTACAAACGGATCTTTTACACGCATGACCGAATCAAGAGAAAGCTGAGTGAAACTTATATCAGCTTATCCGTAGTGGTAACTGCACCAGACAAGGTGATATGCTAAAAGCCCATATCTATCTTATGAACATTTTTTTTCCGATAAAGAGCGCTTTTATTAACTCATAACGTAGCATCAAGAGGAAATCATGATGAGAAACACCCGGCCTCTGCATAGCTAGGATGCACACAGCCAAACACAAACAGTCTGAAAAAAGACAGAAAATTGACATATCGGCACCAGTAGAGTCAAATAGGACCGTCACTATGCCTATGTCGAAGGAGGTGATGGGCCGGAGGTTATGCTGCCATCCATGTTGGGAAAAAAACCTCATGGCCACTCGCTTCAATTGCGTACACACCGCCTTAGAACAGCAATTCGAACTCCGTACGGTGAAGCATGGACCCTCTTATGAACAAATGGAAATATTTTTAGGCAGCAGCAATACATGTTGTAATCAGGAGTAACTAGACGCGCCGCAATCAAGAGCGATCCCATAATTTATTGGGAACAAACATAATTAGATGCGCGACTGTAAATAGTACTGTATTTCACTAATCAAATTCAAAATTGGACTGGAATGGCACGAACAACCAAACAACGAGACGAGCCGGAGATGGGCAGGGGAGACCTGGTCGAGGATGGGGAAGTCTACGCGGGTGAGGTCCCCGAGCGAGGAGGCCGGCTCCGCCTCCCGCGAAGGCGCGGCCATGGCCGCCGTCCCACAGCGGCCCCGCCGCGGAGAAAACGTGAGCACAGCGCCGCCGCCGATAGTTCCGGGATAGCTGCGGTTCCTGACGGAGGAGGGGAAGTACCGGAGCGACGCCACCGCCGCCGCCGCCGCGGTCGCCATGCGCGCCGTCTCTGTTGGTTGGATTAGCCAAAGCTTCGCGGTGTGTTTCCCTTCCTGTCACGTGAGGCCCACCCGTCAGCGTCGAAGTGTGTTTAAGCGGTCAGGGTGTGGGACCCGCACGGTGGTCTCACATTAGAGCGGCAGAGTAACACTGAATGGTGGAGCGGCGCCGCCTGCATGTAGCAACTGCTGCCGTCGACGAGGCCGCCGCCGCCACCCGCCGCCGCCCGCTGCCGCGGACCTCCACGTTCGACAATAGCGCCTTCCTCTACGACGCCAGGGAGGTGTCCCATGCCAGGTGAGCAGTTATACCATGCTGAGGATAGGGGCTGTCCGTGGTGTAGGGCAGTAGCACGGCACCTGTTCGATCGAATGCGTGGTCGAGTTGCTGTGTTCGATCAAACAGTTTGCTGGATAGGTTCTATTCCTAGGCGTCAACAAATTTTCCATGATTAACAGTGTGAGATGCGAACGCCATGAGTTTCAATGAAATTTTTCCACGATTTTCCACAGTTTATATGATGTGAGACTGCATTCCTAATTTCCCATCGTGAATTATATGAAGCAAATTCTCCGTGTCGCTGGAAAAGGAAAGGTTGAATCTCTGCATAGGATAGCTGAGTTTGTCATCTCGTTTTGTGAGGCACCAGAACTCGTGGTCAGCAAGGGGAAAAGGCACAAGATGGAGTTGATGCTATCATTTTACAGCAAAGGGAGGAGGCACTGTATGTGAGCTGGGGCAAGGAGGCTGTGCTCTAGTGGCCATTGAAGAGTAACTTCTGATGAGTTATCTGATCCAGCAATTAAAGTGTTACTGCAAAGCTTGGTTAAGGTAAAACATTCTGCTTGGTTGGCTTGTATATCAGTGGCTAATGCTGGTTCCTGAGAAAAGATAAAGACTGAACGCAACCAAAAGTCCGAACTGATGGAAAGGGCTAGGCAATCCACATATACACTTCAACACTTCCTCTTACGTTTGACGCGGGAAGTCAATATGTGAATAGACTCAGAGGTATGGCTCAAGAGGCCTATACATGGACATAGAGGGGGGCAGTAGCAATTTTTGGATTAACTGCGAAAGCCAGGACTTGAACTCAAGACCTTAGGCTCTGATACCATGTTAAGCTTCATGTCTAGGCAGCGGAACCAAAAGTCCGAAATGATGGCAATCCATATATACACTTCAGCACCTTTGACTCGGTCCTTTTATTTTCCTTTTTCTTTTGGAATAACACGTAAGCTTATCTAAAATGGGAATTACGTAGGCCTGATTTGAGTTATTTGCTTACAAATTGAATGGTAATGTTTACCCTAAACCAGCTTTACTTACACCCTTAAACCATTTATCCATTTGTCTTGAAGATTCCCTGAGAAACATGCTTCACAAAGATGTTATCCTAACTCGGATACTTAGTATATGTCATGTTACAAGAATTTGAACAAACCCACTATAGAGAGTTCAGTAATCTGCATATTTGCATCATAGAGATTTGACTATTAGGTTAAAGAGCTGTTCTGGTGCAGAGAAGAAGGGGCTGTGGTCTGTATCTATGACCAAAACCTCGCTGGGTGGCCACTTCTTGATCATGGAATCTTGCTGCTGAGGGTCCAGCATGTGGTCACGCTGTGTCTTTATGAAAACCCGCTTTATTCGATTCAATCTCTCATCAGCTCCTTCAAAGCTTGCAGTACCAATAGCACTTGCAGGCCATGGGCGCATCAGCATTGAAGCCAGTATTGACTCCTGAACAAGATTTTTTCATAAAACATGTGTAAGTAAAATTCGGACCATTGGTTACCTCTTAATTGTGTATGATGTTTAGTTCTTGAGAAGGTTGTTCAAGACACATGCATGGGATAGCAATATCTTGTCAGGAAATAGCTATAATAAATTTCATAATACTGGGCTCAGATTATAGAATCTGTACAATTTGATAAAGATGTGGATTTCATGAGCACATTGGCTCATGCATATAGTACCTCCTCTGGGCTTTGTTGTGATAGTCGATCACGCTGGAATTCTAATCTCAAGGCGACAGTAGTTGGAGGATCATCTGCTCCTGCACCGAATGTCAACTCGGTCTCATTCTCAGGCAAACTTGGTAAGCCCTGTTACACATTAATATACAGAAACTGTCATTAGTCGGACATAGTCAGTATATAACCATGAAAGGAAGCTTCCAGATGTGCAATAAATTTGCAACAGAGCTTATTCAATAATTTCAACACGTGGAATTTGTTCTATAAATTTTTCCAAGAATCGTTGAACCTGTTATTTCATTTCTATCATGCAAATGACGACAACGAGAACAAACTGAAATTCTCAGGAAATATTCCAAGTGCCTGGTTAACATTGCCCATCGTATTTATCCTGGTTTTTACCATGTCTGTTTGAGTTATATATGTACTAAGGATTTCAGTTTTGTCGTATGTATATGTTTGTTAGTTATGACACATTCTCAGCACTTGGTAGGTGGCTCATGCGTCATGACAAAATAAAGTGCAGCCTGAAAACATTTTTTAAGGAACAAAACATACATCTTTCTTATCTTCATCAGTCTGAAGTCCAAATGGCAGCATAGCAGCTGCCACAAATATTGCTTGCTTAATTCTGTCAACGAATTCATGCATTGCGTGAATCACACTCAGCCCTCCACTGCCATGCCCAATGAGAATCACCTGAAATTCGATCAAAATGAGTTTCAAAGGGTAAACCGAATCGCCTATAACTCTTCATCATTTTGGACACAATGTCCCTAAGCAGCTTCACAACAAAGCAACAAACCTTCAGCACTTTGTGGCCATAAGTAGTTTATAAATTAGCAGCAATACTGCAGGATCCTACCTTCTCGCCCTCCGGCAAGGCAGAGATGAGGCGCAGGAGCGGCTTGTCATACTGCTCGAATGACCGTACAGTGTTGGGGTCGGTGGGGTCTACGCCGCCTCCGGCAAGGTCTATGCAGGTCACTTGGTAGCCGGAGCCCTCAAGGAGCCACCGGAGCTTGAACCAGCACCACCCTCCATGCCCTTCCCCATGAACAAGCACCAAATGCTCCCCTGCCATGTCCGTTCAGCATCTGCCTATTGAGTGCATCATTACCTCTGTACCAATCACCGGGACAACTTCATTTGTGCGGCCTGTTCCAAATGTCAAAACCAAGCAGGTCGTCCATTGAGGTCTACTATAAATGGATGCATGCCAGGTGCTCTCTGCATATCTTGCATGTAAAATGGCAGGATATAGCGTGTGGACCAGCTGGTTTCTCTCCTCCCTGCATCGTGTTTGGCATTTGGCCCTTATGGACGTGCTAACTTATCGGAGGATGTTTTGCGGTGTTAATTTCTGGTTTTAGACCATGATATATTCACGCGTGGTACATCTGGAACTTTACAGCCTTGTTGATAACTTAATTGGCATGCAAGTAACATCACACAGTGAAGACTGGAGAAGTGGAGAATACAAGAGCAGGAGCAGCTAGGCGTCACCCAGACCGTGCATGCATGGTGTACAAGTGGTCACGGTAACTTGACAATGAGCTGAAAGAGACGCTCCGGTGCGGAGAAGAAGGGGCTGTGGTCGGTGTCCATGGCCACAACCTTGCTCGGTGGCCACCGGTGAATCATCGCCTCCTGCTGCTCCGGCTTCACCATGCAATCCTTTGCCGTTGTTATGTACACGCGCCGCACCTGGTCGATCGCGCTGCTGTCCCCGCCGCCTCTCCCAAACCTGGCTGCGCTCAAGGCGGCAGGCCATGGACGGAGTAGGATGGAGGCAAGCGCAGAGTCCTGAACAAACATCTTGTAGTTACAGTTCCACGACCATGGCATATAACACACTGGCAGATGATTCAGCGTTGCAATTCCATTAACCAACCTCTTGGGGGCTTTGCTGGGACAGGATCATGCGCTGGAACTCTGGCCGCAGTGCTGCACTCGTTGGCGGGTGATCCATTCCAAGACCAAATGCTAGGTCATACACGTCCCCGAACTCGGATAAATCAGGTACGCCCTGTTAAATTTCAGCTGAAATTCTTGAAAGGAAGAACTAATAGTAGCTGCTACTGTAACCGGACATAATAAGAGTTTAAATGAGCTTATGATAAGAGAGTTCAGGCAGTCACATCTTTGATGTCTTGTTCCGTTTGGTAGCCAAACGGGAGCATGGTTGCTGCTATGAAGATTGCCTGCTTAATCCTGTCGCTGAATAAATGCATTGCATGGGTCACACTTAGCCCTCCTGCGCTGTGCCCAACCAAAATCACCTGAGGAAATCAATATGCTACCATTAGTTTTGTTATTGTGCTAGTATCAATCAGTAACACGAGATTTCCTTGTTATTGTGAGTAAATTTCTTTGATTCTCAGTATACTATACACTTTTATCCCACAAAGCCACATTTTTTCATCTATCATGATTTCCATAAGGCGCACAATTTCTTATTTCGACGGAATTGGCAAGCGGCCTTGCTATAAAGGTTTTTTTTAGGGAAGTTACACTAGGCCATTGTGCGGCTCATCAGTCTGTTGGAAGTCATAGAAAGTGGTTTTCTAATAAAGAGCAACCGAAAATAAGTGTGATCATAAAACGGCTTATAAAAGCTTACAGAGGGGGTAATTCTTAAAAGAATGTACAGTTTAAAGCTATATTTTGTTCCCCTGAGACTGAAAGAGTAGTGCAGTAACCAAAAAGAAGAAGAAAAAAAACTAGTGCATGCATGCAAGCATCCAATTACAAGAAGGGGGTGTGGGTACACGGTTACTGTCGTCACCTTTTCGCCGTCTGGCAGCGCGGACAGGAGGTCGACGAGCGGCGCGGTGTACTCGTCGAACGACCGGACAGAGCCGGGGTCGACGCGGCTGCCGGCTGCCCCAGCAAGGTCGACGCAGGAGACGCGGTGGCCGGAGCCCCGGAGCAGGGGCAGGAGCCTGAACCAGCACCAGGCGCCGTGGCCGGCACCGTGCACTAGGACAAAATGCTCCTTGCTCTCGGTAGCATCGCCGCCGGCGTCCATCTCGTCAATAACTTGTACTACTACGATTGTTTGTGCGCCTGCCTATCTATCCACGGTTGCGTGCCCTTTAGTGACGAGCTATTTATATCGGCGAGGCCAAGCAATTTGTCTTGTTGTTTATTTCCAGAAGCATTGGCCAAGTCACCACTGCAATAGTGCACTTACATCAGTAGTCGCGAGTCTAAATGCAGGGAAATCACCTGCTACCTCCCATAAATCTTAGGAAAATGGATGTCCACAGCACATCACGTCCTATATATCCTAAGGAAAAAATTGACTCAGTGTGAGCCGGTCGATGGAGACAAGGCAAGACTAAGTCCAACGGACAGAGGCTATGTATGTACGCCATTTGTCACGTACGGTACGTCTATGCACGCACTAGAATTGCGGCCTCCGCATAACTTGCATCACCCAGGGTTGTACCACACGTGTTTTGTCCTTTATTTCGTGGGTGGATTTCTACTAGTAGCGCGTTTTTATCTTGTTCCACGTACATGCATGCCGACTTCACTCTATTTTTTGAGCGTAACCTGCCGACTTCACTCTAGAAAACACATGCATGCCAACCTGGAATGATCAGGTGGTTTGACTCTTTCTTGCCGATCGGACACCTCGGGCTAAGAATCAAAGGTTTGTCCAACGTATTGATTCATTTTTTAAAACAACAAGCCTCCTCATCGATTTTTGGCCACAGTGCCACTACACCATGGTAGAGCAAACTTTTTATGCAAAACAAACGAAATGTACAGATTGAAACACAAGAGGGGCGACTATTGCCTGATCATCGGGTATTTTTTTTATCAAAATATGTCGAATCTCTGGTGTTCCAAATGGTCCAACGCCAGGAGGAACACAGGGTCCACAAAGCACGAATTAAGCCCTGAATATCTTCAGGAGGTCCAACCAAATTAAGAGCACTAAAGACCACTCTCCAGGTGAACTTGGCAAGATTAAAGTCAAGGGACAAATGATTTTGTCTTTGCATGACCTCAGTGCACAGAATTAGCATTGATTGTTGCCAGTGCACCCTCTTTTGAGTAGATTTGTCAAAACACTATTCCTAATGAAAAAGGCACGGAAAGATCTTGATTTTCAAGGGCATTTTGATCTTCCATGTACCTCTGTATCCAACTAGGTCAGTTGCTTTGAGTTGCAAATATAGCTTCCTGACAGAGAAGACTGTTTTTGCACCCAGTTTCCAACACGCACACTCTCCTTGCAATCAGTAAGAGATATTATATTAACCACTTCCTTCAATTCTATCCATTGAGCAACAGTTTCTCCCCGTAGTGTTCTTCTAAACTGCTTGCAATCCTAATCTGTAGCTTTTATTGATTAGTTTGTAAGAAAGGTTTACTGTTTATTGTCTGAAAAATGCTACTCCCTTCGTTCCATATTAGTTGTCGCTGATCTAGTGCGACAATTAATATGGAACAGAGGGAGTACCTTGAAGAGAAGGCACCCTGCAGTACTCTTATACTTCTCCCATCCAAAAATATGAAGTACATGCACGCATTTCTCAAGATTTATTACATGAGACACGAGCGTCTATTGTAGCCGAGGCCATTAGACAGAGTCCTCTGCATCATGGATTAGGTCTCCATTTCTAACTCTACCTTATTTTCTTTTCTTGTGAGCCGTGTGTGATGGGTTATCATCTTACTGTAGAGCCCCTAATTTTGAAGCACTTCTTTCAATGTAGTAGAGTTCCCACGCAAAAATTTGGTATAGATTTTTGGATCTATTTTAGCCTATTACTTGTTGATTTCTAACATGGCATAGATTTTGTGTTACATACTAAATCTTAAACTAGTGGCTGATCAAGGTAGGTTTTGAAAAATATGCACACTTTATATTATTATTTTAGATGTAGGGAATAAAGAAAAACTATGGGCCTCCAAGAAACACAGATGCCACAAAAAGGAGGAGACAAATTTTGATGTCTGTTGTATTTGACTTTGTGGGCCAAGTGTTGTGGTCCATCAATAGATAATATGGGCCAGGTGGTCTGGTCCATCATGTACCTATTTGTCTTCGTGCCCTGGAGTAGAACAAATTTTATCCATATACAAGGCAATTCAGATTTTTCGTGCCTTCTTCTATTGGATGGCACAAATATTACATTGCATGGGTTCTATGTTTTAAAGGAGGTCGACTGTTTACTGGAGAGAAAGAATCGCAGATTGTTAGTTATTTGACGCAAAACTAGTTATTCCTTTTAGGAGTAATAAGACGACTTCAAAGAGTCTGTGGGGGCATCAAGGTTGCATATAGCTAAATCATTAGAAAGAGAGAGAATCACATGATAAACATTGCCAAGCACACCGAGCATTGGCACGTAATGGTTTTAGTTCAAATTTGGACCAACAAGACATGTTCTTCCCTTGGAAAAAAAGAAACATGCTCTTTGTTAGTATTTTTCTTAGACAACACAAACGATGGCATGAACTAGCTAGATGGTCATCTTGATTCGTTTTTCATAAATCACTTCGGAACATCTACAATGAAGGCGCTAATTAAGGCCTAGCGCTAGGATCAGGATCCTGGCCATTTTCCTCGATTCATGTCCAATTCCAGGAACTAGGTTCACGTCGATGCCTCACGAGTGGCCGGGCACTAGTCATTTTTTTAGACTCTGATAAGTGTCATATGTGTGGCACAAACGCATGCCAACTTCGAACATTTTTTATGGCAAGTTTAGTGACATGAGGATGGCAACTTTAGTTGTCAAACATGGTAACTTCTTTTCGGACAACAAGTTTCAGTTTTTTTTGTTTGTTCTTTTTGAATGGCAACTTTAGTTTTAAAAACGTTAGGGCCGGAGTGCTTTGTGCCCATGTGTGGCACTTATCATTTGTTTTTTGTATGTGAGTAGCCCTCTTACATGGCATTGAAGCGTTCGAAACAAGGACTCTAATCAGGTGCTAGAAATAAAATTCTTGTTTCATTACTGATGATGATGAAGCATCTAATCAGGCGCCTTGCGTTGGCGATGCCCTTGCTGATTATCTTAATTAATTATTTTTACATTTTTGGCATGAAGGAGATGGAACTGGTCAATGATACTTCCCTCTTGAAGCAAATGGCATGCATGAGATGGTTAAAATGTCACACTCGTAATTCTAAAATATGAGTAGAAAAATGTCACAATCATGAAAATTCAAGAGAGTGGTGACGGTCAAGACGTGAACGGATACCAACAACGCAACAAACATAACGAATGAACAAATTGTATACTAGTACTATATATCAATCACTCCAAATTTGTGTTTCCGCGGCAACTTAGTCAAGGCGTAAGCACCACAAAACTAGAAAAGAGTATATAATCGTAAATGTAGGCCCTCCACCACCGCCCCATCCGAATAGAAAGTGCCCAACAATATGGTATATCAGTTTTAGTAACATCTTATGGGACAGAGGGAGTAATAAGCAGAAGATCAAGACATTGTCCCACTCTTAATCCATTAATACACAATGTGTTATTTATTTACCTCACCAGATTTGACCCTTTGTGCGCGAATGGTTCACAACTAGTACGTAGTACAGCATATCCATATGAAAATTTAAGGTTGAACCAGTCTTGTCTTCTTATATTCCTATGGTTTAGAGATTGACATGGACCTTTTATAAATCACTAGTTAATCTCCTACCGCGACGAATAATCCACTAAGTGCCAATGTAGATAGATTGGGTTCGTGGGATACAGTAACTTTCCTAACCATCCAACTAAGATTTGGTTCTCACATACAAAACCACTGACCTGTAGGGCATTGTACTTGCGAACAGTTTCAGCATGTTTTCTCCGGCCATGGGTCCCACCAGCAAGTCATTTTTTCCTCGAGTGCACTACCATCACCATTTCCCCTTCCCAAGCTCCAACTCCACTGTTGCAACATGTAGACATCATGCGCCACCACCCATCCCTCATAGCAACGGACTAACTTGAGGCAACCCATCCGATTGATCAAAATGAACAGCCCATATCAAGCACTATAGCAACACGTATTGTAGATGTGCATTGTAGCTGGCAGCTATTCATGCCGATCTGTCCATTAATTCCAGATCAAACGGTTTAGGGAGGGGGCAAGTCACTGTACTATTCGCCGGTGACTCACCCACAATAGTCACCGGATCTCAGTCCCATAGCAACATGTTCACCCTGTATTTCTTACCCTCCCCCTTTTCTTCTATTCCGTATGGAACTACGCCGCAACACTGTTTCCGTCGCCAATGTTGCATCAACTTCCTACTATGTGTACCCCTTCAAGCCATGGATTACAAGGCTAAAAAATGTTTGGACCTAATTTGTTATTGAATTTTAAGTTTTTTTGTGAATATGGCACTATATTTATATGAAAATATTACAAACGATGCAAGACACCCAGAAAACAAGGAAATTACAAGCAGGTCCTAGGAATGTCAAAAAAAGTCAATCTCTAGGACGAGCTGAAGGCACGCCGCTGCTCCATCGTCGGAGCTGGCCTAACATTGTATCCTGCTGCTTAGAAGTCGTCGTGCTAAGGACCAGATGGACAAACCCCGGAGAAGAAGCCATCAACGTAGAAGTCCTGTGTAGATTGGAATCCCAGAGTCAAACCACCTCATTACCAAAACTTACGCTAGCATCGCAACAACGTTGGAGAGAACACCACTATGACGGGGAAGGAGCATGAACCGCTAAATAACAATTTGTCGCGTTGGAGAGACACCCATGAGGAAGGAGGCCACAACCTCGCGTTCATCAAGCCGCCATATGCCGCGTTTGTGTGCCGCTTTAAATGGTTCACGACTAGTATGCAACACAACGTATATGTATGGAAATTTAAGGTTGAACCAGTCTTGTCTTGTTCTATTCCTATAGTTTGGGGCATGCTACGTGTCCGCCGGCAAAGATCAGCCGGGTTGCGAGCCGTCAGATTTGCCGCATCAGGTGGCCGAGCGCGTCCTCACTATTCAACACAGGTCTTGTTGCAAAAAAATTGCAACAGTTGTTTTGTTGCAGTTTTTTGCAACTGAGATTTTGTTGCAAACTTTTTTTGCAACTGAGGTCTTGTTGCAGAAAAACTTCGCAAGAGAAGTTCTGTTGCAAAAATGCCTCCGCCGGACCTTGCAACACCGCATATGTTTCAGAAACATAGCTCCTGAATGGTAGCGGTCTCTCAGTTGGACGCGTGTCACGCAGGGAAGGTGGCGGACGCGGCCGCTGTGATCCGCCGGATGATGGCAAGTGTTTCCCTTTTTCTAAACAAAATATATTTACATGATGTCACTCCCACAATTCAACGGAGGACTCTGAAAGGTTTTATCAAGTTCAACTCAATATCCACATGCCGTGGGGCCCACTATGAATACTCAAGATTCTTTCCTGGTGGTAAAATCCACAAACCTTCAAGTACATAATATCTTCAATATCTCATACCGCGACGACTGATCTACATGAGACATCAAAGTGTCAATGTAGGGGTTGATCCCAAATAGCTTGTGTTCTAGGGATACAATTACCTTCCTAACCATCCACCTAAGATCTGGTTCCCACGTACAAAATCATTGACATGTGGGGTATTGTGCTTGCAGCCATTTTCAACACGTTTTCTCCAACCACTAGTCCCACCACCAGGTCCTAAGAGCGCCAAACAAACTCAATCTCCAGCACAAGTTGAAGGTGTGCCGTTGCTCCATCATCGAAGCCAAACTCACATTGTATCACGCGGTCTGAAAGTTGTCATGCTAAGGTATAGATGGACAAATGCCGCGGAGAAGAAGCCATCAACCTAGAAGTCCTATGTAGATTGGAATCCTAGAACCGAACCACCTCGTTAACAAAACACATGCTAGCCTCGCAACAACGATGGAGAGAACGCCGTTGCGGGGGAAGGAGCACGGACCGCTAGTTTGTTGTGTTAGAGAAGCACCCAAGGGGGGGAAAGGATGCCACAACCTCATCGTTGCAGCGAAAAATGGCCTAGATCAGCACCATGGTCCTCATGGGTTGACCTTCAGCCATTGGTTGCCCGCAACGCCACCACCCCAAGGAGCAGGGAAGAGGATCATTACCCCAGCACCAGTACCATGACACATGGATCATCCACCTAGATATGAATGACCCAAGACGACGCCTTGTAAGAGCATCTATAACTTGACCTCCCACTCTCCCTCTATGTCCGAACAGACAGACCAGACAGAAGAGAGAAGAAAAAATAAGTCCATCCAACCAGACCTTCACTCCCTCCTATACGCCCTGGCTGTCTGACACCCCCCAAGACACGTCCTCCACGTCATGCCAGAACCCACCCAACCCAACTAGGCCCCACCCGACAGCCACACCCCTCTCTCTCTCATGTTGGATGAGCGCGCGGCCTCCGCCGCCACTCGCTCAACCGAATCTCATGCCCCCCGGCCCTCGGGTTCCTGCTCCTGACCCCCCCTCTCACGGCACCGGGGCTGGGCGCGTGCGTGCTGCCTGGCTTGCATCGTCTTTCGTGGCCCAAGATTCACCGCTCCCCTCGCGATCTTGTCATGATGCCGCTGATGTGCGTGCTGTCTACATGCTCCGGCGGTGTCGCATACAACATGTTTGTTGAAATGACTATGGACAATTTAAGGGATATGGTTGTAAACCCAGATAAATAGGAGTTTAAAGCGGACACGTCAGGACAGCGGTTCGGTGCGTGTCCGTTTGGACGTACTATAAGGGCATGTACAATGCATAGCTTCAAGGTGATGCCTCGCATGCCATGTAGGATCGGATATGACGTAAAGTAGGTTCGGATAGGGAAGCGGGATCCTCTCCAGGAGGCGGGGGCTTGAAAAGAAAAAGTGTGGTCCGGTGACAAAAGCTGAAAAACTTGAAGTGAAAAGTAGAGATGCATGTGTACTAGAGTCTTTATTTTCTATTTTTTAATGAGGTCCATTGGTGGTAGCTTGCATTGGAAAGAAAAAGTAAATGTAGGTGCCTTAACTTTTGTCATGAGGCATATGTATCCATATGCCACCATTGTACAAGCCCTAAAAGGCCAAATTAGTCCATTAAAGTTGTATAGATGCTCTAGATTAGCTGCCCCTTAAAACCCGCGTCCTTTTGGAGCTCTTGACTTGTCCACGTGCAATTAATTACAAACACACATTTTCCAGCGAGTAAACTGGCGTGGTCAAGTGGTCATGCCGCCAAGCAGACAGCACCGTGCCTTGTCTCATCCCCAAACACAGCATCACACACCACCATTTCCTCCCCCTCGTCTCCTCCCTTTCTCTTGGTCCCCCTGCCATGGTCTCCTCCCTCCCCCGCCCCCCTTCTCTCTCCTCCAACTTTCACCAGACAGCCCGACCCTGAGCTCAGCTGGACATCACTGACGCCATAGCCTCCTTTTCCCCCTTTCGCTTTTGCTCCGTCTCTCTCCTCCTCCGTGGCCCAAGATTCACCGCCCCCCTCGCGATCCCTCCGAGTTCGCTCTCGCCTGGGGAGGCGGGAGGAGGGGCGAGACATTGCGGCGTGAGATGATCTTCTCCGGTGCCGTGGTCTTACGAGCACAAGGTTCGTGTTCTTTTCTCCCTCCCGGTCCTCTCTTGCGTACGGCTCTAGATTTTTTCTCCCCTTCCTAGATCTGCAAGCGCTCCCTGATCGATTTGGTTGATCCGTGGTCCATGTGATTTCTTGCTGCCATGTTTTTTGATGCGATAGGTGGCGTTTTTTTTTCTTTATACATATATCTATATTCTTGAACTTGAGCTAGCTGTTGTTGACTAAATGAATCTATCAAAAACAATAGTCTGATGTCTATTTTTCTGGGAAAGAAAATATATTGTGGTGGAGTTCCTCCTTGCTGCATTATCCTTATTCCTTGATTAGTATATCCATTCTTTGTAACAATATATTGTTTTGATGCCAGAGAGTGGAAGATAACTGTGGTGAAGTTCATTATTGTCATCAGGGGGTGATGCTGGTACCTTTTCACTGAAGTGCATCTACCTTCTGTAACCGATATACTGTGGCGGTGAGGAGATCATGTCCATGGAAGCTCAGAATCTTCGGTTCGTCAGGTGCCCCAAATGCCTCCAGCTTCTCGTGGAGTACCCGTCCATTCCGGTTTACCAGTGTGGTGGCTGCGGCACCATTCTTAGAGGTATAAATCATAGGATCTATCCTCCTTGCCTGGCTAAGCAGTATCTCTATTTTTCAGACTTTTTTTATAGTCGTTGAATATTTGATGCAGCGAAAAATCGAGGTGCGCAAGTAACTCAGCCTGATTCGGTATCCGGTGAACAGAACAATTTTCCACACAGCTTGGAAGGGTCCCCTCAGACCAGCAAGTCTATTTGTTCCGATGAACTGAAAGTTGTCTCTGCTGATATGCAGCCTAGTGAAAATTTGGTTGAGGGAAATATTTCCTCTGTCGGCAAGCATGCCATCTCCGGTGAGAATGTTAACGCAGAAAGGACTATGTCTGTTGGAGAGAGTGCAGCATCTGGCGAGGTTGACGGTGAGGAGAATTGTTCCCTGAGTGTTGGCAATGCCCGAGACCCCGAGTTTATGATCGAAGAGGCAGATGACAAAGGTGCTACAGTTAATTCTAGTATGAAACTAATAGAAAATGTACAGAGTGTTGAAATAAGTGAAGATGCAGATGGGGAAAAGGGTTGTATTATGGATGATGCAAACGATGCTAGTGTTGCCAGCGAAGCTGCAACTGTCCATAGCATTGCAGGTGAGGAACTGGGAGATGATTCCGGTAACAATGTGATAGGAGAAATAGAGAGCATGTCTGAGCAAAAAAATTCTGCTGGCAATAAAAATATGAACTGCCATGAGGCAGCTGAGACAAACAAACTGTATGAGGATGATGGGGCTAAATCCATTAACATGGTGGCTCGGAGAGAGGAGAGGTTGGAACCATATGGGGGTTTATGTTTTGAATCTTATGAAGATCTGATTGAGGAATTGGAGAGGTCTTTATCATTAAGTGATGATGAGGAAGACTTTTCAGATGTAGCAGACAATAATGGGCTTAATGATGCTCTGCATAATCAAATTGGTAGCCAAAGGTTTTTGTCAGGGGGCAAAATGAATGATAGCCCTCGAAGTGATCCTCATGGTCGATTGATTGAAGAACTGGAGAGGTATTTCAGTGATCCAGAAGAACCGTTAGAACATCATATTGCGGTTGCAGACAAAGACATTCAAGACAAAATTCATGTGAAGGAGCATGATAAGGATCCTCAATTCCTGGTTAGTGTAAGTGCAAAGGCTTTCAGTGATGGAGATGAACTGTCAGAACATCATATTGGGGTTGCAGACACAGACACTCGAGGGAAAATTCATGTGAAGGAGCATGATAAGAATCCACAATTCCTGGTTAATGAAAGTGCAAATGCATGTGAAGCTGATGGCAAATATGTACAATCTGAACAAAATTTTGAAAAGAATGAGCTAATAGCTTATGGCAATAAAGAATTGGAAGAGGGTTGGACTGGAGATGATAATAAGATCGTCTGTGTTCATGGGAATGAGCATTTCGTGCTTACAAACACAGACAGTCCAGACACAATTCATGAGAATGAGATTGATAGGGATGCGCAATACCTGGACACTGGAAGTGCAAAGCCATGTGAAGGAAGCATCTCTTCCTTTGGTGACGGACATCTGAAATCTGGACAAAGCTTCCAACAAAACGAGCTAACAACTGAAGGCCCTAAAGAGAAGGAAGATGGTTGTATTGAAGATGACAATAAGATCGACTGCTTTCATGCGAATGAGCATGCCGTGGTTGCAGATAAGGACGTTGCAGAAATAATTCATGAGAATGAGCATGATAAGGATCCACAGTACCTGGGGACTGAAACTGCAAATCTATGTGAAGAGGACATCTCTTCATTCAATGATGAACATCTCAAATCTGGACAAATTTTTGATCAACATGAGGTAACTTCCAATGATGGCACTGAAGAACAGAAGCAGGGCCGTACGGAAGATGACAACACCACTATATGTGTTCAAGCTGACAATCCAGTAGCTGATGCTGGTTTTTCAAGCTTGTCAAATGAGAGGATTCATTGCAAACCAACCAGCTTCACTAAGAAAAAAGAAGAGATATCATGCAGGTACAGAGATAGTCTACTTCGTCAAGGACTTTCTCTTGATTCTGAAGACTTCAGGTCAATCCAAAACTTTATTGAATCACAAATGGATGGGACCTCCAGTTCTCTCTCAAGTGGGTCACCTAGTCAAGGGGATTTGTCGATAAAAACATCAAGTAAGTTCAAGACTGTTGATCAACTTGAGCGCCTCAAGAAGATGGATGGTCTAAGAGATCAGCTAAATAGGCTTTCTAGCAACAAGGGCTTGGAGAAAAGGTATCAGAAGAAAGACCTGGAATACCAGCCACAACAACTGAATACCTATGATGTTGAGCAACAGTTTCGAAGTGTTGATACTGATTCCATCCCAAGTTCTTGTACTCTAGACTCCTATTATGGTCATGGAAAGCCACCAAGGTACCCCCCGCCAAATCCTTTCTCACCACCCCATTCATGTGCACACTGCCATTTTGGACATGTGCAAGCGCACATCCCGCACAACTTTGATGCTTGGGAGTTGAATTCATATTACCAATCCTCACAAGCTGGTAGCTCAATCCCTGACCACGATTCGCTCAAGTCAAGCTTCAAGGAACAGAAGCGTGTGGTGAGAAAGCATATTTTGCGGCCTCTGTCAGGTGCTTCACCATATACCGTCTGCAACAGCTGTTTCTTTTTGGTTCAAATGCCATCAGATATCTACATGTCAAAAAGAAAGATTGGGAAAATGCAGTGTGGTAAGTGCTCCAAGGTTATTGTATTGTCTGTTCCTGCTGTCAATCACGCCAATGCAAATGCCAGTAAGGAACTAACCCAAAAATTAAGCAAGGCTGACAACAGAAAAGTTGCTAGAACGGAGAGTGCTTCTTATCCTGTCAGTGTAAGTGAAGAATATGGAGCATCTTTCACAAGAAGCTTGTCTAATCGAGCTGGACCATCCCTTGCTGCCACACAAAGTAGCAAGAAGGTTTCAGACTCGGCACTTCATTTACTCATGGGGTATGATTCAGCAAGCCAGTTGTTACGTCACAGCAGGGCGTTTGAGCGTCGCAGCAGGGTGTTCGATGATGGGTATGAAAGCTTTGAGTCAATGGTGCCGGTGTCCAGCCGAGTGTCCAGAAGAAAGAACATGTGATATTTTGCACTGGTATGTCAAGCCTCTGGCTTCTTACAGGTCACAGTTTTGACGATAAACGGGCAGCTTTCCTGCAAATAGTTTTGATGGATTTTCCTAGGCAGCTCTAGCCTATATGGAATCATTTGGTTTGTCGAAATTCTTTTTTATGGTATATATATTGTTTACTCTTGGTGTAAGTTGTTTATTCTTGGTGAGTTGTCCATATTTGGGGGTATAATAAGAGTTTTTTTTATGTTACACTCGTCCACACTAGTATTTCAGTTCAGGAGATTATCATTTATTGCTCAAGTAGAAAGATATGATAACTCCTGCGTCTTGAAACAGGATTATTAATTCCTGACATGACAAGTGCTATAAGGTTTCAGACTCGGCACTTCTTATGTTACACTCGTCCACACTAGTATTTCAGTTCAGGAGATTATCATTTATTGCTCAAGTAGAAAGATATGATAACTCCTGCGTCTTGAAACAGGATTATTAATTCCTGACATGACAAGTGCTATAAGGTTGACATTTGTCAAATTATTCCTATTGATGCTCATCTCTTTTCATATTGCAATTGTTCTTTTCTTTTACCTGCAATTGCTTTTTCTTTTTCTGCAATTGCATATTTCCCAGTATCCATGTGTTACATAAAAAAAACATGTGTTTAGGTGAAGGGTTTATCATCTTTTGTTGTCCATGCATGTTATGATGTGCATGATGGGTACCAGGCAGGCCATGTGGCTCTGTCTTTGCATGATGCATCCTGTCTCTTGATGATTGCAAATGGACAAACCTGTTACAAGTTGCTATTGGCACCTGATCATAATGTTGGGTGTTGGAGGTGTCTCTGAGCAGGCTAATGTAGCCATTCCTGATGGAACTATTTATTTTAACCTGAATCTGACCATCAACACATGGATTGGACAGACATACTGCCAAATCTGGAGTGTACTTTTACTGTTTAACTAACTAATCATAGGCTAGAGGCACCGATCTGCGTTAATAACCATATCATAAAATCACAGTTTGTGCTCAAGAATATTTTCTCTTCCCGGTTTACAGTAGCACAAGGCATGTTGCATTTCTGGATGGCTGTCTGACAAAACCATGGCCAGGTTCAGCGAGTGTGTTGTTTTGTCAAGTTATTACCACTTGCGTTGCTATTCCCATTTCCATATTTGGCATTGACATGTTCTTCCCTGAAGCAAGATTCAGCTGTCATTTGATTAACGGGTGCTCTTGCAGGCATGATCTTTCACCTTTTTTTTCTTTCTTTCTTGGACTTGGAAGATCTTTCTGTAATTATCTTTTTTTCCGGTCAGAAGGGGCTTAAGCCCCCTGTTCCATTTCATAAAGAGACAAAACCAGCACCAACAAATCCTCTAACCAAACTGCAGTTCCAGGAACTAGAAAACTAAAACTAAAGAGAACTAAAACCAGCACTCATCCTCAGTTCACATCCAGAAACTCACACCTGCCATTACAACTCAGGTCACAAGGACAAACATGAAGCAAGATAGCACCACTCCTTTTTTCTTGTTCAGAGCTTGACAACATGAATTTCATCATCCATCATGGGATTCTTCAGCAGGAACTCCAGCAATGCGATCCCTCCATGTTCAGCACCACAAGAGCTTGAAGGCCAGCATTTTTTGCACCTGGGAATCTGAACAGATCTCCAACTCCATTGATGCCCTCTTGTTCTTCATGGTGAAATGAAAACCCATGATCTGACCTTTGTTGGCTGGATCCGGCGGCGAGGATGGCGTTTGATCGCCGTTTCCATCATGAAGGTGTGGCTGTTCAATAATCCTTCTCGCTGTACTGGTGATGTCAAGAAATAGTTAGTGCGGATATGGTTGCCGTTGTATATTTTATATCGCTTCGGAGTTTTTCTTTCCTTTTACTCCATCAAGACACGGAAATCCCTTTTGGTGACCTAGCTCCAATGAGGCCTCCGAATTCAAAATCCAAATTTCATATTTTTACGTTTCAAAAAATTCTGAAAAAAACATAGATATACATGAAGGAATAACACACATGTGTGTAAATTTTCAAGGCAAAATACGTTGAAATGAGGGCTGTGCAAAAAAAACTGGGGCTGTTTAACGCATGATACTATCCATCCTCCCAGGCCATGAATTTGTCTTTTTTGTACAGGTCGCAACTCAAGATATTTCATCATGAATTTTTATACACACGTGGGTTACATCCTTACATACACGCATATTTTTTCAGAATTTTTTGAAACATAAAAGTTTGAATTTGAATTTTTTAAAAATAAAGGGCTCCATGGAGCTCGGTCTCCAAAACGCCATTTTCATCAAGACATAGCTTCCGTCTTGTTTGACTTTGCTAGATGTCGGTGTGATTTCTGTGTGTGCGCGTTCGGGTTGGTTGTATGCATCCTAATTATATAAAGGCCGGACATTGTGTTTGTATCACATTGATGCCCCATTCTAAGGGCATCTCCAACTGTATAACCCAAATTGGACACAACCATCTAACCTTGTGCACCAAATGAAAGCGGACACAACATTTTTCTTTAATATTTTGTAAATTTACATAGAAAAAGTAACCGACCCTAGTCTACTCCTCGCGGGCCGTGGTCACGTCCTATTCTTCCTCACCAAAGTCCGCCACTTGGCCGTCAACATCGCCGGTGGAGATTACGTCCACCGCCTCTGTCTGCCTTCGCCGCGATGTCCTCGTACAGGAGGTAATGCGCTGCCTCGTTGACGGTGTCCTGGATAAGGGGGTACTTGTGGCACTGCCGCTTAGGTCATATTGGTATAAAGCGCATGAAGAAACTCCATGTTGATGGACTTTTGGAATCACTTGATTATGAATCATTTGATACAGGTGAACCATGACTCATGGGCAAGATGACTAAAACCCCGTTTTCCGGAACAATGGAGCGGGCAAGTGACTTATTGGAAATAATACATACCGATGTATGCTGTCCGATGAGTGTTGAAGCACGCGGTGGATATCGTTATTTTCTTACCTTCACAAATGATTTGAGTAGATGTGGGTATATTTACTTAATGAAACACAAGTCTGAAACATTTGAAAAAGTTCAAGGAATTTCAGAGTGAAGTGGAGAATCATCGCAATAAGAAAATTAAATTTCTATGATCTGATCGTTGAGGTGAATACTTGAGTTACGAGTTTGGTATGCGTTTAAGACAATGTGGAATTGTTTCACAGCTCACGCCACCTGGAACACCAGAGCGTAATGGTGTGTCCGAACGTCGTAATCGTACTCTATTGGATATGGTGCGTTCTATGATGTCTCTTACCGATTTGCCACTTTCATTTTGGGGTTATGCATTAGAGACAGCCGCATTCACTTTAAATAGGGCACCGTCTAAATCCGTTGAGACGACATGATATAAGTTGTGGTTTGGCAAGAAACATAATCTGTTGTTTCTCAAAGTTCGGGGATGCGACACTTATGTCAAGAGGCTTCAGCCTGATAAGCTCGAACCCAAAGAGGAGAAGTGCCTCTTCATTGGATACCCTAAAGAGACCATTGGGTATACCTTCTACCACAGATCCAAGGGCAAGATCTTTGTTGCCAAGAACGGGTCCTTTCTAGAGAAGGAGTTTCTCCCGAAAGAAGTGATCGGGAGGAAAGTAGAGCTTGATGAGGCAATCGTACCTTCTCTCGAATTGGAAAGTAGCACATCACATAAAGCAGTTCCTGTGATGCCTACACCAACTGAAGAGGAAGCTAATGATGATGATGATCATGAAACTTTGGATCAAGTTACTACTGAACTTCGTAGGTCGACCAGGGTACGTTCCGCACCAGAGTGGTACGGTAATCCAGTCCTGGAAGTCATGTTGTTAGACAACGGCGAACCTACGACTATGAAGAAGCTATGATGAGCCCGGATTCCAACAAATGGCTTGAGGCCATGAAATCCGAGATAGGATCCATGTATGAGAACAAAGTATGGACTTTGGTGGACTTGCCCGATGATCAGCAAGCCATTGAGAATAAATGGATCCTTAAGAAGAAGACAAACGTTGATGGTAATGTCACCGTCTATAAAGCTCGACTTGTCGCAAAAGGTTTCCGACAAGTTCAAGGGGTTGACTATGATGAGACTTTCTCACCTGTAGCGATGCTTAAGTCTGTTAGAATTATGTTAGCAATTGCTGCATTTTTCAATTATGAAATCTGGCAGATGGATGTGCGCTTTCCTTAAGAGTTGTATATGATGCAACCTGAAGGTTTTGTGGATCCTAAGGATGTTAAAAAGGTATGCAAGCTCCAGCGATCCATCTATGGACTAGTGTAAACATCTCGGAGTTGGAATATATGCTTTGGTGAGGTGATCAAAACTTTTGGGTTTATATGAAGTTTATGAAGAAACTTGTACTTACAAGAAAGTGAGTGGGAGCTCTATAGCATTTCTGATAGTATATATGTGGATGACATATTGTTTATTGTATATGATTTAGAATTTTTGGAAAGCATAAAGGGTTATTTGAAAGGAGTTATTCAAAGGAATACCTGGGTGAAGCTGCTTACATATTAGGCATCAAGATCTATAAAGATAGATCAAGACGCCTGATAAGACTTTCACGGAGCACATACCTTGATAAGATTTTGAAGGAGTTCAAAATGGATTAGTCAAAGAAGGAGTTCTTTCCTGTATTATAAGGTGTGAAGTTGAGTAGGACTCAAAGCTCGACCACGACAGAAGAAAGAGAAAGGATGAAGGTCATCCCCTATGCCTCAGCCATAGGCTCTATAATGTATGCCATGCTGTGTACCATACCTGATGTGTGCCTTGCCATGAGTCTGGCAAAGGGGTACAAGAGTGATCCAGGAGTGGATCACTGGACAACGGTCAAAATTATCCTTATGTGCCTAAAGAGGACTAAGGAAATGTTTATCGGTTATGGAGGTGATAAAGAGTTCGTCGTAAAGGGTTACGTCGATGCAAGCCTTGACACCGGTCTGGATGACTCTGAGTCGCAAACCGGATACGTATAGTGGAGCAGTCATTTGGAATAGATCCAAGTGGAGCATGGTAGCAGCATCTAAAGTATGTCATAGACATTTGCAAAGTACACACGAATCTGAATGTTGCAGACTCATAGACTAAAACCTTTCTCACAAGCAAAACATGATCAAACCCCAGAACTCATTGGGTGTTAATCACATGGCGATGTGAACTAGATTATTGACTCTAGTGCAAGTGGGAGGCTATTGGAAATATGCCCTAGATGCAATAATAAATTGGTTATTATCATATTTCCCGTTCATGATAAATGTTTATTATTCATGCTAGAATTGTATTGACCTGAAACTTAAATACATGTGTGAATACATAAACTACATCGTGTCCCTAGTAAGCCTCTACCAGACTAGCTCGTTGATCAAAGATGGTTATGGTTTCCTAACCATGGACATGAGTTGTCATTTGATAATAGGATCACATCATTAAGAGAATGATGTGATGGACAGACCCAACTGTAAGCTTAGCATCAGGTCGTTTAGTTATTTGCTATAGCTTTCTTCATGTCAAGTATTAGTTCCTTAGACCATGAGAACATGCCACTCCCGGATATCGGAGGAATGCCTTGTGTGCTATCAAATGTCACTTCATAACTGGGTGATCATAAAGGTGCTCTACAGGTATCTCCGAAGGTGTCTGTTGGGTTGCATGGATCGAGACTGGGATTTATCGGTCCGTATGACAGAGAGATATCTCTAGGCCCTCTCGGTAATACAACATCTTAAAGAGCTTGCAAGCAATGTGACTAATGAGTTAGTCACGGGGTCTTGTATTACGGAATGAGTAAAGAGACTTCCCGGTAACGAGATTGAACTAGGTATGGAGATACCAACGATCGAATCTCGGGCAAGTAACATATCGCCGGACAAAGGGTATTGTATATGGGATTAACTGTATCCTTGACATCATGGTTCAACCGATAAAGATCTTCGTGGAATATGTGGGAACCAATATGGGCATCCAAGTCCCGCTATTGGTTATTGACCGGAGAGGAGTCTCGGTCATGTCTACATGATTCTCGAACCCGTAGGGTCGCACGCTTAACGTTCGGTAGCGCTAGGGTAGTATTGAGATATTAATAGTTTAAAATCCAAAGGTTGTTCAGAGTACCAGATGGGATGAAGTCACGAGGAGCTCCGGAATGGTCCGGAGTTAAAGATTTATATATGGAAAGTTGTTGTCGGGGTTCCGGGAAAAAGTCTGTTTTTTCGGTATTGTACCGGGAAGTCACCAGAAGGTTCCGAAGGAGTCCGGAAGTCCTCGGAGGGTCCCACCACGTCCCATGCGGTAGCATGGGCTGTAGGGGGGCGTCCTAGCCTTAATGGGCTAAGGGAACCAGCCCCTACAAGGCCCATGTGCCTGGGAAGGAGAAACCCTAAGTGGGAGGGAGTCCACTTTCCTTGGGAGGCAAGTTTCCTCCCTTGGATGCCTCCCTGTTGGAAATCGTTGCATGGAAAACAAAAAAAATTCTACACACATGCAATGATCTATCCATGGAGATGCATAACAACGAGGGGGGAGAGTGTGTCTACGAACCCTCGTAGACCATAAGCGGAAGCGTTTCACAACGCGGTTGATGTAGTCAAACTTCTTCTCACGTCAACCGATCAAGTACCAAACGCACGGCACCTCCACGTTCTACACACGTTCAGCTCGGTGACATCCCTCGCCTTCTTGATCCAGCAATTTGTCGAGGTAGTAGATGAGTTCCTTCAGCACGACGGCGTGGTGACGGTGATGGTGAAGTGATCCTCGCAGGGCTTCGCCTAAGCACTACGAAGATATGACCGGGGGTGTAAACGGTGGAGGTGTCACAGCCCCAGATCAGCCCTTGCTTGATTTCTCTTGCATCCATGCATCATGTTTAAATTCAAATGAAATTTGAATTGAGGAATTTCAAAGCCTCAGAAACCTTTTAAAAATGATCAACATTAAAATCTTCTCAAAGAAGCCCAAGAAAATGTTCCTGTTAAACCTTGAAAAATATTGGCAAGAATAAAATTCAAACCAATATTTTTGGAAGCACAGAAATATTTATTTTGGGCCTTTTTGAATTAAATCAATGACATATTTGGGTTGGATTTATTTCTGTTTCATAAGAAATAAAGTTCATATATTTTTGTGAGTTGCCTGTGACCTTGGACTAGTTTCTGAGCTCACATAACAATTTACAGAAAGTTTAGAAAATAATTTGATGTTTTAAATCAAGTCAAAACAAATAGCAGAAAAATTAGAAAAGAGAAATAAAAGTCAGAGAGGAGGGAAAATTTACCTGGCCTCACCTGTGCGGCCCAGGAGCCGGCCAGCCCAGCTGGCCGATGCCAGTCACCTCCCACCTCGCGCCAGAAGGACGCGAGGCGTGTGCTCGCCGCACGCCGGCACGCGCCCGCGCCACCTCCTGCTTTCCGCCGCTTCCCGACGCGGCTGTGAACGCCACGCACCTCCCCTCGACCCCCTCGCTCCTCTCCCTCACTCTCTGCTCTCCTCCTCCCCTCTGTCTCTCTCCCCACAGCACAACCGAACGGAGCCGTCGCCACCGTCGCCGTTGGCGTGGCCACCGAGCCCCCCTCGCCTGGCTAGGATGCCCAGCAGCTCCACCGCTTCATCCTCGACCCCCACACCGAGCCGCGCGACGCCGGACGCCCCACAACGCCGCCTTTGCCCTCGTCTTCAACCTCGGGCACCGGAGATCGCCACCGCCGATTCAACACCTCTGAGCCGTCCCCGAGCGCGCTAAGCATCCCTACAGCCTCTATGTGAGCTCCTACGCTGTTTCCCTCTTACCCCGACGCCGTTCACGACCTGTAGCCATTGATTCCGTGCTGACCGAACCCCGCCGTCGCCGCGCTCGTCGCCGGTGCTGCTCCGGTGACCATTTGGCCCCGGGCATGCGTCCATCATACTCACCGCACCACGTAGACGCCGTAGGTGCTAAACGCACATCGCCACGGCCACCGCAACCGCGTCCCCGCTCTCTGCCGACTCCGGCCGCCGCAAAGCTCATCGCCGGCACCACTCCGGCCACTCCCCGGCCGCGCCACCCCCACGGTTGGATGCGGACGAGCGTCCGCATCCCGTAGCTGTGCTCCGCGCGCCAAACGGCGCCCCGTGGGGCAAACCCGTGGCTCGCCGCCGCGTCTGGCCTCGCCGGCGGCTAAACGCCGGCGAGTTGACCCCAGTTTGACTTCCCCTGAGTCACTGACGTGTGGGCCCATGCTCTTAACTAAACTAGATTAGTATTAGTTTAGCGCTAGTTAATCTGGATTAGTTAGGTTAGTCACTGACAGGCAGGTCCCACGGGTCAGGTTTGACCCTGGCCAGCCCGTTGACTCGCTGACGCAGTGATGACGTCAGGCTGACGCAGTAAAGCATTTTCTGGATTTAAGTTTATTCAGGAAATTCCAGAAAATAGTATAAACTTCTAAAAATCATATAAAATCAACCGTAGCTCAGAATGAAATAATTTATATATGAAAAATTATCAGAAAAATGCAATCTATCCATCTGTATCATTTTCATGCATGTCAAACTAAGTTATACCTGCTGTATAGGTGAAAACATAATAATGCACTATTTGAATTCATAGTTTGAATGTGGATTTGAATCTTTGGTTCAAATCAACTCAAACCATTCTGTTCTAGCTTGCATTAGCCCAAAACACATTCATATTGCCATGTCATAGCATGCATCATATTGTGAATTGCATTGAGCGTGCCCTTCTCTGTTTGCCGGTAACCGTCCCCTCTCAGTAGCCGATGCTCCGATGACGTGAACGATGACACCGATGAAGAACTATAATATCTTCAGAAGTGCCAGGCAAGCAAAAACCCCTTGTTCATTCCGATACAATCCCACTCTCTCGCTCCTGCTCTCTTTTACTGCATTAGGACAACAACGACTCATCTGTTACTTGCTGCGGTAGCTGAACCCCTTTATCCTCTGCATGACCTGTCATTGCCACAGTAAATAGATGAAACCCACTAGCATGAGTAGGAGTTGTTTGAGCCCTGATGTGCCTACTCATTTATGATTGTTTGTCATGCCTGCTAAGCTTAGAGTTGTGTCAGGTCTGATTCATCGGGGATGAATTGGAGTTGTGTGAACATGTCCTACTGTGTGTGAGCTAAGTGTGTGAACACGATTTGGTAAAGGTAGCGGTGAGAGGCCATGTAGGAGTACATGGTGGGTTGTCTCATTGAAGCTGTCCTCAGGAACTGAGTTCTGTGTTTGTGATCCATGATACAGTTACTACCACGCATTGGGCCCGAAACCAATGGACCCTCTCGGCTTCTTAATCACCCTTGTCCTCTGTCCAGGAGTTGCAAGTAGTTTCTGGTGTTTGTAGTAAGCTGGAGTCCGTGGACAGCGCTGACCAAGGGGTGGGCTGTGATGCGGTAGGCTCGTGGCCCGGTGTACCGAGTCGCCCGTTTGGTGTCTCGGGAACCCTGCACACATCGTTCGGGGCCGTATGTGGAAACCTCGGCCGGACTCCCTGCGGATGGAACCTGAATAGGCGATAAACCTGGACTAGAGACTTGAGTGTTTAGGTAGGCTATGGCCGACTCCCTCGCCAGGCTCCCGCTTGAAGGTTGCCGAGGTACACGACGTGTACATGGTGGTAAGTGGCGAGAGCGTGTGTGACGAAGTACACCCCTGCAGGGTTAATATGATCTATTCGAATAGCCGTGTCCGCGGTAAAGGACTTCTGGGTTGCCTATAACAGTTCATAGACAAGTGAAAGTGGATACTCTAAAATACGCAAGATAAGCGTGAGTGCTATGGATGGCGTTCTCGTAGGGAGACGGGAGCGGATCCATAGTGGTGTATTGATATGGTGAATATGTGGACTCGTGTGCGCCACCTCAAAAGAGTTACATGCAATTGTAGCTTAGGATAGCCACCGAGTCAAAGCTGGCTTGCTGCAGTTAAACTCCACCACCCCCTTTTGGTACTGATGCATATGTAGATAGTTCTGATGTAAGTCTTGCTGGGTACATTTGTACTCACGTTTGCTTATTTTATGTTTTGCAGAGAGACGCCAGTCTCGCTAGTAGTCCCGTGTGGACTTCGACGTTTAGTTTGATACCTCAGCTACGATCTTGTGCCCTCGGCAGGATCTGGTAGATAGTCAGGCTTCGCAGCCTTTTTCATTTGTAGATGTCTGTACTCAGACATGTTAAGCTTCCGCATGTGCTTTGACTTGTATGCCCTGAATGTTGGGTCATGAGACCCATGTTTGTAATATCTGGCTCTTCGGAGCCTAATGCATAAATACTCTGAGTCGTAGAGTCTTGTTGTGATGCCATGTTGTATTTGCACATATCGAGCATATTGTGTGTATGATTGAAATGCTTGGTATGTGTGGGATCCGACAACCTAGTTGTTTATCCTTGGTAGCCTCTCTTATGGGGAAATGTAGTCTTGTGCTTCCATGAGCCATAGTAATCCGCTACAGCCCGGTTGTGATGCCATGTTGTATTTGCACATATCGAGCATATTGTGTGTATGATTGAAATGCTTGGTATGTGTGGGATCCGACAACCTAGTTGTTTATCCTTGGTAGCCTCTCTTATGGGGAAATGTAGTCTTGTGCTTCCATGAGCCATAGTAGTCCGCTACAGCCCAGTTCACCGGAGTCCTGCCAGCCCAGCACTACTGCTCCGGAACACTTGACTGGCCGGCATGTGATTCACTTCGTTCCTGTGTCTGTCCCTTCGGGGAAATGTCACGCAGTGACATCTGGAGTCCTGCCTAGCCTGCTACAGCCCGGGTTCTCGGAGTCCTGTTAGCCCAGTGCTACAGCCCAGATTCGCACGCTGCTGACCGACACGTTCGATGTTGATTCATGTATGCCTGTCCCCATATGTTAGTGCTGCTTTGGGTTCACGACTAGCCATGTCGGCCCGGGTTCTCTGTCATATGGATGCTAGCGACATTGTCATATACGCGAGCCAAAAGGCGCAAACGGTCCCGGGCCATGGTAAGGCGACACCCGTGGGAGTACCGTGCGTGAGGCCGCAAAGTGATATGAGGTGTTACAGGCTAGATCGGTGTGACTTGGAATCGGGGTCCCGACAGGAGGGGGGCACCGCACACGGCTAAAACTATTGTCTGTTTTGTGCTAGCCCCCCTCCCCACATATATATAGGTGGGAGGGGGAGGGAGCAGCCAGGAGGGCACCCCAAGTAGGCCGAATCCTACTTGGGGTCCTCCCCAAGTGCCCCCCCCCCCCCCCGTTTCCTTAATTGGCGGAGAAGAAAGGAAAGGGGGGAAGAGAGCAGGAAGGGGAGGCTGAATCCTCCCCCTTTCCTTCCCCACTTGGCCGGCTGCCATGGGGGGCGCGCCAGCCCCTTGTGGGCTGGTGTGCTCCCCTCTTGTGGCCCAATAGGCCCAATATTCTCCCGGGGGTGACCGGTACCCCCTCCGGTACTCCGATGACTATCCGGTTTTCTCCGAAACATTTCCGGTGTCCAAGTATCATCGTCCTATATATCAATCTTTACCTCTCGACCATTTTGAGACTCCTCGTCATGTCCGTGATCTCATCCGAGACTTCGAACAACATTTGGTCACCAAATCACATAACTCATATAGTACTATATCGTCATCGAACGTTAAGTGTGCGGACCCTACGGGTTCGAGAACTACGTAGACATGACCGAGACACCTCTCCGGTCAATAACCAATAGCGGAACCTGGATGCCCATATTGTCTCCTACATATTCTATGAAGATCTTTATCGGTCGAACCGTTATGACAACATACGTAATTCCCTTTGTCTAACAGTATGTTACTTGCCCGAGATCCCATCGTCGGTATCTTCATACCTAGTTCAATCTCATTACCGGCAAGTCTCTTTACTCGTTCCGTAATACATCACCTCGTGACTAACTCCTTAGTCGTTTTATTGCAAGCTTATGATGTGTATTACCGAGAGGGCCAAGAGATACCTCTCCGATACTCGGAGTGACAAATCCTAATCTCGATCTATGCCAACTCAACAAACACCTTCGGAGATACCTGTAGAGCATCTTTATAATCACCCAATTACGTTGTGACGTTTGATAGCACACAAGGCATTCCTACGGTATCCGGGATTTGCATAATCTCATAGTCGAAGGAATATGTATTTGACAAGAAGAAAGCAATAGCAATAAAACTGACCGATCATAATGCTAAGCTAACGGATGGGTCTTGTCCATCACATCTTTCTCTTAATGATGTGATCCCGTTATCAAATGACAACTCATGTCCATGGTTAGGAAATCTTAACCATCTTTGATCAACGAGCTGATCAAGTAGAGGCTCACTAGGGACATGGTGTTTGTTTATGTATTCACACATGTATTTAGGTTTCCGATCAATACAATTCTAGCATGAAAAATAAACCTTTATCATGAATAAGGAAATATAAAATAACAACTTTATTATTGCCTCTAGGGCGTATTTCCATCAGTCTCCCACTTGCACTAGAGTCAATAATCTAGATTACATTGTAATGAATCTAACACCCATGGAGTCTTGGTGCTGATCATGTTTTTCTCATGGAAGAGGCTTAGTCAACGTGTCTGCTACATTCAGATCCGTATGTATTTTGCAAATCTCTATGTCTCCCTCCTTGACTTTTTCACGGATGGAGTTGAAGCGTCTCTTGATGTGTTTGGTTCTTTTTTGAAATCTGGATTCCTTCGCCAAGGCAATTGCTCCAGTATTGTCACAAAATATTTTCATTGGACTCGATGCACTAGGTATTACACCTAGATCATATATGAACTCCTTCATCCAGACTCCTTCATTTGCTGCTTCTGAAGCAACTATGTACTCCGCTTCACACGTAGATCCCGCCACGACGCTCTGCTTGGAACTGCACCAATTCACAGCTCCACCATTCAATATAAATACGTATCCGGTTTGTGAATTAGAGTCATCCGGATCAGTGTCAAAGCTAGCATCGACGTAACCATTTATGACAAACTCTTTGTCACCTCCATAAACGAGAAACATATCCTTGGTCCTTTTCAGGTACTTCAGGATATTCTTGACCGTTGTCCAGCGATCCACTCCTGGATTACTTTGGTACCTCCCTGCCAGACTTATGGCAAGGCACACAGTAGTTATGGTACACAACATAGCATACATGATAGAACCTATGGCTGAGGCATAGGGAATGACTTTCATTTTCTCTCTATCTTCTGAAGTGGCCGGGCTTTGAGTCTGACTCAACTTCACACCTTGCAACACAGTCAAGAACCCTTTCTTTGACTGATCCATTTTGAACTTCTTCAAAACTTTGTCAAGGTATGTGCTTTGTGAAAGTCCTATTAAGCGTCTTGATCTATCTCTATAGATCTTGATGCCCAATATATAAGCAGCTTCACCGAGGTCTTTCATTGAAAAACTCTTATTCAAGTATCCCTTTATGCTATCCAGAAATTCTATATCATTTTCAATCAACAATATGTCATCTACATATAATATCAGAAATGCTACAGAGCTCCCACTCACTTTCTTGTAAATACAGGCTTCACCGAAAGTTTGTATAAAACCATATGCTTTGATCTCCTCATCAAAGCTTATATTCCAACTCCGAGATGCTTGCAGCAGTCCATAGATGGATCGCTGGAGCTTGCACACTTTGTTAGCACCTTTTGGATCGACAAAACCTTCTAGTTGCATCATATACAACTCTTCTTTAAGAAATCCATTAAGGAATGCAGTTTTGACGTCCATTTGCCAAATTTCATAATCATAAAATGCGGCAATTGCTAACATGATTCGGACTGACTTAAACATCGCTATGGGTGAGAAGGTCTCATCGTAGTCAACCCCTTGAACTTGTCGAAAACCTTTTGCGACAAGTCGAGCTTTGTAGACAGTAACATTACCATTAGCGTCAGTCTTCTTCTTGAAGATCCATTTATTTTCTATGGCTTGCCGATCATCGTCGTCAGTATCACACTTGTTATTCGCCAAATCTACCTTCCAAACGATTTCTAGAGGATCGAGCAAGAAAAGGAGATAGTCAATCTCTATTTGAACCCGGTTGCTTTTTGCGCAGGCTTCTCTCCACTTTTTGCTCTGTCCATGGAGCGTATGGCGAAGACTTCCTGGAGCTTCCCCCTTCCCTCACCCGAGAATTGCATTTCCGCTTCAGCTCGGTATCACGAGCGGCGAGGCAGGTACAACTGGAGGAAAAGCAAGGCAACAGGGTGGTAGGTTTAAGCAAGTATTGTCCGTCCAATCATTGGAATCGGCTTAGCTGAGTCCGGTCTCCGGGGGCGCTAATACCAGGTACCGATTTCCAGAGGTACCGATCAACAAGGTACCCATTCCAAAGGTACCGATCCTTTGAAATCATGCTTTGCTATTAAAGGGAATTCCTCCTAACGTTGGAAACTCTTTTTATTTGGGATCGGTCTTCCTCGTTCGTTACTCTTGCATGAAATATCGGATTTGACGCAAGATGAATGGCGTTGGGGTTTTTCAGATGAAACCCGCGATCAGAAAGTCACCAACGGAGCCATACAATCTATCTAGTAGTGTGCCATGGCCGTCATTCTCAATCCTGAAAAGAGAGCGCACATCCTGAGGAAGTCACATCATGCAAAGGTTCCCATTTTTTCCTTAGTTGACCCCATGTTTCTATCGGATCCCTTGTCTCGCCAACTGAACCCCAATAGGCTATTTTGTACTTTTTGCACTAGGTTAAAGGGGAGACCTCTAAAGCCCAGAAAGAACTATCCTATCCCTTTAGGAATCCAAAAGCACCGTATATGTGGATCACTGACGGCTATACCCAATTTCATTCCACTTTCCTATTTTTGAACAACAACTTATGTTATCAACTATTTCGTGTTTTCAAAGTTATTAATTGTCTCATACCCTATTTTTGATTTCGATAGTATGGTGTAGTGTATCTTATGCAAACGGAATTCTAAGGGTTCCTTATTTTATTATGCAATAAGAAGAATTCTTTTTAATTATGCAATAAGAAGAATTCTTTTTTATTATGCAATAAGAAGAATTCGATCAACTCTTCTCACCTTTCCGTCGACATCTACTAAGGCTTCACCTTAAGTGGGTTTAGCCGGCCTGCCTTGTTCGCCCCATCATTTGCTTTTGTGCTTTTAGGGGATCCCATGGAAGCGGTAGATGATAATGCGAAAGGGCGCCGCGTCTGGCTTGATAGTAAATCCAAAGAAAGATGCCCTATTTCAATTTAATAAGTGTTTCTGCAACGGCTTGATTTGCTTACTTTTGGCCAACATTCGTCTTCGGCTTACAGTAGCGTTTGCAACTCTATTGGAAATCGAATTTCTATGTCCATCCATAAAAAGACTATTTATTAAGTGATAAACAAGAGAAAATAGTGTTATTATCTAAGCTTCTGGCCATGTCCGATTGGCATTCAAGTCTGCCTTCCATTGCTTGAAAAGGCCTAGCACCGTAAGTAGCAATTGGCTATTTCCAAACTCAAACATCGGGGCAAGTCCACCAAAGTCCATACTTTCTTCTCATACATGGATCCTATCTCAGATTTCATGGCCTCGAGTCATCTGTCGGAATCTGGGCTCATCATTGCTTCTTCATAGTTCGTAGGTTCGTCATGGTCTAGTAACATGACTTCCAGGACTGGATTACCGTACCACTCTGGTGCGGAACGTGCTCTGTTCTACCTACGAGGTCCAGTAGTAACTCGATCTGAAGTTTCATGATCATCATGATTATCTTCCTCTCTAGTTGGTGTAGGCATCACGGGAACAGATTTCTCTGATGTGCTACTTTCCAAATTTAGAGAAGGTACAATTACCTCATAAAGTTCTACTTTCCTCCCACTCACTTCTTTCGAGAGAAACTCCTTCTCTAGAAATGTTCCATTCTTGGCAACAAAGATCTTGCCTTCAGATCTATGGTAGAAGGTGTACCCAATTGTTTCCTTAGGGTATCCTATGAATACACACTTCTCTGATCTGGGTTCGAGCTTATCAGGCTGAAGCCTTTTGACATAAGTGTCGCAACCCCAAACTTTAAGAAACGACAACTTAGGTTTCTTGCCAAACCACAGTTCATACGGTGTCGTCTCAACGGATTTAAACGGTGCCCTATTTAGCATGAATGCAGATGTCTCTAATGCATAATGATGTCTACTATGCAACTTTATTCTTGTAGACACGTGTTGGGCCTCCAAGCGCGGATTTTTGTAGGACAATAGCAATTTTCCCTCAAGTGGATGACCTAAGGTTTATCAATCCGTGGGAGGCGTAGGATGAAGATGGTCTCTCTCAAACAACCCTGCAACCAAATAATAAAGAGTCTCTTGTGTCCCCAACACACCAAATACAATGGTAATTTGTATAGGTGCACTAGTTCAGTGAAGAGATGGTGATACAAGTGTAATATGGATAGTAGATATTGGTTTTTGTAATAAGAACAATAAAAAACAACAAGGTAGCAATTGATAAAATGGAGCACCAACAGTATTGCAATGCTTGAAAATGAGGCCGAGGGTCCGTACTTTCGCTAGTGCAATCTCTCAACAATGCTAATATAATTGGATCATATAACCTTCCCTCAACGTGCGACGAAGAATCACTCCAAAGTTCATATCTAGCGGAGAACATAAGAAGAAATTGTTTGTAGGGTATGAAACCACCTCAAAGCTATTCTTTCCGATCGATCTATCCAAGAGTTCGTACTAAAATAATACCAAATAATTTCACATTCATAATACTCAATCCAACACAAGGAACCTCAAAGAGTGCCCCAAGATTTCTACCGGAGAAACAAAGACGAGAACGTGCATCAAACCCTATGCATAGATTACCCCAATGTCACCTCGGGAATACACGAGTTGAGTGCCAAAACACATATCAAGTGAGTCAATATGATACCCCATTGTCACCACGGGTACTCATAGCAAGATATACATCAAGTGTTCTCAAATCCATAAAAGTATTCAATCCGATAAAACGAAATTTCAAAGGGAAAACTCAATTCACAACAAGATAGAGAGGGGAAAACACCATATGATCCGACAATATTAACAAAGCCCGCGATACATCAAGATCATGACATCTCAAGAACGAGAGAGAGAGAGAGAGAGAGAGAGAGAAAGAGAGATTAAACACATAGCTATTGGTACAAACCCTCAGCCACGAGGGTGGACTACTCCTTCCTCATCATGGTGGCCGCCGGAATGATGAAGATGGCCACCGGTGATGATTTCCCCCTTCGGCGGAGTGCCGGAACGGGGTCTAGATTGATTTCTCATGGCCACAGAGGCTTGCGGCAGTGGAACTTCTGATCTAGGGTTACCCCAAGGGTTTTTGGAATATTTGGTAATTTATAGGGCGAAGAGGGGGTGCGGGAGGCCACCGAGGTGGGCACAACCCACCTGGGCGCGCCTGGGCCCTCAGGCGCGCCCTGGTGGGTTGTGCCCCCTCGGGGCAACCCCCAGGTGCCGATCTGGCCCATTGGATGTCTTCTGGTCCATAAAACAAGCAAAAAAACAGCAACTGACACTGGGCACTGGGTCAATAGGTTAGTCCCAAAAAATGATATAATGTAGCTATAAAAAATGATTGTAAAACATCCAAGAATTATAATATAACAGCATGAATACTTCATAAATTATAGATACGTTGGAGACGTATCAACATCCCCAAGCTTAATTCCTACTCGTCCTCGAGTAGGTAAATGATAAAAGAAATAATTTGTGAAGTGTGAATGCTAGCAAAGTGCATAAGTTTCATCAATGATAATTTCAATCACTTTCCCTAGCATCATAGCAGCAACTCTTTCTGATAAAACTCATCATGACAAAGTAGCAACCAATTCACATGTTAAGGTTCAAACAATGAATTCTCTTGAAAATCAACAACCTATGTTCTCAGTCACCAAGCAATTGTAATTCAACTTATTCAACAGAGTTTAAGTAAGAGCTCCACATACCCAACCATCATATAGTCTTCTATGATTGCTAACACTCACCGCGTACACATGAGCAAAACGTTTCAACCGGACACATAGAAAGATAGGGGCTTATAATTTCGCCTCCCAACATATTCACCTCAAGGGTGATGTCAACAATAATAACTCATGCTACCCATATCCAACTGGATATATGTGCCTAGATCCTTCCTCGCCGCATGATGCTTGCCAAAAGAAAAAAATTAAAAAGGAATAGAGAGAAAAACTTTGACTCTTGCATGAAAGTAAATACATAAAATTAAAAGGTAGGCCCTTCGCAGAGGGAAGCAAAGGTTGCCATGCGCTTTTTGTTTGTATGCTCAATCCCTTAGTGCAAAAGAACGTCACATTATCGGCCTGTTCGGATTCCCTCCTATCCACAACTCTGCTCCCGGAGCTGGAGGAGCGGCAGTACAAAACCGCGGAGTGGGGAAGGAGGCGCTCCACAGATCCTCTGATTTCACGGAGTGGGAGGTTTACCGAACAGCTCCTATATTTCCCCTTATGATAGCAACCTTTATTATGCAGTCTGCCGCTTTTATTCTTTGCCATCACAAGTTCGTACAACGCTCAATTTTCTCTTACACTAAATGATCTAACACTTTTAGAAGCAATTTTATTGCCTTATTGCACCGATGAGAACTTACTTGAAGGATCTTGCTCAATCCTTGGGTAGGTATGGTGGAGTCTTGAAAATAAGATTTGGGTTTAAGGGTTTTTGGATGCACAAGTAGTATCTCTACTTGGTGCAGAATTTTTGGCTAGCAAAGATGGGGGGCAAGCACCACATGTTGAAGGATCTATGATAATATAACTTCTATGTGAATATGAACAAAACATAAACCATTACGTTGTCTTCCTTGTCCAATGTCAACAATTTTGGCATATAATATTTTGATGGGGGCTCACAATTACAAAAGATTTCCAAGATAGTGTATTTGCATGTGAAAGTTCTCTTCCTTCTACTAATCATTCAAGAATTTCTTGTATGACCAATATTATGATTGTCAAGCTTCAAAAGATTTCACTTTCTAAACCCAATGTGAAGCTACCACTAGGCATGATATGAACATATAATTTCAACTTCATTATATTCAATTTATTCAACAATTTACTCATAGGATATAAGTGAAGCACAAGAGTAATTGACAAGCTACTCCAAAAAGATATAAGTGAAGATCAAGCGAGTAGTTATATAAATGGGTAGCTATTTGGGGACTCTCTATTATTTAAAAGTTTTAGATCTAAGAATTTTATTAAAACAACAAGCAAAACAAAACAAAATGACATTCCAAGAATAGCACAACTCATGTGAAGAAGCAAAAACTTAGGATCAACCGATATTAACCGATAATTGTTGATGAAGAAAGGTGGATGCCTACTGGGGCATACCCAAGCTTAGATGCTTGAGACTTCTTGAAATATTATCTTGGTATGCCTTGGGAATCCCCAAGCTTGATCTTTTATGTCTCCTTAATTCCTTTTATATCACGGTTTCCCGGTAGTGTTGAAGACGAAAGAGGGGATGCCTTCCGGGGCATCCCCAAGCTTAGTTGCTTGGATCTTCCTTGAATATTACCTTGGGGTGCATTGGTCATCCCCAAGCTTAGGGTCTTGTCACTCCTTATTCTCCTCATATCGATTTCTCACCCAAAACTTGAAAACTTCAATCACACAAAACTTAACGGAACATCGTGAGATCGGTTAGTATGATAAAGACAAATCATTCACTTTGGTGCTTTCAAAAACAAGATTCATAATTGTTCTCACACAATGCCTACTGTACCCTATCATTTCTACAATTTATATTGATCAATATAAGCCATAGAAACTAGAAAACGAGCAAACTATGCATTGAAAACAGAATCTGTCAAAAATAGAACAGTCTGTAGTAATCTATACTCCAACCATACTTCTGCTACTCCAAAAATTATGAAAAATTAGGACAACATAGGGAATTTGTATATATATCACATGTAAAAAAATCAGATCAAAATCACGTTCTGGTGAATTTTAGAAATTCCTGGACTGGGTGCAAAAGTTTCTATTTTTGCACATAATCAAGTTAACTATCATCCACACTATCCCAAAGGCTTTACTTGGCACTTTATTGAAACAAAATCTATAAAACATGATTACTACAGTAGCATAATCATGTGAACACACAAAGACAGTAGGGTTAAATGTTGGGTTTCCTCCCAACAAGCGCTTTTCTTTAATGCCTTTTAGCTAGGCATGGTGATTTCAATGATGCACACATAAAAGTAAAGAATTAAAACATAATGGGGGCATCATAAATCACATGGAAAGCACATTAAGTCTAACCATCTTCCTATGCATAGGGATTTTGTGAGAAAATAATTTATGGGATCAAGAATCAACTAGCATAGGAAGGCAAAACAAGCATAACTTCAAAATTTTCAACACATAGAGAGGAAACTTGAGATTAGTGAGAAGCCTACAAGCATATCTTCCTCTCTCATAATAATTTTCAGTAGCATCATGAATGAATTCAACAATATAGCTATCACATAAAGCATTCTTTTCATGATCCACAAGCATAGAAATTTTATTACTCTCCACATAAGCAAATTTATTCTCATGAATAGTAGTGGGAGCAAACTCAACAAAATAACTATCATGGGATTGAAAATTTAAATCACGATGACAAGTTTCATGGTTATAATTATTCTTTATAGCATACATGTCATCACCATAATCATCATAGATTGGAACTTTGTTGTCATAATTAATCGAAACCTCTTCCAAAATGGTGGATTCATCACTAAATAAAGTCATGACCTCTCCAAGTCTACTCTCATCATTATAATCATCATAAATAGGAGGCATCAATCATTATAACAAATTTGCACATCAAATCTTGGGGGACTAAAAATATCATCTTCATCAAACATAACATTCCCAAGCTTATGGCTTTGCATATCATTAGCATCATGGATATTCAAAGAAATCATATTAACAACATTGCAATCATGCTCATCATGTATACAAAACATTCTATTGAATTCTTCTTCTATCAATTGGGCACAATTTTCCTTTCCATCAGTTTCACGAAAGACATTATAAAGATGAATAATATGATGCAACCTCAATTCCATTTTTTTGTAGTTTTCTTTTTATAAACCAAACTAGTGATAAAACAAGAAACTAAAAGATTCAATTGCAAGATCTAAAGATATACCTTCATGCACTCACCTCCCCGGCAATGGCGCCAGGAAAGAGCTTGATGTCTACTACGCAACTTATTCTTGTAGACACGTGTTGGGTCTCCAAGCGCAGAGTTTGGTAGGACAGTAGCAATTTTCCCTCGAGTGGATGACCTAAGTTTATCAATCCGTGGGAGGCGTAGGATGAAGATGGTATCTCTCAAACAACCCTGCAACCAAATAACAAAGAGTCTCTTGTGTCCCCAACACACCAAATACAATGGTAATTTGTATAGGTGCACTCGTTCGGCGAAGAGATGGTGATACAAGTGTAATATGGATAGTAGATATTGGTTTTTGTAATAAGAACAATAAAAAATAGCAAGGTAGAAATTGATAAAAGGGAGCAAAAACAGTATTGCAATGCTTGAAAATGAGGCCTAGGGTCCGTACTTTCGCTAGTGCAATCTCTCAACAATGCTAATACAATTGGATCATATAACCATCCCTCAACGTGCGATGAAGAATCACTCCAAAGTTCCTATCTAGCGGAGAACATAAGAAGAAATTGTTTGTAGGGTACGAAACCACCTCGAAGCTATTCTTTCCGATCGATCTATCCAAGAGTTCGTACTAAAATAACACCAAATAATTTCACATTCATAATACTCAATCCAACACAAGGAACCTCAAAGAGTGCCCCAAGATTTCTACCAGAGAAACAAAGATGAGAACGTGCATCAACCCCTATGCATAGATTACCCCAATGTCACCTCGGGAATCCACGAGTTGAGTGCCAAAACACATATCAAGTGAATCAATATGATACCCCATTGTCACCACGGGTACTCATAGCAAGACATACATCAAGTGTTCTCAAATCCATAAAAGTATTCAATCCGATAAAGCGAAATCTCAAAGGGAAAACTCAATTCACAACAAGATAGAGAGGGGAAAACCCCATATGATCCGACTATATTAACAAAGCCCACGATACATCAAGATGATGGTATCTCAAGAACATGAGAGAGAGAGAGATTAAATACATAGCTACTGGTACAAACCCTCAGCCCGGAGGGTGGACTACTCCCTCCTCATCATGGTGGCCACCGGGATGATGAAGATGGCCACCGGTTATGATTTCCCCCTCTGGCGGAGTGCCGGAACGGGGTCTAGATTGGTTTATCATGGCTACAGAGGCTTGCTGTGGCGGAACTTCTGATCTAGGGTTACCCCGAGGGTTTTGGGAATATTTGGGAATTTATAGGGCGAAGAGGGGGTGCGGGAGGCCAATGAGGTGGGCACAACCCAGCTGGGCGCGCCTGGGCCCCCAGGAGCGCCCTGTGGGTTGTGCCCCCTCGGGGCACCCCCCAGGTGCTGCTCTGGCCCATTGGATGTCTTCTGGTACACAAAAATCCACAAAAAGTTTCGCGGTGTTTGGACTCCGTTTGATATTGATTTCCTGCGATGTAAAAAACAAGCAAAAAAACAGTAACTGGCACTGGGCACTGGGTGCTATCGCTATCATAGTATCCGCTAAGTTCACGGGCTGGAGATAAGCGGACTCGAACCGCTGACATCCGCCACAGGGTAAACCACCGCCTCTCAGGCCTCCCCGACGGGTTCTACCATAGAGGCCAACGATAGACAATAACTCCCCCCCCGAACACAGCTTACAACTTTCATCGTACTGTGCTATTTCTACATAGGGAAAGTCGTGTGCAATGAAAAATGCAAGCACGATTTGGGGAGGGATTTTTCTCTATTGTAACAAGGAAGAATTATCTACTCCATCCGACTAGTTCCGGGTTCGAGTCCCGGGCAACCCATATAGAAAAGACTCATCAAAGTTTTTAACTTTGACTCACTTCATTTACAAATACAAAATTATTGGTTTGGTTAATTTAGTTATATGGATAGCTAATCTTTGGGCTGACTTGGTTGACATTGGTATATAGTCTATGTTATACTGTTAAATAACAAGCCTTCTATTATCTATATTCTAGTTAATACGTGTGCTTGGGAGTCCTTGCAATTTGAATAAACCAAGATCTTACCATGACTGCAATTTTAGAGAGACGCGAAAGTACAAGCCTGTGGGGTCGCTTCTGCAACTGGATAACTAGCACTGTAACTCGGTATTCAAACAACTATTCAGAGTTCCTAGAGCTCCTTGTACGGCCTGTTGGAAAACCCGCTGTCGGACCTGATTCATTGCCCTTTGTTTAGGTGGTTCTCGGAAGAAGATAGCGAAAAAAATTATCCCTAAAGTCGAAACTAAAAGGAACGTATAAACCAGAATCTGGGCTCTTCTATCTTCGACTTATTTTTTTGGCTTTGTGAAACTTTTTTCAAATCCAAAAGTTCAGTACCTTCCTACAAATTAGTGAATTAGGAGAGGGACTCTTTTGTGTAGAAAAATAAAAAGCAGGGCAATCTTTCAAACTTGCATCCGAAATGTGAAATATTTATACAAAGAGGGAGAGATGAAGACATGTATCCATAGAACATCTGGCGTAACATAGATAATAAATAAATAGGAGTTAATATCATTCCAATTGCCATTAAGCATATCAAGCTAACTTTATCTTTAAGAAGTTTTAGTATTTTTTTATTTTTATAAGTATAACTTCAAATTTAGAACTAGTTAATAGCTAAGATTAATAACTAATATCTGAGATTTTACGGGGGGAAGGCATATAGGAATTTTTTTTCACTACTCCCGATCGATAAAGATAAAGAAAGACACACATACGATATGTGGATTAGTAGAATTTAGGATATTATATTACTCTATCTTTCTTTATGAGACCTCTTTTCCCCATCTCACTTCTACTGCTTATTTGGATGTCTATGTGACCCATAGAAAGTTGGTCATAGCAGAGCAGGTTTGAAAAAGGATCTTAGAGTGTCTAGGGTTGGGCCAGGAGGGTCTCTTAACGCCTTCCTTTTTCTGCCCATCGGAGTTATTTCCCAAGGACTTGCCATGGTAAGAGGGAGAAGGGGGAAGAAGCACACTTGAAGAGCGCAGTACAACGGGGAAGTTGTATGCTGCGTTCGGGAAGGATGAATCGCTCCCGAAAAGGAGTACCTACTTTAAGGTATTCATCATTGCAGTACAACTGTTGCAGTAGAATGACAACAGATTCGTGTATAGGGAACTAGATTAGCTTAGCTACCTATCTAATTTATTGTAGAAATTCTGGGATCTGCGATTGGACATGGAAAATAGAAATACTTTTTCTTGGGTAAAGGAACAGATAACTCGATCGATTTACGTTGGAGACGTATCACATAACCCCAAAACGATGGTGGTAAATCGGTAAGAGACATCATAGATCACACCATATCTAATAAAGTACGGTTACGACGTTCGGACACACCATTACGCTGTGGTGTTCCAGGTGGCGTGAGTTGTGAAACTATTCCACATTGTTTTAAATGAAGGCCAAACTCGTAACTCAAATATTCACCTCCACGATCAGATCGTAGAAACTTTATTCTCTTATTACGATGATTCTCCACTTCACTCTGAAAATCTTTGAACTTTTCAAATGTTTTAGACTTGTGTTTCATTAAGTAGATATACCCATATCTACTCAAATCATCTGTGAAGGTCAGAAAATAACGATACCCGCCGCGTGCCTCAACACTCATTGGACCGCATACATTGGTATGTATTATTACCAATAAGTCATTGGCTCGCTCCATTGTTCCGGACAATCGAGTTTTAGTCATCTTTCCCATGAGGCATGGTTCGCAAGTATAATGATTCATAATCAAGTGATTCCAAAAGCCCATCTGCATGGAGTTTCTTCACGCGCTTTACACCAATATGACCTAAACGGCAGTGCCACAAATATGTTGCACTATTGAAAGGATCGATATAGTTGACTAGAGGGGGGGTGAATAGGCAACTAACAATTTTTAGCTTTTCTTTACCAAATTAAACTTTGCATCAAAGTAGGTTGTCTATAGATGTAACTAGGTGAGCAACCTATATGATGCAACAACAACAAGCACACGAGCAAGCAAAGGATACAACACAATATGAGCTTGCACAAGTAAAGGTGAGAGATAACCAATAGTGAAGCCGTTGGAGACGAGGATGTGTTACCGAAGTTCCTTCCCTTTGAGGGGAAGTACGTCTCCGTTGGAGCGGTGTGGAGCCACAATGCTTCCCCAGAAGCCACTAGGGCCACCGTATTCTCCTCACACCCTCACACAATGCGAGATGACGTGATTCCACTATTGGTGCCCTTGAAGGCGGCGACCGAACCTTTACAAACAAGGTCGAGGCAATCTCCACAACTCAATTGGAGGCTCCCAACGATACCACAGAGCTTCACCAAAATGGAATGTGGCTCCGAGGTGACCTCAACCGTGTAGGGTGCTCAAACACCCAAGAGTAACAAGATCCGCAAGGGATTAGTGGGGGGAATCAAATTTCTCTTGGTGGAAGTGTAGATCCGGGCCTTCTCAACCAAACCCTAAAGAATCAACAAGTTTGATTGGCTAGGGAGAGAGATCGGGTGAAAATGAGCTTTCGAGCAACAATGGAGCTTGGGGGAAAAGAGGTAAGTCAACTTGGAGAAGATGACCTCCTTAAATAGTGGGGGAACCAATCCAACCGTTACCCTCTCTTCAGCCTGCACAGAGCGGTACTACTGCTCAATAGAGCGGTACTACCGCTGGTCGCAGCGGTACTACCGCGACCACCAGCGGTACTACCGCATATGCTGAGTGTAGTAGAAGTAGAGAGAAAGAGAGAGAGAGGGGGGGTATGGGCGGCACTAGTAGCGGTGGTAGCCGCGGTACTACCGCTTGAGGGTGGTACTACCACTACTACTGCCGTACAACCCGACACGAGAAAAAGCATCCTCGAATCGAGGCGGTAGCGTTGCCGAACCAGGACGGTACTACCGCCTATGCCCCGAAGCGGTACTACCGCTGTAGACAGCGGTACTACCACTTGAGGACCATAGGCGGTACTACCGCTCTGGCGGCGGTACTACCGCTTCCTCCTCACAGTTTCCACTTTAGTTAAAACAACAAACTCCAGGGAGAAGAAAGGAGCTAGGGGTGCAGCAAAGACGTGTACGTGTTGATTCCACCCTAGCCTTTCCAAAGCGGACCCCCTCTTGATAGTACGGTGTCTCCTACGACTCAAGTCCACCAAACTGAAACGAAAGAGACTACACCGTCTTCATGTAAATGTCCGAGGGGAAAGAATCGTCTCGTGCCAGAATGAATCTCTGAAATAGTCAATGCACGCGATTAGTCCGCAAAAGCATTGTCATCAATCACCAAAACTACTTAGAGAGAGATATGCCCTAACAATCTCCCCCTTTTTGGTGGATTGATGACAACACGACATTTGCACAAGGTAAAGATATGAGATAAGAAGAAACCCAAAACTAAAAAATATAGACGGGCTCCCCCTAGATGTGTGCACTTAAATAGAGGTGCCTTTGGAATGCAAAGTGCACACATTAGGATCAACGCTCCCCCTATATTTTGTAGTCTGACAACAATTGCATCAAAGATAAGAAATAAGAGCTAAGATGCACTAGCGAGGTAAGTGAGCAAAGTAGACATAAGATATAAGCATGAACTCAAAAACTACTAAAGTACTTGACATACAAGATAATATAAGATAGGGTAGCATATGTCTCACACCATATGATAGGGTACCAGGTCTCACGAGCACAAACCAAACCAAAGCAAATAAGAGAGTTTGCGAGAGAGAGAGAAGACAAGGAAAATAAGACACTCGCAACTCGACAACGACAATGACAAAACCCTAAACTCTCTCCCCCTTTGGCAACGAGACACCAAAGAGGGCAAAGAGTGCTGCTACGACCATAGGTGATAGCAGAATTGAAGACCTCCAGCATCACATTCCCGCGAAGTCGTCTGCTCCTCCATCATCGGCAGGGGGCTGCTCATAGTCTGAGTTTGTCCATGGGCAGTGCTGCTGAACCCACTCCTCCTCATCTGTGATCTTGTCCTTAGAACCGCTCGCGACTGTGGAACCCAACTGACGCATGAGCTCCTTGTGACGGCTCATGGCCTTCTTCTCAGACACATGAGCCATGTACTGACCATGAGACTCCATGCAGAAGAGTTTCTTTATTTTGCGCTTGAGCTTCTTTGCCCAAGAGGGCTCCGCTCCAGAGGGCTCATAATCATCATCATCAGTAGCATCAGCCTCTGTCTCAACATCAACAGCTCCAGAAGGAATCCCAGACCTCGGAACTGATGTGCCCCAGTTCTCCTTCTTCCTCAGCCGCTTGATCTCATGAGGGATCAACTCACCAGTCTCTAGTACAACATTAGGATAAGTGTGCATCCAAGCCTTCTCGATAAGCAACATGAGAAAAGGCGCATAGATGGGGCACTTGCGCTCAGAGATAGCGGTGACAAGCTCAGACCACATGACATGAGAGATATCCAAGGTTTCTCCAGTGTTTTCTTCCTTCTCATGCTGGCAGAAAAGGAGCATGTCCACGAGAAAGGAGTGAACCCTATCCAAGTTCCCAATGCGAGGGAAGAGAGTCTCTCTAAAGATGCGATGAAGTATGTCCAGAAAGGTTGCAGCTCATAGGACTCCTTCTGAGTCTCGGGGTGAATCTTCAGAGTACAATACGGCCAGAGAGATTGCTTGTGAGTGGAAGTTGCATTGCGGTGAGGGTGAAAACCGACTGGATTCTCAAGTCCTTGATCTTCAATCCCAAGTAACTCCATGAATGCCTTCCATTTGACAGAGAGAAGCTTTCCATTGGTCAACCAAGTCAGAGTTCTTTCCTCATCCATTCCAAGATGAACCGTGGCATAAAACTGAGTCACCAAATCTGCATCAGAGTCCTTATTAAACTGCATGATCCTGAGAATGTTCAACTGAGTACACATCTGTAGGGCTTCGCCAAAGTAGGTAGGATCCTTTTCCATATAGTCAGTGTTGATGGTGCGAACATCAACATATAGATTCTTCTTTGCTTTGATCGCATCAAAGTAGATTGCCCACTGAAAATGGTTCCAGAAGGGACGGTTGACAAGATTGGACTCATGATCTTGCTCATAAGGATTGCGCCGACGCTTCTCCCAGAACTCCTTGGCATTCATATCAGTCACGGACTTGGGCTTTGGCTTGGGCTTCTTCGTAGTGCTCTTGGATGAAGATGGCGGAGCACTTGAAGGAGGAACACTTGAAGAAGCAGCCGCTGTTTCAGGGGTGCGATAGCGCTTGGAAGTGGAACGCCCGGGGTTGACACAACGGACATGTTGCTCAGAAGGGCCATCACCTGGAGCCAAACACACGGACACAAGAAACAACATGAAAGAACGAGCATAAGCCACCAAGACAAGGCAACAACGACCAAGGTTTGGTAAGAAAAAGAGGAAGTTAGCATCCAGTGGAAGTACCGCGATAGGGTAGCGGTAGTATCGCTCAAAGAGAGCGGTAGTACCGCTCTAGGCAGGAGTGGCGGCGGTTCCTTACTGCCGCGGCCAAATCCGGTACTGCCGGGATGCCAAATTCAAAATTTATCCTACCAAACATCAATCTAACTAGTCTAGACGCCTTCTCCAACCTACTCAAGCCTTGATTTAGCCAAAAATCAAGAAATGCAACAACTATTGCCCCTAAAGAGTAGATCTGAAACCTAGACACAAAGAGAAGAGGAACGGGGGCAATACCGGCATCCATGGCAAGAGAACGGGGTGGGGACCGATTCCACCGAAGGAAGTGGAGAGGGACGGCCCGGAGACGGCGGCCCACCGGTGCCCTCCCGCGGCGAGTTCGGCGCTGGCGAAATGAAGAGGACGAGTGGGTTGTGCGAATGGGTGTGGGGGAGAAGGAAACTCCCCATGCCCCGAGATAACCCCCTAGTCCCACCCCACAGTGGTAGTACCACTCGGGCGGGCGGTAGTACTGCTTTTTTATCACAAGCGGTAGTACCGCGCGCCTTCGGCGGTAGTACCGCCCAGCAAAAACTCGAAGACTAGACAGAGGAGGCTTAGCTCAAACAACAAGAAAACGAAACAACGAGAAGGGGCAAACACAAAAGCAGAACAACACCCACGAGAGGACAAGAAGCACACAACTCTCAAAGACAGGGCGGTGGCCGAGGCCACCTATGTTTGAGTCAAGTGGTATGGCACCGCAAAGATTTTAACCTTGGGCCCATGACCAAAACTCATCTTTGAAGCACAAGTACCATCAAAATGGCTAATGTGAAAGACGTGATCGATTTATGCATAATGGGGGGAGGGAGAGCTCATTGAGAGAACAACACTCCCCCTATGTCCATGCTTACACCTAGACAAGACATCACAATGAGTATGGTGGGGTGTGCAAAGGTTCAAGCCACATTGCTCGAATCAATGATATTTAGCTCATGCCTTAACTCGCGAAATCTTGCTTCATCCAAGGGCTTCATGAAGATATCTACAAGGTTATCATGAGTGTTGACATAGTTGAGCTCGATCTCCCCTCGCCTAATGTGATCCCGGATGAAATGATACCGAATCTCAATATGCTTCGTCTTGAAGTGTTGCACCGGGTTGAGAGAAATCTTGATGGCACTTTCATTGTCACACCAAATAGGCACTTTGTCACAAATGACACTGTAATCCTTTAAAGTTTGCCTCATCCATAAGAGTTGAGCACAATAACTATGGGCGGCCACATACTCCGCTTTGGTGGACGAAAGAGACACACAACTTTGCTTTTTAGAAGACCAACTCACCAAAGAGCAACCAAGAAATTGGCACCCTCCAGAAGTTGACTTCCTATCCACTTTGTCTCCTAACCAATCCGAGTCTGAAAAGCCCACAAGGTTGAAGTTTGCTCCTCTTGGGTACCATAAGCCAAAGTTTGGGGTATGAGTCAAATATCAAAAGATTCGCTTGACCGCCACATAGTGGCTTTCCTTAGGTGCGGCTTGAAACCGTGCACAAGTTCCCACACTCAACATGATATCCGATCTAGATGCACAAAGGTAAAGCAAGGAGCCAATCATGGAGCGATATACCTTTTGATCCACCGCTTTACCATTGTGATCTATGTCAAGTTGGCATTGGATGGGCATTGGAGTGGAGGCCGGCTTGACATCACTTAGCTTGAATCTTTTGAGCATGTCTTAAGTGTATTTGGCTTGGTTGATGAAGGCTCCTTCTCTTCTTTGATTGATTTCGAACCCGAGAAAGAACTTCAACTCTCCCATCATGGACATCTTGAACTTTGAGGTCATGAGAGTGGCAAATTCCTCATTGAAAGCTTTGTTAGGGGAACAGATAATATCATCAACATATAGTTGGCATACAAGCAACTCCCCTTTGACCTTCTTAGTAGAAAGAGTGGGGTCGATTTTCCCAATTTCAAACCCACGATCTTGCAACAACTCGGTAAGGTGCTCATACCACACTCGTGGGGCTAGTTTAAGGCCATATAGTGCCTTATCGAGTTGGTACACATGATCGGGGAAATAGGGATCCTCGAACCCCGGGGGTTGTTTGACATACACCAACTCATTAATAGGACCATTAAGAAAAGCACTCTTCACATCCATTTGTTGCAGTTTGAAGTTATGATGTGAAGCATAAGCAATCAACATACGAATAGATTCAAGGCGAGCAATGGGAGCAAAGGTTTCACCGTAGTCGATACCCTCGACTTGGGAGTAGCCTTGCACTACCAAACGAGCCTTGGTGCGAACGATAATTCCATGAGCATCTTGCTTGTTCTTGAATATCCACTTGGTTCCAATGACATTATGGTTCCCGTTGGCCTTGGCACCAATCTCCACACCTTGTTGTGCTCGAAGTTGTTGAGTTATTCATGCATGGCATTAAGCCAATCGGGATGTTCGAGCGCCTCATGGACCTTTTGGGGTTCAACACAAGAAACAAACGCGTGATGTTCACAATAGTTTGCTAATTGTCTATGAGTGCTTACCCCCTTTCTTAAGCTTCCAAGCACATTCGTCATGAGATGATCTTTGGTAGTGAGCTTGGATGCAATCTTGGCGGCACGACGCTCCAATTCCTCCTCAGGAGTGAGTTAAGGAGCGGTAACTTGATTATCTTGAGCGTCGTCATGAGCTTGTTCTTGATCTTGAGCTTGCTCTTGATCTTGAACTTGCTCGGTGGTGAGAACTTGACCTTGGGCATCACTTGGTGGTTCACCACCATCTTGAGGTTGATCTTGCCCTTGATCTTGTTCATTTGTTTGGGGGCCTTCACTTTGTTCTTCGGAAGCATGTGGGTCTTGGGTTGGTGATGGTTCCACTTGAATGGAACATTGTCCTTCTCCTTCGGCCACAAGGGGTTCCTCAATGGGTAGGATATGACCAACACCCATTCTTCTTATGGCTTGGGGAGGAATTTCATCACCTACATCACAAGTACCACTTTGCTCCACTTGGGAGGCGTTATTCTCATCAAACTCCACGTTACACGTCTCCTCAATAAGTCCTGTGGACTTATTGAGGACACGGTAAGAATGAGAGTTTGTAGCATAACCAACAAATATGCCCTCATGAGCTCTAGCCTCAAATTTAGACAAAAGAACACCTTTCTTGAGAATGAAACACTTACACCTGAACACCCGGAAGTACTTGAGGTTGGGCTTGTTACCGGTGAGTATTTCATATGGAGTCTTGTTCAGGCCTTTGCGGAGATAGAACCGATTGGATACATGACAAGCGGTGTTGATGGCTGATACGTCTCCAACGTATCTATAATTTTTGATTGCTTCATGCTATATTATATTCTGTTTTGGATGATTAATGGGCTTTGTTATACACTTTATATTATTTTTTGGGACTAACCTATTAACCGGAGGCCCAGCCCAAATTCCTGTTTTTTTGCCTATTTCACAGTTTTGCAGAAAAAGAATATCAAACGGAGTCCAAACGGAATGAAACCTTCGGGAACGTGATTTTCGGAACAAACGTGATCCAGAGGACTTGGACCCTACGTCAAGAAAGCAACCAGGAGGGCACAAGGCAGGGGGGCGCGCCTACCCCCCTGGGCGCGCCCTCCACCCTCGTGGGGCCCACATTGCTCCACCGACGTACTTCTTCCTCCTATATATACCAACGTACCCCAAACCAACAGAGGCATCCACGAAAACCTAATTCCACCGCCGCAACCTCCTGTACCCATGAGATCCCATCTTGGGGCCTTTTCCGGCGTCCTGCCAAAGGGGGCATTGATCACAGAGGGCTTCTACATCAACACCATAGCCTCTCCGATGATGTGTGAGTAGTTTACCTCACACCTTCAGATCCCACTTAGTTTCTTTTGTTGAGCTTTCATATACTTATAGCTCTAGTGCATCCGTAGCATGGCAATCCCTACTCAGTCACATTGATATCTATTAATAGGCATCTCCATAGACCGTTGATACGCCTAGTTGATGTGAGACTATCTTCTCCCTTTTTGTCTTCTCCACAACCACCATTGTATTCCACATATAGTGCTATATCCATGGCTCACGCTCATGTATTGCGTGAAGATTGAAAAAGTTTGAGAACATCAAAAGTATGAAACAATTGCTTGGCTTGTCATCGGGGTTGTGCATGATTTAAATATTTTGTGTGGTGAAGATAGAGCATAGCCAGACTATATGATTTTGTAGGGATAACTTTCTTTGGCCATGTTATTTTGAGAAGACATAATTGCTTAGTTAGTATGCTTGAAGTATTATTATTTTTATGTCAATATTAAAATTTTGTCTTGAATCTTTCAGATCTGAATATTCATACCACAATTAAGAGAATTACATTGAAAACTATGCTAAGTAGCATTCCGCATCAAAACTTTTGTTTTTATCATTTACCTACTCGAGGACGAGCATGAATTAAGCTTGGGGATGCTTGATACGTCTCCAACGTATCTATAATTTTTTATTGCTTCATGCTATATTATATTCTATTTTGGATGATTAATGGGCTTTGTTATACACTTTTATATTTTTTTTGGGACTAACCTATTAACCGGAGGCCCAGCCCAAATTGCTGTATTTTGCCTATTTCAGAGTTTTGCAGAAAAAGAATATCAAACGGAGTCCAAACGGAATGAAACCTTCGGGAACGTGATTTTCGGAACAAACATGATCCATAGGACTTTGACCCTACGTCAAGAAAGCAACCAGGAGGGCACGAGGCAGGGGGCGCGCCTACCCCTTGGCGCGCCCTCCACCCTTGTGGGGCCCACGTTGCTCCACCGACGTACTTCTTCCTCCTATATATACCTGCGTACCCCCAAACCAATAGAGGCATCCACGAAAACCTAATTCCACCGCCGCAACCTTCTGTACCCGTGAGATCCCATCTTGGGGCCTTTTCCGGCGTCCTGCGGAGGGGTCATTGATCATGGAGGGCTTCTACATCAACACCATAGCCTCTCCGATGATGTGTGAGTAGTTTACCTCAGACCTTCGGGTCCATAGTTATTAGCTAGATGGCTTCTTCTCTCTCTTTGGATCTCAATACAAAGTTCTCCACGATTCTCGTGGAGATCTATTCGATGTAATCTTCTTTTGCGGTGTGTTTGTTGAGACTGATGAATTGCGGGTTTATGATCAAGTTTATCTATGAACAATATTTGAATCTTCTCTAAATTATTTTATGTATGATTGGTTATCTTTGCAAGTCTCTCTGAATTATCAGTTTGGTTTGGCCTACTAGATTGATCTTTCTTGCAATGGGAGAAGTTCTTAGCTTTGGGTTCACTTGCGGTGTCCTTTCGCAGTGACAGCAGGGGTAGCAAGGCACGTATTGTATTGTTGCCATCGAGGATAACAAGATGGGGTTTATATCATATTGCATGAGTTTATCCCTCTACATCATGTCATCATACTTAAAGCATTACTCTGTTCTTTTGAACTTAATACTCTAGATGCATGATGGATAGCGGTCGATGTGTGGAGTAATAGTAGTAGATGCAGGCAGGAGTCGGTCTACTTGTCACGAACGTGATGCCTATATACATGATCATACCTAGATATTCTCATAACTATGCTCAATTCTATCAATTGCTCAACAGTTTTGTTCACCCACCGTAATACTTATGCTCTTGAGAGAAGCCACTAGTGAAACCTATGGCCCCCGGGTCTATTTTCCATCATATTAATATCCAGTCAACAAGCTATTTCTTGCACCGCTTATTTTGCTTTCTTTACTTTTAGTCTTTACCATAAAAATACCAAAAATATTATCTTATCATATCTATCAGATCTCACTTTCGTAAGTGGCCGTGAAGGGATTGACAACCCCTTTATTGCGTTGGTTGCGAGGTTTTTATTTGTTTGTGTAGGTGCGAGGGACTTGAGTGTGGCCTCCTACTGGATTGATACCTTGGTTCTCAAAAACTGAGGGAAATACTTACGCTACTTTACTGCATCACCATTTCCTCTTCAAGGGAAAACCAACGCAGTGCTCAAGAGGTAGCAAGAAGGATTTCTGGTGCCGTTGCCCGGGAGTCTACGCAAAAGTCAACATACCAAGTACCCATCACAAACTCTTATCCCTTGCATTACATTATTTGCCATTTGCCTCTCATTTTCCTCTCCCCCACTTCACCCTTGCCGTTTTATTCGCCCTCTCTTTTCTGTTCGATCTTGTGTTACCATGTGCCTTCTTTTTGCTTGCATCTTAGCTTGCTAAAAGTTTATGGATCCTCATCCGCTTGCTAATCTTTTTAAGAGATCCAACTATGACGAACCAATTGCTAGTGAGTTCTGTGCACTAGACTATCTTTATGAGGTTTTGCTTGAAATTCGTGAATCTAAAAATTGTGATGAAGTGTTGAAAGAGGAAATTGATGAAGAGATTCACGATAGCTCTTTGAATAAAAAGCATGATTGCAAGGATTTTACTATAAATTCTCTTGATGTCAATTGTGCTAATAATATGCAAAACCCTAAGCTTGGGGATGCTAGTTTTGCTATGTCCACTACTTGTTGCAATGATCATGATTGGGGTGATTCTTCTTATGATCTTGAAAATTTATTTAAGCCCCATGATGAATATGAGATTGATGATAGTGTTTGCAATATTATTGAAAGTGGGTTTGGAAGAGTGTCAACTTTAGATCCCACATATTTAGAGAATGTTCAATCTTATGATATTTTTGATAAAAGTGGGTTTGGAGAGGTCATGACTTTAGTTAATGTTAATCCCACTATCTTGGAAGAGTGTCAACTTTGCATGCATGTGGATCATATAGAGAATATGTTTGTGATAGCTATTTTGTTGAATTTGCTTATGATCCCACATGTAATTATTATGAGAGAGGAAAATATGGTTGTAGAAATTTTCATGTTACTAAATTACCTCTCGTTATGTTGAGATTGCTATTGTTTCTTTCCTCTTCCTTGCATATGCTAGTTTTTGCTTGCTATGATAATTTATTTTACTATAAGATGACAATGCATAGGAAGTATGTTAGACTTAGATGTGTTTGTCATGTGTTTTATGATGCTCTCTTTGTGCTTCAACTCTTGTCTTTCTTGTGAGCATCATTGAAATCTCAATGCCTAGCTAGGGGCATTAAACGATAGCGCTTGTTGGGAGGCAACCCAATTTTATTTTTAGTTTTTTGCTTTTTGCTTCTGTTTAGGAATTTTAGGAATAAATATTTGATCTAGCCTCTGGTTAGATTTGTTTTTATGTTTTAATTAGTGTTTGTGCCAAGTTAAACCTATAGGATCTTCTTGGATGATAGTTATTTGATCTTGCTGAAAATTCCAGAAACTTTCTGTTCACGAAAACAATTGTTAAAAATCACCAGAACGTGATAAAATATTGATTCCAATTGCTGCTGATCAATAAATAAATTTTCTAGGTCTTCCTATTTTTGCTGAATTTTTTGAGGTACAGAAGTTTGCGTTAGTTACAGATTACTACAGACTGTTCTGTTTTTGACAGATTCTGTTTTTAGTGTGTTGTTTGCTTATTTTGATGAATCTATGGCTATTAAAATAGTTTATAAACCATAGAGAAGTTGGAATATAGTAGGTTTAACACCAATATAAATAAAGAATGAGTTCATTACAGTACCTTGAAGTGGTGTTTTGTTTTCTTTCGCAAACGGAGCTCACGAGATTTTCTGTTAAGTTTTGTGTTGTGAAGTTTTCTAGTTTTGGGTAAAAGATTTGATGGATTATGGAACAAGGAGTGGCAAGAGCTTAAGCTTGGGGATTCCCATGGCACCCCAAGATAATCTAAGGACACCAAAAATCCAAAGCTTGGGGATGCCCCGGAAGGCATCCCCTCTTTCGTCTACTTCCATCGGTAACTTTACTTGGAGCTATATTTTTATTCACCACATGATATGTGTTTTGCTTGGAGAGTCTTGTATGATTTTAGTCTTTGCTTTTTAGTTTACCACAATCATATTTGCTGTACACACCTTTTGAGAGAGACACACATGATTCGGAATTTATTAGAATACTCTATGTGCTTCACTTATATCTTTTGAGCTATATAGTTTTCGCTCTAGTGCTTCACTTATATCTTTTAGAGCACGGTGGTGGATTTGTTTTATAGAAACTATTGTTCTCTCATGCTTCACTTATATTATTTTGAGAGTCCTACAAAACAGCATGGTAATTTTCTTAAATTGAGAAATTAGTCCTAAAGTAATAGGCATCCAAGATTAGTAAAAAAAAATCTTATGAGTGTGTTGAATACTATGAGAAGTTTGATGCTTGATAATTGTTTTGAGATATAAGGATGGTGATATTAGAGTCATGCTAGTTGATTAGTTGTGGATTTGAGGAATACTTGTGTTAAAGTTTGTGATTCCCGTAGCATGCACGTATGGTGAACCGTTATGTGATGAAGTCAGAGCATGATTTATTTATTGATTGTCTTCCTTATGAGTGGCGGTCGGGGATGAGCGGTGGTCTTTTCCTACCAATCTATCCCCCTAGGAGCATGCGCGTAATACTTTGCTTTGATAACTTGTAGATCTTTGCAATAAGTATATGAGTTCTTTATGACTAATGTTGAGTCCATGGATTATACGCACTCTCTTCCTTCCACCATTGCTAGCCTCTCTAATACCGCGCACTTTTCACCGGTATCATACAACCACCATAGCTACCTATCATGGCATTTCCATAGAAATTCCGAGATATATTTCCATGCAACTTTCCACCGTTCCGTTTATCATGACACGTTCATCATTGTCATATTGCTTTGCATGATCATGTAGTTGACATCGTATTTGTGGCAAAGCCACCGTTCATAATTCTTTCATACATGTCACTCTTGATTCATTGCATATCCCGGTACTCCGCCGGAGGCATTCACATAGAGTCATATTGTTGTTCTAAGTATTGAGTTGTAATTGTTGAGTTTTAAGTAAATAAAAGTGTGATGATAATCATTATTAGAGCATTGTCCCAAGTGAGGAAAGGATGATGGAGACTATGATTCCCCCACAAGTCGGGATGAGACTCCAGACTAAATAAAAAAAAGAAAGGCCATAAAAAAAGAGAAGGCCCAAAAAAGAGAGAAAAAGAGAGAATGGACAATGCTACTATCCTTTTACCACACTTGTGCTTCAAAGTAGCACCATGATCTTCATGATAGAGAGTCTCCTATGATATCACTTGCATATACTAGTGGGAATTTTTCATTATTGAACTTGGCTTGTATATTCCAATGATGGGCTTCCTCAAAATGCCCTAGGTCTTCGTGAGCAAGCAAGTTGGATGCACACCCACTTAGTTTCTTTTGTTGAGCTTTCATATACTTATAGCTCTAGTGCATCCGTAGCATGGCAATCCCTACTCAGTCACATTGATATCTATTAATAGGCATCTCCATAGCCCGTTGATACGCCTAGTTGATGTGAGACTATCTTCTCCCTTTTTGTCTTCTCCACAATCACCATTGTATTCCACATATAGTGCTATATCCATGGCTCACGCTCATGTATTGCGTGAAGATTGAAAAAGTTTGAGAACATCAAAAGTATGAAACAATTGCTTGGCTTGTCATCGGGGTTGTGCATGATTTAAATATTTTGTGTGGTGAAGATAGAGCATAGCCAGACTATATGATTTTGTAGGGATAACTTTCTTTGGCCATGTTATTTTGAGAAGACATATTGCTTAGTTAGTATGCTTGAAGTATTATTATTTTTATGTCAATATTAAAATTTTATCTTGAATCTTTCGGATCTGAATATTCATACCACAATTAAGAGAATTACATTGAAAATTATGCTAAGTAGCATTCCGCATCAAAACTTTTGTTTTTATCATTTACCTACTCGAGGACGAGCATGAATTAAGCTTGGGGATGCTTGATACGTCTCCAACGTATCTATAATTTTTGATTGCTTCATGCTATATTATATTCTGTTTTGGATGATTAATGGGCTTTGTTATACACTTTTATATTATTTTTTGGGACTAACCTATTAACCGGAGGCCCAGCCCAAATTGTTGTTTTTTGCCTATTTCAGAGTTTTGCAGAAAAAGAATATCAAACGGAGTCCAAACGGAATGAAACCTTCGGGAACGTGGTTTTCGGAACAAACGTGATCCAGAGGACTTTGACCCTACGTCAAGAAAGCAACCAGGAGGGCACGAGGCACGGGGCGCGCCTACCCCCTGGCGCGCCCTCCACCCTTGTGGGGCCCACGTTGCTCCGCCGACGTACTTCTTCCTCCTATATATACCTACGTACCCCCAAACCAATAGAGGCATCCACGAAAACCTAATTCCACCGCCGCAACCTTCTGTACCCGTGAGATCCCATCTTGGGGCCTTTTCCGGCGTCCTGCCGGAGGGGTCATTGATCATGGAGGGCTTCTACATCAACACCATAGCCTCTCCGATGATGTGTGAGTAGTTTACCTCAGACCTTCGGGTCCATAGTTATTAGCTAGATGGCTTCTTCTCTCTCTTTGGATCTCAATACAAAGTTCTCCACGATTCTCGTGGAGATCTATTCGATGTAATCTTCTTTTGCGGTGTGTTTGTTGAGACTGATGAATTGCGGGTTTATGATCAAGTTTATCTATGAACAATATTTGAATCTTCTCTAAATTATTTTATGTATGATTGGTTATCTTTGCAAGTCTCTCTGAATTATCAGTTTGGTTTGGCCTACTAGATTGATCTTTCTTGCAATGGGAGAAGTTCTTAGCTTTGGGTTCACTTGCGGTGTCCTTTCGCAGTGACAGCAGGGGTAGCAAGGCACGTATTGTATTGTTGCCATCGAGGATAACAAGATGGGGTTTATATCATATTGCATGAGTTTATCCCTCTACATCATGTCATCATACTTAAAGCATTACTCTGTTCTTTTGAACTTAATACTCTAGATGCATGATGGATAGCGATCGATGTGTGGAGTAATAGTAGTAGATGCAGGCAGGAGTCGGTCTACTTGTCACAAACGTGATGCCTATATACATGATCATACCTAGATATTCTCATAACTATGCTCAATTCTATCAATTGCTCAACAGTAATTTGTTCACCCACCGTAATACTTATGCTCTTGAGAGAAGCCACTAGTGAAACCTATGGCCCCCGGGTCTATTTTGCATCATATTAATCTCTAGTCAACAAGCTATTTCTTGCACCGTTTATTTTGCTTTCTTTACTTTTAGTCTTTACCATAAAAATACCAAAAATATTATCTTATCATATCTATCAGATCTCACTTTTGTAAGTGACCGTGAAGGGATTGACAATCCCTTTATTGCGTTGGTTGCGAGGTTTTTATTTGTTTGTGTAGGTGCGAGGGACTTGAGCGTGGCCTCCTACTGGATTGATACCTTGGTTCTCAAAAACTGAGGGAAATACTTACGCTACTTTACTGCATCACCCTTTCCTCTTCAAGGGAAAACCAACGCAGTGCTCAAGAGGTAGCAATGGTTTTGGCCCAAAAGTTGTATGGAGACTTGAACTCCGCCATCATGGTCCTTGCCGCATCCATCAACGTCTAGTTCTTCCTCTCCGCTACACCATTTTGTTGAGGGGTGTATGGTGCGGAATATTAATGCTTGGTCCCCTCATCACTAAGAAACTCATCCAAGGTGTAGTTCTTGAACTCGGTGCCGTTGTCACTTCTTATTGTCAAGATCTTTGCATTGTGTTGGCGTTGAGCTTCATTTGCAAAGTCGATGACGGTTTGTTGGGTCTCACTCTTCCTCTTGAATAAATATACCCAAGTGTATTTTGAATAATCATCCACAATCACCAAGCAATACTTTCTACCCCCAAGGCTATCAAAGGATGGAGGTCCAAAGAGATCCAAGTGAAGGAGCTCCAAGGGCCTCTTCGAGTAGATGATAGTCGTGGGAGGGTGAGCCTTCTCATGTAGCTTTCCTTCGATACAAGCACTGCAAGCACGATCTTTGGCAAAACTAACATTTGTTAGTCCACGGACATGGTTCCTCTTAAGAATACTTTGCAAAGATCTCATATTGACATGGGCTAAACGGCGACGCCAAAGCCATCCCATGTCAACTTTAGCCATTAGGCATGTCACGGTCTTAGTGGGTCGCTCCAAAAAGTTAATCACATAGAGACCGTTCTCGACATGCCCAACAAAGCTACTTTAAGAGTCTTGCTCCAGAACAGGGCCACAGTATCAATATCAAAGAAAGTGGCAAAGCCCATGAGTGCGAGTTGACGAACAGAAAGTAAATTGTATGCAAGGGACTCAACAAGCACGACTTTCTTGATCGTGAGATCATGAGAAATGACAACCTTGCCAAGACCCAACACCTTAGAAGACGAGGCATCACCCCACTTGACATTGGTGGGCATAGATGAAATCTTGTGCACGTCCACCACCAAGTCCTTGCTTCCGGTCAGATGATTAGTGGCTCCACTATTGAGCAACCATGACCCCCCACCGGAACCAAACACCTAAAAGAGATCAATGCTTGGTTTTAGGTACCCATTTTGTAATGGGTCCTTTGATGTTAGTAACAAGGGTCTTAGAAACCCAAATAGACCATTCAGTGTACTCATAAGGAGAACCAACAAATTTAGCATAAACATGCCCATCACTAGCACGACATAACACAAAAGAACGGTTAAAGTCGCCGGCTTTGTTGGAAGGGGTGGCATTTCCCTTCTTGACACCGCCACCCTTCTCATCGTTCTTCTTCTTCTTAGAGGCACCCTCTCCCTCCTTCACAAAAGTTTGCTTGAGAGGAGGAGGTCGTTTGGCCTTGTCATTCTTCTTGTTCTTGAACTTGGGTGCAAACCCAATTCCTTCCTTGCCCACAACTTCCTTTTGATTGCTCAAAAGGTCGTTGAGGTTCTTCTCACCTTGTATGCACGACACAAGGCCTTTCTCAAGTTGCTCTTTCAACCTTGCATTCTCCTCCACAAGATGCACATGCTCACAACACGGGTTAGTAGCATTTGCATTATCAATTAAAACCATATGAGGAAAAGTGGCTTTTTCCTTGGTTAGCTTCACTTGGAGTTGATCATGAGACTCTTTAAGGCTAGAATGAGCACCCTTCAAGGACTTGTGAGCCTTGTCAAGTATATCAAACTCATCCTTGAGTCTAGCAAGATCAACCCCAAGTTTGGCCTTCTCGGAATTGAGTACATGAGATACAACAAGAGCATGATCAAGATCTTTCTTTAATTTAGCATGACCATCATTGTGTGACTCCTCAAGAGCCAAACAATGACCACGCTCTTCCTCAAGAGCATTAGAGAGATCCGATATCTCATCGGCATAGTCATGACTATGCCCCTCCATCTTAGAGATGGTATCTACGTGAGCCTCGATCATGTCATTGGCTTCACCAAGTTGTTCCAAGAGAGCAACAAAGTGCTTCTTGGATTTTCCCTTGAGCTTACTCATAAAAGACCCAAATTCATTTTCTTCCTCATTAGACCCCTCAATTTCATCAATGCAATCCATCAAAGAGGGATTAGTAGTGATGGTGATGTTGGGGGTTACCTTGTTGGTGGCTTTGGCCATGAGGCACTTGGCGATGATGTTCTCGTTGGGTGAGTCGAAGAGGGACACCCGAGGAGTTGTTGCTATGGAAACGGAGGCCATGGCAACCATCTCACCGTCTTCATCCTCATCCTCATCCTCATTGTACTCTTGTGCCACCAACCCCTTGGGAGGAGTCTTCTTGGTGAAGTTGTTCTTGTTGGGGAAGGACTTGGCCTTGTCTTTTCGGATGAGCTTGCCGCCATTGTCTTCCCTCTTCTCATATGGGCACTCCGCAACAAAGTGGCTCACATTGCCACAATTATAGCATGTCCTCACACGTTGCTTGCCCTTGGCGCCACTTGAGTTGTTCTTGTTGAAGTTGGGCCTTGAGTTCTTCTTGCTCCAAAATTTCCTTGAAGCGAGAGCCATGTGCTCATGATAAGCATATTTTGTATCTTCGGGGTTGCTCTCCTCTTCTTCCTCTTCATCCTCTTCTTCCACACTAGCCTTGGCCTTCAAGGCAAGGTTGGTCTTCTTTGCACGTTGAGAACGCAACACCGCATTGTCGGCGGTCTTTTCCAAGATCCTCATTGCCACAAACTCATCCAACACTTCACTTGAGGACAAGGTGTGGAAGTCCGGCCTTTGACGAATGACGGAGGACATGGACTTATGGTAAGGCATAATGGCCTTGAGAAACTTGCGCTTGATCCAATTGTCATCCGTATCCTTGCTCCCATGATCTCGGAGTGAGACCGCGAGAGTGGTCAATCTCCGGTAAAGCTCACGAGGTTCTTCATCTTCATTCATTGCAAACTCATCGGCTTCATCTTGAACCACTTCATAGTTGGAGCATTGAATGCTTGCGCTTCCCTTGTAAATGGAAACAACATGTTGCCATGCTTCCTTGGCCACGGTGAAAGGCCGAAGATGCGCAATATCTTCGGGAGGGATGGCCTCTTGGAGAATGCAAAGAGCGGACTCGTTGAATTGATGATCCGCGGCTTCTCTCGGAGTGAAGTTTCTTGGGTCATGCGGGTAGAAACCTTGCTCAATAATTCTCCAAAGTTAGTAGAACTATGATTTAAATGACGTTTAAAGCGATAGACCCAAGAGGCAAAATCCTCATTTTTCACAAGCTTAGGAGGAGGACCAACATGATTCAAATGAGTGGAGGGAACCGGTCCTCCATAAGTAAGTGGTGGTTCAACATGGGCAAAGATGCCATTTCCATTTCTACCACTAGTCAAGGGAACTTTATCACTAGTAGCTTCCCCCTTGTCGGAGTTAGCATCCGTCACCTTGTTAGCGGGATCACCCACTTTCATCGGTGTGGTGGATAATTTAAGACCTTCTAAAAACTTATTGAACATGATTTCAACCTCAGTCGTCATGGAGGTTTTCAATATGTCCAAAGCCGCATTGAACTCCTCATGAGAGACCGAGGATCCCCCATCGGCCGTAGACGAGAACGAATTCACACCGGAGTGCTCCTCCCCACCGTCTACGGTGTCAACCATACACTTTGGATGGCAAAATCCTTAATAAAGAAACGAGGCTCTGATACCAATTGTAAGGATCGATATAGTTGACTAGAGGGGGGGGGGTGAATAGGCAACTAACAATTTTTAGCTTTTCTTTACCAAATTAAACTTTGCATCAAAGTAGGTTGTATATAGATGTAACTAGGTGAGCAACCTATATGATGCAACAACAACAAGCACACAACCAAGCAAAGGATACAACACAATATGAGCTTGCACAAGTAAAGGTGAGAGATAACCAATAGTGGAGCTGGTGGAGACGAGGATGTGTTACCGAAGTTCCTTCCCTTTGAGGGCAAGTACGTCTCCATTGGAGCGGTGTGGAGGCACAATGCTCCCCAAAAGCCACTAGGGCCACCGTATTCTCCTCACACCCTCACACAATGCAAAATGCCGTGATTCCACTATTGGTGCCCTTGAAGGCGGCGATCGAACCTTTACAAACAAGGTTGGGGCAATCTCCACAACTCAATTGGAGGCTCCCAACGATACCACGAAGCTTCACCACAATGGAATGTGGCTCCGAGGTGACCTCAACCGTGTAGGGTGCTCAAACACCCAAGAGTAACAAGATCCGCAAGGGATTAGTGGGGGAATCAAATTTCTCTTGGTGGAAGTGTAGATCCGGGCCTTGTCAACCAAACCCTAAAGAATCAATAAGTTTGATTGTCTAGGGAGAGAGATAGGGCGAAAATGAGATTTGGAGCAACAATGGAGCTTGGGGGAAAAGAGCTAAGTAAACTTGGAGAAGATGACCTCCTTAAATAGTGGGGGAACCAATCCAACCGTTACCCTCTCTTCAGCCCGCACAGAGCGGTACTACCACTGGTCGCAGCGATACTACCGCGACCACCAGCGGTACTACCGCATATGCTGAGCGTAGTAGAAGCAGAGAGAATGATAGAGAGAGGGGGGGTATGGGCAGCACTAGTAGCGGTGGTAGCCGCGGTACTACCGCTTGAGGGTGGTACTACCACTGCTACTGCCGCTACTACTGCCATACAACCCGACACGAGAAAAAGCATCCTCGAATCGAGGCGGTAGCGTTGCCGAACCAGGACGGTACTGCCGCCTATGCCCCGAAGCGGTACTACCGCTGTAGACAGCGGTACTACCACTTGAGGACCATAGGCGGTACTACCGCTCTGGCGGCGATACTACCGCTTCCTCCTCACAGTTTCCACTTTAGTTAAAACAACAAACTCCAAGGAGAAGAAAGGAGCTAGGGGTGCAGCAAAGACGTGTACGTGTTGATTCCACCCTAGCCTTTCCAAAGCGGACCCCCTCTTGATAGTACGGTGTCTCTTGCGACTCAAGACCACCAAACTGAAACGAAAGAGACTACACCGTCTTCACATAAATCTCCGAGGGGAAAGAATCGTCTCGTGCCATAGAATGAATCTCTGAAATACTCAATGCACGCGATTAGTCCGCAAAAGCATTGTCGTCAATCACCAAAACTACTTAGAGAGAGATATGCCCTAACAACTATCATTATCAACTTTTTATCTTTTGGCATCAATATTATGAATATGTGTATCACTACAATCGAGATTCAAAAAAATAGACCACTCTTCAAGGGTGCATTACCATAAAAGATATTACTTATATAAATAGAACAACCATTATTCTCTGATTTAAATGAATAACCGTCTCGCGCTTAACAAGATTGAAAGTGCGTTATATCGACTAGAGGGGTGGTGAATAGGCGATTTTTACAAATTCGTCACTGAGGAATTTCAAGGTGAGGAAATTCCTAAGTCACGAACAACTAGCAGCGGAATAAGTACTCAGATGCAAGCATAACGGAGCAGTATCACCGTCATCGTGATGAAATGAAAACAAGCACATAGTACAGGAAGCGTAAACACATGATAAACAGGTTGAAGACAAACTGACTGAAGAATTAGGATTGAGGAAATTTAGAAAGTCTTGAGTCAAAGTCTTCAAACAGTAAAGATTAAGTACAACAACACAGTAATGAGGAAATGAAAGGGTTGAGGAAATAGAACCAGTAGATCAGTGAAGACAGTGATTTGGTAGACCAGTTCCAACTGCTGTGACAGTCGTATGTCTGGTTGGAGTGGCTAGGTATTTAAAACTGAGGACACACAGTTCCGGACACACAGTCCTCACTGTATTCTCCTTGAGCTAAGGTCACACAAACCTCGCCCAATCACTCGTGGTAATTATTCAGGTGATTTCCAAACCTTCACAGACTCGGTCACTCGACGATCCACAATTTCCTCTTGGATGCTCTACACCATGACGCCTAACCGTCTGGAGGATGCTGATACGTCTCCAACATATCTATAATTTTTTATTGTTCCATGCTGTTTTATTATCAACCTTGGATGTTTTATAATCATTTTATATCATTTTTTGGTACTAACCTATTAACATAGTACCAAGTGCTAGTTGCTATTTTTTCCATGTTTTTTACGTCGTGGAAAATCAATACCAGATGGAGTCCAAATGCCACTAAACTCCATGATGATTTTTTATGGTCCAGATGGAAGATGTTGGGCCCTGGTTGCACCTAGGGGGAGTCCCGAGGAGGGGAAAACCCACTAGGGCGCGCCCTGGTGGGTTGTGCCCACCTCGGGTGCCCCCTGGACCGCCTCTTTGCTCTATAAATACCCCAAAAATACCAGAACCCTAGAAGCATCGACGAAATATTCATCCAGCCGCCGCAGAATCCAGAACCACCAGATCCAATCTAGACACCATCTCGGATGGGGTTCACCACCTCCATTGGTGCCTCTCCGATGATGCATGAGTAGTTCTTTGTAGACCTTCGGGTGCGTAGTTAGTAGCTAGATGGCTTTCCCTCTCTCTCGCTGAATTCTCAATACAATGGTCTCTTGGAGATCCATATGATGTAACTCTTTTGCGGTGTGTTTGTTGGGATCTGATGAACTTTGAGTTTATGATCAGTCATAACTTTTTATATCCATGAAAGTTATTTGAGTTTCTTTGATCTCTTATATGCATGATCTCTTATAGCCTCGTATTTCTTCTCCGATATTTGGGTTTTGTTTGGCCAACTTGATCTATTTATCTTGCAATGGGAAGAGGTGCCCGGTAGTGGGTTCGATCTTACGGTGCTCGATCCCAGTGATAGAAAGGGAAAGGACACGTGTGTATCGTTGCTACTAAGGATAAAAAGATGGGATCTATATCTACCACCATAGATAAACGGATCTTGTCTACATCATGTCATCGTTCTTATTGCATTACTCCGTTTTTCCATGAACTTAATACACTAGATGCATGCTGGATAGCGGTCGATGTGTGGAGTAATAGTAGTAGATGCAGGCAGGAGTCGGTTTAGTAATCTTGGACGTGATGCCTATGTAATGATCATTGCCTGGATATCTTCATAATTATTTGAGGTTCTATCAATTGCCCAACAGTAATTTGTTTACCCACCGTTTGCTATCTTTCTCGAGAGAAGCCACTAGTGAAACCTACGACCCCCGGGTCTTCTTCCTCATATATTTGTTTGCGCTTTTCCTTTGCATTTTTATTCAGATATACTAAAACAAAAATACAAAAAAATACTTTGCTGCACTCTATTTATTTGCGATCTATTATTTCAATCTACTACAATTTTCTGGCACCGTTACCCGAAAGGGATTGACAACCCCTTTAACACGTTGAGTTGCGAGGTGTTGTTATTTGTGTGCAGGTGTTGTTTACGTTGTGTTGCTTCATTCTCCTACTGGTTCGATTGTTCGGGAACATAGTAATTTCAAAAAAATTCCTACGTACACGCAAGATCATGGTGATGCATAGCAACGAGAGGGGAGAGTGTTGTCCACATACCCTCGTAGACCGAAAGCGGAAGCGTTAACACAACGCGGTTGATGTAGTCGTACGTCTTCACGATCCGACCGATCAAGTACCGAACGCACGGCACCTCTGAGTTCAGCACACGTTCAGCTCGATGATGTCCCTCGAACTCCGATCCAGCCGAGTGTTGAGGGAGAGTTTCGTCAGCACGACGGCGTGGTGACAATGATGATGTTCTACCGACGCAGGGCTTCGCCTAAGCACCGCTACGATATTATCGAGGTGTAATATGGTGGAGGGGGGCACCGCACACGGCTAAGAGATCAATGATCAATTGTGTGTATAGAGGTGCCCCCTACCCCCGTATATAAAGGAGCAAGGGGGGTTTGGCCGGCCAAAGGGGAGAGGCGCGCCAGGAGGAGTCCTACTCCTACCGGGAGTAGGACTCCCCCCTTTTCCATGTTGGACTAGGAGAGAGAGGGGGGAAGAGGTGGATGGGAGGAAGGAAAGGGGGGCGCCGCCCCCCTCTCCTTGTCCTATTCGGACTGGGGGGGAGGGGCATGCGGCCCTGCCCTGGCCTCCTCTCCTCTCTTCCACCTAGGCCCACTAAGGCCCATTAAGTTACCGGGGGGTTCCGGTAACCTCCCGGTACTCCGAAAAAATCCCGATTTCACCCGGAACACTTCCGATATCCAAACATAGGCTTCCAATATATCAATCTTTATGTCTCGACCATTTCGAGACTCCTCGTTATGTCCGTGATCACATCCGGGACTCCGAACAACCTTCAGTACATCAAAACATAAAAACTCATAATATAACTGTCATCGTAACGTTAAGCGTGCGGACCCTACGGGTTCGAGAACTATGTAGACATGACCGAGACACCTCTCCGGTCAATAACCAATAGCGGAACCTGGATGCTCATATTGGCTCCCACATATTCTACGAAGATCTTTATCGGTCAGACCGCATAACAACATACGTTGTTCCCTTTGTCACCGGTATGTTACTTGCTCGAGATTCGATCGTCAGTATCTCGATACCTAGTTCAATCTCATTACCGGCAAGTCTCTTTACTCGTTCCGTAATACATCATCCCGCAACTAACTCATTAGTTACAATGCTTGCAAGGCTTATAGTGATGTGTATTACTGAGTGGGCCCAGAGATACCTCTCCGACAATCGGAGTGACAAATCCTAATCTCGAAATACGCCAACCCAACAAGTACCTTTGGAGACACCTGTAGAGCACCTTTATAATCACTCAGTTACGTTGTGACGTTTGGTAGCACACAATGTGTTCCTCCGGTAAACGGGAGTTGCATAATCTCATAGTCATAGGAACATGTATAAGTCATGAAGAAAGCAATAGCAACATACTAAACGATCGAGTGCTAAGCTAACGGACTGGGTCAAGTCAATCACATCATTCTCCTAATGATGTGATCCCGTTAATCAAATGACAACTCATGTCTATGCCTAGGAAACATAACCATCTTTGATCAACGAGCTAGTCAAGTAGAGGCATACTAGTGACACTCTGTTTGTCTATGTATTCACACAAGTATTATGTTTCCGGTTAATACAATTCTAGCATGAATAATAAACATTTATCATGATATAAGGAAATAAATAATAACTTTATTATTGCCTCTAGGGCATATTTCCTTCAGTCTCCCACTTGCACTAGAGTCAATAATCTAGATTACACAGTAATGATTCTTACACCCATGGAGTCTTGGTGCTGATCATGTTTTGCTCGTGGAAGAGGCTTAGTTAACGGGTCTGCAACATTCAGATCCGTATGTATCTTGCAAATTTCTATGTCTCCCACCTGGACTAAATCCCGGATGGAATTGAAGCGTCTTTTGATGTGCTTGGTTCTCTTGTGAAATCTGGATTCCTTTGCTAAGGCAATTGCACCAGTATTGTCACAAAAGATTTTCATTGGACCCGATGCACTAGGCATGACACCTAGATCGGATATGAACTCCTTCATCCAGACTCCCTCATTTGCTGCTTCCGAAGCAGCTATGTACTCCGCTTCACACGTAGATCCCGCCACGACACTTTGCTTAGAACTGCACCAACTGACAGCTCCACCGTTCAATGTAAACACGTATCCGGTTTGCGATTTAGAATCGTCCGGATCAGTGTCAAAGCTTGCATCAACGTAACCATTTACGATGAGCTCTTTGTCACCTGCATAAACGAGAAACATATCCTTAGTCCTTTTCAGGTATTTCAGGATGTTCTTGACCGCCGTCCAGTGATCCACTCCTAGATTACTTTGGTACCTCCCTGCTAAACTTATAGCAAGGCACACATCAGGTCTGGTACACAGCATTGCATACATGATAGAGCCTATGGCTGAAGCATAGGGAACATCTTTCATCTGCTCTCTATCTTCTGCAGTGGTCGGGTATTGAGTCTTACTCAATCTCACACCTTGTAATACAGGCAAGAACCCTTTCTTTGCTTGATCCATTTTGAACTTCTTCAAAACTTTGTCAAGGTATGTGCTTTGTGAAAGTCCAATTAAGCGTCTTGATCTATCTCTATAGATCTTGATGCCCAATATATATGCAGCTTCACCGAGGTCTTTCATTGAAAAACTCTTATTCAAGTATCCCTTTATGCTATCCAGAAATTCTATATCATTTCCAATTAGTAATATGTCATCCACATATAATATCAGAAATGCTACTGAGCTCCCACTCACTTTCTTGTAAATACAGGCTTCTCCAAAAGTCTGTATAAAACCAAATGCTTTGATCACACTATCAAAGCATTTATTCCAACTCCGAGAGGCTTGCACCAGTCCATAAATGGATCGCTGGAGCTTGCACACTTTGTTAGCTCCCTTTGGATCGACAAAACCTTCCGGTTGCATCATATACAACTCTTCTTCCAGAAATCCATTCAGGAATGCAGTTTTGACATCCATTTGCCAAATTTCATAATCATAAAATGCGGCAATTGCTAACATGATTCGGACAGACTTGAGCATCGCTACGGGTGAGAAGGTCTCATCGTAGTCAATCCCTTGAACTTGTCGAAAACCTTTCGCAACAAGTCGAGCTTTATAGACAGTAACATTACCGTCAGCGTCAGTCTTCTTCTTGAAGATCCATTTATTTTCAATGGCTTGCCGATCATCGGGCAAGTCAACCAAGGTCCATACTTTGTTCTCATACATGGATCCCATCTCGGATTTCATGGCCTCAAGCCATTTTGCGGAATTTGGGCTCACCATCGCTTCTTCATAGTTCGTAGGTTCGTCATGGTCTAGTAACATAACCTCCAGAACAGGATTACCGTACCACTCTGGTGCGGATCTTGATCTGGTTGACCTACGAGGTTCAGTAATAACTTGATCTGAAGTTTCATGATCATTATCATTAACTTCCTCACTAACTCCTTCTCCAGAAAGGATCCATTCTTAGCAACGAATGTCTTGCCTTCGGATCTGTGATAGAAGGTGTACCCAACAGTCTCCTTAGGGTATCCTATGAAGACACATTTCTCCGATTTAGGTTCGAGCTTATCAGGTTGAAGTTTCTTCACATAAGCATCGCAACCCCAAACTTTAAGAAACGACAACTTTGGTTTCTTGCCAAACCATAGTTCATAAGGCGTCGTCTCAACGGATTTCGATGGTGTCCTATTTAGAGTGAATGCAGCCGTCTCTAAAGCATAACCCCAAAACGATAGTGGTAAATCAGTAAGAGACATCATGGATCGCACCATATCTAGTAAAGTACGATTACGATGTTCGGACACACCATTACGTTGTGGTGTTCCGGGTGGCGTGAGTTGCGAAACTATTCCGCATTGTTTCAAATGTAGGCCAAACTCGTAACTCAAATATTCTCCTCCACGATCTAATCGTAGAAACTTTATTTTCTTGTTACGATGATTTTCAACTTCGCTCTGAAATTCTTTGAACTTTTCAAATGTTTCAGACTTATGTTTCATTAAGTAGATATACCCATATCTGCTCAAATCATCTGTGAAGGTGAGAAAATAACGATATCTGCCACGAGCCTCAATATTCATCGGACCACATACATCTGTATGTATGATTTCCAATAAATTAGTTGCTCTCTCCATAGTTCCGGAGAATGGTGTTTTAGTCATCTTGCCCATGAGACACGGTTCGCAAGTACCAAGTGATTCATAATCAAGTGATTCCAAAAGTCCATCATTATGGAGTTTCTTCATGCGCTTTACACCGATATGACCTAAACGGCAGTGCCACAAATAAGTTGCACTATCATTATCAACTCTGCATCTTTTGGCTTCGACATTATGAATATGTGTGTCACTACTACCGAGATTCATTAAAAATAGACCACTCTTCAAGGGTGCATGACCATAAAAGATATTACTCATATAAATAGAACAACCATTATTCTCTGATTTAAATGAATAACGGTCTCGCATCAAACAAGATCCAGATATAATGTTCATGCTCAACGCTGGCACCAAATAACAATTATTTAGGTCTAATACTAATCCCGAAGGTAGATGTAGAGGTAGCGTGCCGACGGCGATCACATCGACTTTGGAACCGTTTCCCACGCGCATCATCACCTCATCCTTGGCCAGTGTTCGCTTAATCCGTAGTCCCTGTTTCGAGTTGCAGATATTAGCAACAGAACCAGTATCAAATACCCAGGTGCTACTACGAGCTCTGGTAAGGTACACATCAATAACATGTATATCACATATACCTTTGTTCACCTTGCCATCCTTCTTATCCGCCAAATACTTGGGGCAGTTCCGCTTCCAGTGACCAGTCTGCTTGCAGTAGAAGCACTCAGTCTCAGGCTTAGGTCCAGATTTGGGTTTCTTCTCCTGAACAGCAACTTGCTTGCTGTTCTTCTTGAAGTTCCCCTTCTTCTTCCCTTTGCCCTTTTTCTTGAAACTAGTGGTCTTATTGACCATCAACACTTGATGCTCCTTTTTGATTTCTACCTCCGCTGCTTTTAGCATTGCGAAGAGCTCGGGAATTGTCTTATTCATCCCTTGCATGTTATAGTTCATCACGAAGCTCTTGTAGCTTGGTGGCAGTGATTGAAGAATTCTGTCAATGACGCTATCATCCGGAAGATTAACTCCCAGTTGAATCAAGTGATTGTTATACCCAGACATTTTGAGTATATGCTCACTGACAGAACTATTCTCTTCCATCTTGCAGCTGTAGAACTTATTGGAGACTTCATATCTCTCAATCCGGGCATTTGCTTGAAATATTAACTTCAACTCCTGGAACATCTCATATGCTCCATGACGTTCAAAACGTCGTTGAAGACCCGGTTCTAAGCCGTAAAGCATGGCACACTGAACTATCGAGTAGTCATCAGCTTTGCTCTGCCAGACATTCATAACCTCTGGTGTTGCTCTTGCAGCAGGCCTGGCACCCAGCGGTGCTTCCAGGACATAATTCTTCTGTGCAGCAATGAGGATAATCCTCAAGTTACGGACCCAGTCCGTGTAATTGCTACCATCATCTTTCAACTTTGCTTTCTCAAGGAACACATTCAAATTCAACGGAACAACAGCAAGGGCCATCTATCTACAATTAACATAGACAAGCAAGATACTATCAAGTACTAAGTTCATGATAAATTTAAGTTCTATTAATCATATTACTTAAGAACTCCCACTTAGATAGACATCCCTCTAATCATCTAAGTGATTACGTGATCCAAATCAACTAAACCATAACCGATCATCACGTGAAATGGAGTAGTTTTCAATGGTGAACATCACTATGTTGATCATATCTACTATATGATTCACGCTCGACCTTTCGGTCTCAGTGTTCCGAGGCCATATCTGCATATGCTAGGCTCGTCAAGTTTAACCTGAGTATTCTGCATGTGCAAAACTGGCTTGCACCCATTGTAGATGGACGTAGAGCTTATCACACCCGATCATCACGTGGTGTCTGGGCACGACGAACTTTGGCAACGGTGCATACTCAGGGAGAACACTTTTATCTTGAAATTTAGTGAGAGATCATCTTATAATGCTACCGTCAATCAAAGCAAGATAAGATGCATAAAAGATAAATATCACATGCAATCAATATAAGTGATATGATATGGACATCATCATCTTGTGCTTGTGATCTCCATCTCCGAAGCACCGTCATGATCACCATCGTCACCGGCGCGACACCTTGATCTCCATCGTAGCATCGTTGTCGTCTCGCCAACTATTGCTTCTACGACTATCGCTACCGCTTAGTGATAAAGTAAAACAATTACATGGCGATTGCATTGCATACAATAAAGCGACAACCATATGGCTCCTGCCAGTTGCCGATAACTCGGTTACAAAACATGATCATCTCATACAATAAAATTCAGCATCATGTCTTGACCATATCACATCACAACATGCCCTGCAAAAACAAGTTAGACGTCCTCTACTTTGTTGTTGCAAGTTTTACGTGGCTGCTACGGGCTTAGCAAGAACCGTTCTTACCTACGCATCAAAACCACAACGATAGTTTGTCAAGTTGGTGTTGTTTTAACCTTCGCAAGGACCGGGCGTAGCCACACTCGGTTCAACTAAAGTGAGAGAGACAGACACCCGCCAGTCACCTTTAAGCAACGAGTGCTCGCAACGGTGAAACCAGTCTCACGTAAGCGTACGCGTAATGTCGGTCCGGGCCGCTTCATCTCACAATACCGCCGAACCAAAATATGACATGCTGGTAAGCAGTATGACTTATATCGCCCACAACTCACTTGTGTTCTAGTCGTGCATATAACATCAACGCATAAAACCAGGCTCTGATACCACTGTTGGGGAACGTAGTAATTTCAAAAAAATTCCTACGCACACGCAAGATCATGGTGATGCATAGCAACGAGAGGGGAGAGTGTTGTCCACGTACCCTCGTAGACCGAAAGCGGAAGCGTTAACACAACGCGGTTGATGTAGTCGTATGTCTTCACGATCCGACCGATCAAGTACCGAACGCACGGCACCTTCGAGTTCAGCACACGTTCAGCTCGATGACGTCCCTCGAACTTCGATCCAGCCGAGTGTTGAGGGAGAGTTTCGTCAGCACGACGGCGTGGTGACAATGATGATGTTCTACCGACGCAGGGCTTCGCCTAAGCACCGCTACGATATTATCGAGGTGTAATATGGTGGAGGGGGGCACTGCACACGGCTAAGAGATCAATGATCAATTGTGTGTATAGAGTTGCCCCCCTGCCCCCGTATATAAAGGAGCAAGGGGGGGTTCGGCCGGCCAAAGGGGAGAGGCGCGCCAGGAGGAGTCCTACTCCTACCGGGAGTAGGACTCCCCCTTTTCCATGTTGGACTAGGAGAGAGAGGGGGAAGAGGTGGAGGGGAGGAAGGAAAGGGGGGCGCCGCCCCCCTCTCCTTGTCCTATTCGGACTGGGGGGAGGGGCGTGCGGCCCTGCCCTGGCCTCCTCTCCTCTCTTCCACCTAGGCCCACTAAGGCCCATTAAGTTACCGGGGGGTTCCGGTAACCTCCCGGTACTCCGGAAAAAATCCCGATTTCACCCGGAACACTTCCGATATCCAAACATAGGCTTCCAATATATCAATCTTTATGTCTCGACCATTTCGAGACTCCTCGTTATGTCCGTGATCACATCCGGGACTCCGAACAACCTTCGGTACATCAAAACATAAAAACTCATAATATAACTGTCATCGTAACGTTAAGCGTGCGGACCCTACGGGTTCGAGAACTATGTAGACATGACCGAGACACCTCTCCGGTCAATAACCAATAGCGGAACCTGGATGCTCATATTGGCTCCCACATATTCTACAAAGATCTTTATCGGTCAGACCGCATAACAACATACGTTGTTCCCTTTGTCATCGGTATGTTACTTGCCCGAGATTCGATCGTCAGTATCTCGATACCTAGTTCAATCTCGTTACCGGCAAGTCTCTTTACTCGTTCCGTAATACATCATCCCGCAACTAACTCATTAGTTACAATGCTTGCAAGGCTTATAGTGATGTGTATTACTGAGTGGGCCCAGAGATACCTCTCCGACAATCGGAGTGACAAATCCTAATCTCGAAATACGCCAACCCAACAAGTACCTTTGGAGACACCTGTAGAGCACCTTTATAATCACCCAGTTACATTGTGACATTTGGTAGCACACAAAGTGTTCCTCCGGTAAACGGGAGTTGCATAATCTCATAGTCATAGGAACATGTATAAGTCATGAAGAAAGCAATAGCAACATACTAAACGATCGAGTGCTAAGCTAACGGACTGGGTCAAGTCAATCACATCATTCTCCTAATGATGTGATCCCGTTAATCAAATGACAACTCATGTCTATGGCTAGGAAACATAACCATCTTTGATCAACGAGCTAGTCAAGTAGAGGCATACTAGTGACACTCTGTTTGTCTATGTATTCACACAAGTATTATGTTTCCGGTTAATACAATTCTAGCATGAATAATAAACATTTATCATGATATAAGGAAATAAATATAACTTTATTATTGCCTCTAGGGCATATTTCCTTCATCGATAACCTTGGTTTCTTCATTGAGGGAAATACCTACCGTCGCTATGCTGCATCATCCCTTCCTCTTTGTGGAAATACCAACGTAGCTTAGAGAGCAATCAAAAGGAATTTCTGGCACCGTTGCCGGGAAGGATCTTCATCATAACCAGGTTCCTAATCACAAATCTCATCTCCTTGCAATTTACATTATTTGCCATTTGCCTCTCGTTTTCCTCTCCCCCACTTCACAAAAATTTGCCGTTTTATTCGCCTCTCTTTTTCGTTCGCCGTTTCCTTGCCAGATCTGTTTTTGCGTGCATTCGTGTTTGCCGTTATGGATAATTCTTCCTCTATTTCTTGCACTCCCAAGGACAAAGTCCTCAACTGTAAACAAAGGGGAGGAGAAAATTTAAAAGATGCTTGGTATAGAATTTGCAATGCTCATAATAGATCTATCCGTAAGCAATCTACCGTTATGCTTCTGCGCTGTTTTTACGTTGGCATCACCACTTGGTATAGATTCATCCTTGATACGATTACCGGTGGCAATTTCTTAATGAGTCCTCCTTTTGATGCTCTTAATGCTATGGGAAATTTAGTGGGCTCACCACCTCTTATGGTTAATGAATCAATTTTGACTCTTGAGCATGTTATGGAAAGATTAGATGCTATTGAAAAGAAAATGCTCACCGAAGATCATATGGAAATTATACATAAAAATATGCATAATTTTGCCACTAATCTTGGGTCAAAAGCGGGTGATATTTTTAAGTTGTTAAAAGAGAGGAGTACCTTAATCCATGAAAGAATAGAAGAAAGTCCGTCTCAGATCGATAAATTGGAAGAAATTTTTAGTAATCTAAGCACGGCTTTTACTACCACCAAAATTATTGAGGAAACTCCCTTAAAGAGTAGGAGATCTAAGAACAAGGGTCCAACTTCTAGTGATAGCAATAAAGGAGATCTTAAGATGATTAATATCCACCCGGATTTTGTTAAAGTGATAAGAGATCCATTTTGCAAGAATGAAATCTTTAAATTTACTCCTAGAAGTGTTGCTATTGAAGGTCTTTATGCTAAATCTTTGAAGGATTCTAAGTGTTTGATTGAAGAGTTGGACAAGGATGACAAAACTTAGATCCTTGCTTTATGCCTAGCTAAGGGCGTAAAACTATAGCGCTTGTTGGGAGGCAACCCAATGAATAAAATTTATTTTTGCCTTTTGCTTTCCGTTCTTGTGTGTTTACACAATTATGATACTGTTATGATTGTGTTTTTATGATTTAATTAGTGTTTGTGCCAAGTAGAACCAATAGGATCTTCTTGGGTGATAGTTGTTTGATCTTGCTGAAAAAGACAGAAACTTTGTGCTCACAAAAATAATTGTTAAAATTCACTAGAATGTGATAGAATGCCAATTCTTTTTGCAGAAGATCAATATACAAATTATCCAGGTTGTCCTAGTTTTTCAGAATTTTTGGAGTTCCAGAAGTATTCGAACAAATCAGATTGCTACAGACTGTTCTGTTTTGACAGATTCTGTTTTCTTTGTGTTGTGTGCTTATTTTGATGGCTCTATGGTTTTATTTGATGAGTTTTTGTCATAGAAAAGTTGGAATACAGTAGATATAATACAAAAACAAAATATGAATTGGTTTGACACAACACTTATAGTAGTGGTTTATTTTTCTTACACTAACGGATCTCATGATGGTTTTGTTGAGTTTTGTGTGATTGAAGTTTTCAAGTTTTGGGTTATCTTACGATGGATGAAAGAAGGATAGAAGAGCCTAAGCTTGGGGATGCCCTGGCATTCCAAGCTATTATCCAAGAATGAGCAACCAACTAAGCTTGGGGATGCCCCCGAGTGGCATCCCCTCTTTCTTCTAACGACCATCGGTATTTTACTCGAGGCTATATTTTTATTCGTCACATGATATGTGTTTTGCTTGGAGCGTCTTGTATGATATGTGTCTTTGCTTGTTTTATTTTTTGTTTTAAGTCATCAATCCTTGCTGGACACACCTATTTGAGAGAGCCAAAATTATATCATGACTTGTTAGAATTGCTCTCTATGCTTCACTTAAATCTTTTATGAGCTAGGACTTTCTCTAGTGCTTCACTTATATCTTTTTGAGCACGGTGTGCTTAGTATTTTTGAAGAATGCTCTCTTGCTTCACTTAGATTTATTTGAGAGTTAGTAAAATTTTGAAGAATTTCTCTCTTGCTTCACTTAAATTATTTCGAGAGAAAGAAAATTTGTTATGCTCATGATCTTCACTTATATTTGTTTGAGCTTATGAAAAGCAACACATGAAAATTAGTTCCAAAGTGATAGATATCCAAGAAGGATAAAGAAATAAAGAGAAAATGTCATGAAGATCATTGGACAAAATAAACTTGATTCTTAGTAATAGTTTTGAGATATGATGATGTGATATGTGAGGTATGTTGATGAATAATTGTGCTCTAGTAAGAATATAGGTGTTAAGGTTTGTGATTCCCTATGCATGCACGAAATTTAATAATCATGCAATGAAAATTATATCCTACTTGTGGTGCATTATTCGGTGTTAGTTATGCTTAATGCTTGCTTACGAGATTATTCGTTTCTTGGTTGGTCGCTTCCCAATCTTTTGCTAGCCTTCACTTTGCACCAAGTATGATCTCTACTTGTGCATCCAAAATCCTTTAAACCAGTTTTGCCACGCGAGTCCACTATATCTACCTATATGCGGTATTCTTTTGCCGTTCTAAGAAATTTGCATGCGCCATCTCTAATTTTCAAAATAAACTTCTCTTTTGTGTGTTTGTTTCGCTCCCGGAACGGTAATGGGTGGCTAATATTTTCCATGCTGGATGTGTTATTCTCAAGATGAGTGTTTATTCACTTGTCATTGCACAAGAGTAAGGCAAAGGTCTTAGGGATGCCCAGTCCCGAAATGCAAAAATAAATTTACTTTATGTTGTCAAATAATAAATTCCTTCGAAAGTGTTGGTATGGAGGGCACCCGTGGATACGGTTAGCCATGGAAAGTGAAAGTATGGTGGAAAAGGGAATAAACTTTATTTTCTATTTGGGAACCGCCTATGGCATATCTAGCATGGAAAGTGTTGGGAACTCTAAGTCGTTTTCGTTGGTGGGATGGATGCACCTCCCAAAATGTTTTTATCTCTAATTTTTTTGCTTTGAGCTCTCGCACCTCTACAAATCCCTACTTCCCTCTGCGAAGGGCCTTTCTTTTACTTTATGCAATTTTTATTTTGAAATTTGAGTCTCCATCTTCTCTCATAAAAAGCACCAACTAGGAGGCAATATGATCGTACTTAAGTATTGGGTGTAGTTAATATTCGAGTGTGTTTCATGAATGGATCAATGTTTGAGCAAGATGGGCTAGGGATAACTTATTTTAGCGTTGACATTTTGAAAGACATGGCTGCTTGTTGATATGCTTGAGTATCTAAATTATTATGTCAAAACTAGACTATTGCTTTGAATCACATAAAAGTCCAAATGTCCATGCTATAAAGAAAAGAATATGATATGACATGATGAACATCACTCCACATCAAAAATTCTACTTTTATCACATACCTACTCGAGGACGAGTAGGAGTTAATGTAGCGATCCGACCTCAGACGGTCAGGTCTCTGTGCTTAAGTGTCATCACTGGATCGGTATGCTGACACACACAATACTTGAGGATTTATAACAGAGGTAAATCACATGTATAAAATAACATAAATACTATTACCTCAATCCAAATAGCGGAAGTAACAACAAGGTTGTGGATTCCCATCAACACCAACGGCAAAGTTGAGTGCAGAAATCGTAACCCTAACGAATCACTTACTCGTCGTAAGATTCCTGCAACATGAGATATTGCAGCCACAAAGGGTCAGTACATTGAATGTACTGGCAAGTTCACACCATAGGATAATGATGAATAATAACTATCACTACATGCATATATGGCTAGTGGAGGTTCTACGGTTAACATGTTTTTGCGAAAAGCCAATTTTCCCTACTGCAAAGGAATATATTACATTTAACTACAAAGTTGGTTGAAAATTATTGAGAAGGTTCCTCCAACTCAATCCCAATTAAAAAGTTAACAACCCAACAAATTATTTAAGTAAAGTGATGAGATCCATATGATAATCCAAGAACCAGGTAACATGATTAGTTTGTACACTCTGCAGAGGTTTGCGCACTTTTCCCCACAAGACTCGATCTCCTCCGTTGGATTTCTCGCACTACATGGTGTTTGAGAAACGGATGACCGAGACACAGTCTTTCAGAAGCATTAACTCTAACCCTGCATAGACAGTACCAACCTACACCCCTACATCTGCTAGCCTACCACTTGAAGAGGTCATGCAACTTACTCAACTATGCTAGAGCCCATAATAGCTTGTGGCTGCACACAGAAGTTTCCGGCATGAATAATCTTATGATCCCTTTGAGCCAGGGTGGCATTCCATAGGGTGATCACACGGGTCCTCCGAGATCCCCTTGGGCAAGCACTGGGTTCTCCAGGTGCTCGGGCAAACCACTGGGTACTCCAGGGTGCCCCAACCAATCCACCCAGATGTGTATTAAAGTAGCCACCTTAAGTTAACCATTAAATAATAATCTCACATCTGTCATGGATACACTCAAACCCAATCCACGTCTACGAGCATAGCATAGTAGTATAAGCATAACGTAGAAGTAACTCCCAAGGTTTGATGCAGGACAATAGGTTCCTACCTCACCAACTACTTCCCAATACCCACATGTTATCAATTCCTAACCATGCAATGTTTTGAGGGTTGAAACTAATGCATAAAAACTGGGTAATAAAGGGGGTATGATCAAAGTGTGAACTTGCCTATACTGTTGATGAAGATGATTCGCACTCATAAATCCTGATAGTTCTACTCGTCACACTCTGGTCAATCTATCATAAGCAAGCAATAGTAACCACACATAAGAAATCACTCAAAAGATCAGAAAGAACGAAGAAAACAATTCGGAAAACTTCAAAACCAAGCAAATAACTCTTGCAACAGAAAACAATTTCTAACAGTACCAAAATTAATTGAATTTGGCATTATCAGAATGTTTAGGTCAAGAGCTTTAATTTGCAAAAAGAATCAACTAAATTGGAGTTATAAAACTCAAGTTACGATCAAACAAAGTTTAAAAACAAATCTATTTGAATTCAAATTTTAAAACTTACAAAAACATGTTTAAGTTGTTTTACTGGATAGAGGAGATCATAACGAAGAAGTGGGCGTTGGTTTTGTTGGATTTGGATAAACGAGCAAAAAGTAGTGATCGTTTGAAAAACAGGGGCTAATCTGTAAAATAACACTACGGATAGGTCCCTGGCAAAAAAAATACTAAACAACGAACGTTCTCTACTGAGACTAATCTAGCGAAAAGCGTTCGCTACAAACCCAAACTAGTGAGCGTTCGCTATATAAATAAACCTAATAATAAACCGATCTAATAACTAAACCGAACAAAAAAACTGGGCTAAACTAAGGAAAACCGGACGGGGCGGTTTTATTACCGGTTTGCGGAAAAAAACAGCGGCAGCGTTGATCGGGCGGTTCGGGCGTCGTCGAGTCCGGCGACGGCTTGGGGCTCCGGCAGCGGCGGATGCGGCGGCGGCGGAGGTGCGGCGTGGGCAAGGCGGCAGCGGCGAGCTCCGGCGGCGCGGGCAGCGAGAAGCGAGCGGCGGCGGCGATTATTTATAGGAGGCGGGGCGGAGCGCCTTGGGTAAGGGGCAGAGGAGCCCCGCCTCGGCACGGACGCCGAGGTCGGTGGTGGCAGTCGTGGCGGCGGAGGACTCCCGAGCGAAGTCCCACTCGGGGACGGAGACGAGGAGGTGGGCCGGCTGGGCTGGCTGGCTGGGCCGCGGCCCAGTTCGGTCCAAAAGCAGTTTTTTATAAAACATTTTTTTCAGATAAACAAAAATAATAAAAACAAAATAAAAAAATATATTATATAGGCATATAATATATCAAAATTTTCAGAATTTTTTTCTACGACATGAACATTTTTTATAAAATCACATAAAATCCACAAAAATTTCAATAAAGCCAAGAGTGCTGCTGATGCAATAAAACCTCATAAAAATCATTTTAAAAATACCAAAATGATTTCAAATTCATTTCTCTCCAATTTTCTATTGTAGGGAATCATTTTACCCTAATTTCCATATATTTTATTTTTTGGAGAAAAATAATTTGAATAAAACCAAATAACTCCAAATTGAAAATAATTTCAAAGGGGACTTTAAATTTGATTCTTTGAAACTTCCAACTCATATTTCATATAATTTGAAGAAGTCATTTTATCTTCTCTCGTGAAAATCATTGAGTTGCATAAAGTTTCTGATTTGAAAATAGTTCCAAATGAGATTCAAATATTTTCAAAAACCCTTTTCATTTTAAATGGAAGAAGCCATGTCATCTTCTCTCTAGGGTTTTGTATTTGAAAAAGAATTTGAATTGACGGAGATCATAAATGCAAAATGAAAGTTTGGGAAAGTCCTTTTATTCCCTCTTATTTAACTTCCAAAAGCTTCAAATTTCACTCACTTTCAGTCAATCAATCAAACAATCAGTCAAAACTATCTATTTAATACAACATTCCAAAATTTAGAACTTTGGGATGTTATAAACCTACCACCCTTAAAATGAATCTCGTCCTCGAGATTCGGAGAGGCTAGCAAGAAAAAGGTTAGGTTTGGAGGGTCTTCTCAAAATCTATCGATCATCACACGGGGGTCTTGGGCTACGACCCTTAGAAGCATTGTTACGGTGCCACCAAAACTCATATAATCCATCCTTATTGTTTGATAGTGTCGGTCTTCTCAGATCCTCGGAAAATTCTTTCTCTTGGCACTTCTGGTAGTGGCACAACCCTTTTCCATCAATTATGTGTCCTTTTATCTTGGTATGGCCCTTCAGAGACTGGGTTCTTCTTAGCTGACGGGTCTGGCGCCAATACTAAACAACTACCGATATCTCATGGTGGTCATCAATTTATGGTTTCTCCTGTAGGAAATGGGTCTGGGTTGAACCTCACCGTATATCCTACGATTGGTAGCAGCTGCCTTGTACAAGGGAAAATACTTATACCATTCTAAGGTTCAAACAAGGTATTGATCGTTGTCTCTCTACTATAGGCAAGTCACTCAGATTTACCATCCCATATAGCAAAGCGAATAATAAGATTAAGTCGGTATGGTGATCAATCCATCCTGCACCCAAATCTACCTTGTATATGGTTTAGCGAATCTCGCATTCTAACACTCGGTCATCCTCACAAGCATTGCAGAATTTCTCTTGTCGACGAACTAAGTTCGGATAAATCCATGGATTCTGCAAGCTAGACAAACATCTATCGTTCCTCCACAACTCTCAGGTTTTGCGTTACTCCTATAAGATCGTCTATTGATAAAGGCATATCCTCTTCCAGGGTTTTTACTTTAGCAAGAGTGTGCTTGCTTCTTGGCAGGAGCTGGGGCCTGTGGGTTATGGCCCATCCCATCACTTGTAAACCTTGAACTCATCATCGGGGCAACTGATTATTATTCCAACATCCTGCTTCCTAGCTTACTTAAAATCCATCCAATTGTACTGTCTCTCTTCCTTCTATTGGTACCAAACTAAGACATGATTACTCAGACTCATCATGGAGTTACAATTGCTCCTTGTTACCAACATTATACCTCCTTTATATCCAATAATACTTCATCCCTTCATACTCTTGGGGTTTCCCACATTTCGAGATAAAACTTATACTTATGAAGTCCACTCCGTGGAACATCATTATCCTTTCCAGGGGTTAAATCTCCTCACAGGGTACTACCGCCCTTAAAATGCTCCAATCTTCCATAGACCATATTTCTCATATCCTCGAAAATGGCCAAAATCTTTCTTCATAGAGTAACACTCATAAAATCCAAATCAGTACGAACGATGCTAAATTTATTGATTCTCCAATGATTACAATCTCTTGCATTTCCAATACATGCCTCAACTCAATGCCTCAATTCAAAAGATTTGTTCTCACTACTACTACTACATTTCTCATAGACTCAACTACTTAGCACAAGCCTCCTTCTCTTTGGGACAATCTCTGGCAAGGTGCCCTACTTCATTACAACGAAAACATATTACTTCTGACAAGTCTCGAGGTTTCCTTGTGATCATATAGCCTCCTTGGGTCCTCGGCTTCCTTTTTGGGCAACTGCTGAGGTAGTGCCCTGACTCCATGCACCTATAATAGGTGATATGACTCAGATCTTTCCTAGAATCCAATCTACTTCTCTTCCTGGACTTTTTCGTTCCAATCAGGGCTTCTATTTCCTGTGGGTCATACTCTACTTCCTCTGTCGGGAATTCTACTAGATCCCCATTCAGACAATTTTGGGAGATGTGTCCTTCTTCTCCGCAGGAATAGCATGACTTGGTGCAGGGTTTAATTGGGTCTTCTTCGAGTGTGTCCCCGACATCTTCCTTCATCACAGGTTCTTCTAAAATTTCCATGAGGGTTCCTTTCATTGCTTCTTTCTTTTGCTGGATGGTTCTTTGTACCATGGGGTAAATGTGACGCTGAGCAGGGTAGTGGGTTGTCCCTTCACACAAGAAACAAGTGATCTGCCTAGTTGGGAATTCTTCAGTTGGGTGACTTCCTTCACAATTAGGGCATTCATCCTTGTGTTCTTTATGGTTGCGTCCTATTTCTCCACAGAGCTTGCATGCACAAGGTTTCTTCATATCACTTCCATAAGGCTTCACAAACCGAGACTTTGGCAAAGTCAACTTAAATTCTTTCCAAGTGGTTACTCCTTGCCATACATTGATGGTTTGGTACATCCTCCACCAAGTAGTAGCACCTCTTTCAAAGCACTGAAGAGCACGCTGGGCCATATCCTTTCCGGCTATATTGTTATTCTCCATATGATCTTCCATGTTATGAATCCATCGGTCCGTTTCCAATTGAGTCATTGGTCCAGAAAATATAAGCTCATCTCCATTCAACCTCTATTGGGTCCATGGGTTTGGGGTGGGATAAGAGAGATAGAGAGGGATGCACACAATACAAACAAAAGTTTTGAAAAGACAGATTTTATTTGTGGCTGTCGGAAAAACATCAAACAAATGATAGCTCACAATTGTCGCATCTAACGTAAGTATATAACAGGGGTTTGGTCTTCTAAAGGTCAATAAATCTTCAACGTCGCCAAACTCTTCAAGTCTTGCTCAGGTCTCCGATGGCTTCTTCCGATCGTGCTTGTCCTTCTCAAGTTCTTTTGCCAGATCATCTCTGTTGACACGAAGTCTCTCGTGACGTCCTTTAATATTCTGGAGTTGCATTCCAAACTTCTGGGTTTCAACATGCTTGGCATGAACCATGTCCTTCAGTTCCTGACGAATCTCCGGTATCTCGAGGTTTTGCTCCTCCAGTTTGGCTACTTCAGCTTCTGGGTCCTAAGTTCTTCACGAAATGCTTCCTTATCAAATACGGCTTCCTAAAGATCCATCTTATACTTCCGCATGTAATCCTCCAGATCCTGGCGATACACCAGCTAAGGTTAAAACTTCATCTCTTGCTGATAGGTGCTCCATCAGCCTTCTACCATCAAATCCTTCCGAAGATATGCAGGCTTAACTTAGTACGGTGACAATAGCATAAGCGGGCGATAACATCATGGATATCCGTGTTTCTGCTCTTGTCATTTCCATGAGCTATCATTCCATAGTTGATATCTCCTGCCTTAGGGTTTTCTTGACAAAACTTTGAGTTCTAATGCTCCTTGTTCTAGTCTTTCTCTGATACACCTTGATCTCAGTATTGACAACTTCAATAGTCTGACAAGTTCCATAAGGGTAGCCTTCCTAGGTCATACCAAGATGGAAATTCTTCAAAGCCTTCAAATTCTCCTAATCTTCGGAGTCTTCAACCGTTGTAGTTTCCATTATTCTAATGTCCAGTAAAAATCCTCTTCATTCCGAAGTGGTCTTAGTTGTCCGATATCTTGTACTTCTTGGAGTGGTCTCATCAGTCGAATCTTCGTGGTCAAGAGGGGAAAGGGGTATAGTCTCACTAAAAGGGAAATTTGAATAAGCTCATAATAGAAGAGAGGTAAAAGATCTTTTTGAAAATAAAGTTGTAGAGAAAATCTTTCCTATGGGCTTGCCAGTTCCTAGGGGTCACGTCCTACAGTCAACATGTGCTCTGATACCATCTTGTAGCGACCTGACCTCAGATGGTCAAGTCTTTGTGCTTAAGTGCCATCCCTGGATCAGTATGCTGACACATACAGTACTCGAGGATTTATAACACAGATAAATCACATGTATAAAATAACGTAAATACTATTACCTCAATCCAAATAGCGGAAGTAACAGCAAGGTTGTGGATTCCCATCAACACCAATGGCAAAGTTGAGTGTAGAAATCGTTACCCTAACGAATCACTTACTCGTCGTAAGATTCCTGCAACATGAGACGTTGCAGCCACAAAGGGTCAGTACAATGAATGTACTAGCAAATTCACACCATAGGATAATGATGAATAATAACTATCACTACATGCATATATGGCTGGTGGAGGCTCTACGGTTAACATGTTTTTGCGAAAAGCCAATTTTTCCCTACTATAAAGGAATATATTACATTTAACTACAAAGTTGGTTGAAAATTATTGAGAAGGTTCCTCCAACTCAATCCCAATTAAAAAGTTAACAACCCAACAAATTATTTAAGTAAAGTGATGAGATCAATATGATAATCCAAGAACTAGATAACATGATTAGTTTGTACACTCTGCAGAGGTTTGCGCACTTTTCCCCACAAGACTCGATCTCCTCCGTTGGATTTCTCGCACTACATGGTGTTTGAGAAACGGATGACCGAGACACAGTCTTTCAGAAGCATTAACTCTAACCCTGGGTAGACAGTACCAACCTACACCCCCTACATCTGCTAGCCTACCACTGGAAGAGGTCATGTAACTTACTCAACTATGCTAGAGCCCATAACAGCTTGTGGCTGCACACGGAAGTTTCCAGCATGAATAATCTTATGATCCCTTTGAGCCTGGGTGGCATTCCATAGGGTGATCACACAGGTCCTCCGGGATCCCCTTGGGCAAGCACGGGGTTCTCCAGGTGCCCGGGCAAACCACTGGGTACTCCAGGGTGCCCCAACCAATCCACCCAGATGTGTATTAAAGTAGCCACCTTAAGTTAACCATTAAATAATAATCTCACATCTGTCATGGATACACTCAAGCCCAATCCACGTCTACAAGCATAGCATAGCAGTATAAGTATTACGTAGAAGTAACTCCCAAGGTTTGATGCATGACAATAGGTTCCTACCTCATCAACTACTTCCCAATACCCACATGTTATCAATTCCTAGCCATGCAATGTTTTGAGGGTTGAAACTAATGCATAAAAACTGGGTAATAAAGGGGGTATGATCAGAGTGTGAACTTTCCTGTACTGTTGATGAAGATGATTCGCACTCATAAATCCTGATATTTCTACTCGTCACACTCCGGTCAATCTATCGTAAGCAAGCAATAGTAACCACACATAAGAAATCACTCAAAAGATCGGAAAGAACGAAGAAAACAATTCGGAAAACTTTAAAACCAAGCAAATAACTCTTGCAACAGAAAACAATTTCTAACAGTACCAAAATTAAGTGAATTTGGCCTTATCAGAAAGTTTAGGTCAAGAGATTTAATTTGCAAAAATAATCAACTAAATTGGAGTTATAAAACTCAAGTTACGATCAAACGAAGTTTAAATACAAATCTATTTGAATTCAAATTTTAAAACTTACAAAAACATGTTTAAGTTGTTTTACTGGATAGAGGAGATCATAACGAAGAAGTGCGCGTTGGTTTTGTTGGATTTGGATAAACGAGCAAAAAGTAGTGATCGTTTGAAAAACAGGGGCTAATCTGTAAAATAACACTACGGATAGGTCCCTTGCAAAAAAATTAAAAAGAAAAAAAATACTAAGCAACGAACGTGCGCTACTGAGACTAATCTAGCGAAAAGCGTTCGCTACAAACCCAACTAGTGAGCGTTCGCTATATAAATAAACCTAATAATAAACCGATCTAATAACTAAACCGAACAAAAAACCGGGCTAAAATAAAGAAAACCGGACGGGGCGGTTTTATTACCGGTTCGCGAAAAAAACCAGCGGTGGCGTGGATCGGGTGGTTCGGGCGTCGTCGAGTCCGGCGACGGCTCGGGGTTCCAGCGGCGGCGGATGCGGCGGCGCCGGAGGTGCGGCGTGGGCGAGGCGGCAGCGGCGCGGGCGGCGAGAAGCGAGCGGCGGCGGCGGTTATTTATAGGAGGCGGAGCAGAGCGCCTTGGGTAAGGGGCAGAGGAGCCAGGCCTCGACACGAACGCCGAGGTCGATGGCGGCAGTCGTGGCGGCGGACGACTCCCGAGCGAAGTCCCGCTCGGGGACGGAGACGAGGAGGTGGGCCGGCTGGGCTGGCTGGCTAGGCCGCGGCCCAGTTCGGTCCAAAAGGAGTTTTTTTATATAAAACATTTTTTTCAGACAAACAAAAATAATAAATAAAAATATTATGTAGGCATATAATATATCAAAATTTTCAGAAAAAGATTTTCTACGACATGAACATTTTTATAAAATCAAATAAAATCCAAAAAAATTCAATAAAGCCAAGAGTGTTGCTGATGCAATAAAACCTCATAAAAATCATTTTAAAAATACCAAAATGATTTCAAATTCATTTCTCTCCAATTTTCTATTGTAGGGAATCATTTTACCCTAATTTCCATATTTTATTTTTGGAGAAAAATAATTTGAATAAAACCAAATAACTCCAAATTGAAAATAATTTCAAAGGGGACTTTAAATTTGATTCTTTGAAACTTCCAACTCATATTTCATATAATTTGAAGAAGTCATTTTATCTTCTCTCATGAAAATCATTGAGTTGCATAAAGTTTCTGATTTGAAAATAGTTCCTAAGGAGATTCAAATATTTTCAAAAACCCTTTTCATTTTAAATGGAAGAAGTCATGTCATCTTCTCTCTAGGTTTTTGTATTTGAAAAATAATTTGAATTCACAGAGATCATAAATGCAAAATGAAAGTTTGGGAAAGTCCTTTTATTCCCTCTCATTTAACTTTCAAAAGTTTCGAATTTCACTCACTTTCAGTCTATCAATCACACAACAATGAAACAATCAGTCAAAACTATCTATTTAATATAACATTCCAAAATTTAGAATTTTGGGATGCTACAGTTAAGCTTGGGGATGCTGATACGTCTCCAACGTATCTATAATTTTTTATTGTTCCATGCTGTTTTATAATCATTTTATAGTCATTTTATATCATTTTTTGGTACTAACCTATTGACATAGTGACAAGTGCTAGTTGCTGTTTTTCCATGTTTTTTACATCGCAGAAAATTAATACCAGACGGAGTCCAAATGCCACTAAACTCCATGATGATTTTTTATGGGCCAGATGGAAGATGTTGGGCCCTGGTTGAACCTGGGGGGGTCCCGAGGAGGGGACAACCCACCAGGGCGCACCAGGAGGCCCAGGCGCGCCCTGGTGGGTTGTGCCCACCTCGGGTGCCCCCTGGACCGCCTCTTTGCTCTATAAATACCCCAAAAATACCAGAACCCTAGAAGCGTCGACGAAATATTCATCCAGCCGCCGCAGAATCCAGAACCACCAGATCCAATCTAGACACCATCTCGGATGGGGTCCACCACCTCCATTGGTGCCTCTCCGATGATGCGTGAGTAGTTCTTTGTAGACCTTCGGGTCCGTAGTTAGTAGCTAGATGGCTTTGTCTCTCTCGCTGAATTCTCAATACAATGGTCTCTTGGAGATCTATATGATGTAACTCTTTTGCGGTGTGTTTCTTTGGATCTGATGAACTTTGAGTTTATGATCAGTCATATCTTTTTATATCCATGAAAGTTATTTCAGTTCTTTGATCTCTTATATGCGTGATCTCTTATAGCCTCGTATTTCTTCTCTGATATTTGGGTTTTGTTTGGCCAACTTGATCTATTTATCTTCCAATGGGAAGAGGTGCCCGGTAGTGGGTTCGATCTTACGGTGCTCGATCCCAGTGACAGAAAGGGAAACGACACGTATGTATCGTTGCTACTAAGGATAAAAAGATGGGATCTATATCTACCGCCATAGATAAACGGATCTTGTCTACATCATGTCATCGTTCTTATTGCATTACTCTGTTTTTCCATGAAATTAATACACTAGATGCATGCTGGATAGCGGTGGATGTGTGGAGTAATAGTAGTAGATGCAGGCAGGAGTCGGTCTACTAATCTTGGACATGATGCCTATGTAATGATCATTGCCTGGATATCGTCATAATTATTTGAGGTTCTATCAATTGCCCAACAGTAATTTGTTTACCCACCGTTTGCTATCTTTCTCGAGAGAAGCCACTAGTGAAACCTACGGCCCCCGGGTCTTCTTCCTCATATATTTGCTTGCGATCTACTTTCCTTTGCACTTTTATTCAGATCTATTAAACCAAAAATACAAAAAAAATACTTTGCTGCACTCTATTTATTTGCGATCTATTATTTCAATCTACTACAATTTTCTGGCACCGTTACCCGAAAGGGATTGACGACCCCTTTAACACGTCGGGTTGCGAGGTGTTGTTATTTGTGTGCAGGTGTTGTTTACGTTGTGTTGCTTGGTTCTCCTACTGGTTCGATAACCTTGGTTTCTTCACTGAGGGAAATACCTACCATCGATGTGCTGCATCATCCCTTCCTCTTTGGGGAAATACCGACGTAGCTCAGAGAGCAATCATATGCACAGTCCTCAAAGGTAACAAGCGTCGCCTCCACACAGTAACAATCTCTTCAGTGATGCTCAATCACTGTGGGTTTGTAGGTTTTTGGGTTTGGATTTTCCTCACTTGATGATTTTCGCTCAAAGTCCTCGGAGAATGGGATGCTCTCAATGACAAGTGTCAGTTTCTCTCGGAGCAGCTAACCAGCTAGTGGTTGTAGGGGGCTGCTATTTATAGCCTAGGGAGCAGCCTGACATGATAAGACATAAATGCCCTTCAATGATATGACCGTTAGGTGGGTAGATATTTTGGGATAGCTGGCGCATAGCACAGCAACGGTCGGATATTTGAGCTATCAAATTCCTCAGGGCTATCATGTTCCTCACTTGTAGGCAATCCGCACTGGCGAATTCCTAACTCCTCAGTTAGAACAAATTCCTCAGAGACCAGAAGATCTTCGTCTCTGTCAGTGAAGAAATTGCCTGAACTGTATGAGATTTCCAATGGCTTCACTCGAAAGGATTGGTAAGTGTAGGATTTTGAGATGATCATCACTTGGAAACTTTTCCTTAGTTTTACCTCGACCCCCTTTAACAGTACGGTGTTTCCTATGACTCAAGAAAGAGAAAATGAAACTACGAAAACAGAAGTCTTCACGCTTCATATTCCTCACATGAATAGTAAGTCTTCACGGTCACACCAATTTCTTCACTTTCAAAGTCTTGAGAAAACCAAAGTCTTCAGTTGAAGACATTCATTTTTAGGGGTCGACTTTCTCTGTAAATATCAAACTCCTCATAGACTTATAGACCTATGTACACTCACAAACACATTAGTCCCCTTAACCTATAAGTCTTCAATACACCAAAATCACTAAGGGGCACTAGATGCACTTACAATCTCCCCCTTTTTGGTGATTGATGACAATATAGGTTAAGTTCTCAACGGGGATAAACATATGAAGTGTAAATACATATATTGAGGAATTTGATTCCAAGATATAGAAGAACTCCCCCTAAATATGTGCATATGTGAGGAATTTGCTTTGAATGGCAATGCACATTGTAGAGTAGAATCATGGAGATCTCCCCCTATATCTTGTAATTCATACACGCATTTAACAGATGATATGAAGAATTTGAAATGCATGATGAAATACGGTGACTGATGTAATTTAGCATGCGTGCATTAACATATATGAGGAAGTAGCATGCAGCAAAATAGAGCAAAAAGTATCAGACCACCATCGGACTTAAGTTTACAACTTGATCCAACAAAAATCTTCAGAAGAATGAGAGTTGTAACTTAACAAAAAAAATCCCATATATAGACCCACTTGAAGACTAACTCAAATTTCTCCCCCTTTGTCATCGAATGACCAAAAGGGACGAAAAATGAGGACTAATGCCCCAGAAGAATATCCTCATGATGTCGATGGAGGAGCGCCAGCGTTGTTGGGGTCGTCCGTTGATGTAGGGCCTGTCGCAGTGTCGTCCAAGTCTTCATGTTCATCAGTCTCGCGCGATGAAGAATATGAGCTGGCCACCAAGTGAGGAACTTTGACCTTGTTGAATTTCTTCGAAGGTGGCTGAGACCAGTCAAAGTCCTGCTTGAAGCCCATCTGCTTGAGATCTTCTTCACCGTAGAGGTGAGACAATACAGCCCAGGTGCGATCAAGCACAGCATGCAGACAGTAATGGTTCTTCTTCACGGAGTTCTGCGTGATTGTCATGTTCTGAAGAATTGAACCAAACTGTCGCTTGACCCATTTGTGGTTGCGATCGACCTTCTGATGAAGACTGAGGAGAAGCTCATGATCAGTCATCACCCTTGGAGCAGTGGCTTGAGAATTTTTCTTTGAAGCATTTGCGGCAGTGTCATGAGTGGCAGAGTCATCATTGGTGGAGTAGGATGCTGCTTTGCGAAACTGTCCATCCAATGGACGAGTCCCTTCATCAATAACAGCAGCCTTGCCCTTCTCATCAGCTGAGGAAATAGTCCGTTTGAGGACTTCAATTGGGGGCAAGTAGCTGCCATGATTGAGAGTGTCAGCCTTGTAGTTGATTGAAGACCTTGATCTGATGAATCGCATGATCCAGGGAGCGTAAGGCTTCAATTCAAACGACGGAAGAGCGACATTGACCAAAGTCCTCATGAAGAAATCATGGTAGTTGATAGGAACACCATGTATGATGTTGAAAAGCAGATTCTTCATGATGCCAACAACCTCTTCTTCATTAGAGTTGTGGCCCTTGATGGGACTGAGGGTCTTGGTCAATATCATGTACACTTTCCTTGGCACATAGAGCAATTCCTTGACGAGGAATTTGGTCCTTGGAGCTTGGCCTGGCTTCAAAGGCTTCATCAACACTTGCATCAGATGGTCAGATAGTTTAGGGTCAGCATAGATGAGTCTTGCACCTTTAACAGGAGGGCTGACAGGGATGGCATGAAGTAATTCAGAGGCCGATGCTTTGTAGTGAGTGTTTTCAGTCATCCAGTCCAACACCCATGAATTCACATCTTCGACGTTGCTTGTGATGTGCAGCGTGGCATAGAACTGAAGAATGAGTTCTTCATTCCAGTCGCAGATGTTAGTGCAGAAGTTGAGCAGCCCAGCGTCATGAATAACACTGAGGACTGGGGTGAAGCATGGCAGTGACTCCATATCCACATGAGGAATGTGCTCATGGTCAAAGATCTTGTCTTTATCAAACAGCAGTGAAGAATAGAAATTCATTTGACTCGCTGTCCAGAAGCGCTTCCGTCGAAGACGAGCAGAGTCATAGGGATTGTAGTCAGTGAAGAATATGTGCTCATTGAAGAAATCTTCAGCTTTGAACTTTTGTTTCTTGGAGAAAGGATTCTTTGGCTTAGGCTGAGGATTGTCAGTCGAAGTCTTCACAGCCTCTTGAGTCACAGTCTCTAGAGCCGCAGGTTGAGAAATTTCAGGAACAGTGTCTTCTATAGCAGCCTGGGTCTCCATTTCTTCAGCAACATTTACATCAGCACTAGTGGCTGGAACTTCTTCATGAATAGCGAGAAGAGAAGCTTGATGTTCTTCAGAGCCCGTGTGAATTTCTTCAGTTTGAACCGGGGACTGAGGAATCTGTTGCAGAGGAGTGTAAAGTGGTGAATTGGGGTGATGACTTTCCCAGAAGTCATCATTCAGAATTGGCGTTGAACACCCAATATCCACATCTTCATCTTCTTCATCAATTTCCTCAACGCCTGCCTCTTCAGCTGTGAACTGGGGCATGGGCGATGATACGAGTGGAGTTGAGGTGATGTTGTCAACTTCAATTTCTTCATCCAACTGCTCTGACGTAGTGATACGTCTCCAACGTATCTATAACTTATGAAGTATTCATGCTATTATATTATCCTTCTAGGATGTTTTATATGCATTTATATGCTATTTTATATGATTTTTAGGACTAACCTATTAACCTAGAGCCCAGTGCCAGTTTCTGTTTTTTCCCTTGTTTTTGAGTATCGCAGAAAAGGAAAACCAAACGGAGTCCAATTGACCTGAAACTTGACGGAGCTTATTTTTGGACCAGAAGAAGGCCATGGAGTAAAAGAGTTGGGCCAGAAGAGTCCCGGGCTGCCCACAAGGGTGGGAGGCGCGCCCACCCCCCTGGGCGCGCCCCCTGCCTCGTGGATAGCCCGGAGACCCCCCTGACTTGTTCCCGGCGCCAAAACCTCTTATATATAAAGAAACCCCCAGAACTTAACCTAGATCGGGAGTTCCGCCGCCGCAAGCCTCTGTAGCCATCGAAAACCAATCTAGACCCGTTCCGGCACCCTGCCGGAGGGGGATCCTTCTCCGGTGGCCATCTTCATCATCCCGGCGCTCTCCATGACGAGGAGGGAGTAGTTCACCCTCGGGGCTGAGGGTGTGTACCAGTAGCTATGTGTTTGATCTATCTCTCTCTCTCGTGTTCTTGATTTGGCACGATCTTGATGTATCGCGAGCTTTGCTATTATAGTTGGATCTTATGTTGTTTCTCCCCCTCTACTCTCTTGTAATGGATTGATTTTTCCCTATGAAGTTATCTTATCGGATTGAGTCTTTAAGGATTTGAGAACACTTGATGTATGTCTTGCATGTCCTTATCTGTGGTGACAATGGGATATGCATGTGATCCACTTGATGTATGTTTTGGTGATCAACTTGCGGGTTCCGTAACATTGTGAACTTATGCATAGGGGTTGGCACACGTTTTCGTCTTGACTCTCCGGTAGAAACTTTGGGGCACTCTTTGAAGTACTTTGTGTTGGTTGAATAGATGAATATGAGATTGTGTGATGCATATCGTATAATCATACCCACAGATACTTGAGGTGACATTGGAGTATCTATGTGACATTAGGGTTTTGGTTGATTTGTGTCTTAAGGTGTTATTCTAGTACGAACTCTATGATAGATCGAACGGAAAGAATAGGTTTGTGTTATTTTACTACGGACTCTTGAATAGATCGACCAGAAAGAATAACTTTGAGGTGGTTTCGTACCCTACAATAATCTCTTTGTTTGTTCTCCGCTATTAGTGACTTTGGAGTGACTCTTTGTTGCATGTTAAGGGATAGTTATATGATCCAATTATGTTATTATTGTTGAGAGAACTTGAACTAGTGAAAGTATGAACCCTAGGCCTTGTTTCCTAGCATTGCAATACCGTTTACGCTCACTTTATCGCTTGTTAGCTTGCTGTTTTTATAATTTCAGATTATAAAAACCTATATCTACCATCCATATTGCACTTGTATCACCATCTCTTCGCCGAACTAGTGCACCTATACAATTTACCATTGTATTGGGTGTGTTGGGGACACAAGTGACTCTTTGTTATTTGGTTGCAGGGTTGTTTGAGAGAGACCATCTTCATCCTACGCCTCCCACGGATTGATAAACCTTAGGTCATCCACTTGAGGGAAATTTGCTACTGTCCTACAAACCTTTGCACTTGGAGGCCCAACAACGTCTACAAGAAGAAGGTTGTGTAGTAGACATCAAGCTCTTTTCTGGCGCCGTTGCCGGGGAGGTTAGTGCTTGAAGGTATATCTTTAGATCTTGCAATCAAATCTTTTTGTTTCTTGTTTTATCACTAGTTTAGTTTATAAAAGAAAACTACAAAAAAAAATGGAATTGAGGGTGCCTCATATGCTTCATCTTTTTAATATCTTTCATGAAAATAAGGATTCCGATAATTGTGCCAAAATGTTAGAAGAAGAATTCATTAAAATGATTGGCACTAAATCTTTGAATGATGAGCATGCTTGCAATGTTGTTAGTATGAACTCTTTGAATATCCATAGTACTAATGATGATTGCACTAGTCATGATGAAAATGTCTCTTATAAGCATGTCAACTTTTGTGGAGTGCATAGAGTTTGCAAGTACACACCAAATAGGGAAGATAGATTTTGCAAGAGGCATAAGTATTTAGAAACTAAATGGTTGCAAGAAAGGCTAGATGTTTGTGCTGAAAATTTAAAATTTCTTTGCCATCCTTGTGAACTTTGCAATGAACGTGATCATTTAAATCTCCAATGCAAATTGTTTCATGATCGAATCATGTCCAAAATTTGTGATGACTTGATTTCCTTTGCACATCATAATGAACTTAGTTTGCTTTTGGGTTATGAAGAAATGAAACTTATAACTAAGGATATGCCAGAATTTGTCCTTGATAAAGTTCTTGATTTTGATCTAGAAGAAATTTTATGTATTGTGCGGTGAATTGCACTGGAAATCCTTATATTGCCAATTACATAAAGAAAAGAAAACAAATAGAAGATGAAGAGAATATTAATGAAAGGGAAGAGGCTTCCCAATATCCTCCTCTTATTTCTTATGATGAATCAGGTAACGAGGAGGAGCCTTCTATTCAACCAATCTCATAAATAAGGAGCTCAAAAAAGTGGATTAAACCCACACATGATGTGAAGAAGAAAAAGAAAAGACGGAGAAACAAAGGTAAAAAGGTATCCCTCCCAAATTATGTTCCTCCTATTACTCATTGTGATGATGATAATTGCTATACTATTGGTGCTATCCATACTATTAATGATGAGAGTGATTATGCTTATGATATGAAAAGGCCAAGGCTTGGGGATGCTATGTTTGATGAGAATGACATGTTTGAGAATTTATTTGCTGCAATTAATGTTTGTCCCAAGCTTGGGGATGCTATGTTTAATGAAGATGATATTTTTAGCCTCCCAAGTTTTGATGAGCAAATTTATTATGATGATAGCATGCCTCCTATTTATGATGGTTACATTGATGAAAGTGGGTTTGGAAGAGTGTCAGCTTTAGGAAGTAATGATCCCACTATTTTGGAGGGTGTTGAATCTTATTGTGACAATTATGAGAGTGGATTTGGAGAGGTCATGACTTTATTTAGTAATGATTCCACTATCTTGGAAGAGATTTCAATCGATTATGATGAGAACAAAGTTGCTACCTATGATGATTATTGTGATGATACTTATGCTATAAAGAGTAGTGATGATTATATTTACAAAACTTGTCATGATTATGATCACCCTTTTTCTGAACACTACTCTTTTAATGTGGAAACAATTTATAGTATTCGAGTCTCTTATGATACTCCTACTATTCCGATTGAGAAGAATTTTGCTTATGTAGAGAGTAGTAAATTTTCTATGCTTGTAGATCATGAAAATAATGCTTTAGGTGCTGGTTATATTGTTGAATTCATTCATGATGCTACTGAAAATTATTATGAGAGAGGAATATATGCTTGTAAGAATTGCAATAATATCAAGTTTCCTCTCTATGTGCTTAAAGTTTTGAAGTTATGTTTGTTTTGCCTTCCTATGCTAGTTGATTATTGTTCCCATAAGTTGTTTGGTCACAAAATCCCTATGCATAGGAAGTGGGTTAGACTTAAATGTGCTAGTCATATTCTTCATGATGCTCTCTTCATATTTCAATTCTTATGTTTTAGGTGAGCATCATTGGAATCATCATGCCTAGCTAGGGCGTTAAACGTTAGCGCTTGTTGGGAGACAACCCAATATTTACCCCTACTGTTTTTGTGTGTTCACATGATTAAGATACTGTAGTACTCATGTTTTATAGCTTTTGTTTCAATAAAGTGCCAAGTAGAACCTTTGGGAAGACTTGGGTGGAAGTTAATGTGAACTTGCTGTAAAAAAACAGAAACTTTGCGCTCACGAGTTTAGCTGTCATTTTTTACAGAAGAGTGCTTTTAAGTTGATTATTTTTGAAGAAGATTATAGACAAATTCTTCAGGTCCACTAATTTATTTCAGAATTTTTGGAGTTCCAGAAGTATAAGTTTGATACAGATTACTACAGACTGTTCTGTTTTTGACAGATTCTGTTTTCTATGTGTTGGTTGCTTATTTTGATGAATCTATGAGTAGTATCGGAGGGTATGAACCATAGATAAGTTGGAATACAGTAGATATTAAAGCAATATGAATTTAGAATGAGTTCACAACAGTACCTAAGTGGTGATTTATTTTCTTATACTAACGGAGCTTACAAATTTTCTGTTAAGTTTTGTGTTGTGAAGTTTTCAAGTTTTGGGTAAAGATTCGATGGACTATGGAATAAGGAGTGGCAAGAGCCTAAGCTTGGGGATGACCAAGGCACCCCAAGGTAATATTCAAGGACAACCAAAAGCCTAAGCTTGGGGATGCCCCGGATGGCATCCCCTCTTTCGTCTTCGTTCATCGGTAACTTTACTTGGAGCTATATTTTTATTCACCACATGATATGTGTTTTGCTTGGAGCGTCATTTTATTTCTTTTGTTTTTCTTGCTGTATGAATAAAATACCAAGATCTAAAATTCTTAAATGAGAGAGAGTCTTCACATAGCTACATAATTATTTAACTACTCATTGATCTTCACTTATATCTTTTTGGAGTAGTTTGTCATTTACTCGTGTGCTTCGCTTATATCCTATGAGTAAATGGTTGAATGATTTGAATGTCATAAATCTGAAATTATATATGTTTCATATGCCTTTCCCATGGGGAGTAATGCCTTCACATATAAGAAGTAGAGGTGGTAAATTTTTTGAAGGTTAGCAAACATTGCATTGGTCACTTGAACAATTCATGAAAGAATATAGAAGGAAGAGAGATTTCACATATAAATATACTATCTTGGACATCTTCTATGATTGTGAGCCCCATTAATTATTTTCAAACCTGAGCAAATTATTTGAAGTTGGACAAGGAAGACAACATAATGAGTTATGCTTGGGTATATTTGTATAGAAGTTATATTGTTATGGATCCTCTAACATGTGGTGCTTGCTATTTAGAATCCTTTGCTGGCCAAAATATATGTACTAAGCGGGAATACTGCTTGTGCATCCAAATTCCTTGAACCAAGTTTATTCCATGAGTGTCCACCATATCTACCTATATGCGGTATTTACCTGCGGTTCCAAGTAAATTTGCATGTGCCAAACTCTAAACCTTCAAATAATAATCTATTTTGTATGCCCTAATCGCTCATGTAGCGACTAGGGGCTGTCAGTATCTTCCATGCTAGGTGTGTTATTATCACGATGAGTGGACTCCGCTCATCATTCACGAGAAAATGGCTGGTAACTGGGATGCCCAGTCCTATGATCAAAAGATCAAAAACAAATTGGCAATTAATTTAAACAAAACTCCCCCAGGATTGTTGATAGTTGGACGGCACCCATTGTTTTGGACAAGCCGTGGAGTGTGATTGTTGGTGGAGGGGGAGTAAAATCTTTACCTTTCTGTTTGGGAACCGCCTATAATGTATCTAGTATGGAAGATATTGGGAACTCTTGGTCGTTATGTTGACAATGAAAGCATACCTCTCAAAATTATTTTCATCTCTATTTTAGCTTCGAGCTCTCGCACCTCTGCAAATCCCTGATTCCCTCTGTGAAGGGCCTATCTTTTACTTTTATGCAAGAGTCAGTAGTATTCCTTCTCATTCCAACCTACTTTTTAGTTGGCAAGCATCATGTGGTGGAGAAAGATCTAAGCATGTATGGCCATTCAAATATATTTGATCATGAATTATTATTGTTGACAATTATCTATATGATAAATAAGTTGGGAGGCGAAACATTAAGCCCCTATCTTTCTCTGTGTTCGATGGAGGCTATTTGTTCTAAAAATATGCTTTGAGTGGTAGCAATCATGGAAGACTATATGATAGTTGAGTGTGTGGGATTTTCTAAATCAAAGCTCTTACATAGACCCTTCCTGAAAATAAGATGAATTGAAATTGTTTGATGACTGAGAACTGTTTGTTAGTTTTCAAGAAAGTTTATGATCTATACTTTAACATGTGAATAGCTTGTTACTTGATCATGAGAAGCTTTATGATATGAGCTACTGTTATGACATATAATGATGCTAGAAAAGTTGATTGAAATTATCATTGATCAAACTTGTGCACCTGCTAGCATTCACACTTCATAAATTATTTCTTTTATCATTTACCTACTCGAGGACGAGCAGGAATTAAGCTTGGGGATGTTGATACATCTCCAACGTATCTATAATTTATGAAGTATTCATGCTATTATATTATCCTTCTAGGATGTTTTATATGCATTTATATGTTATTTTATATGATTTTTGGGACTAACCTATTAACCTAGAGCCTAGTGCCAGTTTTTGTTTTTTTCCTTGTTTTTGAGTATCACAGAAAAGGAAAACCAAACGGAGTCCAATTGACCTGAAACTTGACGGAGCTTATTTTTGGACCACAAAAAAGCCATGGAGTAAAAGAGTTGGGCCAGAAGAGTCCCGGGCTGCCCACGAGGGTGGGAGGCACGCCCACCCCCCTGGGCGCGCCCCCTGCCTCGTGGACAGCCCGGAGACCCCCCCTGACTTGTTCTCGACGCCAAAACCTCTTATATATATAGAAACCCCCAGAACATAACCTAGATCGGGAGTTCCGCTGCCACAAGCCTCTGTAGCCACCGAAAACCAATCTAGACCCGTTCCGGCACCCTGCCGGAGGGGGGATCCTTCTCTGGTGGCCATCTTCATCATCCCGACGCTCTCCATGACGAGGAGGGAGTAGTTCACCCTCGGGGCTGAGGGTGTGTACCAGTAGCTATGTGTTTGATCTCTCTCTCATGTTCTTGATTTGGCACGATCTTGATGTATCGCGAGCTTTGCTATTATAGTTGGATCTTATGATGTTTCTCCCCCTCTACTCTCTTGTAATGGATTGAGTTTTCCCTTTGAAGTTATCTTATCGGATTGAGTCTTTAAGGATTTGAGAACACTTGATGTATGTCTTGCATGTGCTTATCTGTGGTGACAATGGGATATGCACGTGATCCACTTGATGTATGTTTTGGTGATTAACTTGCAGGTTCCGTAACATTGTGAACTTATGCATAGGGGTTGGCAGACATTTTCGTCTTGACTCTCTGGTAGAAACTTTGGGGCACTCTTTGAAGTACTTTGTGTTGGTTGAATAGATGAATCTGAGATTGTGTGATGCATATCGTATAATCATACCCACGGATACTTGAGGTGACATTGGAGTATCTATGTGACATTAGGGTTTTGGTTGATTTGTGTCTTAAGGTGTTATTCTAGTACGAACTCTATGATAGATCGAACAGAAAGAATAGGTTCGTGTTATTTTACTACGGACTCTTGAATAGATCGATCAAAAAGAATAACTTTGAGGTGGTTTCGTACCCTACAATAATCTCTTCGTTTGTTCTCCGCTATTAGTGACTTTGGAGTGACTCTTTGTTGCATGTTAAGGGATAGTTATATGATCCAATTATGTTATTATTGTTGAGAGAACTTGCACTAGTGAAAGTATGAACCCTAGGCCTTGTTTCCTAGCATTGCAATACCGTTTACGCTCACTTTTATCGCTTGTTAGCTTGCTGTTTTTATAATTTCAGATTATAAAAACCTATATCTACCATCCATATTGCACTTGTATCACCATCTCTTCGCCGAACTAGTGCACCTATACAATTTACCATTGTATTGGGTGTGTTGGGGACACAAGAGACTCTTTGTTATTTGGTTGCAGGGTTGTTTGAGGGAGACCACCTTCATCCTACGCCTCCCACGGATTGATAAACCTTAGGTCATCCGCTTGAGGGAAATTTGCTACTATCCCCAAATCTCTGCACTTGGAGGCCCAACAACGTCTACAAGAAGAAGGTTGTGTAGTAGACATCACGTAGCAGCAGAAGGATCTACTTCATCAGATTCACTTGGAATCACATATTCCTCACCAAAGGGAATACTCTCCTTTGATGGCATGCTTGATATAACAACATCTATTGGATTTTCATAGGAACTCGTCAAAGTCTTCACTTTCTTTGAAGCTGAAGACTCTAAGGAGGCAGATTCTTTCCTTTTCTTCACAGCTGCTCGCTCCGCAGCTTTGGTTTTCTTCGCTTCTGATGCAGAAGGAAGGATAGGACTTGTCGTTGGTGCAGGAGGAGCAGAGGAATTTGGTGCAGTTTCTTCAGGCGCAACTGATGCAGTTGCCCTGGCATTGTCAGTGTCTTCAGGCGCAACACTAGAGGTTGCCCTGGCAGTTTCTTCAGCGGCTGGAATATCTTCATCAACCCTGGTGCTCTCATTTTCTTCAGCAGCCTAATCTTCATCAGCGGTGCTGGCATTTTCTTCAGTAGGTTGAGCAGATGCTTTAGCCTGAGGAATTTCACGTTGCGTTGAGGCTGCAACATTTGAGGTGAATCCCTTGGTCAGCTTGACGAATCTGACTTTGGCTACCAGCCAGTCAGCATTGTATCAGTCAAATTCATCACTGAGACTCTTGATTTCTGATTGCAGAGCGACAAGTTCATCAGGTGATAGCTTCAAAACATTTTGCTTCAGAAAGCGCTCTTTCTTGTACTAAGATTTATTCACCTTCCTCCCATGTTCAAATTTCCATTTTTTCTCACCAATGAAGGCAGTCAACATATGACTTTGTCCAGGAGTGAAAGATCGTGGATGTCGCCTAGAGGGGGGGTGAATAGGCGCTTTAAAATAATTATGGTTTAGGCTTGAACAAATGTGGAATAAACCTAGTGGTTAATTTGTCAAGCACAAAACCTACAACAACTAGGCTCACCTATGTGCACCAACAACTTATGCTAAGCAAGATACACAACTAGGTGATAGCAAGATATCTGACAAGAAACAATATGGCTATCACAAAGTAAAGTGCATAAGTAAAGGGCTCGGGTAAGAGATAACCGAGGCACGCGGAGACGACGATGTATCCCGAAGTTCACACCCTTGCGGATGCTAATGTCCATTTGGAGCGGTGTGGAGGCACAATGCTCCCCAAGAAGCCACTAGGGCCACCGTAATCTCCTCACGCCCTCGCACAATGCAAGATGCCGTGATTCCACTAAGGGACCCTTGAGGGCGGTCACCGAACCCGTACAAATGGCAACCCTTGGGGGCGGTCACCGAACCCGTACACTTTGGCAACCCTTGGGGGCGGTCACCGGAACCCGTCAAATTGCTCGGGGTGATCTCCACAACCTAATTGAAGACCCCTACGCTTGCCCGGAGCTTTACACCACAATGATTGAGCTCCGAACACCACCAACCGTCTAGGGCGCCCAAGCACCCAAGAGGAACAAGCTCAAGGGTACCAAGCACCCAAGAGTAATAAGCTTCTCAACTTGTAACTTCCACGTATCACCGTGGAGAACTCAAACCGATGCACCAAATGCAATGGCAAGGGCACACGGAGTGCCCAAGTCCTTCTCTCTCAAATCCCACCGAAGCAACTAATGCTAGAGAGGAAAATGAGAGGAAGAACAAGAAGGAGAACACCAAGAACTCCAAGATCTAGATCCAAGGGGTTCCCCTCACATAGAGGAGAAAGTGATTGGTGGAAATGTGGATCTAGATCTCCTCTCTCTTTTCCCTCAAAAACTAGCAAGAATCCATGGAGGGATTGAGAGTTAGCAAGCTCGAAGAAGGTAAACAATGGGGGAAGAACATGAGCTCAAGAGAGAAGAAGTAGAATGGGGAAGAAGACCCCCTTATATAGTGGGGGGAACAATCCAACCGTTACCCCCACTTCAGCCCCGCAGAGAGCGGTACTACCGCTTGGCCAGCGGTACTACCGCCTGCCCCTATAAGCGGTACTACCGCTCCCCCTCGCGGTACTGCCGCTGGGCCCAGAGCAGTACTACCGCGGTGGCAGGGCGGTACTACCGCATATGAGCGGTACAACGGCCCCCACTGCCGTGGCTAGTACCGTAAAACCCGACACGAAAAAAGACCCCTCGAATCGAGGCGGTACTAGCACGAGACCGCAGCGGTACTACGGCTGGGGGCTACCAGCGGTACTACCGCTCAGGAGCGGTACTACCGCTCTAGAGAGGTACTACCGCTTGTAGCACCCAAGCGGTACTACCGCTCCGGCCCGCGGTACTACCGCTAGGAAACCAAAACTGCCATAACTTCTGCATATGAGCTCCGAATTGAGCAAACTCAGGCTTGTTGGTTATAGTAAGAAGAGGTAGGGGAGGTATGCCAACAAATAGAGGAGTGAAACCTCCAACCGAGAAGAACCGGCATAACCTCCAACATCGAAAACATCATAGAAGATGCGAGTGAACTCCGTTTTCGATGAACTCGAGCTTGTCATCAAGATGACCATAAGCTCCAAAACTCACAAAGAGAAGAACCAAACAAGAACCAATAAAGATGATGCAAGGATGCAATGGTTTGAGCTCTCTATGAACGATACGATCAAGCTACTCATCGAGAGCCCCCCTTGATAGTACGGCAATCGATCCTATAACCCGGTCTCCCACCTACCATCATGAGACCGGTAAAAATAGAAAACCTATCAAGAGCAAACCTTTGCCTTGCACATGGTCCACTTGAGCTAGATGATGACGATCTTGACTCCCTCAAGTTGGACCACCTTTCTTGGTTGCGTTGGCTCGATGAAGACTAGTTGATTGCTCCCCCATGCTCCACTATGGGTGAGCCACTCTTCCGCACATCTTCACAAGTCCATTGTCACCACAATGGACGGCAAGCTTCAAGCATTTGATCTCTTCATGATGCTTCACTTGAACTTGCACACCGCAACATCTTCACAAGTCCATTGTCACCACAATGGACGGCAAGCTTCAAGCATTTGATCTCTTCATGATGCTTCACTTGAACTTGCACACCGCAACCTAACCCCACAAAGAACTCTCACGAAGATCATGGGTTAGTACACAAAGCGTAATTGACAATGCTCACCACACCATGGGATCGCTTGATCCCTCTCGGTACATCTTGTGTGCTTTGTGTGTTGATCAACTTGATTCACTCTTGACTTAGTCTTGATCAACCTTGACTCTTTCCAACTCTCTTCATTTGGATGATGTCTTGAAGGTAAACATGAATGATCACACAATCTTCTTCTTCAAGACATGCTTGCAATAAGCTCAACTCTCACATGACCAATCTTTGGATAATTCCTTAATAACACCTTGGTCACCACATAAACTCGTTGAAACCAACACATGGACTTCAAGAAATGCCTATGGACAAATCCTTCAAATATAACTCAAGGCAACCATTAGTCCATAGAGATTGTCATCAATTACCAAAACCAAACATGGGGGCACCGCATGTTCTTTCAAGGAGTGAGCTTCATCTCAGGCAAAGGAGTGTTGGGGTCCTTATGCCATAGGTCGATGAAGTCTAGGATCAATTTGGGATCCAGCATCAATGGCACATTACTACCTTTGGCTCTAGCGGCCCTTTGCTGTCTGTCTATGATGATATCAGCAAGTTCCTCATCATGAGCTTTGTCTTCACTTGACGGCACATGGAAGGCAACCTGCTTCTTGTGAGGACTTGGTCTTGTGCCTCGTCCAGCGGTGGCCTTGGTCTTCAGCAATGTTGGGCCTGTTGAGGACCGAGGAGGAGCTGAAGAACTTGCAGATGCTCCTGAAGCAATTGAGATGCATGTGGTCCTTTGGCAAGAGGCGAGATGCGCAGGTGCCGAGGACTTTGCAGCAGCAGCTGAAGGTTTTGCAACAGGGGGAACAAGAGCTGCTTGAGGAATATGCTTTGAGGGCATTGAAGAGCTTGGCCGTGAGGGCATTCCTGAGGAATTTGGCTTGCGAGCTAGCTTCTTGGGCATAGCCTTTTTGGGCTTGCTAGCAGAGGCCACAGCAGCGGCAGCAGCAGAGTCTTCGTTGAATTTCCTGACTGCTTCTTTGGCCATTTTGGCTAACTTAGCTTGCCGTTTGGCCCATTCACCAGGATAGTCCTCACCGCGCTTGAGGCTAGTGGGATCAGCTTCTTGGCTAGGTGCCAGTGGAGGTCTTGGGCAAGGCGGGTGTAGAGTGAATTTCTTCATGTACTTAGGAGTGACATATCTGTACTCCCTCCATTCCCGTGCCCATCTTCTCTCAATCCTTTGTATGTGCACCTTGCGCTGATTCTTGTTCTCCTTGCCATGTTTGGCTTCATCAGAAGTGCAATATTCTGCATAAATGTCATCAGGAATCTCAAACGCTGTATTTACTTCTGGTCTCTTGCCTCCCTTCTGAGGTCTCTTGCCATCAGCCATTTTCTTCAGCTGGGAATTTTGAACAATGGAATTCTCTGAAGAGGTATGCAATTTGTCTTCGAGGAACGCTGCAAATGAGTTAAGTTGATGAGAACCTAGTGATTCAGCAACGGACATGTGTACTTGTGAACAAAGTATAGATGTGAAGAATTTGGAGAGGTCATATGCGTTCTCAGAAGTTTTGCAAAATGAACAAGTTTGAGGAATTTGACCAGAGGTGTCTTGAGGAATTTCACTAAGCGTTCTTTGACTTAGGTTCCAGAGTTGTATAGATTGAAAATGCACACAATTGAGGAATCTTGAAGAAAAACGTTGCTTAGAGAAACAGATCAAGAACAGATGCTTGTGTGAGGTGTTTAAGAGTGTGGAAGTTGAAGAATAAACACCTTTTGAAGATTTTGTGGAAATCATCAGAATCAACAAGGGTAGTAAAGATAAAATTTATTTACCCTTGAAGAAGAACACGACGAACTGGGAGTTGTAGATTGTAAGTTCATCCGTTCAGATCTTCCGCGCCCTAACTTGGCGGAGGAAGACAGCTACGGCAGCAGCGGAGTGAAGAATTCCGCGGCCGGCGCGAGTATGACGGCGGCGAGGTCGACGCAGTGAAGCTCTTCCTCACCGACAACGATGGAAGTAGCGGCGGCGCTAGGTTAGAGAGCTCGAGCGAGGGGAGTGAGGTCGAGTGGGGTAAATGCAATCTAAGGAGGGTGAGGGGTATTTATAACCAAGGTGAAAAACCGCTTGCCCGAGGAAAATGGCCGAACGTGCCCCTGACCCTTCTCATCCTAGCGAAATGTGTCACCCACGTACAGAGAGGTGGCGATCGTGTGAGATCGTGGGTGAATAGATAAATCTTATTGTGGGATGTGGAACGGTTTGAGCGGCAAAAGCCGAAAATTCAGATAAGAATATTTTAAAGTTTCGTTCGCAAATTCTTTAGCTGACAAGGACACAGTGAAGATTTTGAACGGGTTTCAAATAGAATGCACATGAAGAATTTGTGAACAGACTGAGTTGAGTTTAGCATAGAGGGGGACGGGTCCGATCACATTCACTTAGCAGAAAAGTCAACTTGAAGAATTAGCAATAAGTGAATGCTGTAGAGGACAGAAAACTCAAGTAATATATACTCAATGAAGAACAACGACGGAAAGGGTGAAGACATTGCAAAGTTGAAGAATTTGAACACCTGAGGAATTTCAAAACAAAAAAAACTTAAATCTAAGATATTCAACTTTTGTTGGTGGCGTGACCCACCGTATAAGAAATGATGATTTCAGACGCCGCGTACAATTGTCGTACGGCTTTGAGAATCAAATTCTTCGTTAATTTCTTCACACTTAGAGGGTTAGTCTTCATTGATTGAAGAAAAATGTTACTTCGTGTGTTGCACATCTAAGTCATCAATTTTGCATAAGTGTTAGGATGTGTGTCCTTTTCAAAGGACATTCAAAGATTCTAAGATATTTAGCTCACCCCGCAACTTGCTAAATCTCTTCTCATCCAAGGGCTTTGTGAAGATATCGGCTAGCTATTCTTCAGTCTTCACGTGCTCTATAGAGATGTCGTCGTTCAACACATGATCACGAAGAAAATGATGACGAATCTGGATGTGCTTTGTCTTCGAGTGCTGAACTGGGTTATGAGCAATCTTGATGGCACTCTCATTGTCATAGTAGAGAGGCACATTCTTCACATTGATGCTGTAGTCCTTGAGGGTTTGCTTCATCCATAGCAATTGAGCACAGCACGAACCGGCAGCAATGTACTCAGCTTCAGTAGTAGAGAGTGATACACAGTTCTGTTTCTTCGAGGACCAACATACCAAGGATCGTCCGAGGAAATGGCATGCATGTGCCTGATGTTGACTTGCGGTCCACACGATCAGCAGCATAGTCAGAGTCAGAATATCCAATGAGATCAAAATCCGAGCCCTTGGGATACCATAATCCAAGTGTTGGAGTGTGAGCTAGACATCAAAGAATATGCTTCACAGCCTTATGGTGTGATTCCTTCGATGTAGCTTGAAATCGGGCACACATGCAAACACTAAGCATAATATCTGGCCTAGATGCACATAGATACAATAAAGAGCCAATCATGGAGTGGTATACCTTTTGATCAAAGTAAGTACCATTTTCGTCAGTGCATAGATGGCTATTTGTGGGCATAGGGATTTTGACGCCTTTGCAATCTTGCATGCCGAATTTCCTCAACACATCCTTGAGCTACAAGTTGTGCCTTATTCCTCACCACAAGGCCATTTACATCTTGCTTGTTGCAGTAGATCCATTTGGTGCCGATGATATTGTGCTTGCGAGGGTCTGGTCGCTTGACAAGTTCCCAGACATTGTTGAGCTCGAACTGATGTAATTCCTCTTGCATCGCTTGAATCCACTCAGGCTCCAGAAATGCCTCATCTACTTTGGTGGGCTCTGTGATAGAGATAAAAGCAAAGTGCCCACAAAATTTAGACAAATGTGAAGCTTTTGAGCGGGTGAGAGGACCTGGTGCGTTGATGTCGCTGATGATTTTCTCGATCTGCACTTCATTTGCAACGCGGGGATGAGCGGGTTGGCAATGTTGAGTTGGCTCAGCATTTTCTTCAGAGCCATTTTCTTCAGGTGCACCAGATTGCTGTTCTTCACGTTCTGGAATGACTTCTTCAGCTGATGCTTTGGTAGGAATGACATCCTCAGTAGCCTTGAACTTGATGGATTCCTCAGGTGACTTTTCATCTAGCACATGATGTAGGTGCTCTCTTTGCGAGCCGTTAGTTTCATCGAACCGCACATCTATAGTTTCAACAACCTTGTGATGAACGGTGTTGAAGACTCTGTAGGTGTGCGAGTCCTTTCCGTAACCAAGCATAAAACCTTCATGTGCTTTCGGTGCAAATTTAGAATTGTGATGAGGATCTCTAATCCAACATTTAGCACCAAAGACTTTGAAATAACTCACATTGGGTTTATTGTGAGTGAGGAGTTCATATGAGGTCTTTTTGAAGAATTTGTGAAGATATACCCTGTTGATGATGTGGCACGCAATATCAATTGCCTCAGGCCAGAAATGACGAGGCGTCTTGTATTCATCAAGCATAGTGTGAGCCATATCAACAAGAGTCATGTTCTTGTGCTCCATGACGCCATTCTGCTGAGGAGTATAAGGAGCAGATAACTCGTCAGTAATACCATGTTCATCAAGATAATCATCAAGACTAGTATTCTTGAAGTCGGTCCCATTGTCACTTCTGATGTGCTTGATCTTTACTCCAAAGTTGGTTGAAGCCCTCGAGGGAAATCATTTGAAGACTTCCTGCACTTCATATTTGTAAGTGACGATATGCACCCATGTGTAACGAGAATAGTCATCAACAATAACAAAGCCATATAAAGATGCAGCATTAGTGAATGTGGCATAATGAGTAGGGCCAAAGAGATCCATGTCAAGCAATTCAAATGGACGAGTGGTAGTCATGATAGTCTTTGAGGGATGCTTGGCCTTGGTCATCTTTCCAGATTCACAAGCTCCACACATGTGATCTTGAGGAATTTGACATCCTCGATGCCAATGACATGCTTCTTCTTCGCGAGAGTATGCAAGTTCCTCATGCCAGCATGACCAAGTCGTCGATGCCATAGCCAGCCTTCTGAAGCTTTTGTAAGTAGACATGTAGCAGGTTGTGGTCCTGTAGAGAAATCAACAATATACAAGTCTCCTCTCCTAAAGCCTTCAAAGACTTTGGAATGGTCAGCTTCCATGATCACAACACAACGATACTTGCCAAAGACAACAACCATATCAAGATCACAAAGCATTGAGACAGACATGAGGTTGAATCCTAAGGACTCGACAAGCATGAGTTTGTCCATGTGTTGATCCTTCGAGATCACAACCTTACCTAGACCCAATACCTTGCTTTTGCCTTTGTCAGTGTAGGTGATATGCTTCAGATGCGGTGGAGATAAAGAAGTGTCCATCAATAAGTTGTTGTCACCAGTCATGTGATTTGTACATCCACTATCAAGGACCCACTCAGTAGCTTTTGGTTGATCATCCTGCAGATGAATTAGTGCAACTTACGAACTCATATACTTCATCAGTGAAGAATATGACATCAAATTCATCAGATCAATTTCATCAAGTAATAGAACAGATATAGCAATATGAGGATGTGAGAAATGAAAATCATTTCTTCATGATTAGCTTGCGTCCTTTCAAGCATTTTCAGGTCTCCAGCAATTTCTTCAGACGATTAAGTTCGGCTGGAGACCTGACCTTGCATAAGAGATTAGTTCTTTTTCTTCACCACCCACATCTGGAGGGGTGGCAAAGAGTTCATCATTCTGCGAGCTCCATAAGAGAAAGGTGGCATAGAAGCCAGTCCACTTCGTTTCACATAAGAGGGGTTAGAGTAAGCATATGAATAAGCAGAGAAATTCTTCGAGGACTTATGAACATAATGGTTTGAAGAATAATGCACATATTCATAGCCCTTAGATCTTTCCTGCAAAACAGAGGTGTTAGCACGATGATGTTCATATGAGGACTTGGATCCATATGAAGAATTTGATCCATATGAGGACTTGGATCCATATGAAGACTTTGGTCCATATGAAGAATTTGATCTGGGGTTCCTATTCTTCACAGGCGGTGTCATGATGACATTCACCTGAAGACTTTCAAGGCACCTTTTGGGAAACCAGATTTTCTTCATAGGGGGACCGTTCCTGCAGTTAGTGCCAACATATCTAGCAAATACTTCACCATTCTAATTTTTGAACAGTTTATAGTTGGAGTCAAATGACTCATCAGAAGAATATGAAGATTCACATGTAAAGCCAGATAAAGTAGATGGATCTACGGGAGGTCCCTTTGCAGTAACCCATGAGGTTTTGGGATACTGCTTAGGTTTCCAATAGGTCCCATCAGCATTGAGTTTCCTCTCAAAGGCAATACCCTCTTTCCTAGGGTTCCTGTTGAGGATCCGCCTTTTAAGCACATCACAAAGTGCCTGATGCCCTTTGAGGCTTTTGTACATGCCTGTCACATACAATTCCTTCAGCCCTGCATTGTCAGTGATACTAGTAGCATCCTCAGATGAGTAATTTGTGATAGCAGAGACAGTTGAAGAATTTGCAGCAATAGAAGCATTTGAACTTCCAGGTGAAGAATTAGCAGATTCACGTTCAATGCATTTCAAACATGGTGGAATGAATTCTTCCTGAGCGGCACTGATCTGTTGAGCAAGCAATGAATCACGCTCCTTCTGAAGATCTTCATAACTCACCCTTAACTTCTCAAGATCTTGCTTTCTTTGAAGTAATTCATAAGAAAGCTTCTCATGATCAGATAAGAGAGTGTTATGATGACTCTGAAGGTTATCAAACTTGGACTGAAGTCTCTGAAGATTATCAGTCAAGGTTTGAGTGCGATCCATTTCTTCACCCAACATATCATCGCTTTCATCAAGCATATTTTGAACTTTTTCCAAAGCTCTTTGTTGTTTAGTGGCAAGGGAATCAAGTTTGGTATAGCTGGGTCCAAATTCATCACCAGATTCATCATCACTAGATTCAAATAGGTAGCATGCAGTTACCTTGGCACCTTTTGCCATAAGCATGGTGCAGAGGATGATGATTCTGGATCGAAAGTCATCGCCTTGAGCGATTCCTTGAAATCCTCAAACCAGGGATCATGACGAGCTCGATGACCTTCGTAGACCTCAAAGAGTCGGTCCCAGATAAGCTTCGCGTGGCTGAGATGCATAATGTTCCTGAACTGATTTTGGGACAGACAGGAGCAGATGATGTCCTTCGCCGCGAGGTTAAGTAGGGTGTACTTGCGAATATCATCAGCCTCCGCCATCTTGCATAGATTGGTAAGACCAACCTCAGTGACGGTCCATAGTTCACTATTCATCACCATAAGGCGCTTTTTCATCATGGCCTTCCACTTGGGATAATCATGACCGTCAAAGATGGGGCATGACACAGTCTTCATTTCTGCGGTCGACATAACTAAACATCCAGGCGGTTAAAACAAAATCACACAGAACAAGGGAGTACCTTGCTCTGATACCAATTGAAAGTGCATTATATCGACTAGAGGGGGGTGAATAGGCGACTTTTACAAATTCGCCACTGAGAATTTCAAGGTGAGGAAATTCCTAAGTCACGAACAACTAGCACCGGAATAAGTACTCAGATGCAAGCATAACAGAGCAGTATCACCGTCATCATGATGAAATGAAAACAAGCACAGAGTACAGGAAGCATAAACACAGGATAAGTAGGCTGAAGACAAACTGACTGAAGAAATAGGATTGAGGAAATTTAGAAAGTCTTTAGTCAGAGTCTTCAAACAGTAACGATCAAGTACAACAACACAGTAATGAGGAAATGAAAGGGTTGAGGAAATAGAACCATTAGCTCGATGAAGACAGTGATTTGGTAGACCAGTTCCAACTGCTATGACAGCCGTACGTCTGGTTGGACCGGCTAGGTATTTAAACCTGAGGACACAAAGTCTCGGACACACAGTCCTCACCGTATTCTCCTTGAGCTAAGGTCACACAGACCTCGCCCAATCACTCGTGGTAAGTCTTCAGGTGTCTTCCAAACCTTCACAGACTCGGTCACTCGGCGATCCACAATTTCCTCTTGGATGCTCTAGACCATGACATCTAACCGTCTGCAGGATGCACAGTCCTCAAAGGTAACAAGCGTCGGTTCCGCACAGGAACAATCTCTTCAGTGATGCTCAATCACTTTGGGTTTGTAGGTGTTTGGGTTTCGGTTTTCCTCACTTGATGATTTTTGCTCAAAGTCCTCAGAGGATGGGATGCTCTTAATGACAAGTGTCAGTTTCTCTCGGAACAGCCAACCAGCTAGTGGTTGTAGGGGGCAGCTATTTATAGCCCAGGGAGCAGCCTGACATGATAAGACATAAATGCCCTTCAATGATATGACCGTTAGGTGGGTAGATATTTTGGGACAACTGGCGCATAGCACAACAACGGTCGGATATTTGAGCTATCAAATTCCTCAGGGCTATCATGTTCCTCACTTGTAGGCAATCCGCACTGGCGAATTCCTAACTCCTCAGTCAGAACAAATTCCTCAGAGACCAGAAGATCTTCGTCTCTGTCACTGAAGAAATTGACTGAACTGTATGAGATCTCCAATGGCTTCACTCGAAAGTATTGGTAGGTGTAGAATTTTGAGATGAGCATCACTTGGAAACTTTTCCTTAGTTTTACCTCGACCCCCTTTAACTGTACGGTGTTTCCTATGACTCAAGAAAGAGAAAATGAAACTACGAAAACAGAAGTCTTCACACTTCATATTCCTCGCATGAATATTAAGTCTTCACGGTCACACCAATTTCTTCACTTTCAAAGTCTTCAGAAAACTAAAGTCTTCAGTTGAAGACATTCATTTTTAGGGGTCAACTTTCTCTGTAAATATCAAACTCCTCATAGACTTATAGACCTGTGTACACTCACAGACACATTAGTCCCTTAACCTATAAGTTTTCAATACACCAAAATCACTAAGGGGCACTAGATGCACTTACAAAGATCAAGACATAATGTTCATGCTCAACGCTGGCACCAAATAACAATTATTCAGGTCTAACACTAACCCCGAAGGTACATGTAGAGGTAGCATGCCGACGGCGATCACATCGACCTTGGAACCATTCCCGACGCGCATCGTCACCTTGTCCTTAGCCAATCTTCGTTTAATCTATAGCTCCTGTTTCGAGTTACAAATATGAGCAACTAAACCAGTATCAAATACCCATGCGCTACTACGAGCATTAGTAAGGTATAGATCAATAACATGTATATCAAATATTCCTTTGTTCACTTTGCCATCCTTCTTATTCGCCAAATACTTGGGGCAGTTCCGCTTCCAGTGACCAGTTTCTTTGCAGTAGAAGCACTCAGTTTCAGGCTTGGGTCCAACTTTGGGCTTCTTCCCCGGAGTGGCACCTTGCTTGCCATTCTTCTTGTAGTTCCCTTTCTTTCCCTTGCCCTTTTTCTTGAAACTAGTGGTCTTGTTAACCATCAACACTTGATGCTCCTTCTTCATTTCTACCTCCCGCAGCTTTAAGCATTGCGAAGCGCTCAGTAAGTGTCTTCTCCATCCCTTGCATATTATAGTTCATCACGAAGCCTTTGTAGTTTGGTGGCAGTGATTGAAGAACTCTGTCAATAACACTATCATCTAGAAGATTAACTCCCAACTGAGTCAAGTGATTATGATACCCAGACATTTTGAGTATGTGTTCACTGACATAACTGTTCTCCTCCATTTTGCAGCTATAGAACTTGTTGGAGACTTCATATCTCTCAACTCGGGCATTTGCTTGAAATATTAACTTCAACTCCTAGAACATCTCATATGCTCCATGGCGTTCAAAACGTCTTTGAAGTCCCGATTCTAAGTCGTAAAGCATGGCACACTGAACTATCGAGTAGTCATCGGATCGAGCTTACCAGACGTTCATAAGATCAGCATCTGCTCCTGCAGCAGGGATTTCACCTAGTGGTGCATCAAGGACATAATTCTTCTATGCAACAATGAGGATAATCCTCAAGTTATGGACCCAGTCCTTGTAGTTTCTACCATCATGTTTCAACCTAGCTTTCTCTAGGAACACATTAAAATCTAGGGGAATGGTAGCACGGGCCATTGATCTACAACATAGATACGCAAATACTATCAGGACTAAGTTCATGATAATTAAGTTCAATTAATCAAATTACTGAAGAACTCCCACTTAAATAGACATCCCTCAAGTCATCTAAGTGATACATATCCAAATCAACTAACCCATGTTTGATCATCACGTGAGATGGAGTAGTCATCAATGGTGAACATCTCTATGTTGATCATATCTACTATATGATTCATGTTCGACCTTTCGGTCTCCAGTGCTCCGAGGCCATGTCTGTACATGCCAGGCTCGTCAAGTTTAACCCAAGTATTCCGCATGTGCAAAACTGTCTTGCACCCGTTGTATGTGAACGTAGAGTCTATCACACCCGATCATCACGTGGTGTCTCAACACGACGAACTGTAGCAATGGTGCATACTCAGGGAGAACACTTTTACCTTGAAATTTAGTGAAGGTATCATCTTATAATGCTACCGTCGTACTAAGAAAAATAAGATGCATAAAAGATAAACATCACATGCAATCAAAATATGTGACATGATATGGCCATCATCATCTTGTGCTTTTGATCTCCATCTCCAAAGCATAGTCATGATCTCCATCGTCACCGGCTTGACACCTTGATCTCCATCGTTGCATCATGGTCGTCTCGCCAACTATTGCTAAAACTATTGTCTGGTCTATGCTAGGGCGCCCCCACATATATATCGGTGGGTGATGGGAGGGAGAATGTAACGCCCGGGTAACTAAGCTACAGTAATCCCACGCTAATGGTGCCACGTCACCATGGTTACTGTTGCTAATCTACCGTTAGGTCAAACTCTTTCAAAATTCAAATTCAAATTAATGTCAACAATAAAAGTTTTTCAAAATCTAAAACAAAAATGTTCGGGAGGTGCCATATTTTGCATAAGTAAATATGGTGTAACAAACACATTTTTATAAAATGCCTAGATAATTTAAAATGATTTAAAACAGAAAAAATATTAAATAAAAAGAAAAGAAAATACAAAAGAGAAAACCCCACTCGGCTACGGCCCAGCCAGCAGCCCAACCGGGCCACCAGGCCAGCCCACCCCACACCCCATAACCTCCCCCACTCCCCCCACTCACCACCGACACCCCCACTCCCCCGAAAAATATCACCCTCTCTCCCCCTCGATTGGATCGGGATCGAGGAGGAGGCCGCCGTCCGTCGCCCTTCACCGACGCCACCGCCGGTTCCGTCGACCCCCCCCCCCCCCCCGCCTGGACCCCGCCCGGAGCGCTCCCCCGCCGGCCTGCTTCCCCTCGTCGCCGTCCCCATCGACCACCTCGCGCCCCACTGCCACTCCCCTACGGCCGCCGTGAGCACGCGCCCCTCCTCTCTCTCCCCTGTCTCCCACGCGCTCGCCGCGCCCCGTGCGCGCCCGCGCCCGCATCGCCCCGCGCTCACCGCCAGGTCCTGCGCGCCCGCAGCTCGCCGTCCCGCACCTGCGCACGCCGCTCGAGGCCACGCCCCTCGCCCCGCCTGTGTCCCCGCTGCGGCTGGCCGCCGCGCTCGACGGCGCCCCACGCTGCGCGGCCCCGCTCTGCTGCTCTACTCCGCGCCGACGGCGCCCGGCCCCGTCGCTCACCGCACCGCCTGGGGCCACGCCTCCCCCCCGCATGCTCTCTGCCGCCGTCGTTCGTCGTCGTGTGCGCGCCCGCTCCGGCCAGCCCCGCCACTACCTCCACCCCCGCGCCGCCCGCGGCCCTCCGCCGCCCCTCCTGGCCGGCGTCGTGGGCGCCGGCGGCCTCGTCCATGGCCTCGCCCGAACAGCCTCCGGGTTCGCCTCGCGTCAGGCGCCCCTGCGCCCGTTAACCCGCACGCCCGCAAGCCCGTGCGCCCGCTTAGGCCCCTGGGTCCTATGACACATGGGCCCCGCCCAGAGAACGTTAAAAAAATGATTTAAAAAATTTAATTAATAAAAATTAATAAATAAATAAATAATAAAGATAATTAATTAACTTAATTAATCCTGTTAATATAAACTAATTAAGATTAATTAACTTAATAACTAATTAACCTAATTAACTACTGTTAATTAGCTAACAGCCCGTGACAGGTGGGACCCACCTGTCAGGTTGACCAGGTCAACGGTCAACGTTGACTGCTGACGTCATGCTGATGTCATGCTGATGCATTAATTAAATTTCGAATTAAATTAATTTATTAAATTCTAAAAATGATTTAAATCTTTAAATTTTAATATAAAATAAACCGTAGCTCGGATGGAAAAACTTTGTACATGAAAGTTGCTCAGAACGACGAGACGAATCCGAATACGTAGTCCGTTTGTCAGCCACACGTTCCTAACATAGCGAACATGGAACTTTCCCCCTCCGGTCCGTCTGTCCGAAAACGCGAAACATCGGGAATACTTTCCCGGATGTTCCCCCCTTCGCCGGTACCACCTACTGTCGCGTTAGGGCACACCTAGCACCGCTCATTGTCAGGTCACGCATCGTCATGCTTATGTTTGCATTGTATTTACTGTTTCTTTCCCCCCCTCTTCTCTCCGGTAGACTACGAGACCGACGCTGCTGCTGCCCAGTTCGACTACGGAGTTGACGACCCCTCCTACTTGCCAGAGCAACCAGGCAAGCTCCCCCCTTAATCACCAGATATCGCCTATTCTTCTCTATACTGCTTGCATTAGAGTAGTGTAGCATGTTACTGCTTTCCGTTAATCCTATCCTGATGCATAGCCTGTCCTTGCTTCTACTGTTGTTACCTTTACCTGCAATCCTACATGCTTAGTATAGGATGCTAGTTTTCCATCAGTGGCCCTACATTCTTGTCCGTCTGCTGTGCTATACTATCGGGCCGTGGTCACTTGGGCGGTGATCACGGGTATATACTTATATACTCTATACATGATACCTGTGGTGACTAAAGTCGGGTCGGCTCGTAGGAGTACCCGCAAGTGGATCTTTGTGGCGGAGCGACAGGGCAGGTTGAGACCGCCTAGGTGAGAGGTGGGCCTGGCCCTGGACGACGTCAGCGACGGAGCGGCCCGCGCCGGATTGGACTAGAACGCCACTAGGCTAGGTCTGCTTCCGGCCGCCCTCGCAACGTGCAGGTGTGCAATGGGCGATGGGCCCAGACCCCTGCGCGCATAGGATTTAGACCGGCGTGTTGACCTCTCTGTTGAGCCTAGGTGGGGCTGCGACGTGTTGATCTTCCGAGGCCGGGCATGACCCAGAAAAGTGTGTCCGGCCAAATGTGATCGAGTGTGTTGGGATATGTGGTGCACCCCTGCAGGGAAGTTTATCTATTCGAATAGCCGTGTCCCTCGGTAAAAGGACGACCCGGAGTTGTACCTTGACCTTATGACAACTAGAACCGGATACTTAATAAAATACACCCTTCCAAGTGCCAGATACAACCCGGTGATCGCTCTCTAACAGGGCGATGAGGAGGGGATCGCCGGGTAGGATTATGCTATGCGATGCTACTTGGAGGACTTCAATCTACTCTCTTCTACATGCTGCAAGATGGAGATGGCCAGAAGCGTAGTCTTCGACGGGATTAGCTATCCCCCTCTTATTCTGGCATTCTGCAGTTCAGTCCACTGATATGGCCCTTTACACATACCCATGCATATGTAGTGTAGCTCCTTGCTTGCGAGTACTTTGGATGAGTACTCACGGTTGCTTTTCTCCCTCTTTTCCCCCTTTCCTTTCTACCTGGTTGTCGCAACCAGATGCTGGAGTCCAGGAGCCAGACGCCACCGTCGACGACGACTCCTATGGCACTGGAGGAGCCTACTACTACGTGCAGCCCGCTGACGACGACCAGGAGTAGTTAGGAGGATCCCAGGCAGGAGGCCTGCGCCTCGTTCGATCTGTATCCCAGTTTGTGCTAGCCTTCTTAAGGCAAACTTGTTTAACTTATGTCTGTACTCAGATATTGTTGCTTCCGCTGACTCGTCTATGATCGAGCACTTGTATTCGAGCCCTCGAGGCCCCTGGCTTGTATTATGATGCTTGTATGACTTATTTATGTTGTAGAGTTTTGTTGTGATATCTTCCCGTGAGTCCCTGATCTTGATCATACACATTTGCGTGCATGATTACTGTACGGTCAAATCGGGGGCGTCACAAGTTGGTATCAGAGCCGACTGCCTGTAGGAATCCCCCTTTCCAAGTCCTTGGCCGAAGTCGAGTCTAGTCATTGAAAAACTTTTACTAACATGGCTGTGTGGCTTATGGGCCCACGTCGCCATTGGGTGGTACTAGGATCTTTTACTCCTCGACCTTTACTCTGGGACTCTGAACTCTCTTCTACTCGGGTTAAACGAATTTGCTAACTCTAACACTAGGATCCCGTGACCGCATTCACGCCAAAGTTGGATAAGCCATAGTTGTTTCTTAGAATAGTATTTTGAACAATTCACACACTATCATTTGACTCCTTTGAAACGTCTTTCCTTTCAGATGGAACCCACGAGGCAGGTCGTGCGCCACACGATGGCCATTGGTGCCTCGGGATCACCTGTTGTGCTATCTGAGATGATGACCTATCTGGGTTATCGCTGGCACCCTGAGTACACCGTCTACGAGGAGTACCAGGACTTTAACCAGGAGAAGTACCGTGCCATCGTCCACCTCTACTCGCGGGAGTATGACTCCACTACTGTGCTGCACACCGCTCATGGTGTTGTGTGACCATCGATATGGCTGTCCACGATGCTGCTTATGCTGCTCTGACACGCCTTCGTGGAGAGTATCAGGAGTTGGACACCTCCCCTTTCAGGCACATTGCTATCGCATCTGATGTTGGTGCAGAGGGATACTATACTGTTGCCTACTCCACTGTCACCCGAGAGCCCTTCTACCATCAGAACCTGGTTCTGCATGCTGATGGGCTGGACCGAGCTAACTGAGCTCTTCGCCACGATTTGTACACCACCCGTCAGCACCTTTACCGTGGTCTGACGATGTTGCACCCCTTTGTCCGATCTAGGGAGCTGCCCCGTTCTGCGATCTACCCAGCCAGGACTGTGATGCCCCAAGGTGTCGGCTGGCCAGATGTGGGAGGCCACTCTCCCGCACTTGGACCTCTTCTGCCACCTGAGTGTTAGGTTCTGCACCAGAGTATTCGCGGACCCCAGGTTGCTGACGTGGAGTTCCCGATGCGACACTACCAGCTTTCAGGCTACACCTACCTCCACAGTACCTCTTGGGACTGATGTAGGCTTGCTTGTTGGTGTTAGATGCATTCGCCGCGAGCCTGTGTGCCGCCTATGTTGTTTTAGTCTATGTACTGAACTCTGTGTACTAAACCCTATGCATGACCCCTTTTGTAAGTTATGCCGACTACTATGTAGTAGCTATCGGGCTCCTTTCATTATGCATGTTTCATCATGAATGATTCTTGTCTTTGCAAATTTCTCAATGCTGAACTACCCCTGTTATATATTAGCGGGATGGTTAGACCAGGTGGTCGTGGTAGTAGTTGCAATGTCCCACCACCACCTGAGTACATGGCTGGTATGATCCAACAGTTCGAACTGAACCGCCAATTCATGGAAAATATGATAGCTCAGTTTCCTCGCCCCAATATGGACCAGCGACCAACCCCAGTAACTCTGCAGGATTTCATGCGCCTCAATCCAACTGTGTACCGCAGCTCAACTCAGCCTCTGGATGCTGATGACTGGCTCCATGACATCACCTATGAGATGGAGTCTGCCGATGTAGCCCCTGCCAGCTATGTCACCTTTGCTTCCTTCTTCCTGAAGGGACCCGCAGCTCAATGGTGGGACAGCCACAGGCGTACTCTGCCAGCTGGAACAATCATCACCTGGCCAGACTTCCAAGCAGCTTTCCGTGCCCGCTTCATTCCTCAGGGAGTCATGGACCGGAAGAAGCGTGAGTTCCGCAACCTCACCCAAGGCAACAAAATTGTTGAAGCTTATCAGCGGGAGTTTCTGGACTTGTCTCGCTATGCTGAAGAGTACATTGCAACTGATGCACGCAGACAGGAGAAGTTCCGTGATGGCCTTCAAGCTGACATCAAGCTCGCACTTCTAGTGCATGACTTTGCTGATTTCGCCACCTTGGTGAACAAGGCCATCAATGTCGAAACTAGTCTGCAGGAATACCAGAGCTCTCACAGGCGCAACCGTGACACGGGCTCATCTTCGGGCCCGCCCTCACAGAAGCGTAAGATATGGATCCCGAACAACATCTACCGTCCAAATGCATCTGCCCCAAGGCAGACCTATGTTGCACCTCGTCTGCCCCCACCACCATCTAGGCAGTCAAGACTTCCAGCTCCACCACCCCAAGCTCCTGTTCCCACTCCCAATAATGGTTTGTGCTTCAGGTGTGGTCAACCAGGACACCGTGCTAGAGAATGCAACCAGAACCAAAATCAACTGGCCCTTCCAGCAACTGGCCATGGAAGCAACCAGCCCCGCAGCAACAAGGCCAAGTCTTATGGTCATGTTCATGCCAACCACGTTGATCTCAACGAAGCTCAAGACCAGCCTGCTACTGTGATGGGTACACTCCTCGTAAATTCAGTACCAGCATCCGTTTTATTTGATACAGGTGCATCGCATTCATTCATGTCAGAAGATTTTGCATTCATGCATGGCATTAGAAGCGAAGACATGAATGCTTCACTATTAGTACACACCCCTGCGGGCCAATGTCGAACCTCCATGATTTGCAACGACGTCCCCGTTGAAATCGAAGGACTGGAATTTCTTGTGTCTCCCATCGTACTGAAGTCCTGTAGCATTGATCTCATTCTGGGAATGAATTGGTTAAAAGCGCATACTGCTTCAATCGTTTGCACCACTAAGACCGTCCATCTGCTACACCCTTCAGATGAAATAGTTACTTACCAAGCCCATCTGGTGCAAAATGCCGAGGTGAGGCTCTATGCATTGAATGCATTGAACGCTGCACCACTCGAGGGCATTGAAAACATTCCCGTCGTGCGTGAATTCCTCGACGTCTTTCCTGAAGAACTTCCAGGGATTCCCCCTGCTAGAGCTGTCGAATTCATCATCGACTTGAAACCAGGCACCACTCCTATAGCCAAGCGACCCTACAAGATGTCGCCGCATGAACTCCTTGAGCTTAAGGAGGGAATCGACAAATCTCTTCACAAAGGATTCATTCGCCCAAGTTGCTCTCCTTGGGGAGCACCTTCTCTCTTTGTCAAGAAGAAGGATGGGACAAACCGATTAGTTCAAGACTACCGTCCTATAAACCAAGCTACCATTCAGAATAAATACCCTCTTCCTCGGATCAATGATCTGTATGATCAACTGGCGGGTTCGTCAGTGTTCTCTAAGCTCGACTTGAGGTTGGGTTACCACCAGATCCGTGTTCGCGAAGAGGATATCCCAAAGACTACCTTCGTGACTCGGTATGGTTCATACGAGTACACCGTCATGTCTTTTGGTTTAACCAATGCTCCAGCCACCTTCTCTCGTCTGATGAACCATATATTCATGGATCACCTCGACAAGTTCGTCGTGGTTTATCTGGATGATATCCTGGTATTTTCCAAGAACGAAGAGGAACATGCTGAACATCTTCGGCTTGTGTTGGAAAAGCTACGAGAGCATGAACTATATGCCAAGTTCTCCAAATGTGAATTCTGGCTACCCGAAGTAACCTATCTTGGGCATGTCATCTCTAAGGATGGTATTGCCGTCAACCCTGAACGAGTCCAGGCTATCCTTGATTGGACTCCTCCCAAGAACGTTAAGCAAGTCAGAAGTTTTCTCGGTCTCGCCAGCTATTGTCGTCGATTCGTCGAGAACTTCTCCAAGATCACCAGGCCTCTGACTAACCTGTTGCATAAGGGCGTCAAGTTCCAATGGACAGACAAATGTCAGGAAAGTTTCCAGGCACTCAAAGACAAGTTGACTTCTGCCCCAGTTCTAGCTCCACCTGATACTAAGAAGGACTTCGTCATTTACTGCGACGCTTCCCGTCAAGGATTAGGCTGTGTCCTAATGCAAGACCGCAAAGTGATTGCTTATGCCTCTCGGCAATTGCGCCCTCACGAAGAGAACTACCCAGTTCACGACCTCGAACTTGCTGCTGTCATTCATGCGCTAAAGCAGTGGCGACATTACCTTCTCGGTAATCGTTGCAAGATCTTCACTGACCACCAAAGTCTGAAGTATCTGTTTACTCAGCCAGACCTGAACCTCCGTCAGCAGAGATGGATGGAGCTTGTTGCAGACTTTGACTTCGGTATTTCCTATACGCCAGGCAAGGCTAATGTAATGGCTAATGCCTTGAGCCGCAAGTCTTACTGCAACCACCTCCAGGTTCACAAAGTTCAGCCCTCGCTTGTTGAAGAATTTAGGAAGCTGAACCTCCATATTGTTCCTCCGGGTGCACTCGCTCCCCCTCCTAAGGAGTTTCGCAAGATGAACCTCCGTGTTGTTTCCCAGGGTTCCCTCAATACCCTGGCTGTCGAACCAGATCTCTTGGACTCCATCAAGAGAATACAGGGATATGACTCTGAAGCCCACAAGATTAAGCGGTACCTTGCAGAAGGAAAGCCCTCATTCTTCACTATCGCTGAAGATGGCACTTTATACTTCAAGGGCCGCCTAGTGGTGCCATGTGCAGAGAAAAACCTGGATATGACACAGGAAGTTATGAAAGAAGCTCATGATACGCCCCTATGTATCCATCCTGGTAGTACAAAGATGTACCAAGACATCCGTCAGAGATTCTGGTGGTCTAATATGAAGCAAGACATTGCTCATTATGTTGCTGAGTGTGACGTTTGCCGTCGTATCAAAGCAGAACATCAAAGGCCTGCTGGAACTCTGCAACCTATCTCTATTCCTGAATGGAAATGGGACCATGTTGAGATGGACTTCATCACTGGATTTCCCAAATCACAAAAAGGTAATGATGCTATTCTTGTCGTCATTGACCGGCTTTCCAAAGTTGCACATTTCCTGGCGGTCAAAGAAACGATCACTGCTAGTCAGTTGGCAACGCTCTATATGTCCAGGATTGTTTCACTCCACGGTATTCCATTGGTTATCAGCTCAGACCATGGTAGCTTATTCACTTCAAGATTCTGGGCAAGTTTCCAAGAAGCTATGGGAACTGATCTGTCATTCAGTACTGCGTTTCATCCTCAGTCGCAAGGGCAAGTTGAACGCGCCAACCAAGTTCTCGAAGACATGCTTCGAGCTTGTGTTATTTCCTTCGGCAAGAAATGGGAGGAATCTCTCCCGTATGCTGAGTTCTCTTATAATAATAGCTATCAAGCTAGTCTGAAGATGGCCCCCTTCGAAGTGTTATATGGACGAAAGTGCCGAACCCCTCTGAACTGGTCAGAAACTAGGGAACGTCCACTCTTCGGTCCGGATATTATCCAACATGCCGAAGAACAAGTCCGCATTATTCGTGAGAATCTCAAGACTGCTCAGTCACGTCAGAAGAGTCAGTATGACCGTCATCATAAAGACATGGTCTATCAACCTGGCGAAAAGGCTTATCTTCGAGTCACACCAATGAAGGGTGCTCACCGCTTCGGAATCAAGGGCAAACTAGCTCCTCGATATATTGGCCCATTCACTATTCTCGAAAGGCATGGAAAAGTGGCATACCAACTGGAGCTTCGCCGAACCTTTCTCAGGTTCACGATGTGTTCCATGTGTCACAGCTCCGCCGTTGCTTCAAGGACCCAATCCGAGCAGTGGATCATGAAGTGCTCGAATTGCAGCAGGACCTCTCCTATAAGGAGCATCCGGTCCGCATTCTCGACCAAGCTGAATGCTGCACACGTCAGAAGGCGATCAAGTTTCTCAAAGTCCAGTGGTCGCACCATTCTGAAGATGAGGCCACTTGGGAACGCGAGGATCGCCTGCGTGATGAATACCCCGCACTGTTTCCATCTACCTCCTAAATCTCGGGACGAGATTTCTTGTAGTGGAGGAGTTTTGTAACGCCCGGGTAACTAAGCTACAGTAATCCCACGCTAATGGTGCCACGTCACCATGGTTACTGTTGCTAATCTACCGTTAGGTCAAACCCTTTCAAAATTCAAATTCAAATTAATGTCAACAATAAAAGTTTTTCAAAATCTAAAACAAAAATGTTCGGGAGGTGCCATATTTTGCATAAGTAAATATGGTGTAACAAACACATTTTTATAAAATGCCTAGATAATTTAAAATGATTTAAAACAGAAAAGATAATAAATAAAAAGAAAAGAAAATACAAAAGAGAAAACAAAAAAAAGAAGAGAAAACCCCACTGGGCTACGGCCCAGCCAGCAGCCCAACCGGGCCACCAGGCCAGCCCACCCCGCACCCCATAACCTCCGCCACTCACCACCGACACCCCCACTCCCCCGAAAATATCCCCCTCTCTCGCCCCCCCCCCCCCCGATTGGATCGGGATCGAGGAGGAGGCCGCCGCCCGTCGCCCTTCACCGACGCCACCGCCGGTTCCGTCGCCCCCCCCCCCCCGCCTGGACCCCGCCCGGAGCGCTCCCCCGCCGGCCTGCTTCCCCTCGTCGCCGTCGTCCCCATCGACCACCTCGCGCCCCACTTCCACTCCCCTACGGCCACCGTGAGCACGCGCCCCTCCTCTCTCTCCCCTGTCTCCCACGCGCTCGCCGCGCCCTGTGCGCGCCCGCGCACGCATTGCCCCGCGCTCACCGCCAGGTCCCACGCGCCCGCAGCTCGCCGTCCCGCACCCGCGCACGCCGCTCGGGGCCACGCCCCTCGCCCCGCCTCTGTCCCCGCTGCGGCTGGCCGCCGCGCTCGACGGTGCCCCACGCTGCGCGGCCCCGCTCCGCTGCTCTGCTCCGCGCGACCGCGCCCGGCCCCGTCGCTCACCGCACCGCCTGGGGCCACGCCTCCCCCCCGCATGCTCTCTGCCGCCGTCGTTCGTCGCCGTTTGCGCGCCCGCTCCGGCCAGCCCCGCCACTACCTCCACCCCCGCGCCGCCCGCGGCCCTCCGCTGCCCCTCCTGGCCGGCGTCGTGGGCGCCGGCGGCCTCGTCCATGGCCTCGCCCGAACAGCCTCCGGGTTCGCCTCGCGCCAGGCGCCCCTGCGCCCGTTAGCCCGCACGCCCGCAAGCCCGTGCGCCCGCTTAGGCCCCTGGGGCCTATGACACATGGGCCCCGCCCAGAGAACGTTAAAAAAATGATTTTAAAAAAATTAATTAATAAAAATTAATAAATTAATAAATAAACAATAAAGATAATTAATTAACTTAATTAATCTTGTTAATATAAACTAATTAAGATTAATTAACTTAATAACTAATTAACCTAATTAACTATTGTTAATTAGCTAACAGCCCCTGACAGGTGGGACCCCCTGTCAGGTTGACCAGGTCAACGGTCAACGTTGACTGCTGACGTCATGCTGATGCATTAATTAAATTTTGAAATAAATTAATTTATTAAATTCTAAAAATGATTTAAATCTTGAAAATTTAATATAAAATAAACCGTAGCTCGGATGGAAAAACTTTGTACATGAAAATTGCTCAGAACGACGAGACGAATCCGAATACGTAGTCCGTTTGTCAGCCACACGTTCCTAGCAAAGCGAACATGGAACTTTCCCCCTCCGGTCCGTCTGTCCGAAAACGCGAAACATCGGGAATACTTTCCCGGATGTTCCCCTCCTTCGCCGGTACCACCTACTGTCGCGTTAGGGCACACCTAGCACCGCTCATTGTCAGGTCACGCATCGTCATGCTTGTGTTTGCATTGTATTTACTGTTTCTTTCCCCCCTCTTCTCTCCGGTAGACTACGAGACCGACGCTGCTGCTGCCCAGTTCGACTACGGAGTTGACGACCCCTCCTACTTGCCAGAGAAACCAGGCAAGCCCCCCCCCCTTGATCACCAGATATCGCCTATTCTTCTCTATACTGCTTGCATTAGAGTAGTGTAGCATGTTACTGCTTTTCGTTAATCCTATCCTGATGCATAGCCTGTCCTTGCTTCTACTGTTGTTACCTTTACCTGCAATCCTACATGCTTAGTATAGGATGCTAGTTTTCCATCAGTGGCCCTACATTCTTGTCCGTCTGCTGTGCTATACTATCGGGCCGTGATCACTTGGGCGGTGATCACGGGTATATACTTATATACTCTATACATGATACCTGTGGTGACTAACGTCGGGTCGGCTCGTAGGAGTACCCGCAAGTGGATCTTTGTGGCGGAGCGACAGGGCAGGTTGAGACCGCCTAGGTGAGAGGTGGGCCTGGCCCCGGACGGCGTCCGCGGTTACTTCAACATAACACGCTTAACGAGTTCTTGGTATTTGATCTGAGTCTGGCCATTTGGTCTATACGCACTAACCAGCTACGCGGGAACAGTTATGGGCACTCGACGTCGTGGTATCAGCCGAAGCTCTTCTTGACGTCAGCGACGGAGCGGCGCGCGCCGGATTGGACTAGAACGCCACTAGGCTAGGTCTGCTTCCGGCCGCCCTCGCAACGTGCAGGTGTGCAATGGGCGATGGGCCCAGACCCCTGCGCGCATAGGATTTAGACCGACGTGTTGACCTCTTTGTTGAGCCTAGGTGGGGCTGCGACGTGTTGATCTTCCGAGGCCGGGGATGACCCAGAAAAGTGTGTCCGGCCAAATGGGATCGAGCGTGTTGGGATATGTGGTGCACCCCTGCAGGTAAGTTTATCTATTCGAATAGCCGTGTCCCTCGGTAAAAGGACGACCCGGAGTTGTACCTTGACCTTATGACAACTAGAACCGGATACTTAATAAAATACACCCTTCCAAGTGCCAAATACAACCCGGTGATCGCTCTCTAACAGGGCGACGAGGAGGGGATCGCCGGGTAGGATTATGCTATGCGATGCTACTTGGAGGACTTCAATCTACTCTCTTCTACATGCTGCAAGATGGAGATGGCCAGAAGCGTAGTCTTCGACAGGATTAGCTATCCCCCTCTTATTCTGGCATTCTGCAGTTCAGTCCACTGATATGGCCCTTTACACATACCCATGCATATGTAGTGTAGCTCCTTGCTTGCGAGTACTTTGGATGAGTACTCACTGTTGCTTTTCTCCCTCTTTTCCCCCTTTCCTTTCTACCTGGTTGTCGCAACCAGATGCTGGAGTCCAGGAGCCAGACGCCACCGTCGACGACGACTCCTACGGCACTGGAGGAGCCTACTACTACGTGCAGCCCGCTGACGACGACCAGGAGTAGTTAGGAGGATCCCAGGCAGGAGGCCCGCGCCTCGTTCGATCTGTATCCCAGTTTATGCTAGCCTTCTTAAGTCAAACTTGTTTAACTTATGTCTGTACTCAGATATTGTTGCTTCCGCTGACTCGTCTATGATCGAGCACTTGTATTCGAGCCCTCGAGGCCCCTGGCTTGTATTATGATGCTTGTATGACTTATTTATGTTGTAGAGTTTTGTTGTGATATCTTCCCGTGAGTCCCTGATCTTGATCGTACACATTTGCGTGCATGATTACTGCACGGTCAAATCGGGGGCGTCACAGAGAAGCCAGGAGGGCACCCCAAGTAGGCCGAATCCTAGTTGGGGTCCTCCCCAAGTGGCGCCCCCTTTCCTTAATTGCCGGAGAAGAAAGGAACAGGGGGAAGAGAGAAGGAAGGGGAAGCCGAATCCTCCACCCTTTCCTTCCCCACTTGGCCGACTGCCATGGGGGGCACACCAGCCCCTTGTGGGCTGGTGTGCTCCCCTCTTGTTGCCCAATAGGCCCAATATTCTCCCGGGGGTGACCGGTACCCCCTCCGGTACTCCGATGACTATCCGGTTTTCTCCGAAACATTTCCGATGTCCGAATACCATCGTCCTATATATCAATCTTTACCACTCAACCATTTCGAGACTCCTCATCATGTCCATGATCTCATCCGGGAATCCGAAGAACATTCGGTCACCATATCACATAACTCATATAGTACTATATCGTCATCGAACGTTAAGCGTGGACCCTACAGTCGAGAACTATGTAGACATGACCGAGACACCTCTCCGGTCAATAACCAATGGCGGAACCTGGATACCCATATTGGCTCCTGCATATTCTACGAAGATGTTTATCGATCGAACCGTTATGACAACATATGTAATTCCCTTTGTCTATCGGTATGTTACTTGCCCGAGATTCGATCATCGGTATCTTCATACCTAGTTCAATCTCGTTACCGGCAAGTCTCTTTACTCATTCCGTAATACATCACCTCGTGACTAACTCCTTAGTCGTTTGCTTGCAAGCTTATGATGTGTATTACCGAGAGGGCCCAGAGATACCTCTCCAATACTCGGAGTGACAAATCCTAATCTCATGCCAACTCAATAAACACCTTCGGAGATACCTGTAGAGCATCTTTATAATCACCCAGTTACGTTGTGACTTTGATAGCATAGAAGGCATTCCTCCGGTAACCAGGAGTTGCATAATCTCATAGTCGAAGGAATATGTATTTGACATGAAGAAAGCAATTGCAATAAAACTGAACGATCATAATGCTAAGCTAACGGATGGGTCGTGTCCATCACATCATTCTCTTAATGATGTGATCCTGAAATAACAACTCATGTCCATGGTTAGGAAACCTTAACCATCTTTGATCAATGAGCTAATCAAGTAGAGGCTCACTAGGGACACGGTGTTTGTTTATGTATTCACACATGTATTTAGGTTTTTGATCAATACAACTCTAGCATGAATAATAAACCTTTATCATGAATAAGGAAATATAAAATAACAACTTTATTATTGTCTCTAGGGCATATTTCCTTCACTTCCCTCCTTGTAGGAGGGTCCAGGGCTGCGCCCCCAGCCCTCCCACACCCCTATATATAGTGGCGAGGGGGCACAAGGGCTGAGCAGACCAAACCCAAGCCTCCTCTCTCTCTCGATAAGCCTCCACCTCGATCTGTCAGTGCTTGGCGAAGCTCTGTCGGTGTTCCACTGCCATTACCACCACCATGCCGTTGTGTTGGTCAAATATCATCTACGTCCTCTCTCTCGCTTCCTGGGTCAAGAAGGAGAGGACACCGTCGAGCCATACGTGTGCTAAACTCAGAGGTGCTGCCCGTTCGGCACTAGATTGGATTGGCTCGTGATTGGATCGTGAAGAGTACGACTACATCAACCGTGTTATGATGCTAAAACTTTCGGTCTACAACTGTATGTAGACACACTCCCCTCTCGTAGCTATGCATCTCCTAGATTGGATCTTGGGTGTTTCATAGGAAATTTTTTGATTTTCATGCAACGCTCCCCATCAAGAACCACTGCGATTGTGCTGCCAGGTTAATTGGTAGAGCGCCTCAATGGAGGAAGCCGAAAACTAACTATCTAGGTAAACACAAACTGGTCGACCATCCGTGGACCGCGTTAAGCAACGTGACGATAGAGATCACCCGTGTTAAACGAAGGGCTTTACTTTTTTAGCCGAAGTGTGTCATGGTTTAGACCTCGGCCTACTGAGCCGACCACTTCCCACATCGGGGGCTCATTATCAGCCCCCGCAGTCAAGCTCCCTAGACTAAGTGAAAGTTATCAAGCCATTATAATCTGATTGCTTGGTTCCCATGAGCAGAGACCGTCGTCGGGCACCAAGACATCGGCTAAGGGTCCAAACTACATCTCGGAACACCCTTTGTATATTCTACATCGGGGCAGAAACCGACGACTAGCCACTTTTAGTTCAAAATGATCACACAGGAGGTAAAATAATTAAAAGAGCACATATGAAGGGATTTGAAACCATTCTCATTCCATTAAAACATTAAGTTTTGTACATTTCATAACTTCAGCATTCCAAAGTGCTACCTAGTAATACAAAGTGTCCTTTGGACAAACAGCCTCGGTAATCCGAGCTCCTTCTTCCACATCAGGGTAAAACTGCTCCGCGGAGCGAGGCTTGTCTGCAGGAGGACCCGTGGCTACCGTAACCGCATCAACCTTGCGGAAGCGTGTCTTCACGCAGGCATATCTCCTCCAGCTAGCGGCATGCGGAATAGCCCCCCCCCCCCGCAGGCGCATCACGAGGCCGAAAAGGTTGGTCAGAAAAGCATCCGTAGGCCACAGTGCAACGCAGAGGCCTTGAAGCGCCATCTCGCCAGGTGGAGTAACTCTGCCAGCTACTTCATTCGATTGTTCAGCAGCTGTGATGATGGAGACCCAGGGAACTGGCCCCAGAACGCCTTCTCCACCTCATGACCCGCCAACTGGTCAAAGTGTGCAACGACCTCCATCACGCTCTGCGGAAGATCCGTGAAGACTTCTGCGGAATGCCACAGTTGGGTGAGCTCGACGTGCCCCCGGCTGCCAAACACACACTAAATTAAGTATACCTTACCCGAGGTGATTTGCTCCAACTGTTGGAGCACCTCGCGATCAGCCTGCGCAGTGGTCTTGAGCTTGGAGTGGGCAAGCTGGAGCTTTTCAAGCCCCTCCTTGGTTTGTTGCCCCTCCGCTTGAAGCTTGTTGCGTGCCTCGAGGCACCCCCTTCAGAGTCTCCTCGACCTCTTGAACCCGCTCCTAGTCCTTCTCACTGGCTACCTTCTCGGCGCCCAGGCCTTCTCTGCCTTCGCGGCTGCAACCTTATGCTGCTTCGCCTCTTGCCGAGCTTTTTCAAGCTCGGCCTTGAGCGTCTCAATGTAACATCCCAAAATTCTAAATTTTGGAATGTTATAATAAATAGATAGATTTGATTGTTTGTTGGATTGTTGTGTGATTGATTGACTGAAAGTGAGTGAAATTCGAAATCTTTTGAAAGTTAAATGAGAGGGAATAAAAGGACTTTCCCAAACTTTCATTTTGCTTTTATGATCTCCATGAATTCAAATTCTTTTCATCACAAAACCCTCGAGAGAAGATGACATGACTTCTTCCATTTATTTAAATGACAAGGGGTGTTGAAAATATTTGAATTTTATTTGAGAATATTTCCAATTCTGAAACTTTATGCAACTCAATGATTTTCACGAGAGAAGATAAAATGACTTCTTCAAAATATATGAAATATGAGTTGGGAGTTTCAAAGAAACTAAAAATTAAAATCCATTTTGAAATTATTTTCAATATTGGAGTTATTTGAGTTTTATTTAAATTATTTTTCTCCAAAAATAAAATATATGGAAATTAGGGTAAAATGATTCCCTACATCAGAAAATTGGAGAGAAATAAATTTGAAATCATTTTGGTATTTTTAAAATTATTTTTATTGGATTTTATTAAGGCAGTAGCACTGTTTGATTTATTTAAATTTGTGTGGATTTTATTTGACTTTACAAAAATGTCCACGTTGTAGGAAATCTTTTTCTGAAAAATTTGATATATTATATGCCTACATAATATTTTGATTTATTTTGTTTTTCATTTATTTTTATTTTTTTTGTTTGTCTGAAAAATGTTAAAAAAAACTTTGGACCAACCGGACCGGGCCGGCCCAGTCGCCAGGCCGCGGCCCAGCCGGCCCGTCACCGTGCCCTGCTCGTCCCCGAGCTCGGGACGGAGTCCCGAGCCGCCACGGCATCGCCGCCGCCTCCGTGCCGCCGCCGGCCTCCTCTGCCCCCTTCCCCACGCCACGCCTCCCCCTCCGCCTTTAAAAGGCGAGGACCCCGGCCCTCTCTCTCCCCCTCTGCTCGCGCCACCGCCCCCTCCCGCATCTCGCCGCCGCCGGCGAGATCCGCCGAGCTCCGCCGCCCGAAGCCACCACTCTCGCCGCCGACGACCGCCGCCGTCGCCGCCACCGCACCCACGGCTCCACGCCGCCCCCTCCCGTGCCTTTCGCCGCCTTCCCCGACGACCGGAGCCGCCTCCCCGCGCGTAGCCGACGCCGTTTTCTCTATCGCCGGCGCCTCCATCCGCCGCGGTAACCGCCGCCCTCCCCTCGCCGTTGGATCTGGATCCAACGATCCAGATCTTTCTGTTTTTTTTTCGTTTTGTTTTTATTTAGAGAACGTTCGCTGGTTAGAGTTAGAAAGTGAGCGTTCGCTCAGTAGTTTTTTTCTTTTTCTGTTTATTTTACGTCAGGGACCTATCCGTGAATATAATTATTTACAGATTGGCCCCTATATTTCAAACGACCACAACTTTTTGCTCGTTTATCCAAATCCAACGAAACCAACGCCCACTTCTTCGTTATGATCCCCTCTATCCAGTAAAACAACTTAAACATATTTTTAAAAGTTTTAAAATTTGATTTAGAACAGATTTGAATTCAAACTTCTTTTGATCATAACTTGAGTTTTATAACTCCGTTTGAGTTGATTCTTTTTTCAATTCGAAGCTCTTGACCTAAACTTTCTGATAAGGATTCGCATAATTTTGGTACTGTTAGAAATTGTTTTATGTTGCAAGAGCTAATTGCTTGGTTTTGGTGTTTTCCGAAGTATCTTCTTCGTTCTTCTCGATCTTTTGAGTGATTGCTTATGTGTGGTTACTATTGCTTGCTTACGATAGATTGACCGGAGTGTGACGAGTAGATCTATCAAGAGTTTTGAGTGCGAATCATCTTCATCAACATTGCAGGCAAGTTCACACTTTGATCATACCCCTTTCATACCCAGTTTTTATGCATTAGATTCAACCCTCAAACATTGCATGAGTAGGATTGATAACATGTGGGTATTGGGAAGTAGTTGATGAGGTAGGAACCTATTGCCCTGTTTATTATCAAACCTTTGGGAGTTACTTCTACGTTTGCTTATATTGCTATGCTATGCTCGTAGACGTGGTTTGGGTTTGAGTGAATTTCCATGACAGATGTGAGATTGTTAATTAATGGTTCAACTTAAGGTGGCTACTTAAATAAAACATCTGGGTGGATTGAGGCACCTGGAGAACCCAGTGCTGCCTGTATTTTTGGATATCCCGGAGTACCCGTGTGATCATCCTATGGACCGCCACCCAGGCTCAAAGGGATCATGAGATTATTCATGCTAGAAACTTCCGTGTGCAGCCACAAGCTATTATGGGCTCTAGCATAGTTGATTAAGTTGTGTGAGCTCTTGAAGAGGTAGACTAGCAGATGTAGGGGATGTAGGTGGTACGGTCTACCCAGAGTAGAGAGTTAACGCTTCTGAAAGACTGTTTCTCGGTCATCCGTTTCTCAAACATCATGCAGTGCGAGAATCCCAACGGAGGAGATCGAGTCTTGTGGGGAAAAGTGCACAAACCTCTGCAGAGTGTACAAACTAATCATGGTTAGCCGTGTCCCCGGTTATGGACAACTTGAGTATCTAGTACCTGGATTATCATGTGTATCTCATCATGTTACTTAAGTTAAATTTGATTGGGCACGTTCTTAATTGGGATTGAGTTGGAGGTACCTTCTCAATGTTTAACAACCACCATGATAGTTAAATAAAATCTATTCTTTGCTGTAGGGAAAAATTGGCTTTTCGCAAAAACATTATAACCATAGAGCTTTTCCACCAGCCATATATGCATGTAGTGATAGTTATTATTCATCATTATCCTCTGGTGTGAATTTGCCAGTACATTCAATGTACTGACCCGATTTCGGGCTGCAACGTTTCATGTTGCAGGATTCTTACGACGAGTAAGTGATACGTTAGGGTTACGATTTCTACACTCAACTTTGCCGTTGGTGTTGATGGGAATCCACAACCTTGTTACTTCCGCTATTTTGGATTGAGGTAATAGTATTTACGTTACTTTATACATGTGATTTACCTCTGTTATAAATCCTCGAGTACTGTGTGTGTCAGCATACCGATCCAGGGATGACACTTAAGCACAGAGACTTGATCCATTCGGGTCGGGTCGCTACACTCAAGGTCAGCTAACACTGTTGTCATTAAAATAGTTCGGCCATAGTTCTCCACATAGCAAGATCTATCATAACTTTTTCATGTAAAATATCACGAATGAATTACTTACCTTGAGACTGCTCGAGTCTCTGGTTTACCAGGTTGAGGTCCTCCTGGGACCTCTCAAGCTTCCGATTCATCTCCGCAATCTCCTCGGAGACAGAGTTTGGAACCGAGGTCGAAACCTACGAGCAAAATTCCTTATTACAAAGCCCACAATATTGAAGCTCCAGGAAGACTTCCTTAAGCAGCGCCCGCGGGGTGATGTCTACTACACAACCTTCTTCTTGTAGATGTTGTTGGGCCTCCAAGTGCAGAGGTTTGTAGGACAGTAGCAAATTTCCCTCAGGTGGATGACCTAAGGTTTATCAATCCGTGGGAGGCGTAGGATGAAGATGGTCTCTCTCAAACAACCCTGCAACAAAACAACAAAGAGTCTCTTGTATCCCCAACACACCCACTACAATGGTAAATTGTATAGGTGCACTAGTTCGGCGAAGAGATGGTGATACAAGTGCAATATGGATGGTAGATATAGGTTTTTGTAATCTGAAAATATAAAAACAGCAAGGTAACAAGTAATAAAAGTGAGCACAAACGGTATGGCAATGCTAGGAAACAAGGCCTAGGGTTCATACTTTCACTAGTGCAAGTTCTCTCAACAATAATAACATAATTGGATCATATAACTATCCCTCAACATGCAACAAAGAGTCACTCCAAAGTCACTAATAGCGGAGAACAAACGAAGAGATTATGGTAGGGTACGAAACCACCTCAAAGTTATTCTTTCTGATCGATCTATTCAAGAGTTCGTACTAGAATAACACCTTAAGACACAAATCAACCAAAACCCTAATGTCATCTAGATACTCCAATGTCACCTCAAGTATCTATGGGTATGATTATACGATATGCATCACACAATCTCAGATTCATCTATCCAAACCAACACAAAGTACTTCAAAGAGTGCCCCAAAGTTTCTACCGGAGAGTCAAGATGAAAACGTGTGCCAACCCCTATGCATAAGTTCACGAGGTCACGGAACCCGCAAGTTGATCACCAAAACATACATCAAGTAGATCACGTGATATCCCATTGTCACCATAGATAAGCACATGCAAGACATACATCAAGTGTTCTCAAATCCTTAAAGACTCAATCCGATAAGATAACTTCAAAGGGGAAACTCAATCCATTACAAGAGAGTAGAGGGGGAGAAACATCATAAGATCCAACTATAATAGCAAAGCTCGCGATACATCTAGATCGTACCACCTCAAGAACACGAGAGATAGAGATCAAACACATAGCTACTGGTACACACCCTCAGCCCCGAGGGTGAACTACTCCCTCCTCGTCACGGAGAGCGTCGGGATGATGAAGATGCCCACCGGAGAAGGATCCCCCCTCCGGCAGGGTGCCGCAACGGGTCTAGATTGGTTTTCGGTGGCTACATAGGCTTGCGGCGGCGGAACTCCTGATCTAGGTTATGTTCTGGGGGTTTCTGTATATATAAGAGGTTCTGGCGTCGGGAACAAGTCAGGGGGGTCTCCGGGCTGTCCACGAGGTAGGGAGGCGCGCCCAGGGGGGTTGGGCGCGCCCCCCCACCCTCGTGGGCAGCCCGGGACTCTTCTGGCCCAACTCTTTTACTCCATGGCCTTCTTCTGGTCCAAAAATAAGCTCCGTGAAATTTTAGGTCAATTGGCCTCCGTTTGATTTTCCTTTTCTGTAAAACTCAAAAACAAGGAAAAACAGAAACTGGCACTGGGCTCTAGGTTAATAGGTTAGTCCCAAAAATATATAAAATAGCATATAAATGCATATAAAACATCCTAGAAGGATAATATAATAGCATGAATACTTCATAAATTATAGATACGTTGGAGACGTATCAGCATCCCCAAGCTTAATTCCTTCTCGTCCTCGAGTAGGTAAATGATAAAAGAAATAATTTATGAAGTGTGAATGCTAGCAGGTGCACAAGTTTGATCAATGATAATTTCAATCACCTTTTCTAGCATCATTATATGTCATAACAGTAGCTTATATCATAAAGCTTCTCATGATCAAGTAACAAGCTATTCACGTGTTAAAGTATAGATCATAAACTTTCTTGAAAACTAACAAACAGTTCTCAGTCGTCAAACAATTGCAATTCATCTTATTTTCAGGAAGGGTCTATGTAAGAGCTTTGATTTAGCAAATCCGACATACTCAACTATCATATAGTCTTCCATGATTGCTACCACTCAAAGCATATTTTTAGAACAAATAGCATCCATCGAACACAGAGAAAGATAGGGGCTTAATGTTTCGCCTCCCAACTTATTTATCATATAGATAATTGTCAACAATAATAATTCATGATCAAATATAATTGAATGGCCATATATGCTTAGATCTTTCTCCACCACATGATGCTTGCCAACTAAAAAGTAGGTTGGAATGAGAAGGAATACTACTGACTCTTGCATAAAAGTAAAAGATAGGCCCTTCGCAGAGGGAAGCAGGGATTTGCAGAGGCAAGAGCTCAAAGCCAAAACAGAGATGAAAATAATTGTGAGAGGTATTCTTTCATTGTCAACATAACGACCAAGAGTTCCCAATATCTTCCATACTAGATACATTATAGGCGGTTCCCAAACAGAAAGGTAAAGATTTTACTCCCCCTCCACCAACAATCACACTCCACGCCTTGTCCGAAACAACGGGTGCCGTCCAACTATCAACAATCCTGGGTGAGTTTTGTTTAAATTATTGCGATTTTGTTTTTGATCTTTTGATCATAGGACTAGGCATCCCAGTTACCAGCCATTTTCTCGTGAATGATGAGCGGAGTCCACTCATCGTGAGAATAACCCACCTAGCATGGAAGATAGTGACAGCCCCTAGTCGCTACATGAGTGATTCGGGCATACAAAACAGATTATTATTTGAAGGTTTAGAGTTTGGCACATGCAAATTTACTTGGAACGGCAAGTAATACCGCATCTAGGTAGATATGGTGGACACTCATGGAATAAACTTGGTTCAAGGAATATGGATGCACAAGCAGTATTCCCGCTTAGTACAGATATTTTGGCTAGCGAAGGATTCTAAATAGCAAGCACCACATGTTAGAGGACCATAACAATACAACTTCTATACAAATATACCCAAGCATAACTCATTATGTTGTCTTCCTTGTCCAACTTCAACTAATTTTATCAGGTTTGAAAATAATTAATGGGGCTCACAATCATAGAAGATGTCCAAGATAGTATATTTATATGTGAAATCTCTCTTCCTTCAATATTCTTTCATGAATTGTTCAAGTGACCAATACAATGTTTGCTAACCTTCAAAAAAATTACCACCTCTACTTCTTATATGTGAAGGCATTAATCCCCATGGGAAAGGCATATGACACATATATAAGTTCATATTTATGGCATTCAAATCATTCAACCATTTACTTGTAGGATATAAGTGAAGCACACGAGTAAATGACAAACTACTCCAAAAAGATATAAGTGAAGATCAATGAGTAGTTAAATAATTATGTAGCTATGTGAAGACTCTCTCTCATTTAAGAATTTCAGATCTTGGTATTTTATTCATGCATCAAGCAAAACAAAAGAAAATAAAATGATGATCCAAGCAAAACACATATCATGTGGTGAATAAAAATATAGCTCCAAGTAAAGTTGCTGATGAACGAAGACGAAAGAGGGGATGCCTTCCGGGGCATCCCCAAGCTTAGGCTCTTGGTTGTCCTTGAATATTACCTTGGGGTGCCTTGGGCATCCCCAAGCTTAGGCTCTTGCCACTCCTTATTCTGTAGTACATCGAATCTTTACCCAAAACTTGAAAACTTCACAACACAAAACTCAACAGAAAACTCATAAGCTCCGTTAGTATAAGAAAATAAAACCACCACTTAGGTACTGTTGTGAATTATTTCTTTATTTATATTGGTGTAATATCTACTGTATTCCAACTTCTCTATGGTTCATACCCTCCGATACTACTCATAGATTCATCAAAATAAGTAAACAACACATAGAAAACAGAATCTGTCAAAAACAGAACAGTCTGTAGTAATCTGTATCAAACGTATACTTTTGGAACTCCAAAAATTCTGAAATAAACTGGTGGACCTTAGGAATTTGTCTATTAATCTTCTGCAAAAAGAATCAACCTAAAATCACTCTCCAGTAAAAAATGGTAGCTAATCTCGTGAGCGCTAAAGTTTCTGTTTTTTACAGCAAGATCGCAAAGACTTCACCCAAGTCTTCCCAAAGGTTCTACTTGGCAAAAACACTAATTTAAAACATAAACCACATCTAAACAGAAGATAGATGAGTTATTTATTAATAAAAATTATCAAAAATCAAAGAACAAAATAAAATTGGGTTGCCTCCCAACAAGCGCTATCGTTTAACGCCCCTATCTAGGCATGATGATTTCAATGATGCTCACATATTAGATAAGAATTGAAACATAAAGAGAGCATCATGAAGAATATGACTAGCACATTTAAGTCTAACCCACTTCCTATGCATAGGGATTTTGTGAGCAAACAACTTATGGGAACAATAATCAACTAGCATAGGAAGGCAAAACAAGCATAACTTCAAAACTTTAAGCACATAGAGAGGAAACTTGATATTATTGCAATTCCTACAAGCATATGTTCCTCCCTCATAATAATTTTCAGTAGCATCATGAATGAATTCAACAATATAACCATCACATAAAGCATTCTTTTCATGATCTACAAGCATAGAAAATTTACTACTCTCCACATAAGTAAATTTATCCTCATTCGGAATAGTGGGAGTATCATAAGAAACTCGAATACTATAAATTGTTTCCATATTAAAAGAGTAATGTTCAGAAAAAAGGGTAATCATAATCATGACAAGTTTTATAAATATAATCATCACTACTTTTTATAGCATAAGTTTCATCACAATAATCATCATAAGAAGCAACTTTGTTCTCATCATAATCAATTTGCTCATCAAAACTTGGGAGGCTAAAAATATCATCTTCATTAAACATAGCATCCCCAAGCTTGGGACAAACATTAATTGTAGCAAATATATTCTCAAATATGTCATTCTCATCAAACATAGCATCCCCAAGCTTGGGCCTTTTCATATCATAAGCATAATCACTCTCATCATTAATAGTATGGATAGCACCAATAGTATAGCAATTATCATCATCACAATGAGTAATAGGAGCAATATCATTTGGGAGGGATACCTTTTTACCTTTGCTTCTCCGTCTTTTCTTTTTCTTCTTCACATCATGTGTAGGTTTAATCCTCTTTTTGGAGCTCCTTATTAATGAGATTGGTTGAATAGAAAGCTCCTCCTCGTCACCTGATTCATCATAAGAAAGAATAGGAGGATATTGGGAAATCTCTTCCCTTTCATTAGTATTCTCTTCATCCTCTATTTGTTTTCTTTTCTTTATGTAATTGGCAATATAAGGATTTTCAATGCAATTCACCGCACAATATATATAAATTTCCTCTAGATCAAAATCAAGAACTTTATCAAGGACAAATTCTGGCATATCCTTAGTTATATGTTTCATTTCTTCATAACCCAAAAGCAAACTAAGTTCATTATGATGTGCAAGGGAAATCAAGTCATCACAATTTTTGGACAAGATACGATCATGAAACAATTTGCATTGGGGATTTAAATGATCATGTTCATTGCAAAGTTCACAAGGATGGCAAAGAAATTTTAAATTTTCAGCACAAGCATCTAGCCTCTCTTGCAACCATTTAGTTTCTAAATACTTATGCCTCTTGCAAAATCTATCTTCCCTATTTGGTGTGTACTTGCAAACTCTATGCACTCCACAAAAATTGACATGCTTATAAGAGACGTTTTCATCATGACTAGTGCAATCATCATTAGTATTATGGATACTCAAAGAGTTCATACTAACAACATTGCAATCATGATCATCATTCAAAGATTTAGTGCCAAACATTCTAATGCATTCTTCCTCTAGCAATTGAGCACAATTATCGGAATCCTTATTTTCATGAAAGATATTAAAAAGATGAAGCATATGAGGCACCCTCAATTCCATTTTTTTGTAGTTTTCTTTTATAAACTAAACTAGTGATAAAACAAAAAACTAAAAGATTCAATTGCTAGATCTAAAGATATACCTTCAAGCACTCACCTCCCCGGCAACGGCGCCAGAAAAGAGCTTGATGTCTACTACACAACCTTCTTCTTGTAGATGTTGTTGGGCCTCCAAGTGCAGAGGTTTGTAGGACAGTAGCAAATTTCCCTCAAGTGGATGACCTAAGGTTTATCAATCCGTGGGAGGCGTAGGATGAAGATGGTCTCTCTCAAACAACCCTGCAACCAAATAACAAAGAGTCTATTGTGTCCCCAACACACCCAATACAATGGTAAATTGTATAGGTGGACTAGTTCGGCGAAGAGATGGTGATACAAGTGCAATATGGATGGTAGATATAGGCTTTTGTAATCTGAAAATATAAAAACAGCAAGGTAACAAGTAATAAAAGTGAGCACAAACGGTATTGCAATGCTAGGAAACAAGGCCTAGGGTTCATACTTTCACTAGTGCAAGTTCTCTCAACAATAATAACATAATTGGATCATATAACTATCCCTCAACATGCAACAAAGAGTCACTCCAAAGTCACTAATAGCAGAGAACAAACGAAGAGATTATGGTAGGGTACGAAACCACCTCAAAGTTATTCTTTCTGATCGATCTATTCAAGAGTTCGTACTAGAATATCACCTTAAGACACAAATCAAGCAAAACCCTAATGTCACCTAGATACTCCAATGTCACCTCAAGTATCCATGGGTATGATTATACGATATGCATCACAAAATCTCATATTCATCTATTCAAACCAACACAAAGTACTTCAAAGAGTGCCCCAAAGTTTCTACCGGAGAGTCAAGACGAAAATGTGTGCCAACCCCTATGCATAAGTTCACGAGGTCACGGAACCCGCAAGTTGATCACCAAAACATACATCAAGTAGATCACGTGATATCCCATTGTCACCATAGATAAGCACATGCAAGACATACATCAAGTGTTCTCAAATCCTTAAAGACTCAATCCGATAAGATAACTTCAAATGGAAAACTCAATCCATTACAAGAGAGTAGAGGGGGAGAAACATCATAAGATTCAACTATAATAGCAAAGCTCGCGATACATCAAGATCGTACCACCTCAAGAACTTGAGAGAGAGAGAGATCAAACACATAGCTACTGGTACATACCCTCAGCCCCGAGGGTGAACTACTCCCTCCTCGTCATGGAGAGCGCAGGGATGATGAAGATGGCCATCGGTGAGGGATCCCCCCTCCGGCAGGGTGCCGGAACGGGTCTAGATTGGTTTTCGGTGGCTACAGAGGCTTGCGGCAGCGGAACTCATGATCTAGGTTATGTTCTGGAGGTTTCTGTATATATAAAAGAGGTTTTCGCGTCGGGAACAAGTCAGGGGGGTCTCCGGGCTGTCCATGATGTAGGGAGGCGTGCCCCCACCCTCGTGGGCAGCCCGGGACTCTTCTGGCCCAACTCTTTTACTCCATGGCCTTCTTCTGGTCCAAAAATAAGCTCCGTGAAATTTCAGGTCAATTGGACTCCGTTTGATTTTCCTTTTCTGTAAAACTCAAAAACAAGGAAAAAACAGAAACTGGCACTGGGCTCTATGTTAATAGGTTAGTCCCAAAAATCATATAAAATAGCATATAAATGCATATAAAACATCCTAGAAGGATAATATAATAGCATGAATACTTCATAAATTATAGATACGTTAGAGACGTATCACGGGGCTATATAACAAGCTCCTAATAAGGTGTACGACCCCAAGGCTGGTTTCTTGAAACCAACTTTGTGCTCGGGGACTATTCACTCACTGCGTCGTTTAGAAGGCCATGAGAACATGTCCTCGGACAAATACATAACTTGATAAGCTCAAACAAATAAGCTAATTTGACACAAAGGTAGAAACATACCTCAAAGCTCGTGACGAGGCTCTTGAAGACCTCGTGCAGGACGGCCCTTGCGGACTGGAAGCCTTGCAGTGCTGAACCTGTCATGGTGTGGTGCTCCTCCTTGAGGGAGGAGCCCTTGAAGGTCTCCTCCATGTCTTTCGTCCACCCTATCCTAGCTTGCTCTTGAGTAGGAGGTGGAGGGGGGGCCGACCTCGGACCCAGGCGCCGGGGGGCTAGGTCAAGCGGCCTCCAGGTACGATGGTGGAGCTGGAGTAGACGTCGGCTGGGCCGATGACTGGCCCAGCCCTTCCTTGACGACCTCAGGGATCTTCTCCCCCAGGTCCTATTGAGTCGATGTGTCAACCGACGACCGGTTCCTTGGCCCCTGCCGTGCTGGCTTGGGGAGCCAGGACGAACGTCGCCTCCTGTCATGGTAGGCGCATGAAAGATGCCATGGGGTGGCTAAAGAGAGGGATAAGCAAGAGGCAACCGGTGGGCTCCAGAGGCGGGGTTGGTACGAGCGAGTGTGAGACACAAGACGTACCCAAATTCGGGGCTCTCCGAAGAGATAACACCCCTAGTCCTGCTGAGTGTGGTTTATTTGAGGTGGATACAAGCTTGCTCCTTGATCTGCTTAGGGGAGGAAGGAAGAGAGACCAGTGCATAGGCTGCTCCTTCTCCGTGTATGTGTGTGAGTGTTCTGCTAGTGATCGATCGACCCTCTGCATGGAGGAGCACCGGGGGGTCTTATAGGTTGGCCCCCCGGGGTTACAATGGTAAAGTTACATGGCCACGGGGCCGGGATGTTAGTGTGTGGGAGCCGGCAGTGGGGGCCACTGGGGCACCGGGTCTGTCGGGTCCGCCGGATGCGGGTCTCGCCGGGTCCGTAGGGTGCAGGCTGTACCGGGTCCATCGGGCGTGGGTATGGCCGGCTGGCGAGTACTGTAGGGTTGCTACGAGTACGGCCAGACGTCATGGGACGACTGCGCCGGATTGCTACAGGGTAGCACCTTCGAGGAGGCGGGCGGCTTGGTTGGCACGACAGCCGAGCACGCCGGGGTCGGCGTAAAGGGGGGCGCACTGTAGCCATGCTTGTTTCTCGACGGAGGTTTGTCTTGTGGGAACCGGCCGACATGCGCCAGCCGGCTTGGCCTGGTTGCGGCACCTGGCCGAGTTGCATTGGGAAGCCAGCCAGGGGCGAGCCGGATTGAGGGGCGTTGCCAGCCCTGATGTTTTTGAAAGGATCCGGGTTCCGTTGCCTGCCCAGGGTCCATCCCCTCAAAAATACTCCCTGAAGTTGTGAAGGCTCGCCAGCTTCATGCAGGGGGGACCTTCGCAGTTTCACCCCCATGAGAAGGCGGCTTGGTTGATTGTGGCACCCCGACTCAGAAAAACCGGAACACCCCATATTCCAGCCCAGAGATCGAGGAGAAGTCTTCTGGAATACGGCACTTCTTAGCATAGAACAAACCAGCTCTTTATTGCAAGCTATATTGGGTACAAGGGGATTACATCGGCACGGCGACACTACGCCTGCCACGGTTGCTCTATGCAAGCAGCAGAACAACTCGACGCAGCGGAATGACTACTGGTAGCGGAACAACGACGACGGTGATGAACTCCACTCTGCAGGGACTCTGGCTGGGACGCTTATCCTAGCGCGCAAACAAGGGATCCACGGCAAATAAGCAATCATATCCGGCATGACCTGCAAACTGGCATGACACGCCAGGTCAGTACATGGAATGTACTTGCAAGCTCACAGCAACCAAAGCAATCAAGACAAACAATAGCATGGCAATTACAGGTTAAGACGGATTAACAAGATACTATCATATCAATCATAGCATGAACAAGATGATACAGCTAGAACAATACGAGCATGGCATAAACATATGAACATGATGAGACTAGCATGCAACATGATGAAACTATCATGCATCAACTTACTCTGCTCGGGTTATCTTCTAACCATCACCTGCACAAACTTACCATCACGGACATCACACGATCATCTCAGGATCCAATCAAGCTTGGTATTAACAATACCGTAGTGATCATTCATGACCACAAGGAGCTTGATCTTTACCCTTGACTCTCGCATAACACCACAAGTATCCAACAAGTCGGTATTCACGATACCACAGTGATGCTCTTACGATCACATAAATATCAACCAACTTCTTTCATCATCGAACCAGGGTTGTTATTAAGCACATTATTATTACTGACCCATAGTGTGACCAACTACGAACTGGGCCCATATCCGCGGGCGCGGCTATCGATAGATTTAACACACACTCTCTGCAGAGGTTAGCACATTGTACCCACACGACGGAACCCTGGCCTCGCACTCCCGTTCGGGTGGACCAAAGCGTTTCGACAAAACCGTCCTACTGCCATGACACCCTCCCGGCCACTCCGACCAACTCCCCTTTGGGCTAAGTCCTGGGTGGCCCCGTGCCTACCAAAGGCACCAACGGCCACTGTCGTGGAAAAACGGTCCCAAACGGGGACAAGGATCCATACTTAACAACGGGCACAGAAGGCTTATGTCGTCCTACCTGATCAGGGTAGCGCCCGTGCATAACCTTCCCTCGCGGGAGGCACCGGCGAGAGGCATGAAAATAGACCCAGTTAGGACCCCCCCATAGGGTAAGCGTGGTTGCACTGGTCAGATCGATATGGTGGCACCATGACTCAACCAACAGTTGTTCAAGTTCAATTTAGTCCGGTTAAACTTGAATGCAATATGCTGAGTCATGATAAAAGTAACAGGATGCAACTACAATGCATGAACATGATATCAAACATAAGCATGGGGGTGCATCATAATCAACGAGCATAGCAACAACATGTAACCATTTATCCAGAAGAGCATGGCATACTGACGAGCATGAATATCACAACTAGCACACTACCCATAGCATGACATGACCACAAGCATCGATAATAAATACCATGCAATAACATAACGATAAAACTACCATGCAAGTATTTAATCAACTGGATGCAAAGAAACATGCATAACGGCGGTACTCGGAACAGACGATAGTCATGCACCGAAGACCATCACCAACATGTACTACTACCAAACATTGCCAATATTAAAGTAATACTAGCATGAAGAACATAATAACAAAGTGCAAGAAAACATAGCACGACGGTAAACACTCATCCATAAGCATAACCGAAATACCGACATCAGTAGCAAAACAATCAAACAGTTATTAAAGATTCAAGTTGGAAACCAATGCTTCTGCATGGCTATCATGCAAATGGTGGTTGTGGCTTGCCTAGGGATGAAGAAGGCTCCAGGGAGAAGTGCAGAAAGATCGCAGAAAGAATCGCCGGAAAGGGTTCTTTGTCGGAGGGGGCTGATTAGGGGCAAGGACAAAATGGTCATTTTCAGAATGTTGAAACATAGTGAAAATGGTACCAAAAGTTCGGGCTCGAAGAGACGAAGACGTGGGCGTTGGATTTACCTCAATCAGAGTTACGGTTGCGAAGTTATGAGGTGTTGAAAACTAGGGACCAATCTGTGAATAAAACTTCAACAAACAAGTCCCTGGAGGAAAAAACTGAAAGCGCCTCCGGGTGAGCACGTTTTCTGAAAAGGAATACGTATTTTGTGCTGAAATTAAAGGAAATACGCTTTCTGGAAGGGCAAGCGCATCGTATTTTATAAGAAATGAGAATACGCTTTCAGGAAAAGGAAACGTATTCCTGTGAATACGCTTCCACTTACGTGACTAGGCAGAGGCGGGGTCGGCTCACGTGCCGCTGACATGCGGGTCCCACGGGCAGTGGGGCCCGTCACTTATCCACGTCGGCTGACCGGGTCAGCGCCCTGAGCGGCTGACGAACGGGGCCCGCGCGGAGGAGGGGGTCCAGGCGCTCGTCTTCTTCCTCTGCTCGGTCTCCCCCGAGCGAGACAGAGGAGAGGCGAGGCAGGGTGACGCCGGTGGTGGCCCGGCCGGCTCCGACCACCGTTCGCCGAGGCGAGGGCACCGGCGGACGCGGGAGGGCACGCCGCACCCATCCAGAGGGCTAGCGGGCGCCGGGGAGGGGAGGAGCACGCGGGGCGGAGGTGGAAAGAGGCGGTCTCCGGCGGACATGGTCTTCGGGGCACGGCCCTAGAGGGGCTCTGGAGAAGGGGCAAGGGCACAGGGAGAGTCGCCGGAGTATGGGAAAGGCGATGGTGGTGGCTAGAGGTGGAGGAGGGCTCGGCTGCGCGCGAATTTAGGGGAGGGGCCGAGGCAACCATGGCGGCATAGGGCAGCGAGGAGAGGTTCTCCGGCTCGGCTAGTGGCTAGGCGGGGTCCTGGGAGTGAGATGAGGCCGCTGGTGAGGTCGGGGCACCTCAGGGTGGGCTTATATAGCCGCGGCAGCGAGGGGGGTGAGGTGGCACGCGCGCGGCTACTTGTCGGCGCTCCGGCGACGGGCACGCGCGGCCAAGGGTCACGGGGAGGGGCGGCAAGGCGACGAGGGAGGGAACGGACGAGTGGCAGGGCTCACGGAGACGAGGCAAAGCTCGGGGACAACAGAAGGAAGAGGACATGGCCGCGGAAGACGACGCGATCACGGGTCAGAACGGTGCGGCGACGGTGACGGCTCGGAAGAAGACGGGGGGGGGGGGGGGGGGGGGGGGAGGGCTCCAGAGGGACGGCGACTGCTCGGGGAAGGCTCTAGACATAGCTAGGCGGCGGAGGGACAAGCGCGCAACGAGGGAGAAGAAGACAGAGGTGCTAGAGCGCGAGAAACACCCTGCCAAAACGGTGGTCACCGCGCAGGCTGGCAAGGAGAAGATGCCAAGGGCTGTCGTGAGATGTCTAGCGACAAGTCCCTGCGTAGTAGAGGCTGAGGGAGGCGATGGATCATGCAGAAGTGCCAAGGAGAAGAGTGTGGCATCGTCTGAAGTTTGTTGTATCAGTTTTGGATGAGCACTGGTGATCCACAGGAACTTGGTTGGGTCATGTGGTGATGTCTGGCGTGTTTAGATAGGGAAAGACTACGATCCTGGAAAGCTTGAGGATAATTGGACAAGGATAAATCATAATTGCTTCACAACTGCATATTTGGTCCAGAATCAAGATCATGATGGTGCACTCAAATGAAGAAGCCACTTGAGCTGAAATTTGGCAAGGCAGGGTTATTTGGCCATATGAAGATGCTGCAAAAGGTTTCATACCAATTGGATAAACCAAAATGGTACTTCCTTCACAAACATTTCCACTGACCAGAAACTTGCAAAAATTCTAGAGGGAAAATGGCTAGATGAAATATGCCCAGATTGGGTGGAGATAGGTTATATAAATAAGAGAAGGCCTAGAAAAATTTACAGCCATAATGGAGCAAGATAATATATACTTGCTTCACTAACTGAAAATTTGGACAGAACCAAAGAATTGATGCTCAGCTCACATAGATGCATTGCATGAGCTCAAATCTTGTGGAGAGCTTTTATTTGAAGACATGAAAGACCATGCAAAATTCAACTCAATTGGATTACCTGAAATCTAAAAAGTGTGTGCGCGCTCCTTGGAGAGGACGAGCGGCCGCTCGGTCACTCGCATGCATATATGTGTTTTGTCTGGTAGTCCATGTGATTACTGGCATTAAATGCGGACAGACTTGTAATATGTGAAGGACAAAATAGATCCACGTGTATTTGTTTCGGGTTTTTAAATTTTCAAAAAGCCATATCTTTCAAACCATGTGTCGGAATTCAGATCCGTCTTCACCGTTGGATTCCGCATGACGAGATCTTTGAAAATAGATCCCGCATGGGTATGTTTCGATGAAATTTTTTCGATGCCAACTTTCGTGCTATATGGTGCAACTTTAGTACTGCATTGTGCAACTTTAGTACTATATTGTGCAACTTTTTTCAAAACCAATTTTTGGATCTGCATGATTCAACTTCCATAAGGTTGTAGTCTAGCAACCATGAAAACTTTGATGTGCAATTAATCTACTGTCCCGACCAACTACCTAGTAGTCGTTGTGCAACCCTCCTCCCTATTCATGGATGCGTAGTTTTTCACTGTTGGCACACCCTACCCTCACGCCTGCAAGCAATATGTGCAACTTAGTCTAATGTTCAAGCCAACTGACTTTCAGTCAATGTGCAACTCCTTCCCCTCCTTATTTATGAACATGTATTTTCAGTTGGCGGAGGCACAGACAGAGTTGCATATAGTCTACTAGGTAGTTGGCCAGGGCAACATACGAAGTTGCATATCTCACAGGCAGGGATAGTTGAATGGTAAAGAAATGACATTCATGAGGGTAGTGAAAAGTTGCATATAAACAGAGTGCTAAAGTTGCAAATCTCACTAGTAGGTGTGGTTTGGGCCGTGTGCTAGCAAGGAAACTACACATCCATGGGGATACGAGAGAAAATTGCAAATCACTATTAGACGGTTGGCCGTGGCAGTATCCGAAATTGCACATCCACTGTTAGGCAGTGTTGACACCGGATTTTAGCATGGTACAAATGCAAATAAGATGGCCCTAAATGAAGATGTTTTCAACATGAGAAAGTTTTGCGTCGTCGAATGGAACAGCTTTGATGTTTAAGTCATCGACATCCGACCTCATCTTAGGGGCCGAAACTGTACTTCGAGTGGCAAAATTTAGTGTTCTGAGTGCTTTTCGGCCGGTTGCGCATTCAGGACTACCTCGGATGAAGGAGAACTCTAAAGGAATTGTCTTCGTCTCGTCGAGGCAATTGATTTATATATATAAATCATCTTAATCCGAGTTCATATGCAAACTTTACAGTCAATACGGTCTGGACCGTCTAGAGACCAAAATATTACGCTTGACACCACACACATGTTGATGAGTGTCTGATGCAATGCATGAGCAATACGGCCCTCAAGAAGGCCTTCAATCGAAAAACTTTCAACACGGAAAAGTTTCGTCTTGTCGAGCCGATCAATTTTCATATATAATTCATCTCAATCCGAGGTCGTATGAGGCCTGAAGAGACAAATCAAGATCAGGCTATGTTTTCAGTCGGAAAATCCGAGTGAAAAACTTACCATCCGAGTGAAAACTTGCCGATCGAGTGAAAGCTTACCATCCGAGTGAAAACTTACCGGTCGAGTGAAAGTTTTCCGTCCGAGTGAACTTATTATCATCCGAGTGAAAATATTACCATCGGAATGAAAACTTGCCGATCGAGTAAGAGATTGTCTTCCGAGTGAAAATATAATCATCCGGGTGAAAAGATTACCGTCGGAATGAAAACTTGCCGATCGAGTAAAGAGATTACCTTCCAAGTGAAAATATAGTCATCCGAGTAAAAATTGTCTTCCGAGTGAAAGATTCTAACATCCGAGTGAAAAAGTCCAGTCGGACGATCCGAGTGAATGACTCTAATCCGAGTGGATGAGCTCGAATCCGAGTGAAACTGAACATGTGCCCGAAAGTTTATAAAGATGACCTCGGATGGAGAAGTGTTCAATACGGAAGTTGTGCGTATCGTCAAAACGATAAACTTTTGTTTTGGAGTCATCATCATCAGAGATAGTATATGGCATGTAAATTTACTACGAGAGTCAGACAATCCAGTCTGCTACAAGACCGAGTCCGACTGGAAGGTAAAGATGACCTCGTAAATTATTCAAGATAGTCTTGTTTGGAAAAGTGATCAACACAAGAGTTGTTCGTCTCGTCAAAGCGCAAAAATTTCATATTTGGGTCGTCTCGATCGGAGGTCATATGGAGGCTCTACCGCCCACGCAAGGAGGAAGACAGAAGTTGGGCCAGATTCAGATTGAATCCGAGTTGGAATAGAACTAGGACTCTAGAACGTGAATTGATGTAAATTTTTTGTAAGGAAAGCCTAGATGAATCCTTTACTTGTACGGGAAGTCCAGCCGCCTCTTATATATGTTGGGGTGACGGCCGATTGAACAACACCAATCGAACCAATCAATCTATTACAATTTTGTGTTCATCTATCTTTATCCCCTACCCTTGTATCTTTCTTTCTCGTTCTTTGTTCGTTCTTCGCGTTGAAGGGTAACGATCCACGAGGCTCTAGGGCGAGCGAATCGACCTAGGGCAGCCCATAGCCGCCGCACTCCCTGACGGGGTCCCTCCCGGGCGTGTGGGGTTTCGGGTCTTCAAAAGCGCCCGCCGACTGTCCTGCGTATCGCGTTGTCGGTCGGGTCTCCTTCGACTTGAGCTGCGGTGCATCACCCCCGGCGCCGAGGGTACACGGTGACGTGTTCGTGTGTCAACAGGCAGTTGGCCGATGCGGCAAATAGTGAAGCACATCCACGGGCAGGAAAAAGTTGCACATCAACTACTATGCAGTTGGTCTAGGCAACAAACGAAGTTCACATCTCATTGGAAGGAGTTAGTTTGGGGGTGAAGATACCATCATTGAAAACTGCGCGTTTACGGTATAGGAGAAAAGTTGCACATCCCTGTCAGGTAGTTGCACACCGAAGGCTAGGCAGTTGCACAAAACGGAGAGAAAATTTCACACAAAATTTTTCATCAAAACATACCCATGCGGGATCTAGTTTCGAAGAGCACGCCGCATGAGTTCCAAAAGTGAAAACGGATCTTAATTTCGATGCGTGGTTTCAAAGTTACGATTTTTTAAAAATTTGACAACCCGAATTAAATGTGTTCACGTCTGTTCACATGGGTCCTTTGCAATTACTTTTTATTATCCTGTTCAAACATGTTCACCCATATTCACTTTTCCTAATATAGATTAGGGGGACACATTATTCCTTTTTTAGCCGGCCACTGCGGAGCGCTAGCGGGCAACCGGCCACCCACTAGATGCGTCCATTGGATTAACCTATCTAGTACTTTCTTCACAACCAATTCCCTTAGACAGGAACTTTCAAAAATTGCTCAGGAATATTTACTAGGCAAATTAAGTTGAAATTTGTCATGAGGGAATTATTTGGACATGAAAAGACGTCCAAGAAGTTTGGAGTCAATTGGGCAAAGATAAATGGCACTTGCTTCACAATCTGCCATTCAGGACAGAATAGAAAAAGAATTATTTGAGGATGATGGGAAACATGGCCAATGAAATATTTTGCCACATTTGAGAAAGATATGACCCAAACAATTTATGAGAATTATTTGGGAATTTTAGGAGTGATGGAAATATAGGTTGCTTCACAACCTAGGGCAGATAGGGTTATTCCTTTAATAGAAAAGGGAAATATTCCCAAGCAAAAGAATATTGGGGTTGGCCTAGGACGAAAATGGCAAGGTCTAGGGAAGGATTTGGGTATGACAAGCCACTCTGGAAGCAAAGAAGAGTTCGTCTTCTTCAGTTTCCAGACCACATAGCCACGGAAAAATAAATCTCAGGCACAAACCTCAGAAAAACAAAAGAAAAAGAAAGGGCCAAAAATCAGGCTGTGACAAACCTTCCCCCCTTAAAGAAATCTCGTCCGCGAGATTTGGTTGCTCAGGGGACAAGTATGCATATACTGACTTAAGGAAACCGTTTCCAACTCGGGTATCCTTTTTCCTTTCTTTATTGTTCCCATTAAATCCTTCATCTGACTTACTTGACTGGCTTTGGGGTGGTTTGCTTCACTGTATCCATATCCTGACAGAGCTTATCTCACTTTTTTTCTGCTTATACTGGCTCCAATTCTGCTCATATCTGCTGACTTATCTGAGATTTACCATGTCTGAAATATATGCCTGTCTCAAAAATCCGAGAGTGATTTCCGATTGCTGTGTCTGTACTGAAAACTGTCCATGAATTGGTGATCAGATTTTTCTTGATGCACACCCAAGCTCTGACTCCTTGCATTGGGTTCCTCCACTTAACTGCAGGTCCTTCGGGTTCCAAACAGTGAGGTGAGGCATAACCGCTTTCCTAACAGATTCTGACTTATCACAGGAATTTCTGAATCCGGCTGACTGGCTCCACTGTCTTGAGTCTCAGATTCCTACCAAATATTTGATTGTCGCCTGTCGTGGCCAGCATAAGGGGTATGACCTTATCTGATAATATCCTCATCCAAGACTGACGGTGGTTCAAAATTGAGTAGACCCCTTAGGTGAATCTCCATGGTGATCCATACTAACTCAGACTGTCCGGATATCTGCACCATGTCGGTCTTGCAACCATTTTCATATCTGCACCACTGATCTTGCTCCCTCTTTATTGCTTTCTTGATCTGGATCCTTGGTTGAAAGAGCGAGTTCATATTGCTCCTTCGTGTGACCATAGGTTCTGTCGGGTGCAACATTCTGACAGACGTTCTTATCCTCATTTCCTGACATGGTAGCATTGTTCAAATTGCCGGTTCATCACCTCTCAAGTTCTGACCGTAGAAAAATGATCATCCGAACCCTTGCAAGAAACCGACAAATAAATCAGTAGCCACCAGAATGGTCTTTACAACTCAGATCTGGGACATTACTGAGATAACTCAACCACGGCTCAGGACATCTGAAAAGCAGCTCAGCGCATGAGACCGGGTCGATAAGAAGAAAGTGGCATCTCCCTAAACTAGCCAAAAGCAGCTATAGGGCTACTGTCATAAAAAGAAACTCAACAGCTGTATGAGACGGCCAAAAAGCAGCTCAGAACTCATGACAGTCATTGAAGAGAGAAATAAAAATCGGCATCCACCCCGATGGCCAAAAACAGCTCAGAACACAGGCGTGGTGCCGTTACCAAAGAAAAGAAGACAAAGGCTCATCAGTATCATATTCCAGGTTCACCGGTACTTGTACAGAGCTCAGTGTTGTCGTCAATCCTCATAGTCCTTTGTCACACTGAGGTGTATATCTGGCTTCCTTCACATATATCTGAGAATCTGATTCCCGAGGCAGACTTGTGTTCTGACTGATTCTTGCTTCTGACCAACTGTTGCGGATCTGATTCTGACATCTTCTATCAATTCACAATGTACTATCTTGCACCAGTGCCGTACTGAGGACGATTGGATGGCTTATGCTGAAAACCATCGAGAGTATCTTGCTGAGGAAGACTGGGTTTTGTGCTGAAACAGGAATTGCTGGACCATCCTCCTTTCTGAGTATGTGGCACATCCTTGCTTTCTTCCAGGCATATCATGTTTCAAAATCATCCTCCACGAAGAATCAAACCTTGTATCTGAACCATACCTTTGACTGAAATTGCACTGTTGGTCTTGCACATAGCTTATCTGATCATTTCTGTCATGAAGAGTGCACATCGAGGCAAACTTGATTATCCATATTGTTGTAAGGAGTGCACGCTGATGCAAACATGATACTGACTGTCCATCCAGGATTTCTTTCGCATTCAGACAAGATATTCCAATTTCACTGCAGTCTGCTGATAATTCCATTTTGTTTAGCTGGGCTTCCAAATATTTGAACTCCTTGCTGACTCTTCAGGTCCGGTGTCGGTTGACGAGCAACTTTAATAAGGGGAAAAATTTGTAACACCGAAGGCCCAAAGAAAGAAACAAAAGAAACGACGAAAACAAAAGCACACAAGCATACAGATAATATAAATAATCAAGCAACATCACATATTACTGCTACTCACACAATAATATGCATGCATACCTAAGCACACAAATCTCACGGAAACTCCGGTATTGCGGTCTACTATGCTGTGGCGGTGTGCATGAAAGTGAATCACGTGTGGAAGGAGTTGGTGTAACCAAGGCTACACCAAGCGCTGGCTGAACACCGGTTGGATCTGGATGGATACGGAGGCGAGGACGGACTTGGCGATCATGTAGCGAGACACAAGGTCACGACCACGTCATCATCAAGCGTACGAAGGGGAACCATACATGTCCAAAGAATGGAATGACAGGGCAATATAGTGGAGGAAAAGCAAGGCTTGATGGCATTGCCCTTCTCCGATAACAGGTATCAGTAAGGATTGCCAAAGGGACGAGATGTATGGCACAATTCGGGATAGAGGCATGGCTATCACCTAAATAATACGGGTGGGTGGCGGAAAGATATCGATGCGATACCTGAGCATAACTCCCGCAAATGGTGTCTGGAACACTTGGTACCAGGGCATCACTCTGTTGGGACAGAGATGACGCCAAACACCGAAGAGCAGGCATGCAAAGAAGGAGGGTGCAGGTAGTGGATCGAAACCGATACCATGTACACTCACAAGATTAACCGTTAGCGACAAGATAATAATCTATATGCATGCTATGCAACAAACAAATGCAGCAATCAAGTGCAACAAACCAACGGGGCTCTATACTACCGCATTCTAACATTCGCGCGGGCTAGGGCATCCTACAGCCAGACCTGCTCTGATACCAAGCCTGTGGCACCCCGGCTCAGAGAAACCGGAACGCCCCGTATTCCAGCCCAGAGATCAAGGAGAAGACTTCTGGAATACGGCACTGCTTAGCATAGAACAAACCAGCTCTTTATTGCAAGCTATATTGGGTACAAGGGGATTACATCGGCACGACGACACTACGCCTGCCACGGTTGCTCTATGCAAGCAGTAGAACAACTCGACGCAGTGGAATGACTACAGGTAGCGGAACAACAACGACGGTGATGAACTCCACTCCGCAGGGACTCTGGCTGGGACGCTTATCCTAGCGCGCAAACAAGGGATCCACGGCAAACAAGCAATCATATCCGGCATGACCTGCAAACTGGCATGACACGCCAGGTCAGTACATGGAATGTACTTGCAAGCTCACAGCAACCAAAGCAATCAAGACAAACAATAGCATGGCAATTACAGGTTAAGACGGATTAACAAGATACTATCAGATCAATCATAGCATGAACAAGATGATACAGCTAGAACAATACGAGCATGGCATAAACATATGAACATGATGAGACTAGCATGCAAACATGATGAAACTATCATGCATCAATTTACTCTGCTCGGGTTATCTTGTAACCATCACCTGCGCAAACTTACCATCACGGACATCACACGATCATCTCAGGATCCAATCAAGCTTGGTATTAACAATACCGTAGTGATCATTCATGACCACAAGGAGCTTGATCTTTACCCTTGACTCTCGCATAACACCACAAGTATCCAACAAGTCGGTATTCACGATACCACAGTGATCCTCTTACGATCACATAAATATCAACCAACTTCTTTCATCATCGAACCGGGGTTGTTATTAAGCACATTATTATTACTGTTGACCCATAGTGTGACCAACTACGAACTGGGCCCATATCCGCGGGCGCGGCTATCGATAGATTTAACACACACTCTCTGCAGAGGTTAGCACATTGTACCCACACCACGGAACCCTGGCCTCGCACTCCCATTCGGGTGGACCAAAGTGTTCCGACAAAACCGTCCTACTGCCATGACACCCTCCCGGCCACTCCGACCAACTCCCCTTTGGGCTAAGTCCTGGGTGGCCCCATGCCTACCAAAGGCACCAATGGCCACTGTCGTGGCAAAACGGTCCCAAATGGGGACAAGGATCCATACTCAACAACGGGCACACAAGGCATATGCCGTCCTACCTGATCAGGGTAGCGCCCGCGCATAACCTTCCCTCGCGGGAGGCACCGGCGAGAGGCATGACAATAGACCCAGTTAGGACCCCCCCATAGGGTAAGCGTGGTTGCACTGGTCAGATCGATATGGTGGCACCATGACTCAGCCAACAGTTGCTGAAGTTAAATTTAATCCGGTTAAACTTGAATGCAATATGCTGAGTCATGATAAAAATAACATGATGCAACTACAATGCATGAACATGATATCAAACATACGCATGGGGGTGCATCATAATCAACGAGCATAGCAACAACATGTAACCATTTATCCAGAAGAGCATGGCATACTGACGAGCATGAATATCACAACTAGCACACTACCCATAGAATGACATGACCAGTAGCATCGATAATAAATACCATGCAATAACATAACGATAAAACTACCATGCAAGTATTTAATCAACTGGATGCAAAGAAACATGCATAACGGTGGTACTCGGGACAGACGATAGTCATGCACCAAAGACCATCACCAACATGTACTACTACCAAACATTGCCAATATTAAAGTAATAGTAGCATGAAGAACATAATAACAGAGTGCAAGAAAACATAGCAAGACGGTAAACATTGATCCATAAGCATAACCGAAATACCGACAGCAGTAGCAAAACAATCAAACAGTTATTAAAGATTCAAGTTGGAAACCAATGCTTCTGCATGGCTAACATGCTAATTGTGTTTGTGGCTTGCCTGGGGATGAAGAAGGCTCCGGGGAGAAGTGCAGAAAGATCGCGGAAAGAATCACTGGAAAGGGTTCTCTCTGGGAGGGGGCTGATTAGGGGCAAGGACAAAATGGTCATTTACAGAATGTTAAAACATAGTGAAAATGATACCAAAAGTTCGGGCTCGCAGAGACGAAGACGTGGGCGTTGGATTCACCTCAATCAGAGTTACGGTTGCGGAGTTATGAGGTGTTGAACACCAGGGACCAATCTGTGAATAAAACTTCAACAAACAAGTCCCTGGAGGAAAAAACTGAAAGCGCCTTAGGCTTAGTACGTTTTCTGAAAAGGAAAACGTATTCAAGCTGAAGTTAAAGGAAATACGCTTTCCTGAAGGGAAAGCGTATGCAGTTTATGAGAACGTGGAATACGCTTTCGGGAAACGGAAACGTATTACTGTTAATACGCTTCCACTTACGTGACTAGGCAGAGGCGGGGTCGGCTCGCGTGCCGCTGACGTGCGGGTCCCACTTGCAGTGGGGCCCGTCACTTGTCCATGTCGGCTGATCGGGTCAGCGCCCTGAGCGGCTGACGAACGGGGCCCGCGCGGAGGAGGGGGTCCAGGCGCTCGTCTTCTTCCTCTGCTCGGTCTCCCCCGAGCGAGACAGAGGAGAGGTGAGGCAGGGCGATGCCATTGGTGGCCCGGCCGGCTCCGACCACCGTTGGCCGAGGCGAGGGCATCGGCGGACGCGGGAGGGCACGCCGCACCCATACAGAGGGCTAGCGGGCGCCGGGGAGGGGAGGAGCACGCGGGGCGGAGGTGGACGGAGGCGGGCTCCGGCGGACGTGGTCTTCAGGGCACGACCCTAGAGGGGCTCCGGCGAAGGGAAAAGGGCACGGGGAGAGTCGCCGGAGTATGGGCAAGGCGATGGTGGTGGCTAGAGGTGGAGGAGGGCTCGGCTGCGCGCGAATTAAGGGAAGGGGCCGAGGGAACCATGGCGGCATAGGGCAGCGAGGAGAGGTTCTCCGGCTCGGCTAGTGGCTAGGCGGGGTCCTGGGAGTGAGGTGAGGCCGCTGGTGAGGTCGGGGCACCTCGGGGTGGGCTTATATAGCCGGGGCAGCGAGGGGGGTGAGGTGGCACGCGCGCGGCTACGTGTCCGCGCTCCGGCGACGGGCACGCGCGGCCAAGGGTCACGGGGAGGGGCTGCAAGGCTACAAGGGAGGGAACGGACGAGTGGAAGGGCTCATGGAGACGAGGCAAAGCTCTGGGACAAGAGAAGGAAGAGGACATGGCCGCGGAAGACGACGCGGTCACGGGTCAGAACGGTGCGGCGACGGTGACGGCTCACCGGGGAAGAAGACGGGGGAGAAAGGGCTCCAGAGGGACGGAGACTGCTCGGGGAAGGCTCTAGACATAGCTAGGCGGCTGAGGGACAAGCGCGCAACGAGGGAGAAGAAGACAGAGGTGCTAGAGCGCGAGAAACACCCTGCCAAAACGGTGGTCACCGCGCAGGCTGGCAAGGAGAAGATGCCAAGGGCTGTCGTGAGATGTCTAGCGACAAGTCCCTGCGTAGTAGAGGCCGAGGGAGGCGATGGATCATGCAGAAGTGCCAAGGAGAAGAGTGTGGCATCGTCTGAAGTTTGTTGTATCAGTTTTGGATGAGCACTGGTGATCCACAGGAACTTGGTTGGGTCAAATGGTGATGTCTGGCGTGTTTAGATAGGGAAAGACTACGGTCCTGGAAAGTTTGAGGATAATTGGACCAGGATAAATCATAGTTGCTTCACAACTGCATATTTGGTCCAGAAGCAAGATCATGATGGTGCACTCAAATGGAGAAGCCACTTGAGCTGCAATTTGGCAAGGCAGGGTTATTTGGCCATATGAAGATGCTGAAAAAGGTTTCATATCAATTGGATAAACCAAAATGGTACTTCCTACACAAACATTTCCACTGACCAGAAACTTGCAAACATTCTAGAGGGAAAATGGCTAGATTAAATATTCCCAGATTGGGTGGAGATAGGTTATATGAATAAGATAAGGCCTAGAAAAATTTACAGCCATAATGGAGCAAGATAAAATATACTTGCTTCACTAACTAAAAATTTGGACAGAACCAAAAAATTGATGCTCAGCTCACATGGATGTATTTCATGAGCTCAAATCTTGTGGAGAGCTTTTATTTGATGACATGAAAGACCATGAAAAAATTCAACTCGATTGTATTAACCTAGCTAGTACTTCCTTCACAACCAATTCCCTTAGACAGGAACTTTGAAAAATTGCTCAGGAATATTTACTAGGCAAATTAAGTTGAAATTTGTCATGAGGCAATTATTTGGACATGAAAAGATGTCCAAGAAGTTTGGATTCAATTGGGCAAAGATAAATGGCACTTGCTTCACAATCTGCCATTCAGGACAGAATATGAAAAGAATTATTTGAGGATGATGGGAAACATGGCCAATGAAATATTTTGCCACATTTGAGAAAGATATGACCCAAACAATTTATGAGAATTATTTGGGAATTTTAGGAGTGATGGAAATATAGGTTGCTTCACAACCTAGGGCAGATATGGTTATTCTTTTAATAGAAAAAGGAAATATTCCCAAGCAAAAGAATATTGGGGTTGGCCTAGGATGAAAATGGCAAGGTCTAGGGAAGGATTTGGGTATGACAAGCCACTCTAGAAGCAAAGAAAAGTTCATCTTCTTCAGTTTCCAGACCACATAGCCACGGAAAAAGAAATCTCAGGCAAAAACCTCAAAAAGAAAAAGAAAAAGAAAGGGCCAAAAATCAGGCTGTGACATTGATGAAGCTTAGGGCCGCCGGGTCCGGCAACACCCATTGTGTGCCGGCTTCCGGAAGCCGGATCACCGCACCCCAGTTTGAGAGGGAAACCGAGGCGTCCGCGGAGTCTAGAAGGGGAAGGGACGCGCCACCCGCGGCCCGAAGTGGCCGCCATCTAGTGAGCAGGGGCCGGCGAGGCCCTACCAGATCACGTGCGCGATGGGACGCAACAGTGGGCTGGGCCCCGCCACGCCGCGCCCTCGGCCCACGCATGGGGGTTTATTGTAGCCGCCGCAGACGGTTGCACTTCTTGGGGTAATTAAGTCATGGGGAAATGTGCCCACATAAGGCAGGGAAGTGGAAAAGTGGGCGCAGCCGATCCCACTTCCCCACGTCTCTGTCGTGGTCATAAAAACGGAGGGAGGGGGCGGCAGAAATACTCAAGCGCGCACCCCTCGTCTTGCTCTTCTTCTCCTCCTCTAACTCTCGATCCCATCCTCGCCGTAACGCTCCGCCACCACCAAGCAGCGCACCGCCGCCGCTCCGCAGCGCTTAGCTGTTGTCTTGACTTCCTGCGCGCCGTCGCACTTCTCTCCCCCAGCCACCTCCGCTAATGGCGCGGCTCAAGGGGTCATGGGAGAGTTTCGAGACCACGGAGGGCGATATCCAATATCTGCGTGACACCAAGTGGCCGCCGCCGGCGACGGAGGTGGCCGCGCACATGTCGGGCGACGAGGCGGTTCCGCAAACGGAGGGGACCGAGCGCGTGGTCTTCTTCTCTCACTTCAAGCGCGGGTTCGGCCTCTGTGCGAGCGATTCCTTCCGCTCCTTCTTGGATTTCTTCGGGCTGCAGCCGCACCACTTGGGCGCAAATACGGTGCCCCAGCTCTCTGGCTTTGTCACCCTATGAGAGGGCTACCTGGGCATCGAGCCCAGCATCGATCTCTGGGTCTTCTTGTTATTTTTGAAGCAGCAAGGGAGGGTGGCCGGGGCGATGTCTGCTTGTGGGGCTGCCGTCGTCTCGGCTCGGCCGCATGGAGTGTGCCCCAAGAAACTCACGTTCTTAGAGGACAGTCTTAATCTTAATCAGCGGTCGCATGTTGAATTGTCAAAATTTGGGCTTTTGCCTCCGTCAAATGCACCCATGGACTTACCGGAATCCTCATCGGCGGCGAGCCTTCGTGCCCCGTCCAAGGAATGGAATGGCATTATTGGGAAAGATTCCAGCTTGCAAGGAATGGAGCAATCTACGTCCCCTAATCCAGTCTTGCCTCATAATTTGGTCTTCGGCCATTTTCAATCATGCAGTAATGAGATTATTGATCATGTCTCAATCAAGGGCAATATTAAAAGTTCCAAGGCATTTTTTAAGCGGACTTCTTGGGATTCCATTCCACAGTTCATGCTCAGACACATTTTGGACCAACGAATTTTTGGATATTCTAATGAGAAAATTGCAGCTAGGTGGAATATCCTCTCGGTCCCTCCTTCGGGTTTCATTTATGATAAACTGAATTTGTGCTCCCGATGTAATGACATTGGGCATCTGGCTATTAACTGCCAGGGGGATTATTGTGACATTTGTTTTGATCGGCCTTGCTCCTGTTCTGAGCCACCTAGGCCCATTAATGTTGCAGCTTCTCTTCCTACAAAAACTCAATCGTCTAATCAAGAACATGAAGTCCAAGTGCCCACTATGGTATGCTCATACTGTGCCTCCACGACCCACTTATTTTTTGGTTGCCCAGTTAATTTTAGATGTTGCAGCTGTGGGCTTTTGGGACATCTCAAACATGCTTGTAGGGACCCCCAAGCGGCGCGTTTTACTTGGGAACCAAAAAATCTTCAAAATTTGGTAACCCAGATGAAGGATCAGGTTTCAAATGGCAAGAATTATGAGCTATATCGAAAAGCAAACAGGATCAATCGTGATTTGGTCAGCCCAGAATTTACTAATGGCCTGCGGAGTAACGGCATACCTACCAATCTAAGCACAAACCACGACACAACTACTCAGGCCGTTCAAAGGGCATCTTCAGGATGATCTAGACACGTGGATAGATCTCACCGACAGCATAGACCGCTCCACCAAAGGGTCTGGGTGGCCAAAACAACCAGAGCGCTCGACGATACACATTCCGCCTCGCTCTCTATGATCTCCTCTGCTACCATCTCGAAATCTCCTGCTAGAGCATCCATGGCGAACTTTCCTCTCAATGTCATCCCCTACATCCCCCACGGGATGACGGTCGATCTCGGACCAGCAGATCGGAAGGTGTGGGATGACATGGTGGTTAATCCAGTCCCGCCTCTCCGCCATGATTTTCTTGCCATTGCTGAGGCTAATCGGTTTGTCCCATTCCACCGCAAGGCTGAGATGTGTCACATCGTTCAAGGTTTGTAGCATGAATCCCACTTTTTCCCATTGAAGTTGAAGATCATCTGTTGGGCATTAGCATATTTTGTTTTGTTGATTCTGCGGTGAGGGATGTTGTGGTTGGTACTATGTTTGAGTTAGATGAAGATGAAGTAAAGGAACACACTGTCGTTTCTTTCATCCCACGTGATGCAGCTCTCAACATGAGACTCACCACTTTTGGTCCAGAGATTTGGCTGCTCTATGTAGGATTCCCCTATGACTACCAAACACGGCACTATATGCACAAATCTGTTCATTAGTTTAGTAGCCTAGTTGACTGGAACAATACAAGGGAAGATAGACATTTTATCCTCATCAAGGTACGGGTGATTCATCTGCGTTTGGTGCCGAAGAGCTTGGTTATCAGGCAACTGGGCGGAGCACGCTACTGCTGGATAGTCGTAGTCACAATCCTCCGTAGTGCAGACTAGAATGCACACATTCATGATGTGCCACCTGCTGGAGAAGACCCCCACCTGCTAATGGCATTCCTCATCCACTTCATGGAGATGGCCTGAATGCTGAGCAACAGTATCAACAACAACTTCATAATTGGATAGCTCAAAATGTTGCAGCAGGAGCTGTGGCTCAAGCGAATGATGATGATGTTGTGGTGGATGATGGAGATGAAATTTGGTTCCAGCCTGCCTGGGGTGAATGGCCTCCCTATCCTCCTCCAATGCTCTATAACTTTCAGCAATGGCTGGCTGCTGAAGGCCTGCAAGTGTAGGATGGAATTCTACCACCAAACAACTCCATTGACGTTCCATCTGCTGCTTGGAACGACTCTATCTCGGCTCATAGTAGTTCTGACTCAAGTGCTACACTTTCAGATTCTTATGTTCTGGTCCCTGCTAACTGCTACCTCTTGAGCTTGCGTTGGTTTTTCCCTTGAAGAGGAAAGGGTGATGCAGCAAAGTAGCATAAGTATTTCCCTCAGTTTTTGAGAACCAAGGTATCAATCCAGTAGGAGACTACACACAAGTCGCCTCATACCTACACAAACAAATAAGAACCTTGCAACCAACGCGATAAAGGGGTCGTCAGTCCCTTCACGGCCACTTGCAAAAGTGAGATCTGATAGAGATAATAAGATAAATATTTTTGGTATTTTTATGATATAGTTTGGAAAGTAAAGATTGCAAAATAAACGGCGACAGAAATTGGCTAGTTGACGGGAAAATACTATGATGGAAAATAGACCCGGGGGCCATAGGTTTCACTAGTGGCTTCTCTCAAGATAGCATAAGTATTACGGTGGGTGAACAAATTACTGTCGAGCAATTGATAGAAAAGTGCATAATTATGAGAATATCTAGGCATGATCATGTATATAGGCATCACGTCCGCGACAAGTAGACCGAAACGATTCTGCATCTACTACTATTACTCCACACATCGACCGCTATCCATCATGCATCTAGAGTATTAAGTTCATAAGAACACAGTAACGCATTAGGCAAGATGACATGATGTAGAGGGATAAACTCAAGCAATATGATATAAACCCCATCTTTTTATCCTCGATGGCAACAATACAATACGTGCCTTGCTGCCTCTGCTGTCACTGGGAAAGGACACCGCAACATTGAACCCAAAGCTAAGTACTTCTCCCATTGCAAGAAAGATCAATCTAGTAGGCCAAACCAAACTGATAATTCGAAGAGACTTGCAAAGATAAAATATCATACATAAAAGAATTCAGAGGAGATTCAAATATTGTTCATAGATAATCTTGATCATAAACCCACAATTCATCAGATCTCGACAAACACACCGCAAAAAGAGTTACATCGAATATATCTCCAAGAAGATCGAGGAGAACTTTGTATTGAGATCCAAAGAGAGAGAAGAAGCCATCTAGCTAATAACTATGGACCGGAAGGTCTGTGGTAAACTACTCACACATCATCGGAGAGGCCATGGTGTTGATGTAGAAGCCTTCCATGATCGATTCCCCCTCCGGCGGAGCGCCGGAAAAGGCCCCAAGATGGGATCTCACGGGTACAGAAGGTTGCGGCAGTGGAAATAAGGTTTCGTGGTGCTCCTGGATGTTTTCGGGGTATATGGGTATATATAGGAGGAAGAAGTAGGTCGGTGGAGCTGCGAGGGGCCCACGAGGGTGGGGGCGCGCCCAGGGGGGCAGGCGCGCCTCCTCGCTTCTTTCTTGACGTCCACTCCAAGTCCCCTGGATCATGTTTGTTCCAAAAATAACTCTCCCGAAGGTTTCATTCCGTTTGGATTCCGTTTGATATTCCTTTTCTGCGAAACACTGAAATAGGCAAAAAAACAGCAATTTGCATTGGGCCTTCGGTTAGTAGGTTAGTCCCAAAAATAATATAAAAGTGCTTAGTAAAGCCCATTAAACATTCAAAACAGATAATATAATAGCATGGAACAATAAAAAATTATAGATACATTGGAGACGTATCACTAACCTGATGAGTAGGCTTTGGGCAGGCTCCAGCTCTGGATCGATTCCTACTGCCTATCAATCTATAGATATTGTTCCAGCTACAGGTACACAGCCACAAAAATCCATGATTGTCAATGTTTCAATTACTGCTGCAGGTCTGCATCTTGATATGACTCCACATGGCAATATGGTTTCCTCTCTGCTTCTGAATGAATGTATCCCTGTCATGCGCCTAAACTCTTTTCTAGAAAGTACAATGAGACCTTTCCTTGTTTCTTTTGGTCCTTGGAGCCATGGTTATGGTTTCAGAAATGACAGTGTTCAGCTTCAGTTTGAGATTTCTGAAAACAATGGAGTGTTGACAATTGACTTTGCTACAAAGTCGGTCAGGATGACACCTCGCTCTTCTATGGTCATTGAAGAGATACATGAAGGAATTAGTGAGGGTTTAGTGAAGGACACCTTCAGTGCTGATCCTATTAAGGTTGTAACTACTCCTCCTCTGCTATCTGCTCGGAGACACCTTAACCTGAAGTTGTCAACTCTGATGCTATTGTTCCTAACGCTACTCTGCAGGATCATAGTATGCAAATTATAATGTATAATCCTTCTGTATCTGATGGCCCCGGTGCTTCTGCTGAAGAGGCTGACACTATTGGCCGTAAGGGGAAAGTTGTGGCTCCTGAATGTGTTACTTCTCTGCACCGTAGCACTCGCAAGAACAAGTACGATGGGTTCCGTATCCCCATGACCACGGACAACAAGCCCAGGTTATCTAAAGTGAAGCCAAGAATTGTTCCTTCTGCCACATCATCTCTCAGTATCGAGGAGCACACCATTGAAGAAGCAATTCCTCCACCAACGTCCATCCAGGCGATCCAACAGGTCGGCATCAACCTCTGCGCAATCCCGACTTCTGAACTTATTGAAGAAGCTCTTCTGGCCCCCAAGGATGCTTGTGTTGGGAATCGTTGCATGGAAACAAAAAATTTATACGCACACACAATGATCTATCCATGAAGATGCATAGCAACGAGGGGGAGAGTGTGTCTACGTACCCTCGTAGACCATAAGTGGAAGCGTTTCACAACGCGGTTGATGCAGTTGAACTTTCTTCGCGCTCCACCGATCGAGTACCGAACGTACGACACCTCCGAGTTCTGCACACGTTCAGCTCGGTGACATCCCTCGCCTTCTTGATTCAGCAAGGTGTCGAGGTAGTAGATGAGTTCCGTCAGCATGACAGCATGGTGAAGGTGATGGTGAAGTGATCCGCGCAGGGCTTCGCCTAAGCACCGCAAGAATATGACCGGGGGTGTAAACTGTGGAGGGGGGCGCCGCACACGGCTAACAATTGATGTTGTGTGTTCTAGGCGCCCACCTCCCCACATATATATAGGTGGGAGGGGAGGAGAGGTAGCCAGGGGGTGCCCCAAGTAGGATCCGAATCCTACTTGGGGTTTCCCTAAGTGGCGCCCGCCCTTTCCTTTTTCCACCGGAGAAGAAAGGAAGGGGGCCCGAACCCCCCCCCCACCCCCTTTTCCTTCTCCAATTCGGACAGATGCCAAGGGGGGCGCCACCCCTTGTGGGCTGGTGTGCTCCCCTCTTATGGCCCATATGGCCCATATACCTCCCCTGGGGGTTCCGGTAACCCCTCCGGTACTCCGATAAATATCCGATACACTCCGGAACACTTCCGGTGTCCGAATAATATCGTCCTATGTATCAATATTTACCTCTCGACCATTTTGAGACTCCTCGTCATGTCCGTGATCTCATTCGGGACTCCGAACGACATTCAGTCACAAAATCACATAACTCATATAATACAATATCGTCATCAAACGTTAAGCGTGCGGACCCTACGGGTTCGAGAACTATGTAGACAAGACCGAGACACCTCTTCGGTCAACAACCAATAGCAGAACCTGGATGCTCATATTGGCTCCTACATATTCTACGAAGATCTTTATCGGTCGAACCGTTATGACAACATACGTTATTCCCTTTGTCCATCGGTATGTTACTTGCCCGGGATTCGATCGTCGGTATCTACATACCTAGTTCAATCTCGGTATCGATAAGTCTCTTTACTCGTTTGGTAATACATCATCCTGCAACTAACTCATTAGTCACTTTGCTTGCAAGGCTTCTTATGATGTGCATTACCGAGAGGGCCCAAAGATACCTCTCCGATACTCAGAGTGATAAATCCTAATCTCGATCTATGCCAACCCAACAAACACCTTCAGAGATACCTGTAGAGCATATTTATAATCACCCAGTTAGTTGTGACGTTTGATACCACACAAGGTATTCCTCCGGTATCCGGGAGTTGCATAATCTCATAGTCAAAGGAATATGTATTTGACATGAAGAAAGCAATAGCAATAAAACTGAACGATCAATATGCTAAGCTAACAGATGGGTCTTGTCCATCACATCATTCTCCTAATGATGTGATCCCGTTATCAAATGACAACTCATGTCCATGGTTAGGAAACCTTAACCATCTTTGATCAACGAGCTAGTCAAGTACAGGCTCACTAGGGATATGGTGTTTGTCGATGTATTCACACATGTATTTGGGTTTCCGATCAATACAATTCTAGCATGAATAATAAACATTTATCATGAATAAGGAAATATAAATAACAATGTTATTATTGCCTCTAGGGCATATTTCCTTCAGTCTCCCACTTGCACTAGAGTCAATAATCTAGATTACATTGTAATGATTCTAACACCCATGGAGTCTTGGTGCTGATCATGTTTTGCTCATGGAATAGGCTTAGTTAACGGGTCTGCCACATTCAGATCCGTATGTATTTTGTAAATCTCTATGTCTCCCTCCTTGACTTGATCACGGATGGAGTTGAAGCGTCTCTTGATGTGTTTGGTTCTTTTGTGAAATCTGGATTCCTTTGCCAAGGCAATTGCTCCAGTATTGTCACAAAAGATTTTCATTGGACCCGATGCACTAGGTATTACACCTATATCAGATATGAACTCCTTCATTTGCTGCTTCTGAAGCAGCTATGTATTCCACTTCACACGTAGATCCCGCCACGACCCTGTACTTGGAACTACACCAACTGACAGCTCCACCATTCAGTGTAAATACGTATCTGATTTGTGACATAGAGTCATCCAGATCAGTGTCAAAGCTAGAATCGACGTAACCATTTACGACGAGCTCTTTGTCACCTCCATAAACGAGAAACATATCCTTGGTCCTTTGCAGGTACTTCAGGATGTTCTTGGCCGCTGTCCAGTGATCCACTCCTAGATTACTTTGTTACCCCCTGCCAAACTTATAGCAAGGCACACATCAGGTCTGGTACACAACATAGCATACATGATAGAACCTATGGCTGAGGCATAGGGAATGACTTTCATTTTCTCTCTATCTTCTGCAGTGGTCGGGCATTGAGTCTGACTCAACTTCACACCTTGTAAATTTTAATACATGTAAGAACCCTTTCTTTGACTGATCCATTTTGAACTTCTTCAAAACTTTATCAAGGTATGTGCTTTGTGAAAGTCCTATTAAGCGTCTTGATCTATCTGTATAGATCTTGATGCCCAATATATAAGCAGCTTCACCGAGGTCTTTGATTGAAAAACTCTTATCCAAGTATCCTTTTATGCTATCCAGAAATTCTACATCATTTCCAGTCAACAATATGTCATCCACATATAATATCAGAAATGCTACAGAGCTCCCACTCACTTTCTTGTAAATACAGGCTTCTCCGAAAGTCTATATAAAAGCATATGCTTTGACCACCTCATCAAAGCGTATATTCCAACTTTGAGATGCTTGCACCAGTCCATAGATGGATCGCTGGAGGTTGCACGCTTTGTTAGCACCTTTAGGATCGACAAAACCTTCTGGTTGCATCATATACAACTCTTCTTTAAGAAATCCATTAAGGAATGCAGTTTCGACGTCCATTTGCCAGATTTCATAATCATAAAATGCGGCAATTGCTAACTTGATTTGGACAGACTTAAGCATCGCTACGGGTGAGAAAATCTCATCGTAGTCAACTCCTTGAACTTGTCGAAAACCTTTTGCGACAAGTCAAGCTTTGTAGACAGTAACATTACCATCAGCGTCAGTCTTCTTCTTGAAGATCCATTTATTCTCAATGGCTCACCAATCATCGCGCAAGTCCATCAAAGTCCATACTTTGTTCTCATACATGGATCCTATCTCAGATTTCATGGCCTCAAGCCATTTATCAGAATCTGGGCTCATTATAGCTTCTTCATAGTTCGTAGGTTCATCATGGTCTAGTAACCTGACTTCCAGAACAGGATTACCGTACCACTCTGGTGCAGAACATACTCTGTTCGACCTACGAGGTCCAGTAGTAACTTGATCTGAAGTTTCATGATCATCATCATTAGCTTCCTCTCTAGTGTGTGTAGGCATCATGGGAACGAATTTCTCTGATGTACTACTTTCCAAATTGAGAGAAGGTACAATTACCTCATCAAGTTCTACTTTCCTCCCACTCACTTCTTTCGAGAGAAACTCCTTCTCAAGAAAGTTTCCATTCTTGGCAACAAATATCTTGCCTTCGGATTTTTGGTAGAAGGTGTACCCAATTGTTTCCTTAGGGTATCCTATGAAGACGCACTTCTCCGATTTGGGTTCGAGCTTATCAGGCTGAAGCCTTTTGACATAAGTGTCGCAACCCCAAACTTTAAGAAAGGACAGCTAAGGTTTCTTGCCAAACCACAGTTCATAAGATGTCGTCTCAACAGATTTAGACAATGCCCTATTTAACGTGAATGCAGTTGTCTCTAATGCATAACCCCAATATGATAGTTGTAAATTGGTAAGAGACATCATAGATCACACCATATCTAAAAAGTACGGTTACGACGTTCGGACACACCATTGCGCTGTGGTGTTCCAGGTGGCGTGAGTTGTGAAACTATTCCACATTGTTTTAAATGAAGGCCGAACTCGTAACTCAAATATTCACCTCCGCGATCAGATCGTAGAAACTTTATTTTCTTGTTACGATGATTCTCCACTTCACTCTGAAATTCTTTGAACTTTTCAAATGTTTCAGACTTGTGTTTCATTAAGTAGATATACCCATATCTGCTCAAATCATCTGTGAAGGTCACAAAATAACGATACCCGCCGCAAGACTCAACACTCATCGGACCGCATACATTGGTATGTATTATTTCCGGTAAGTCATTAGCTCGCTCCGTTGTTCCAGAGAACGGAGTTTTAGTCATCTTGCCCATGAGGCATGGTTTGCAAGTATCAAATGATTCATAATCAAGTGATTCCAAAAGCCCATCTGCATGGAGTTTCTTCATGCGCTTTACACCAATATGATCTCAACGGCAGTGCCACAAATATGTTGCACTATCATTATCAACTTTGCATCTTTTGGCATCAATATTATGAATATGTGTATCACCACAATCGAGATTTAATAAAAGGGACAATTGCATTTTTACCCCTAGTTGGTTTCTACCCACGGGTTTTGCCCTTACTTTTCGAGCTTGCTCAGTTTTGCCCTTACTTTTTCCGTCATGGTCCCTCGAATGCCCTTTGACCGTTTGACCAAAACTTTGAAAATTCATAACTAATTCATATGAACTCAGAAAGATGAAAATAAGATATCAAAATGTTCAAATAAACATTACCTTTATGTGCATATCGTTTGCATTCAGGACAAAAGCACCCTTTAAACTACCTGAGGTAATTAATGTTATTAACATTATTAAAAATAAAAAGGTATAAACAATATTTTTTACATGAATAAAAATTACATGCAAATGTAGGTGATGTTTTCTGAACATCCAGATATCTTATTTGCATTTTTCTGAGTTCGTATCGTCTGGTTAAGAATGTTCTAACGACTTTGACCATTATTTGGAAACTTCATAACAAGTTGATACGAACTCAGAAAAATGCAAATAAGATATCAGGATGTTCAGAAAACATCACCTACAGTTGCATGTAATTTTTATTCATGAAAAAAAATATTGTTTATACCTTTTTATTTTTAATAATGTTAATAACATTAATTACCTCAGGTAGTTTAAGGGTGCTTTTGTCCTGAATGCAAATGATATGCACATAAAGGTAATGTTTATCTAAACATTTTGATATCTTATTTGCATTTTTCTGAGTTCATATGAATTAGTTATGAATTTTCAAAGTTTTGGTCAAACGGTCAAAGGGCATTCGAGGGACCTCGACGGAAAAAGTAAGGGCAAAACTGAGCAAGCTCGAAAAGTAAGGGCAAAACCCGTGGGTAGGAACCAACTAGGGGTAAAAATGCAATTGTCCCTTAATAAAAATAGACCACTCTTCAAGGGTGCATGACCATAAAAGATATTACTCATATAAGTAGAACAACCACTATTCTCTGATTTAAATGAATAACCGTCTCACAATAAACAAGATCCAGATATAATGTTCATGCTCAATATAATGTTCATGCTCAACGCTGGCACCAAATAACAATTATTCAGGTCTAAAACTAATCCCGAAGGTAGATGTAGAGGTAGCGTGCCCACGGCGATCACATCGACCTTGGAACCATTCCCGACGCGCATCGTCACCTCGTCCTTAGCCAGTCTTTGTTTAATCCATAGCCTCTGTTTCGAGTTACAAATATGAGCAACCGATCCAGTACCAAATACCCAGGCGCTACTATGAGCATTAGTAAGGTACACATCAATAACATGTATATCAAATATACCTTTGTTTACTTTGCCATCCTTCTTATCCGCCAAATACTTGGGGCAGTTCCGCTTCCAGTGACCAGTCCCTTTGCAGTAGAAGCACTTAGTTTCAGGCTTGGGTCTAGCTTCGGGATTCTTCCCGGGAGTGGCAACTTGCTTGCCATTCTTCTTGAACTTCCCCTTCTTTCGCTTGCCCTTTTGCTTGAAACTAGTGGTCTTGTTAACCATCAACACTTGATGCTCCTTCTTGATTTCTACCTCCGCAACTTTGAGGATTGCAAAGAGCTCGAGAATTGTCTTGTCCATCACTGCATATTATAGTTCATCACAAAGCCTTTCTAGCTTGGTGGCAGTGATTGAAGAACTCTGTCAATAACACTATCATCTAGAAGATTAACTCCCAGCTGAGTCAAGTGATTATGATACCCACACATTTTGAGTATGTGTTCACTGACAGAACTGTTCTCCTCCATCTTGCAGCTATAGAACTTGTTGGAGACTTCATATCTCTCAACTCAGCCATTTGGTTGAAATATTAACTTCAACTCCTGGAACATCTCATATAGTCCATGACGTTCAAAACGTCTTTGAAGTCCTGATTCTAAGCCATAAAGCATGGCACACTGAACTATCGAGTAGTCATCAGATCGAGCTTGGCAGACGTTCATAACATCAGCATCTGCTCCTGCAACAGGCCTTTCACCTAGCGGTGCATCAAGGACATAATTCTTCTGTGCAACAATGAGGATAATCCTCAAGTTACGTACCCAGTCCGTGTAGTTGCTACCATCATCTTTCAACTTAGCTTTCTCTAGGAACGCATTAAAATTCAAGGGAACGGTAGCACAGGCCATTGATCTACAACATAGATATGCAAAAACTAGCATGACTAAGTTCATGATAAATTAAGTTCAATTAATCAAATTACTTAAGAACTCCCACTTAGATAGACATCCCTCTAGTCATCTAAATAATACGTGATCCAAATCAACTAAACCATGTCCGATCATCACGTGAGATGGAGTAGTCATCAATGGTGAACGTCTCTATGTTTATCATATCTACTATATGATTCACGTTCGACCTTTCGGTCTGAGGCCATGTTTGTACATGCCAGGCTCGTCAAGTTTAACCTGAGTATTCCGCATGTGCAAAACTGTCTTGCACCTGTTGTATGTGAACGTAGAGTCTATCACACCCGATCAACACGTGGTGTCTCAACACGACGAACTGTCGCGACAGTGCATACTCAGGGAGAACACTTTTACCTTGAAATTTAGTTAAGGGATCATCTTATAATGCTACCGCCGTACTAAGCAAAATAAGATCCATAAAAGGTAAACATCACATGCAATCTAAATATGTGACATGATATGGCCATCATCATCTTGTGCTTTTGATCTCCATCTCCAAAGCATCGTCATGATCTCCATTGTCACCGGCTCGACACCTTGATCTCCATCGTAGCGTCGTGGTCGTCTCGCCAACTATTGCTTCTATAACTATCGCTAACGCATAGTGACAAAGTAAAGCACTTACATGGTGTTTGCATTTCATACAATAAAGAGACAACCACAAGGCTCTTGCCGGTTGCCGATAACTTTTACAAAACATGATCATATCATACAAAGACGTATATCACATTATGTCTTGACCATATCACATCACAACATGCCCTGCAAAAACAAGTTAGACGTCCTCTACTTTGTTGTTACAAGTTTTACGAGGCTGCGATGGGCTTCTAGCAAGAACCGTTCTTACCTACACATCAAACCACAACGGTGTTTCGTCAAGTTTGTTGTTTTAACCTTCTTCAAGGACTGGCCGTAGTCAAATTTGATTCAACTAAATTAGGAGAAACAGACACCCGCCATCCACCTTTATGCAAAACTAGTTGCATGTCTGTCGGTGGAACCAGTCTCATGTGCGTGGACATGTAAGGTTGGTCCGGGCAGCTTCATCCCACAATACCGCCGAATCAAAATAAGACGTTGGTGGTAAGTAGCATGACTATCACCGCCCACAACTCTTTGTGTTCTACTCGTGCATATCATCTACGCATAGACCTAGCTCATGATGCCACTGTTAGGAATCGTTGCATGGAAAACAAAAAAATTATACGCACATGCAATGATCTATCCATGGAGATGCATAGCAACGAGGGGGAGAGTGTGTGCACGTACCCTCGTAGACCGTAAGTGGAAGCATTTCACAAAGCGGTTGATGTAGTCGAACTTTCTTCGCACTCCATCGATCGAGTACCGAACGTACGACACCTCCAAGTTCTGCACACGTTCAGCTCGGTGATGTCCCTTGCCTTCTTGATCCAGCAAGGTGTCTGATACGTCTCCAACATATCTATAATTTATGAAGTATTCATGCTATTATATTATCATTCTTGGATGTTTTACAATCATTTTATAGCAACTTTATATCATTTTTTGGGTCTAACCTATTGACCCAGTGCCCAGTGCCAGTTGCTGTGTTTTGCTTGTTTTTTACATTGCAGGAAATCAATATCAAACGGAGTCCAAACACCGTGAAACTTTTTGGAGATTTTTTATGGACTAGAACACCCAGGATGGGCCAGAGCAGCATCTGGGGGTGCCCCAAGGGGGGCACAACCCACCAGGGCGTGCCTGGGGGCCGAAGCGCGCCCAGGTGGGTTGTGCCCACCTCGTTGGCCTCCTGCACCCCCTCTTTACCCTATAAATTCACAAATATTCTGAAAACCCTCGGGGTTAACCTAGATCAGGAGTTCCGCCGCCGCAGGCCTCTGTAGCCACCTAAAACCAATCTAGACCCCGTTCCGGCACCCTGCCGGAGGGGGGAATCATCTCCGATGGCCATCTTCATCATCCCGGCGGCCACCATGATGAGGAGGGAGTAGTCCACCCTCGGGGCTGAGGGTTTGTACCAGTAGCTATGTGTTTAATCTCTCTTCTCATGTTCTTGAGAAGTCACGATCTTGATGTATCACGGGCTTTGTTAATATAGTCGGATCATATGGTGTTTTCCCCTCTCTATCTTGTTCTGATGAATTGAGTTTTTCCCTTTGAGATTTTGTTGTTATCGGATTGAATACTTTTATGGATTTGAGAGCACTTGATATATGTCTTGCAATTGAATACTCGTGGTGACAATGGGGTATCATATTGATTCACTTGATATATGTTTTGCCACTCAACTCACGGATTCCCGAGGTGACATTGGGGTAATCTATGCATAGGGGTTGATGCACGTTCTTGTCTTTGTTTCTCCGGTAGAAATCTTGGGGCACTCTTTGAAGTTCTTTGTGTTGTGTTGAGTATTATGAATATGAATTTGCTTTGGTGTTATTTTAGTATGAACTCTAGGATAGATCGAACGGAAAGAATAGCTTTGTGTTATTTTAGTACGGACTCTTGAATAGATCAAATGGAAAGAATAGCTTTGAGGTGGTTTCGTATCCTACAAACAACTTATTCTTATGTTCTCCGCTAGATAGGAACTTTGGAGTGATTCTTCGTTGCACGTTGAGGGACGGTTATATGATCCAATTATATTAGCACTGTTGAAAGTACGGACCATAGGCCTCATTTTCAAGCATTGCAATACCGTTTTTGTGCCCGTTTACTATTTTCTACCTTGTTGTTTTTATTTATTCAGATTATAAAATATATTTCTACCATCAATATTACACTTTTATCACCATCTCTTCACCGAACTAGTGCACCTATACAATTTGCCATTGTATTGGGTGTGTTGGGACACAAGAGATTTCTTGTATTTTGTTGCAGGGTTGTTTCAGAGAGACCATCTTCATCCTACGCCTCCCACGGATTTATAAACCTTAGGTCATCCACTTGAGGGAAAATTGCTACTGTCCTACAGAACTCTACGCTTGGAGGCCCAACACGAGTCTACAAGAATAAAGTTGCGTAGTAGACATCAAGCTCTTTTCTGGCGCCGTTGCCGGGGAGGTGAGTGCATGAAGGTATATCTTTAGATCTTGCAATTGAATCTTTTAGTTTCTTGTTTTATCACTAGTTTGGTTTATAAAAGAAAACTACATAAAAATGGAATTGAGGTTGCATCATATTATTGATTATCTTTATAATATCTTTCTTGAAAATGATGGAAAGGAAAATTGTGCTCTATTGATAGAAGAAGAGTTCTATAGAATGTTTGGTATAAATGATGAGCATGATTGCAATATTGTTAGTATGAATTCTTTGAATATCCATGACGCTAATGTTATGCAAAACCATAAGCTTGGGGATGCTATGTTTGATGAAGATGATATTTTTAGTCCGCCAAGATTTGATGTGCAAATTTGTTATAATGATTGCATGCCTCCTATTTATGATGACTATAATGATGAAAGTGGATTCGGAGAGGTCATGACTTTATTTAATGATGAATCTACCATTTTGGATGAGGCTTCAATTGACTATGATAACAAAGTTGCTATCTATGATAATTATGGTGATGACATGTATGCTATAAAGAATAATGATAACCATGAAACTTGTCATCATGATTTTAATTTTCACTCTCTTGATAGTTTTTTTGTTGAGTTTGCTCCCACTACTATTGATGAGCAGAAATTTGTTTATGTGGAGAGTAATAAGTTTTCTATTTTTTTGTGTCATGAAAACAATGCTTTATGTGATGGTTATATTTTTGAATTTCTTTATGATGCTACTGAAAATTATTATGAGGGAGGAACTTATGCTTGTAGGAATTGCAATAATATCAAGTTTCCTCTCTATGTGTTCAAAGTTTTGAAGTTATGCTTGTTTTGCCTTCCTATGCTAGTTGATTATTGTTCTCATAAGTTGTTTGCTCACAAAATCCCTATGCATAGGAAGTGGGTTAGACCTAAATGTGCTAGTCATATGCTTCATGATACTCTCTTCATGTTTCAATTCTTATCTTTTATGCGAGCGTCATTGAAATCATCATGCCTAGCTAAAAAGACATTAAAGAAAAGCGCTTGTTGGGAGACAACCCAACACTTTTGCCTACTGTTTTTGTGTGTTCACATGATTAAGCTACTGTAGTAATCATGTTTTATTGCTTTTGTTTCAATAAAGTGCCAAGTAAAGCCTTTGGGATAGTGTGGATGACTTGAATCTGTGCAAAAACAGAAACTTTTGCTTCCAGAAACATATTTTTTTAAATTCACTGGAGAATCTAAAATTCTGAATTTTTTACAGATGATTTATATATAAATTGTATACGTGGTCCTAATTTTTCAGAATTTTTGGAGTTGCATAAGTATGACTAATATTCAGATCTTTATGTACTGTTCTATTTTTGACAGATTCTGTTTTCAATGCATAGTTTGCTTGTTTTCTAGTTTCTATGGCTTATATTGCTCAATATAAATTGTGGAAATGAAATTCTACATTAGGCATTGCGTAAATTATGAATCTTTTCTTTGACAGTACCAAAGTGAATGGTTAGTCTTTATCATACTAACCCATCTCACGAAGTTCCGTTAAGTTTTGTGTGATTGAAGTTTTCAAGTTTTGGATGAGATATCGATATGAGGAGAATAAGGAGTGACAAGACCCTAAGCTTGGGGATTCCCAAGGCACCCCAAGTTAGTATCCAAGGAAGATCCAAGCAACTAAGCTTGGGGATGCCCCGGAAGGCACCCCCTCGTTCGTCTCCAACATTATCGGTAACCTCACTTGGAGCTATGTTTTCATTCGTCACATGATATGTGTTTTGCTTGGAGCGTCAATTTATTTTGTTAGGATTTGCTTGCTGTTATTTATAATAATGTTTTGCATATTTTATTTCAATAAAAGTGGCAATGATAGCCTTTACTATGCTTATTTTGCAAGCCTACATGTTGCTGTTTGAAAAACAGAAAGTTTATCGCTGTTGCAAAAATTCCCTAGAAAAGACAGAATGTGATAAAATGTTGAAACTTTTTGCAAATTAAGCTCTGATAAATTTTCTAAAGTGTGGTAATTTTTTCAGAATTTTTTGAGTTTAAGAAGTATTGATACTCTTGCATTCTTTACAGACTGTACTGTTTTGGCAGATTGCTGTTATGTTTGCATATATTTGCTTGTTTAATTATTCTATTTGAGGATATGAGTGTTAAATATGCAGAGGTATTAGGTATGCAATGTTGAATAATATTTTTTGTGATTTGCTACAGTAGAGAATGATAAGGCTTTTGCATTGGTTTATACTAACTTATCTCACGAGTTCTTGTTGAGTTTTGTGTGGATGAAGTTTTTAAGATTTAGGGAAACCGTGATATGAGAAGAATTAAGGTGATACAAAAGCTCAAGCTTGGGGATGCCCAAGGCACCCCAAGATAATATTTCAAGAAGTCTCAAGCATCTAAGCTTGGGGATGCCCCGGTAGGCATCCCACCTTTCTTCATGAACAACTATCGGTTAGTATCGGTTGAGCCTAAGTTTTTGCTTCTTCACATGAGTTGTGCTATTCTTAGAATGTCATTTTATTTTGTTTTTGCTTTCTGTTTTAATAAAAAAAATACTTAGATCTGAATTTTTTTAAATAGAATAGAGTCCTCAAGTAGTTGCCAGGGAGGCTATGTAAGCGGCATTCACATCCCGTCAATGAAGCTCTTTCCTATGGATTTGCTCTAGTGCTTCACTTATATCTTTTTGAGCACGGTGTGCTTTAATATTTTTGAAGAAATTATCTCTTGCTTCACTTAAATTAATTTGAGATAAAGAAATATTATGCTCATGATCTTCATTTATATCATTTTGGAGTAGCCTGTCATTTACTCTTGTGCTTCACTTATACCCTATGAGTAAATTGTTGAATAAATTGAATGTCATGAAGTTGAAATCATATCATGCGTAGTGGTAGCTTCACATTGGATTTAGAAAGTGAAATCATTTGAGGCTTGACAATCACAATATTGGCCATACAAGCAATTCACGAATAATTAGTATAGGGAAGAGAACCTTCACATGCAAATACACTATCTTGGAAATCGTTTGTGATTGTGAGCCCCCACCAAAATATTATATGCCAAAATTGTTGATGTTGGACAAGGAAGACAACGTAATGATTTATGTTTGTTCATATTCACATAGAAGTTATATTGTCATAGATCCTTTAACCAATAGAGCAACCTGGATGCTCATATTGGCTCCTACATATTATACGAATATCTTTATCGGTCGAACCGTTATGACAACATACGTTATTCCCTTTGTCCATTGGTATGTTACTTGCCCGAGATTCGATTGTCGGTATCTACATACCTAGTTCAATCTCGTTACCGGCAAGTCTCTTTACTCATTCTGTAATACATCATCCCGCAACTAACTCATTAGTCACTTTGCTTGCAAGGCTTCTTATGATGTGCATTACCGAGAGGGCCCAGAGATACCTCTCTGATACTCAGAGTGGCAAATCCTATTCTCGATCTATGCCAAACCAACAAACACTTTCGGAGATACCTTCAGAGCATCTTTATAATCACCCAATTACATTGTGACGTTTGATAGCACACAAGGTATTCCTCCGGTATCCGGGAGTTGCATAATCTCATAGTCGAAGGAATATTTATTTGACATGAAGAAAGCAATAGCAATAAAACTCAACGATCAATTTGCTAAGCTAACGGATGGGTCTTGTCCATCACATCATTCTCCTAATGATGTGATCCCGTTATCAAATGACAACTCATGTCCATGGTTAGGAAACCTTAACCATCTTTGATCAACGAGCTAGTCAAGTAGAGGCTCACTAGGGACATAGTGTTTGTCTATGTATTCACACATGTATTTTGGTTTCCGATCAATACAATTCTAGCATGAATAGTAAACATTTATCATGAATAAGGAAATATAAAATAACAACTTTATTATTGTCTCTAGGGCATATTTCCTTTAGCTGGGCCCTATTCTTCAGCTTAATCCTTTATCTCATTATGCCGCTTTTGGTTAATTGGAATGTTTTATGTTGGAAGGTCTGTGGCTTAAACTCTGGCGATAAACAACTAGCTCTCTCTAATGCCATCACCTCTAGTGGATGTGCTGTTATTTGCCTGCAGGAAACTAAAAAAACCTTGTTTGATTTATCTTTTATCAATTCCTGCTGTCCTCATCGCTTTGATCAATTTGCGTTTGTGCTGTCTAGAGGTGCTTCTGGTGGTATAATCACTATTTGGAATAGTTCTTTGTTCTCTCCTGATGTAATTGCTACTGAAGAATTTGCCTTAGTTACTCGATTCAAATCAACCCAATCTACACAATGCTGGACCTTAGTTAATGTATATGGGCCATGTCAAGGAGAGCAATGTGATAACTTCATAAATTGGCTCTTTAACTTAAACATTCCCAATGATGAAGATTGGCTACTACTTGGTGATTTTAATTTCATCCGTGCCCAGACAACCGTAACAAGCCAGGTGGTAATATACCAGATATGATCACATTCAATGATTTCATACGCTCTCAATGTCTGATTGAACTGCCTATCAAGGGAAGATCATATATCTGGAGCAATATGCAATTGGACCCTCTCCTGGAACAATTAGACTGGTTCTTCACCAGCAATAATTGGACGATAACTTATCCAAAGACAACAGTAAAACCCCTTGGGAAACCAGTTTCAGACCACACCCCCTGTGTTGTAAATATGAAACAGCTATCCCCAAATCTAAGATGTTTAGGTTTGAATCGTTTTGGATACATCATTAAGGGTTCCGGGAGACTGATGAAATCCTGGTTGAAGCAAGTCCAGTCTGACAATACTACCAAGGTGATTTGTAGAAAGCTCAAAAATCTACAGAGAGATCTCAAATTATGGAGCAAGAGCATCTCAAAACTCTCTGTGGCCATAGATAATTCCAACAGATCCTTAAATGAAATTAATGAACTGGAAAATAGAAGCTGCCTAACTATTCCTGAGACAAACTTCCATCAAATTCTTAAAACTCATTTACTTAAGCCGTTGTCTTATCAACAATGGTATTGGAAGAAGAGATGCACTATTCGACAGGTAAAGTTCGGGGATGAAAACTCTAAAGTTTTTCAAGCGATGGCTTCTGAAAGATACATGAAGAACAATATTGCGTCCTTAATGACCGGTGATGGGACTTGTGTTGAAGATCATGCAGGCAAAGAATCCATCATTTTTCACACTTATAAGGAACGCCTGGGATCCTCTTCACGCATACTATGAAGTTTGACCTTGCAAGAATAATTAAAAATGTGTGGATGTTGATCAACTCACTGTCCCCTTTTCAAAAGAGGAAGTTGACAATGTCATAAGAACTATGCCTGCAGACAGAGCCCCAGGCCGTGATGGATTTATAGGGGGTTTTCTAAAATCTTGCTAGCCAATCATCAAGGAGGATTTTTACAATTTGTGCAATAAATTTTTTGAGGGTAATTTGAACTTAGAAAGCATTAATGATAGTTTCATAAATCTGGTCCCAAAAATTAATTCTCCAGCCACGATTAATGACTTTAGACCAATAACTCTGCTGAACTGTTGCTTGAAGGTGATCACCAAAATCCTTGCGAACAGACTCCAACGTGTAATTCTAAAACTTGTTCATTGTACCCAATATGGTTTCATCAAAGGTCGTTCGATCCAGGATTGCCTAGCTTGGGCCTTTGAGTACATACACTAGTGCAAAACCTCCAAAAAGAGATAGTGCTCCTAAAACTAGATTTTGTGAAGGCCTTCGACACCATTGAGCATGAAGCGATGATCGAAATTATGAGAAATATGGGTTTTAATGATAAGTGGCTTAATTGGATTGACTGTAAATTTTAGCTCTGGCAAATCATCTATGCTGCTTAATGGGACCCTGGGACGAAAATTCAATTGTAAATGTGGTGTGAGACAGGGGGATCCTCTCTCGTCTCTCATATTTGTTCCTGCAGCAGATCTTCTCCAAGCAGCCATTAATGATGCCATTGCTAGAGATCTCATAAAGCTACCCTTCCCACATCCACAACAAATGGATTATCCAGTGATATAGTACGCTAATGATACGATCTTGATCCTACCTGCCTGCCCAGATCAAGCAATGACCATCAGGAACATCTTAAATGACTTTGCAGATTCAATTGGACTGAAAATTAATTTCCTCAAGTCAACAACTATGCCCATCAACTGTGACACAGAAAAGTGTGAAAACCTGGCACGAATCTTTGGATGTGTCATAGGAAAAATGCCATTCACTTATCTTGGCCCCCCTGGAACCGCGAGACCCACCGCTCAAGACTTGATACCTCTGGTCTGCAGCGTTGAACGCCGGTTATCGGCCACACTCAATATGATTTCTTATGGGGGCAAGTTATCCCTTCTCAACTCGGTGATTACTTATGTCATAATCTTTGCATTATGCACGCTGAGACTTCCAGCAAAAATTGTGGAATTATTAGACAAAATGCGTAGAAAATGCCTATGGATTAAGAAACATATCAGGGAGATAAGTGCAATTCCCTTGCATCATGGTACTTGGTGTGTAGACCTAAGGAAAGCGGAGGTCTGGGCGTTCTCAATCTGAAAACTCAAGGAGATGCACTTTTACTTAAGTACCTACACAAGTTCTACAATCGTCATGATCTCCCGTGGGTTCATCTGATCTGGTCCACGTACTACACTTCAAAAATACCGCATGCAACAGACAACTGTGTATCTTTCTGGTGGCGAGACATCATGAAGCTCATGCCAATTTATAGAGGGATCTCCAGAGCACAGGTTTCCAATGGCACCGATATTTTATTCTGGAAGGACCATTGGACAAGTAACATACTGGCGGATTCTTTTCCACGTGCTTTCTCTTATGCGCTAAATGAAGATTTGTCTGTGCAAAGCTTCCTAACTGCCACATCTCTTGGCTCGATGTTCCACCTTCCTCTCTCCAGCAAGGCATATGATGAGGTGAGAGATCTGCAATTTGAGATGGCAAGCATCACTCTAAATGAATCACAAGACCGATGGACTTACAATTGGGGCTCTGCAGAATACTCTGCACATAGGTATTACACCTACTACTTCCGAGACATGCATGCCCATGACACATTCAAATGGATTTGGAAATCAAAGGCCACTATGAAAATAAAGGTTTTTGGATGGTTACTACTTGTTGATCATTTAAACACCCGCAATATCCTCAAAAGAAGGCACTATAATATAGGAGACGGCCATAACTGCTTACTATGTGATACACCAAATGAAGAAACGTTGGAGCATTTGTTTTTTGAATGTCAGTTCAGTTGCCAGTGCTGGGCCACCCTCAACATAGTTTGGGCATCAGGAACGACGAGGTTACAAAAAGTACTGGATGCCAGACATAGTTGGAACCGGCCTCTATTCATGGAAACCTTTCTACTGGCAGCTTGGAGTATCTGGAAGGAGAGGAATAATAAACACTTCAGGAAAATCAATCCATCAAAAGAGTCTTGGCTTCAAAGATTCAAGGAAGATCTTTCACTCCTTACTCATATGGGAGAAACACAAAGAAATTATCACTTCTATTCTAGCATCCATACTGTAGTTTTGTTCCCTACCCCAACAAATGGGGATGTAAAAAAAGACTTGTAAATATGCTTTATTCTTTAATTTAATTCACAGTAGGAGGTTCTCCTACTGTTCAAGGTTCAAAAAAAAATTTGTCGCTCGAGGACTCTGCCAAGAAGTGGCTGAACTTGTTCTTCTACATTCGCAGCCTCGGCGCAGACCGCATCAACTTGCCGCCGTTCGCCGATGTGACGCCGCAGGCCAAGACCAACTGGAGCTACTTCCCGAAGAAGCCGACGTAGGAGGTGCGGAACCTGAGCAACCGGGTTGCGGAGATGGCGGAGCGCGAGGGACTCACGGGAACGGATCTTATTGCCGCCTTCATCGTGTGCCGGGTGCTGCCACTGCAGCACCGGGCACATATCATTGGCCAGATGGGGGACCGGCGGCACCCTACCCGGATGTCATCCACCGGGTTGGTGCCGGAGCAGGTCCTCGACCTGGTCAACAGCATCTCCAAGGCCGGGATGGTTGCTGACTGGCGCTTTGGGAATTCGCCCTACAACCACGCGAACCCGGCGCCGGCGGTGAGTCCTTGGTCCCCGTTTTTTGCAATGTCTCAGCTTCTTCTCCGTCCCGATGCGATGAAGGAGGTGCTGCTGAACGCCGTCGAACAAATGCGTGATGGAACAAGGGCGCATGTACTGGTCGTCCGGCAAGCCGACTCGGAGGAGGCGGAGTCCTTCACCGGGAACTCGGAGACGACCGGCGAGCAGCCAGCGGGCACCGAAACCGGCGCGACACGCCGTGCGGGTAAGTCTTCGCATCCAGAGCTCTTGCGAGACTGGCCGGAGGATGACGAGGAGGTCTTGACGCACGTTGGTGGTGCAGCGCCGACCGGGGGAGGAGACGGCGGCGTCAACCCCCAAGACGGTTGAAGAAGGCGGCCGATGCTGGGGCCGGGTCATCCCGCGGGTTGGCTGCGGCAAGCCGGACGCACGGGAAGGATGCGGTGCCGCCGAAGCCGGCGGCATAACGAACTGTGGAAGCGTCGCTCGTGCACGGCAAGACCGCCGTCAAGACTAGTAGACCGACTCCTGCCTCCATCTACTACTATTGCTCCACCCATCGACTGTTATCCATCATGCATCTAGGGTATTAAGTTAATAAAAACAGAGTAACGCCTTAAGCAAAATGACATGATGTAGACAAAGTAAATCCAAGCAATATGAATAAACCCATCGTTTTATCCTTAATGGCAACAATAATAATACGTGTTTGTTCCCTTTTTGTCACTTGGATCGAGCACCGCAAGATTGAACTCATCACAAAGCACCTCCCCATTCCAAGATAAATCAATCTAGTTGGCCAAACCAAATAGATAGATCGGATAGAAATACAAAGCTATAACAATCATGCATAAATAAGTTCAGAGAAGACTCAAATATTTCTCATGAATATTCAGATCATAAACCCACAATTCATCGGATCCTAACAAACACACCGCAAAAGAAGATTACACCGGATAGAACTCCAAAAAGATCGAGGAGAACATGGTATTGAAGATCAAAGAGAGAGAAGAAGCCATCTAACTACTAGCTATGGACCCGTAGGTATGTGGTAAACTACTCACGCATCATCGGAAGCGCAGCAAGGTTGATGTAGAAGCCCTCCGTGATCGATTCCCCCTCTGGCAGAGTACCGGAAAAGGCCTTCAGATGGGACCGCGGAAGAACAGAAGCTCGCAGTGGCGGAAAAACTGTTTTGGGTGGCTCTCTGGTATATTGGGAATATTTGAGAATTTATATAGGCGGAATTAGGTCAAGAAGTGCCACGAGTGGCCCACAAGCCCGGGGATGCGCCTAGCGAGCTTTTTCGCTCCCTCGTGGCTCTTCTAGTCTTATCCCGAACCTTCCAGGGTCTCTCTTGTCCATAAAAAAATTGCCAAAAAGTTCCGTAGAGTTTGGACCCCGTTTGGTACTGATTTCCTGAAAAGCCAAAAACAAGCAAAAAACAGCAATTGGCACTGGCACTAGGTTAATAGGTTAGTCCCAAAAAAGATATATAATTGCATGTACAACATCCAAGATTGATACTATAATAGCATAGAACAATAAAAAATATAGATACGTTGGAGACATACCAAGCACCCCAATCTTAGTTCCTGCTCGTCCTCGAGTAGCTAAATGATAAAAATAGAATTTTTGATGTAGGATGCTACCTAACATGTTCATCATGTAATCTTTCTTTTATGGTATGAATATTAAGATTTGAATGATTCAAAGCAATAGTCTACAATTTGATATAAAGACATCAATACTCAGGCATACTAACAAACAATCATGTGTTTCGAAATAAAAATGTTAAAGAACGTTATCCCTACAAAATGATATAGCCTTGTCATGCTCCATCTTCTTAACACAAAGTATTTATCATGCGCAACCCCGATGACAATCCGAGCAATTGCTTCACACTTTTTAACGCGCTTCAGCTTTTTCAACCCCGACGCAATACATGAGCGCAAGCCATAGATATAGCACTATGGGTGGAATAGAATGCGATGGTAGAGATTAATAAGGGAAGTCAAAAAGGAAGATAGTCTCACATCGACACGGCTAATCAACAGGCTATGGAGATGCCCATCAATTGATGTCAATGCGAGGAGTAGGGATTGACATGCAACGGATGCACTAAGAGGTATAAGTGTATGAAACCTCAAACTAAGTGGATGTGCATCCAACTTGCTTGCTCATGAAGACCTCGGGCATTTGGGTAAGCCCATCATCGGAATATACAAGCCAAGTTCTATAATGAAATTTTTAGTAGTATATGAAAGTGACAACATAGGAGACTCTATATATGAAGAACATGGTGCTACTTTGAAACATAAGTGTGGAAAAGGATAGTAACATTGTCCCTTCTCTCTTTTTCTCTCATTTTTTATTGGGCTCTTTTTGGCTTCTTCTTTTCTTTTTTTATTTCCTCACTGGGACAATGCTCTAATAATGATGATCATCACACTTCTATTTACTTACAAGTCAATATTACAACTCGATACTAGAACAAAATATGAATCTATATGAATTCCTCTGGCAGTGTACTAGGATGTGCAATGATCTAGCGTAACATGTATAAAAATGAGGAATGGTGGCTGAGCCACAAATACTATGTCAGTTATATGATCATGCAAAGCAATATGACAATGATGATGTGTGTCATAATAATGGAATTGTGGAAGTTACATGGCAATATATCTCGGAATGGCTATGGAAATGCCATAATAGGTAGGTACGGTGGCTGTTTTGAGAAAGATATAAGGAGGCTTATGTGTGATAGAGCGTATCATATCCCGGGATTTGGATGCACAATGTTGAGCATCATGGAATTGTTGATGAAGAAGGGTTGATGATGACGACGGCGATGAATCCCCCTCTCCGGAACCCCGAACGAACTCCAGAACAGCCCTCCTGATGAAGAACAGGAGGCGGTGGCGGCTCTGTATCGTAAAATGAGACGAAACTTCTTTTATTTTTTTCTCCGGAAGACGGAATAGATACCTCAATGACGTATCAAAGTGCGGCATGGGGATGAAGTGGGGGCGAGGGGGCGTGGGATCTTCAGGGGGAGTGGTTGGATCATGTGATAGCACCGGAGATCCCTATTTGTTGGTTTGCGCGCAGTGATCGGGGATCGGAAGGAAACTTTCCTTCCTCGGAACGCGGGAGGGCGACAGAAAGTTTCCTTTTTTGCCAGACCCTCGAGAGCGCTACCAGACCACAGGCCACCCACTAGATGCGTCCTAGTACAAATTACAAACCTAAGCACACCCTCCATTGCACTATATTGTAAATGGGTCGGCTTACATAGATATTTTTTCACAATTTTTTCGTGATCGTTTTTGCAACTTCATGGCTTTCTCTGGTCGTTTTTTCATTTCTGTTTCCTTTTTATTTCCTTTTTTGGTTCATGTTTCCATTTTTTATTTTCTATCAAATCATGAACTTTTTTTGAAATCCATGAACCATTTCCAAATTTGCTTTTCTTTTTCCAAATTTCAGTGAACCTTTTCCATGAACTTTTCTCAAAATCGTGAAATTATTTCCAACTTTCGTGAACTATCCTCAAATTACTAAGTTTTTATCAAATCTTTATGAACTTGTTTTTCAAATTCCTGTAGTTTTTCATTTCTGTGATTTTTTTTCAAATTATAAACCTTCCAAGACATGAATTTTTTTCAAATCTTTTTACATTATTTAAAAATTGAATTTTTTTTCAAATTTATGAAGTTTTTTTCTCCAAAATTTATGAACTTCTTTTCAATATCAACGACCTTTTTATAAATCCAAGATTTTTTCAAAACCTTTGATTTTTTTCAAAATCATGAATTTTATTAAAAAAAATTGTGAATTTTTAAATATGTGAACTTTCTCAAACTCGTGAGTTCTTTTTTTTGTTTAAACAAATCCATTTTCCTACCGTTTTTACAAAAATCTATGGCTGGCCGGTCAATTGGTCAACTATCGGCCGGCCGACCATTTTCTGACGACCCAAATGCACCTTTGCGAAAGCTACCGCAGCGTGAGCCAGCCCATGGTTGCTGGCTAGTGGGCGCCGAAACTCCTAACTAACCAAGATGCGCCGATTAGGAGCTCTCCCGTATAGGAGAGTGCTATGTGACGCTTATAGCGAGACCTAGCGTGCTCTCGTGTCAGACTTCTCCCTAATTGAACTGGCCCAAGCGCGGGGGAGGCCATGATTTTTGTTTCTTTTTTATGTTTATGTTTTTTTATACTTCCAAATATTCTAAATAAATATATTACAAAAAACTATTTAAACAATAACATTTGATAAAAATGTCAAAAAAGCATTTAAAATGTGAAATATGTATAAAGAAAAATATTTCTCCAGTATACGGAAAAGTGTATAGAAAAAGTGGACAGTCTGTGTGAAAAAAGTTGATCATGTATTTAAAAAACGATAATCAAGCATTTAAAAAAACAAATATTGAAAAATGTCAATCAAGCATTTGAAAATATTAAATGTGTATATAAAAACTATTGACCATGTATTCAACAAGTGTCAAACTTCAATTTGAAAAATAATAACCAAACATTTGAAAATGTTAAAATGTGTATGGAAAACATGTTCACAATCTTTCAAAAAAAAATTAATCTTGTATTTGAAAACTCTTAATCAAGCATTTGAAAAATGTTTAAAACATGCGTAGAAAAAATGTTGACCATGTACAAAAATGTTAACCAAGCATTTGAATTTTTTTAAATGTGCATAAAGAAAATGTTTCTCATGCCTACGAAAAAGTGTATACAATAAATATATATAACATGTGTGAATAAAGTTGATCATGTATTTTTAAAAAAATTAATCAAACATTTGAAAAAAATGTTAAACAAGTTTTTGAAAAATGGTAATCAAGTATTTCAAAAATGTTAAATGTGTATAGAAAAAATACTGACCATGTATGAAAAGAATGTTAATACTGTATTTGAAAAATGTTAATCACACATTTGAAAAGGTTAAAATGTGTATAGAAAAAATCTTGAGCATGTATACAAAAAATGTCAATCTTGTATTAAAAAATGTTAGTTAAGCCTTTGAAAAATATTAAAATTTTGTATAGAAAAAATGTTTACCATATATTAAGAAAATGTTAAACTTGTATTTGAAAAACCTTAAACATCTAATTAAAAAATATTCTTGACGTATGTGAAAAATATAGATTGAAAACAAAAAGAAAAAAGGAAAACATAAAAACAATGAAAAGAAAAAGAAGAAACAAAAGAAATCAAAGTAACTAGAAAACAAAAAAGAAAACCTAATAAACAAGTGCAAAAAGAATGAAAAACAGAAAAAAGAAACAAAATGAAAACAAAAAAGGAAAAGGTAAAACCATTAAAAAGGAATGAAAAGAAAAAAACATGTGAAACCTGAGAAGGGAAAAAAGAACTAAGAAATCATGGGAAAAAGGATAGAAAAGAAAAATGAAAAAATACAGAGAAAGCCAATGGAAAACAAAAAATCATAGGAATCCTTGTGAAACAAAGTAAACCGGAAAAGAAAAAAATAGAACAAAACTGGACGAGAACCAGAGAACGACACACGACCGATCGAGCGAAAAAGAAGGGCGAGCAAAAAAGCAGGATGGCCCAGAAAGGAGAAAAAACTTCAGGGAGGCGATATAAGCGAGGTATAGCTCTCGCGCCTGTATAGGGCCTCTCTCTAGGGAGAGCAACTAACTGAGAGCTACCCCTTAAGGGAGCCCCTCAAGGGTCACTTTTGGTGGGCTAAGAGCGCGCCACTGGCGTGGTCTTAGCCGTCGCCATGTGTCGTGCGCTGGGCGCTGCCTTAGATTTTTTTTTTTGTACATGATTTTGGGTTTTAGATGGGTTTTCGGCCTTTAGGTTTTTGCCCGGCTTTTCCTAGGTTTTGGACAAAAATTCGAAGAAAAAAAATTGCGCGAAGAAGCATGTTTTTTCCTTTCGCGAGAGGCGAGGATTTGCTTCTCGTTGAGACACATGTTTGCTTTCGTGAGAGGCATAGTTGTGTCTCTCGGAAAGAGAGAAAAACACATATTGTTTTCTTCCGCGAGAGGCACAATTTTACTTCTCGTGGAGGCACAAGTTTGCTTCCACGAGACGCACAACTGTGCCTTACAAAAAGAAAAAAATGTGGTTTTTTATCCGCGAGAGGCACACATTTGCTTTGCGTGGAGGCACAGATTTGTTTCCGCAAAAGGCACATTTGTGCCTCTTGGAAAGAGAAAAAAGTGAAAAAAAACGACCATGCATCCAGTTTTTTCATTGAAACCTATTAACATGGTATCTAGTTTTTAAGATCTCGACACAAGGAATCCAACGGTGAAAACGATTTGCGATTTGAACGCGCGATCTTAGAGATAAAACACTTTGAATAAATGAATCTACGAAAATGAGAAAACTTACACTTGTGACAAGTGACGCATACGCTGTGCCTCCACATGCAATGCTCCCAGGTTAAGAAGGTGAGAGTGACCTTTGCAAAGAGTACCCCTTAATCAATGATTTTCGCTCTTTAAAGTGATGGTTTACTATGCAAACCCAGGATGAAAGCCTACATCGCTAAGAGCAAGATGTTATCAGGCATGTGACCCACTCAAAAAATCTGGCCCTGCTAGTAATCTACTAGTAGGAAATTATGAAGTCAATTTTTTGGACTTCAATATAAATCTGACATCCAATATTCAGGGTTAAAAATCCAACGCAATCAGGTACATCAGATCTTGATCGACTGCATAGCAATTAATCGCCGCAGCATGGCTATTTTCTGTTGATTTTTACGTTACATTGCAATTTTCCAGTCAAACATGGCAATTTATCTGTTTTCGCATGGCAATTTATCTATTAAATATGGTAATCAGATTTTTAGCACTAAAAATTTGACGCGGGATTTTTATTGTTTATGTTCTTTATGCGAAAACAGTCACATATTTAGTTATGTAGATTTTAAAGCAGCTCTATCTTTTTTTTGCTTACTTAACCAACTTTTCTCTGCTTTTGTAGATATTTTTTGACAATTGCTCATGAGTAATGCGGCAACCACAAACCGGGTTTTAAGAGGTTTCAGGAATACTTTCTGGCCTATGCATCAATAATGTGGTCGCCTTCTTGCGGCTCAAGAGCCGATGGGCGCCTCCCTCATCATGGCCTCCTTCATCGTGGCCTCACCGGCTCCGACAATGGGAGGAGCGCAACTGGACTAGGGACAAGGAGGAGGAGCGCCAACGTTGCCCGACATGATGGAAAGGACGGAAAGAGAAAAAAAATATCAACGGATCCCCACCGAAATTCGGCGGCGGGAGGTTGGCGGTGGCTGATGGACGTAAGGAGTGAAGGAAATATGCCCTCGAGGCAATAATAAAGTTGTTATTTTATATTCTTTATATCATGATAAATTTTTATTATTCATGCTATAATTGTATTAACCGGAAACATGATACATGTGTGAATACATAGACAAAACACCGTGTCCCTAGTAAGTCTCTACTAGACTAGCTCGTTAATCAAAGATGGTTAAGTTTCCTAACCATAGACATGTGTTGTCATTTGATGAACGGAATCACATCATTAGGAGAATGATGTGATGGACAAGACCCATCCGTTAGCTTAGCATATTGATCGTTCAGTTTTATTGATATTGCTTTCTTCATGTCATATACATATTCCTTTGACTATGAGATTATGCAACTCCCGAAGGAATACCTTGTGTGCTATCAAACGTCACAACGTAATTGGGTGATTATAAAGATGTTGTACAGGTATCTCCGAAGGTGTTTGGGGTTGGCATAAATCGAGATTAGGATTTGTCACTCCGAGTCTCCGAGAGGTATCTCTGGGCCCTCTCGGTAATACACATCATGATAAGCCTTGCAAGCAATGTGACTAATGAGTTAGTTACGAGATGATGTATTACGGAACGAGTAAAGAGACTTGCCGGTAACGAGATTGAACTAGGTATGAAGATACCGATGATCGAATCTTGGGCAAGTAACATACCGATGACAAAGGGAATAACGTATGTTGTCATTACGGCACGGCCGATAAAGATCTTCGTAGAATATGTGGGAACCAATATGAGCATCCAGGTTCCACTGTTGGTTATTGACTGGAGAGGTGTCTCGGTCATGTCTACATAGTTCTCGAACCCGTAGGGTCCGCACGCTTAATGTTAGATGGCGATTTTGTATTATATGAGTTATGTGATTTGGTGACCGAATGTTGTTCGGAGTCCCGGATGAGATCACGGACATGACGAGGAGCCTCAAAATGGTCGAGAGGCATATATTGAACGATGGTATTCGGACACCGGAAGTGTTCCGGGGGTACCGGTGCATATCGGGTCACCGAAAGGGGTTCCGGGCATCCCCTCGGCAACTACATGGGCCTTAATGGGCCAAGAGGGGGACAGACCAGCCCCTAAGGGGCTAGTGCGCCCCATGTAGGCCGAAATAAGGGGGAAGGAAAGAGGAGAAGGGAGAAAGGAAGGGGAGGGATTCGGCCTCCCCCTTCCTTCCTTCCCTCCTCCCTCCTCCCTCCTCCTTCCTTCCCCCTCCGGATGAATATGGAAGGGGGGGCGAATTGGGAGGCGCCCAAGTAGGATTCCTCCTACTTGGGGCGCCCTCTTGGCTGCCTCTCCTCCCCTCCAACCTATATATATGAGGGGGGCACTGCTAGAACACATAACATTGATTCCTAGCCGTGTGCGGCGCCCCCCCTCCCTCCACAGTTTACACCTCCGGTCATATTGTCGTAGTGCTTAGGCGAAGCCCTGCGCGGATCACTTCACCATCACCCTCACCACGCCGTCATGCTGACAAAACTCTCCCTCAACACTTTGCTGGATCAAGAGTTCGAGGGACGTCATCGAGCTGAACGTGTGCAGAACTCGAAGATGTCGTACGTTCGGTGCTTGATCGGTCGGAACGAGAAGAAGTTCAACTACATCAACCGTGTTGTCAAATGCTTCCGCTTTCGGTCTACGAGGGTACGTGGACACACTCTCCCCCTATCGTTGCTATGCATCTCCTAGATAGATCTTGCATGAGCGTAGGAATTTTTTTGAATTTGCATGCTACGTTCCCCCAACAAGGAGGGCGGCGTCGGAGTGGATGCAGCCGAGCGGGACAGATCAGTGGGCGAGAAGGGAGGCAAAAATGTTTTGCTCCATAGGTGGGTGAATGAGTATTTTACTCCTCGAGACGGCCGTGGAGTAAAAGATGTCCTCCTCTAACCATTATAAGGGATCGGTTAGAGGAGAAAAGTGAAATTTTAGTTCTCTAAACCGTTTTAAGGTATCAGTTAGAGTTGCTCTAAGTTGGTTAGCGCAACAACGCTCGTGGTGCTTCCACGGTTCACAGCCAAAATAGAACTTTTTTTTCTAGCTGGTTGCTCTCCAGTCTCTTTCATTTTTTGATTCGTTCGTTGCTCCTTCCTTTGCTTAGCAATTTTTTGCGCTCGCCCCTATGCTATCGCTGGCTCTGGAAAAAAGGCCTGGCTATTTTTTTTCTAGATTTGAAAATGTTTGTGAAATCAAAAGTATATTTGCAGATTTTGTATTAAAAAATCACAATTTTAAAAATGTTCATGTATTCATGTTTTAACAAAATTTGGAAAAGTTTAGGAAAATTTCAAAATATTCACAAATATAAAAAATCATGGATTTGATTTTTTTGTTAATTTAATTTTTTTGATGAATTTTAAAAATATTAGTGAATTTGGTAGAAGGTTTGCAAATTTTAAAAAAATTCACAAATACAAAAAAGGTCATGAATTTTAAAATTATTTTGTGGATTTTAAAATTTCACGAATTCAAAAAAATCACAAATTTTAAAAGTGCTCGTGAATTTGAAAAAGGCTGACCCATGGAAAATGACTGAACGGTTGGGGGGGGGGGGGGTGCGCGTGTTGCACACTTCTTTTCAAGAATGAAATCACTGTTTTCACCTTTATTGCAACGTCTAGCACGATTTGACCCATGTGAATTTTTTTCTTTTGGATTTGACCTTTGTGCCTAGTAATCTTCATTTGTTACTCTTGAAGATTTGGTATCTCCTAGTCGGTTGCATAGTTGAGATTTCCCATATGTTGCTTTTCCTCAAGCAAACTTTGCCATGGTTCAGATCACCTCAAGATCCATCATGAGTGATTATGCGAGTTTTAAGTAAACTTAGCTCAAGGAGACGAATGTGGCGTCGAAGTGACTTCAGAGCTAAGTGCTCAAGCATCTCTTACGAAGACATTCAGCCAACATGAGTGATGTGCTCCCCATGCTTCTCTTACACCTAAGAAAGGCCATCTTTTTCTAGGTGTTAGTAGGAAGTTCTTGCGTAGTCAAGCGTTTGTTCTCGCTGCTCAGTTGCTTGGAGCAGCAAGTTGACAAACCCTCCATTAAGAGCATCTTGCTTCCCAAGTTTTTGGCGCATCGACGACCACAAGACGTTTGTGAGGTGAGCAAGAGCTCGACAACATTGAGTCACACGAGGCAGTCATGTGTCGAGGTGTCTACGGCGTCAAACCCTAGTTAGCATAGGCGACACGTGGTAGCTATTGTTGAACACGGCGCAAGACAAAAGCGAGCAGAGGATATATGGCGCCGCCTTCATCGGCGGGTGGTCAGCGCCTCCCTTTTGGATTTGTCTGTAATACTCTGTTTCTCCAGGGTTGTAACAAAACAGACAATTCTGTCCCTCACGTATAATGTGGATTAGAGATACTGCAGGGTCGTTTTTGCAAAAAGAATAAGAAAACTCTCTGATCAACATGACCTTGGATGAAGCCATGGAGGAGCCAAAGTTAATTGTCATTATCGGTACCCCATTGCAACCACAAGTGTGGATATTAAATATAGTTACTAGCTGGACTGCAGCAACATCCGCAGAATTATAGAATAAAAAAGTCTGTCAACACTGCCGTTTCTCTAGCTAGCTAGGCTGCTTCCTCTGGACTTTCTAGGTGGCTGCTGCTGGCTGCGTAATTAAGCTAAAAAAATTTGACCTCAAAGCCTAAACCATTAACAATGAATCTCCTCACAGCCACCTTCATCCCTGCACATGGGTGGCTATGCTACTGGCATTACCATGAGATCCATCTGTACCAGTCGGTGTTATGAAAATATTTCGAATTATGCTCCCATCCTCTCAAACCATGTCTTTTGACTTAGTACAATTTTATACTAAAGATGTACTCCCTCCGTCCCAAAATTCTTGTCTTAGATGCCTAAATACGGATGTATCTAGTTACGTTTTAGTGTTAGGTACATCCATATCTAGACAAATTTAAGACAAGAATTTTGAAACGGAGGGAATATTAAATTAAAGATACTTATTTTGAGACAGAGGAAGTACTACTTATTAGTCCCAGGAATTGTTACTCTCAAGTGACCATCTATGAATTCTGCGTCGAAATGTTCAGAGGTCAAGAAGGTAAGATCTTGCCTTCTTCTCCATGCGAGGGAAATATTGACAACCTTGATGCATTATCGTAAAACACCCTGAAAAACAAACTCTTAAAGGCTCCTTCTTCCCTATCGTTTCAATTTTATCGGATGTCCTCGAAGGGACTCTTAGGGCTCCTTTGATTCAAAGGATTTTCATAGAAATATTAGAGGATTAGAATACTTATGGATATTTTCTATGTTTATTTTCTATGTTGGTTGTTTGATTCATAGGATTGAATCCCATGGAAATATTTTCTAAGAATTTATTTGTACTACTTTTCTATAGGATTTCTGCCATCCACTGAAACCTTTTTTGAAAGAATCCTTTGTTTTCCATTCGATGCAAATAAACCAAAATCCTATAGGATTGAAACGAGAATGACGTTCTAATCATATTTTTTCTCTCCCTATTTTCATGTTTTTAGAATTCCGTGAACCAAAGAGACCCTTAATTTGGAAGTGTCACAGCCCCAGATCAGCCCTTGTCTGACTTTGCTTGTTCCTCATGCATCATGTTTAAATTTTGCTTAAACTTGAAATAGGGGTGATCAATCCCTAGCACCCAAAAGAACTCAACTAGGTTCAACTTAAAAACATTTTCAATGAACCCAAATGCCCTTTAGAAATGTTCATGATTTTTGATAAAGGTAAAAACCTCTGCCAAAAATGATAAACATATTTCTAGGTCATTTTTGGATTTTTTGAATTAACTCATATTGTATTTGAATTGGGGCATTTAAATCCTATAAATATTTTAAATGCTCTAATAATTCTGAAACTAGTTGAGGGCTGTTGGAAATATTTTCAAAAGTGCCCACAATTTTTATCAGGATTTTACAAAATGAGTTAGTATTTTTACTAATTCAAAACAGATCAAAATAAATAGAAAACGGAAACAATTAAAGAAAAGAGAGAGAAAGGAGTATTACCTGGCGCTTACCTGGACTGGGCCGGCCCACCTGGCCCATGCCAGTCACCACCTACCTTTGCCAGTAGGCAGAGGAGGGGGACAGCGCACCGCCGCCGAGCACGCGCCCGCGCCACCTCCTGCTTCCCCGGCCCCTCCTGGCGATGCCACGACGACGCCCGAAGCTCCTCGCTCCTCTCCCTCACTCTCTGCTCTCTCCCTCGCCCTCTGCTCCCTCTCCCGAGCACACCCGAGCGGAGCTCGTCGACGCCGCTCGCCGTAGCCATGGCCACCGGCCACCCCACGCCTCGCCTCGACGCCCAGAAGCTCCGCCACTCCGTCCTCCGCCCCCTCACCAAGCCACGCCCCGCCGAAAGCCCCCGAACGTCCTCACCGAGCTCGTCCCCAACCTCCCGCCGACGAGATCGCCTCCGCCACCCCGACTGCTCCGGTTCTCCCCCGAGCTCGCCGTTCGCTTCTCTACACTCGCCGTGAGCCACTGATCCTCTCCCCCCTCACCGTTCTCGCTCTTGTGCACCGTAGCCACCGCACCTTGCTCGCCCGCATGGGCCACCGCTTTTGCTCGCCGCCGACGTATCTCCGGCCACCTATCGGTCCGGCCGTCGTGCTCAGCTCCCTCCCCGCGCCGCGTAGAGCACGTAGGTGCCCCGCACGGGCCACCCTGGCCACCGTAGCGTCGACCCCGAGCTCACCCGAGCTCCGGCGACCGCCAAGATTGACGCCGGTGATGACTCCGGCCATCCCAGGCCCAACCGCTGCCACCACTCGACGCGGACGAGTGCCCGCGTCCCGCAGATGCCCTCCGCCGGCCATTTGGTCGCCGGAGGAGGAATCCCGCAGCCGCCGCCGCGTCTGGCCTCGCCGGCGTCACGACGCCGGTGGGTTTGACCCCGCTGACCAGGGGGTTTGACCTCCCCTCTGTCACTGACGCGTGGGCCAACCCCCACTGACACTCTAGTTAGTATTAGTTTAACACTAATTAACTTAGGTTAGTGAGTTAGTCACTGGCGTGTGGACCCCACACGTCAGGTTTGACCTGGACGGCGCCTGTTGACCTGCTGAGGTCAGCATGACGCAACGCTGACGCAGTAATAGATTTTCTGGATTTAAAATAATTCAGAAAATTCCAGAAAATAGTGCAAACTTCTAAAAATCATATAAAATCAACCGTAGCTCAGAATGAAATAATTTATATATGAAAAATTATCAGAAAAATGCAATCTATCCATCTGTATCATTTTCATGCATGTCAAACTAAGTTATACCTGCTGTATAGGTGAAAACATGATAATGCACTATTTGAATTCATAGTTTGAATTTGAATTTGAACCTTGAGTTCAAATCAACCCAAACCTTTCTGTTGCTAGTTGCATTAGGCCAAATCACGTCATATTGCCATGTCATGATCATGCATCATATTGTGCATTGCATTGATTGTGTTCTTCCTTGTTTGCCGGTGATTGTCCCCTCTCGATAGCCGTGATTCCGACGATGAGATCGATGACACCGATGAAGAGCTATACTATCTTCGGAAGTGTCAGGCAAGCATAACCCCTTGTTCATTCCGATACAATCCCACTCTCTCGCTCCTGCTCTCTTTTACTGCATTAGGACAACAACGATTCAACTGTTACATGCTGCGGTAGTTGAACCCCTTATCCTCTGCATGACCTGTCATTGCCACAGTAAATAGATGAAACCCACTAGCATGAGTAGGAGTTGTTTGAGCCCGGATGTGCCTACTCATTCATGCTTGTTTGTCATGCATGCTACTGCTTAGAGTTGAGTCGGGTCTGATTCATCGGGGATGAGTTGGAATGGTGATGAACATGTCCTACTGTGTGCGAGCTAAGTGTGTGAACACGATTTGGTAAAGGTAGCGGTGAGAGGCCATGTAGGAGTACATGGTGGGTTGTCTCATTGAAGCCGTCCTCAGGAACTGAGTTCTGTGTTTGTGATCCATGATACAGTTACTACCACGCATTGGGCCCGAAACCAATGGACCCTCTCGGCTTCTTAATCACCCTTGTCCTCTGTCCAGGAGTTGCAAGTAGTTTCTGGTGTTTGTAGTATGCTGGAGGCCGTGGGCAGCGCTGACCGGAGGGGTGGGCTGTGATGCGGTAGGCACGTGGCCGGGCATGCCGGGCGCCCGTTTGGTGTCTCGGAACCCTGCACACATCGTTCGGGGCCGTATGTGGAAACCTCGGCCGGACTCCCTGCGGATGGAACCTGAATAGGCGATAAACCTGGACTAGAGACTTGAGTGTTTAGGTAGGCTGTGGCCGACTCCCTCGCCAGGCTTCCGCTTGAAGGTTGCCGAGGTACACGACGTGTACATGGTGGTAAGTGGTGAGAGCGTGTGTGTCGAAGTACACCCCTGCAGGGTTAACATCATCTATTCGAATAGCCGTGTCCGCGGTAAAGGACTTCTGGGTTGCCTATAACAGTTCATAGACAAGTGAAAGTGGATACTCTAAAATGCGCAAGATAAGCGTGAGTGCTATGGATGGCGTTCTCGTAGGGAGACGGGAGCGGATCCATAGTGGAGTATTGATATGGTGAATATGTGGACTCGTGTGCGCCACCTCAAAAGAGTTGCTTGCAGTCGTAGTTCAGGATAGCCACTGAGTCAAAGCTGGCTTGCTGCAGTTAAACTCCACCACCCCTTTGTTGATACCGATGCATATGTAGCTAGTTCTGATGTAAGTCTTGCTGGGTACATTTGTACTCACGTTTGCCTATTTTATGTTTTGCAGAGAGACGTCAGTCTCGCTAGTAGTTCCGTGTGGACTTCGACGTTTAGCTTGATACCTCAGCTACGATCTTGTGCCCTCGGCAGGATCTGGTAGATAGTCAGGCTTCTCAGCCTTTTTCATTTGTAGATGTCTGTACTCAGACATGTTAAGCTTCCGCATGTGTTTGACTTGTATGCTCTGAATGTTGGGTCATGAGACCCATGTTTGTAATATCTGGCTCTTCGGAGCCTAATGAATAAATACTCTGAGTCGTAGAGTCTTGTTGTGATGCCATGTTGTATTTGCACATATCGAGCATATTGTGTGTATGATTGAAATGCTTGGTATGTGTGGGATCCGACAATCTAGTTGTCTATCCTTAGCAGCCTCTCTTATGGGGAAATGTAGTCTAGTGCCTCCTTGAGCCATAGTAGTCCGCTACAGCCCGGTTCACCGGAGTCCTGCTAGCCCAGCACTACTGCTCTGGACACTTGACTGGCCGGCATGTGTTTCATATCGTTCCGGTGTCTGTCCCTTCGGGGAAATGTCACGCGGTGACATCCGGAGTCCTGCCTAGCCTGCTACAGCCCGGGTTCCCGGAGTCCTGTTAGCCCAGCGCTACAGCCCGGATTCGCACGCTGCTGACCGACACGTTCAATGTTGATTCATGTATGCCTGTCCCCATACGTTAGTGCCGCTTTGGGTTCACGACTAGCCATGTCGGCCCGGGTTCTCTGTCATATGGATGCTAGCGACATTATCATATACGTGAGCCAAAAGGCGCAAACGGTCCCGGGCCATGGTAAGGCGACACCCGTGGGAATACCGTGCGTGAGGCCGCAAAGTGATATGAGGTGTTACAGGCTAGATCGGTGTGACTTAGAATCGGGGTCCCGACAGCGTTGGTATCAGAGCCTGACTGCCTGTAGGATTACCAAGCCAAACTGGTCGAAGTTGAGTCTAGAAATGCTTTAGTTATGTAAGGGAATTGATTGTGGAAGGGAACGTAAGGCTCTTTTTACTCCTTTACCTTATGCCCTTCTGATCTGAGTCACCCTCTTCTCTTCTACGGGGATTAAGAACTAGGCTTCTCTTCTCTCTATCAGGTTCACGTGTTACTAATCCGTAGAATCTTAGGATTGATGGATTTAAGCCCCAGTTCAGTTTCTACTACTTCCGTGTGTTCATAGTTGGTCTCGGAACCTTGATATTGTGCTTGTAAGTGGTTATGCCACCATTTTTGCAGGATGTCTCAAATCCTTTGAGCATTTACAGCCGTTATGCTGTCCAAGTCATCCCAGGTTTCTAAATAGTCTGATGCATTTGCAATCCCTTCTTTCCGTTCTCGATGTTCCTTTGGGCCAGATTAACCACACTAATCGTTGAGTTGAGGTACTCTGTTGCCTTGACATATATGTTGGAGTTATTATTACGACCCTAGGTGTCTTAGAAGATTACCTAGTAAGCTAGCTATGCTTGTATTCCCAGTGTGCAGATTCTGGCCATTATTCTCGAAAGCATCCCGTGATGCCATCTAGTTAGTAGGCATTCTACTTCTGGGTTCTTGAGCCCAAGATTCACTCCACTTACCTCCTGTTGATAGTGTTTGCTCGTTCCTTTAGGTTATTAGTAACCTTTGCATTAGTCCACGAGGTCCGTGGTATTTCCTTCTTCCAATACCATGAACCATTATGGCAGAAGTTCTTTTGACCAAAAGATCACAACCAGGGCGCTCTTGAGGAGTACTCCATCCATATTGTGACTCTGCCAGTCCTTCCTATTCTGCATGGGTTATCCGGAAGAAACTTGTTGGACTTGGTTCGACATACTAATCTATGCATCCACAACTCAGAAAACCATATGTTCCTTTGAGTTGTCCCTCTTTAGTTATTTTCTGGCCCTCGTCTATCAATTGATAGTCAGGAGTAATTGTGCATTTGTGTTATCGATGCCTATTATTCTTGTGGTCTGTCAAGCCATTCTAATCCGGAATGACTAGGAGAAACAAACTCCAGTACCTCGTCCATCTCTGGGATTGGGTCAAAGTAGTTGTATTCCGCAGATCAAATGCCTAACCAGCTTTTGTTCTGTTCTACCTACGAGTATTACCCTCTTTATGTCAGGAATCTCATGAGGATTGCACCAACCCTCATGAATTCTTATTGCAGTGATACTTCTGGCCATCGTTATTCATTCCTCGGTCTCCGTGTTATTGTAACCGGAATGCCGACAAGTGAATTGTGGTGTGTGAAATCAATACTCCGAGCAACTTGTTGCTTGGTAGTTAATGGACAATACTCTCACTCTTAGCGTGTTGGTTATTAAATCATCATCCTAAGATTGATCGTGCTACCTAATCCTTATTTCCGGTGCACTTTTCGATCAATGGGTTAGGATAGTGTCAGTCCTTGCTTGTTCGGTCATATCGTCTTGCCCTGAAAAGCAAGATTGTTCTCGATCTTAATAACATGTCGGTGGTACGTGATTTTCCGAATGTCTTCTCGGAAGTATCACCAGGTTGTCACCTGACCGCTATGTTGAATTCGTGATCAAGTCGGTTTCCTGTAAACCACCCCTTCTCCAAGAATCTGTGTTGGATACCCCTGAGCTAGTTGGTCAAGCTAAACAACAACTTGGAGAGTTGGAAGATAAAAGCTTGCCAGCTTAGTTCATTTCAAGGGATATATTTGCGTGTGTTGAAGATAGATGATATCTTCATCGATTGGTCCCTGTGATCAGTTGTTGGACCTATTGTCGTATCAAGACTTTGATTTGAGTATGGGCTATCATCAAATCAAATCAGAACCAACGATGTTCATAATGTTGTCTTACTCGTGGTTGATCCCTTGAGCATACACCATTATATCTTTTGGGTCTGACCAATGCTATCACTTGTTCACATAATTATGGAATTCCATCTCCATGGAAACCTAGATGAATTGTTGTTGAGCCCATCAGCAACACTGCTATCTTCTCCATGACTCGTGTTGAACATCCAGCTAGTATTGGAAACTTTATAAGCATTATCTTCGTGATCCGTTCATGAAGCCTATGTTTGGATGAAAGGAGTGACTTCCCCTAATTCATGTGCATTTGATGCAAGTTGCCGCCGTGAATCTGAGAAAGCATGTTTCTACCTCCTCTGGAATCGTCCCAAGTCAGTTATGCACGTGCGAAGTATTCCGTGGTCTGTTAGACTGATCATCTTCATTCCATATGAGTTCTCTAGCACACCAAGCCACTGATTGATTTGTTCAAGGAGAAGGAGTTCCTTCATAAGAGCTAATCCGGACTTATGAAAGAACTTCGATATCCTCGTTGATGGTTCCCAACCAGAACTCGGTAGTGTTTTATTATAAGACTACCATATGATCATGCTTGTCTGGGACAACGTGCTCACATGTTTGTAGCAGAACCAGCTCATGTTTTGGAGCTTACTACCGTAATCCATCTCCCGAGAATCTTGCAACGTCTTCTCGTCGATTTGTGTTGCAAACCTTAATTTTCTTTCTAGACTTGACGAGTCTGGAATATTCTGACACCAACCAGATCTGAATCTCAGGCAGATATGATGGTTGGAACATCTCCCAAGAATTATAATATTGCCCTCTCGATAACCGGTAAAGTGGATGTCGTGGCCAACACATCCAGCCGGAAGGCCTATTATTGTAGTATCTTGATTGAGGAAGTTGGCCACCTCCCCATAAGGATTTCCTAGGATTTATTCCACTAGTTATTCCCTATGGATTCCTGCGCACACGAAGTCCGACCTTTACTTGATGTTCTAGATATCAAACCATATCTATGAATGGGTTACGCTAGCACATCAAGGAGAACATTAGAAGCGGAGTGCTAAATGTCTCTCGGTCGATCATCCAGATTTTGCTCCCTTGGCTTCGCTAAGGTGAAATCTGAGAAAGTGTTGTCCTCCTTTGCACCTGCATCCTCCATCACCGTTCATCATGGTAGTATGTTGTGTTGCCAGGATCCTCGACACGGATGTTGGTAAAACCTTGATGAATATGAAAATGCTCAAGTTCTTGAGAGCACGCACAAGCACTAGGTGTTATCATCGGCACTAACTGGGATTGCTCCCAGTTTCCTTCGGTTATGCTAAACCTTTCAAACAGTAGATTCACTCTCTACTGTTGAGCTCCTCCCCAGTTACTAGAATCATTCCTAGCATTTGCATTTTTGTCCCAGCTTGCACCGTCATTGTGCCATCCTACCTTGGATTACCCTTCCCAGTAATTACTGATAAGGACCATCTTCAAAAGTGGTCCCACCAGGGGTTCCGACCATTTCCGGTGATAAGCAAATCACCCCTTGTGTTGTCTGTAACAAGGTAGTCCACATCATCCATTCTGGTCCGAGTATGCCATTCTTTAGAATCCGTTCACACGATCGTTTGTGATTGCCTTAGGCTAGTATAAAGAGTTTCAATGATCTTAGGATCAAAAGTAATTCTTTTTGCCACTTAAGGAATAGTTCTACGAGTCACCTTCCCCAAGGTGCCCCGTTATGGAATCGTGGGAATTATCTCCTCGCTACTTTGAAACCATGCACCATCTTATTCAGCGTGGAATTGTGCTTATCAACTTGAATCTTCGTTCTCCGTTTCACTTCATCCCTCTCTCGATGTATGTGTTGTGCCTCAACTCGAGATGTTTCAACATCTCATTCCGTGAGTTGCTCGATCTTTAAGGAGATCGATTTCTATAGAGTTTTCCCTTGTCGTCATCGTGTCGGATGAAGATCTCGAAAGCAAAGACGTCAACGTTAATTGAAGCAACGGATCAACATCTTCGCGAAGAGCAATTGGATCATGAAGATCGTGTTAGCTTTGTGTACCCTCTGTCTTCTTACCTCACGTCTTGAATCTCGGGACGAGATTCTTGTTTAGTGGGGGTGAGCTGTCACAGCCCCAGATCAGCCCTTGTCTGACTTTGCTTGTTCCTCATGCATCATGTTTAAATTTTGCTTAAACTTGAAATAGGGGTGATCAATCCCTAGCACCCAAAAGAACTCAACTAGGTTCAACTTAAAAACATTTTCAATGAACCCAAATGCCCTTTAGAAATGTTCATGATTTTTGATAAAGGTAAAAACCTCTGCCAAAAATGATAAACATATTTCTAGGTCATTTTTGGATTTTTGAATTAACTCATATTGTATTTGAATTGGGGCATTTAAATCCTATAAATATTTTAAATGCTCTAATAATTCTGAAACTAGTTGAGGGCTGTTGGAAATATTTTCAAAAGTGCCCACAATTTTTATCAGGATTTTACAAAATGAGTTAGTATTTTTACTAATTCAAAACAGATCAAAATAAATAGAAAACGGAAACAATTAAAGAAAAGAGAGAGAAAGGAGTATTACCTGGCGCTTACCTGGACTGGGCCGGCCCACCTGGCCCATGCCAGTCACCACCTACCTTTGCCAGTAGGCAGAGGAGGGGGACAGCGCACCGCCGCCGAGCACGCGCCCGCGCCACCTCCTGCTTCCCCGGCCCCTTCTGGCGATGCCACGACGACGCCCGAAGCTCCTCGCTCCTCTCCCTCACTCTCTGCTCTCTCCCTCGCCCTCTGCTCCCTCTCCCGAGCACACCCGAGCGGAGCTCGTCGACGCCGCTCGCCGTAGCCATGGCCACCGGCCACCCCACGCCTCGCCTCGACGCCCAGAAGCTCCGCCACTCCGTCCTCCGCCCCCTCACCAAGCCACGCCCCGCCGAAAGCCCCCGAACGTCCTCACCAAGCTCGTCCCCAACCTCCCGCCGACGAGATCGCCTCCGCCACCCCGACTGCTCCGGTTCTCCCCCGAGCTCGCCGTTCGCTTCTCTACACTCGCCGTGAGCCACTGATCCTCTCCCCCCTCACCGTTCTCGCTCTTGTGCACCGTAGCCACCGCACCTTGCTCGCCCACATGGGCCACCGCTTTTGCTCGCCGCCGACGTATCTCCGGCCACCTATCGGTCCGGCCGTCGTGCTCAGCTCCCTCCCCGCGCCGCGTAGAGCACGTAGGTGCCCCGCACGGGCCACCCTGGCCACCGTAGCGTCGACCCCGAGCTCACCCGAGCTCCGGCGACCGCCAAGATCGACGCCGGTGATGACTCCGGCCATCCCAGGCCCAACCGCTGCCACCACTCGACGCGGACGAGTGCCCGCGTCCCGCAGATGCCCTCCGCCGTCCATTTGGTCGCCGGAGGAGGAATCCCGCAGCCGCCGCCGCGTCTGGCCTCGCCGGCGTCACGACGCCGGTGGGTTTGACCCCGCCGACCAGGGGGTTTGACCTCCCCTCTGTCACTGACGCGTGGGCCAACCCCCACTGACACTCTAGTTAGTATTAGTTTAACACTAATTAACTTAGGTTAGTGAGTTAGTCACTGGCGTGTGGACCCCACACGTCAGGTTTGACCTGGACGGCGCCTGTTGACCTGCTGAGGTCAGCATGACGCAACGCTGACGCAGTAATAGATTTTCTGGATTTAAAATAATTCAGAAAATTCCAGAAAATAGTGCAAACTTCTAAAAATCATATAAAATCAACCGTAGCTCAGAATGAAATAATTTATATATGAAAAATTATCAGAAAAATGCAATCTATCCATCTGTATCATTTTCATGCATGTCAAACTAAGTTATACCTGCTGTATAGGTGAAAACATGATAATGCACTATTTGAATTCATAGTTTGAATTTGAATTTGAACCTTGAGTTCAAATCAACCCAAACCTTTCTGTTGCTAGTTGCATTAGGCCAAATCACGTCATATTGCCATGTCATGATCATGCATCATATTGTGCATTGCATTGATTGTGTTCTTCCTTGTTTGCCGGTGATTGTCCCCTCTCGATAGCCGTGATTCCGACGATGAGATCGATGACACCGATGAAGAGCTATACTATCTTCGGAAGTGTCAGGCAAGCATAACCCCTTGTTCATTCCGATACAATCCCACTCTCTCGCTCCTGCTCTCTTTTACTGCATTAGGACAACAACGATTCAACTGTTACATGCTGCGGTAGTTGAACCCCTTATCCTCTGCATGACCTGTCATTGCCACAGTAAATAGATGAAACCCACTAGCATGAGTAGGAGTTGTTTGAGCCCGGATGTGCCTACTCATTCATGCTTGTTTGTCATGCATGCTACTGCTTAGAGTTGAGTCGGGTCTGATTCATCGGGGATGAGTTGGAATGGTGATGAACATGTCCTACTGTGTGCGAGCTAAGTGTGTGAACACGATTTGGTAAAGGTAGCGGTGAGAGGCCATGTAGGAGTACATGGTGGGTTGTCTCATTGAAGCCGTCCTCAGGAACTGAGTTCTGTGTTTGTGATCCATGATACAGTTACTACCACGCATTGGGCCCGAAACCAATGGACCCTCTCGGCTTCTTAATCACCCTTGTCCTCTGTCCAGGAGTTGCAAGTAGTTTCTGGTGTTTGTAGTATGCTGGAGGCCGTGGGCAGCGCTGACCGGAGGGGTGGGCTGTGATGCGGTAGGCACGTGGCCGGGCATGCCGGGCGCCCGTTTGGTGTCTCGGAACCCTGCACACATCGTTCGGGGCCGTATGTGGAAACCTCGGCCGGACTCCCTGCGGATGGAACCTGAATAGGCGATAAACCTGGACTAGAGACTTGAGTGTTTAGGTAGGCTGTGGCCGACTCCCTCGCCAGGCTTCCGCTTGAAGGTTGCCGAGGTACACGACGTGTACATGGTGGTAAGTGGTGAGAGCGTGTGTGTCGAAGTACACCCCTGCAGGGTTAACATCATCTATTCGAATAGCCGTGTCCGCGGTAAAGGACTTCTGGGTTGCCTATAACAGTTCATAGACAAGTGAAAGTGGATACTCTAAAATGCGCAAGATAAGCGTGAGTGCTATGGATGGCGTTCTCGTAGGGAGACGGGAGCGGATCCATAGTGGAGTATTGATATGGTGAATATGTGGACTCGTGTGCGCCACCTCAAAAGAGTTGCTTGCAGTCGTAGTTCAGGATAGCCACTGAGTCAAAGCTGGCTTGCTGCAGTTAAACTCCACCACCCCTTTGTTGATACCGATGCATATGTAGCTAGTTCTGATGTAAGTCTTGCTGGGTACATTTGTACTCACGTTTGCCTATTTTATGTTTTGCAGAGAGACGTCAGTCTCGCTAGTAGTTCCGTGTGGACTTCGACGTTTAGCTTGATACCTCAGCTACGATCTTGTGCCCTCGGCAGGATCTGGTAGATAGTCAGGCTTCTCAGCCTTTTTCATTTGTAGATGTCTGTACTCAGACATGTTAAGCTTCCGCATGTGTTTGACTTGTATGCTCTGAATGTTGGGTCATGAGACCCATGTTTGTAATATCTGGCTCTTCGGAGCCTAATGAATAAATACTCTGAGTCGTAGAGTCTTGTTGTGATGCCATGTTGTATTTGCACATATCGAGCATATTGTGTGTATGATTGAAATGCTTGGTATGTGTGGGATCCGACAATCTAGTTGTCTATCCTTAGCAGCCTCTCTTATGGGGAAATGTAGTCTAGTGCCTCCTTGAGCCATAGTAGTCCGCTACAGCCCGGTTCACCGGAGTCCTGCTAGCCCAGCACTACTGCTCTGGACACTTGACTGGCCGGCATGTGTTTCATATCGTTCCGGTGTCTGTCCCTTCGGGGAAATGTCACGCGGTGACATCCGGAGTCCTGCCTAGCCTGCTACAGCCCGGGTTCCCGGAGTCCTGTTAGCCCAGCGCTACAGCCCGGATTCGCACGCTGCTGACCGACACGTTCGATGTTGATTCATGTATGCCTGTCCCCATACGTTAGTGCCGCTTTGGGTTCACGACTAGCCATGTCGGCCCGGGTTCTCTGTCATATGGATGCTAGCGACATTATCATATACGTGAGCCAAAAGGCGCAAATGGTCCCGGGCCATGGTAAGGCGACACCCGTGGGAATACCGTGCGTGAGGCCGCAAAGTGATATGAGGTGTTACAGGCTAGATCGGTGTGACTTAGAATCGGGGTCCCAACAGGAAGCGTCTTAAAGAAATACAAAGTACAATGTAGGCCTTCGTCGTTATCCAACCAGTTGTTTTTCTATAAGCGACTTCATCAATCTCGCCTAGTATTTTGTTGTGTGAAATATATAGCTTATCATGCCTGCTGTGTGAATGTGCTTTTTTTCACACATTTTCCTTTTTCATTATTTCTGGAATTTTTCCAAGAGCTCTAGCATCCAGGAACCGAACGAATAACACAGCCTCTTGCCATAATAATGACCTTACACATTAGTAACTTCTGTAGGGGATTTGCTTGCTTGGCTCTGCCATGTTACTCCCAATTTTTATAATTCAGTTTCTGTTTCTTGTGCCATATTAAATTATTATGGTGTATCGAGTCCTGCATCAGATTAAGAAAGCAAAAGTGGTACTCCCTCTGTAAACTAATATAAAAACGTTTAGATCATTATTTTAGTATCCTAAACGCTCTTATATTAGTTTACGGAGGGAGTACAAAACAAGTCAGGTGACTAAGACTCTGAAGTGATCTTCCCGGAACCATCCCACCGCCACCGGCATAGACAGGATAATCAAGATTAATGATGGACAGATCGTTCTTCTCCTGGATCGATGAAGAGTGATCAATTTGCACACTTGGAACAACGCAGCTACACATGCATGCAGATACCGGATCCACCAGCATTCGTCTTTGTTTTCTCCCATTATTAGCCCCATGATTGAGTTTAATTAAGTCACACAAATCCAGAGCATCTGGGCTAGTATGATTATGTTTAGAGAGTTCCTTTTAGGTTTTGCTAAATCTCAATTGAATGGATTTTTTTTAAGTCTTTTACTTCGCTGTCTGTGTTGAGAACTAACGATCTCACATTTTTTTTTCCTTAAACAGAGGCAGAAGATTTGATCTTTCAATAATTAAGTCACACAAATCCATAGCATCTGGGCTAGTATAATTTTGTTCAGATAGTTTGTTTTAGGTTTTGCTAAATCTCAACTGAATGGATTTTCTTTCTTACAATTTTACTTTTCGGTTGATGCTGAGAACGATGCATCTCACTTTTTTTTCTTAAACGGAGGCAAAAGGTTTTCACTTAATTAACTAAAAACCAATACAAACAGACCATGTGTGGACAACTCATAAAGCATGAATGCACCATTAAATATCCCCAATGCGCACTAATAACAAAGCCCCACAACTCTACATCGTAAAGGAACCTCTCAACGAGAGCACCTCGACTGAAGACAACGGACATTACCAAATCCACAGTGACAAGCCAAACCACAAGGATGGTCCAAGAGACCGAGGGTCATCCATTAGGCAGCTGTGGAGGGCACGCCCACCTTCTTGAATTTGCCCCTGGTCGCCTTCCTCGTCAGGAGGCAAGCAATCGACTTGCCAGATTCAGAGCTAGCCGCTTCCAAGCCGGCAACCAAGTCGCAAAGCTATTTCGCAATTAGCCGCCAATGCACCTGCCTCAACAATGTCGCCACCCACAAACACTACCTGCCCAATGGTCACTTTGCGAGTTAGTGACAATAGCATCCAAACCTCCAAGACATAGTGCTTGGTTGTGCTCCAACGATGGTAGTAAGGGTGTCGCGGCCACCATTAAGGCCCCTAGCGAGCCCATCTCCTTCAAAAACACCATAGATACATGTGTAGGGGACGCCCCACATAGCTCCTGAAGTCGGCCGAGAAGTAAGTTTTTTTCGCTCAACTACGACGTAAACAAACCCTTCTATGATTTTTTTAACTACATGAAGAAATTATTATAACACCGATATTATTTTCTTAATATGTATGAAGAAATTAATAAACTCAACCAAAATTATGGTTCCTCGGTGGGTACAGCCGTAACCAAGCTTTTTTTGGTTATTGTTTGGAGACATTTATTAGTACTCCAAACTCATGGAAATGACACGGTGACAAGGTGGTTTTCTTTGGTTGTGTGCACTTTTTATACAGACAAGAAAATCAATATAATAATTGTGCTGTCTTAAAAAAATCCTCAAGGCTCTTTTTAGAGCACGAGTTAAATGTTTTTAGGTTCAGTTTTAGTTTCCCACGGAACCAAACTGTTCGTAAAAAAATCAATTATTGGTTGCTTGTCATTGTGCTAAGTTAGTCATAAAAATTGACAAATTTTGGAAGGAAGAAAAATGCAAGAAGCAATCGATCTGGTCCCAACAATCCAAATAAACTAATCCTGGCACTGTTTGAGTGTATCACCAGAAGTTCTTGACGACTACTCTATAGGCCGCAAGGAAGCAAAAAAATGCATTGGGGTGATGCGGCTACAACTAGAGCCACAATCTCAAATAGCTAAAATATTTCTCATGCAATTCTGAGATGGCCAGATGGCTTATCTTGATTTCTGTGGTCCACTGGTCCTTGATAGTGAAATGGTTTAGTTGATTAGTCACTTGATTCCATGACGAGTTATATTAGAAAGCTGATGGCCATGATCTCTGGTACGACTGTAGAAGAAAAAACAGCTAATAATTCTGCCACAATTCAAACGTTAGTTCGCTTTCCATGCTGCACGCGATCGTGGATTTTCTTTTACATTTACCTTTTGTTCATTTTTCTAATGTTCATTTGCATTAGTGAAATGTGATGAATTATGTCATTACTGGCCACTGTAAGGCGGAGGGGGCTTTGAAGGCGATAGAGTCAGTTAGATGTTTGATAACTTTTAGAAGCATCAGTGACAAGTGGGGGCGGCAGCACTGAAGGATTTCATTTTTGATAGTGCTCTTCAGTCGAGTCGTGACTTTCTTCATTTCAGTTGGGTAATTCGACTGTCCACCTTCCATACAACTTGAGTTGGCTTTGATCGATTGCTTGGTGTCACGCTATTTACTACTACTCAGGTGAAAATCTAAGGTCTGATCTTCATTGGTTGTGCCTGATAATTGCCTTCCTGAAGGTATTGTTTTGAGAGCTGGGACTTTCTCCAGAGTGAAAACCTAAGATCTTGGATCGGGCGACGAGGGCGCTTGTGCACTGTTTTCTTCTTGATGACATCGCTTTTGGAGACCTTTTATGTTTTCCGGGTGTTGTCTTTGTGTTGAGTATAAGGATTATTAGGAAGTATAGGATAGACTAGGATTTGGTCCTGCCTTGTCTTGTACTCCAAGTTGGTCTTTGTACTCCTATATATATGCCCACGAGGCTCAAGCAATAAACGAACTATTCCACCAATCCCTCTCTCCCTTCTAACATGGTATCTAACGCAAGTCGATCCTAAACCCTAGCCGCCGCCGCTTTCGCACCCGCGCGCCGCCCCCGAGGCGGTCGGCCTCCATGACCGCCGCCGGGGGCTGCGACGCCTGTACCTAGGGTTCGTCCGCCGGTCATGTTGACCGGCTGCCCTAGAGAGTCTTTTCCCCGAGCCTTGCTCCGGGGTTTTCTCTCTCTCGCCGGTCGTTTTGATCAGCGTTTTTCTTTTTGTTTTCCGATATAATCTTAATCAGTTTGCGTCGCCCGCCGCCGCCGTCGTCTCCCGTGCGCCTCTACTCCGACCCCGGCGCGACCAGCCGGCCTCTCCTCCGACCCGGCGGTCAGGCGTGCCGAGGCGGCCTATCCGGGCCAGCCGCCGTCCGCGCGTCGGTCCGCCCGTCGCCCTGCGCCGGCTGTCACCGCCCTGCTCCGACCGGGACACCTGCATCGCCCCGACCCGGCGGCCTCGCGCCATGCGACGGCCAATCATAGCCGTCGCTCGCGCGCCGGCCCGTCCATCGATCCGCGTCACCCGCCTCCGCCGTGTCTGCACGGCGGCCCGGCGATCTACCTCGTCGGCCTCGTCCTCGGCCGCGTCGGGACGGCTGCGTCAGGCTCGTCGGCTGCCTCAACTCAGGCGCCGCTGCTCCGTTGGTCGCTCGGGCCTCGCTGCCCGGGCGCCGGCGTTGCTTTGGCAGCCCGGGTGCCAGTGCTGACAAGCTCGTCCGCACGACGTCCCACGCCGTCTGTCGTCGTCGGCTTCATCTCGGACTCCGCCGCCACCACGCCTCCACCGAGCGGCGTCCCCGACCTCGCGCGCGATCGGCTTGATCACCCGCTCGCCGCCGCGATCCGCCTCATCTACGCCGCGCGACCGACCTAACCCGTCGGTTACGCGCGCCTCCGCAGGTCCCGTGAAGATCGTCCCCGAGTTCAGCGCGCCTTTCCACCGATCGAGCATCAGGCTGCCGCTGCGTTGCCCCGTCGGGCCGCAGCGCCGCCGCCCCGTGGTTCTCTCGCGGCTGCATCGACTCGTGCGTCGCCGCTGCGTCGCCCCTTCGGGCCGTAGTGTCACGATACGCGGTCCCCGAGGCCGTCCCTGCGGTTGCACCGACTCGCGAACCACCGTTGTGTCGCCCCTTTGGACCGCAACGTCGCGGCCCGCGGTCCCCGCCGCCGTCCAGAGGTCTTCCCGCTGTCGCCCCGACCCGCCTGCCGCCGCTGCGTCGCCCCTTCGGGCCGTAGCGCCGTGGCCCGCGGTCCACTCCGCTGTCCCCGCGCGTCGACCTCCCGTGGTATGCGCCGCGCCGTCTCCCTTGGCGCGGGAACGCCACCGTCCGCGTCGGTCTTCGTCACGTTGTCAGGGTTCTTCGTCTACTTCGAGCACCGCCGCCGCACTCCTAACCTAGCCGCCGCCACCCGTCCACCCCTTCTTCTTCATCCAGCACTAGCCCGTCGCCAGCGTCGCCGTCATCTACCCCGACCACTTCGTCTACTCCGACTACTGTTGGTGACATCGGCCCCGCGCCGATGGACGCAGCAACCGTCGTCGAGTCCTTCTCTGCTGGCCTCTCCGACCTCTTCGACATGGCGTACAGCTCGTGCAGGTCCCAGTCTACGCATGTCCGGTGTCCGGTGCTGGCAACACCGTCGCGTGCCTTCGTCCACGACGTGTCCCCGGGCCTGGCAAGCCCGGTGCGGCACTTCGTTAACTTCGTCTTCGTCCGTCTACGCATGCCCGGTGCTGGCAACACCGGTGCGTGCCTTCGTCCACGATGTGTCCCCGGGCTTGGCAAACCCACCGCGACGCGTCGTCAACAACATCTTCTTCCCGGCGCACCACTACTTCGACACCACTGCGCCCATGACTAACTTGGCGCCACCTTGCGCCCGCGGCTCCACGGCGACTTCCTCGACACCGGCCACCCGGACTCGACATCGACCACGGCATTCTTCGCACGGCTACCTCGACCACGGCTCCACCACCCACGCTCTCGGCTACCTCGACAATGGCACAAAGGGCTACCGCCTGCTTGAGCAACCTCGTCGGTTTTCACTCCAACCACGACTCCCCGATGCGTCGACCGTTCCGACTGTGGGAGGGTGTCCGTCGGCTTGCCTTCGGATTCTTCACCAGTCTCACCGTCTGCGTCGCTACCGTTGTGACTGCGGGGGGATGTTGAGTATAAGGATTATTAGGAAGTATAGGATAGACTAGGATTTGGTCCTACCTTGTCTTGTACTCCAAGTTGATCTTTGTACTCCTATATATATATATATATATGCCCACAAGGCTCAAGCAATAAACGAACTATTCCACCAATCCCTCTCTCCCTTCTAACACTTTGGTGATGGTTTGCGTGCTGCTGCTGAGAAGAGTTGATCATTGTGGTGAGGTTTTTCTTTTCAGGTTGTGTGCATTCTAAATGTTTTTAAGACATTTTATTAGTGCAGAGACCGGATGTAATTAGTATCTTCGCGATATTGATATATTTCTTTTTAAAAAAGAAAGTGGCCACTGTAAACCAGTAGGAGTACCACTAAATTAAACTAGGAGTCATTAACTAGACTTGTTCTTCCAACCCTTCACCTTTCTTTTTATATATCATATCCTTTTCACAGAACTGCTTAAAAAAGACTATTACTGAGAGATTAGGGTACATAAGGTGGTATTAAAATTTGTTGATTGATTCCAGTGCTAGCCTGTGTCGGTAGGATTGATCCACCAAACCCCAAGATTTTGTGCTCACAAAGCTAAACCTTTCTTCTACTTAATTAACAACTAACATAAGACCAAACTGCATGAGATGGAAAGAAAAAATATATATCCCGGGGCATGAGCTGTCCCCCCTGCACATGGGGCTGCATTGACATTTGCATATAGTTTTTCTCAGAATTCAGGATCCATGTGCCAGGCTCTGTCATGACGACTCATGCCGTTAGCTGATTGCCGTTGCCGCTCCCTGTTTTTGTTATAGATACAAAGGAAATATTGGTAATGGAGAGGAACATCCTTCTGGTTTTTCTGTGGAGTAAGATGCACACGGTTATCGTTTATTGTCAATATCCTTTGAACCACATAATTGTGGCAATGTGACAACCATGGTTAGATTTAATTTTTTTGTCACATTGACCAAAGATAAGCATCAAAATTCGAACCACCTTTACTATTTCTGTTGTAGAACTCGGAGCCTATTTTTTAAAAAAACTGAGAACTCTTGGAGCGTATTTGTTTTGTAGACCTCCATAATGCACAAGGATAAAAATAACACATGATTGCAGTGCTATGGTTTTAAATGTTCTACATAACTTAAATGATGCTTCATTTTGTATGAAAAAAATAACGATCTTGACTTTAGACTATTGCATAGCTATTACAACGCACGCCACTCAACATTTTTCACGTCAGGCATGATGTCATGACAAGTCAAAGCACGCAACAACATCAAACAGTCCACTGGTGGGCGGGCATGTCGCGCGAGAAGACTGTGTTACAAATGTTTCCATAAATTTAGGGAGCGGTCTTTCCATCAAGTTATAAGATAGTTTCTAGGTAAAACATTTTTAAAAATACTGAGAAAGAAATCCTTACCAAACAGCGAATCAAACTTCTCATATGGATATTTAACAAATGTGCAAAATCCATCAAAAATATTGTAATACTTCTGAATCAAAAATCCTTTAGTAAAAAATAATACGCCTAGAAGAAAAGGTTCAAAGCAAGAGTAATTATTTATAAAAAAAAGGATCGATTGGCAATGCAGAGGAACAACTTTCTGGGTTTTTTTCATGGGGTAAGATGCACGCGGTTATCATTTATTATTGTCAATATATCCATTGAACCACATATTTGAGGTATTGGGACAATTTGGGTTAGATTTAATTTCCTTGTCACACTGAAACAAAGTTAACCATCAAAATTCAAACCAGATTTACTCTTCTATTATAAAACTCGAAGCCTCTTTGGTTTGTAAGAACTTCCTACTACATAAGTATAAAAGTAATATAAGTTTATCATGTCATGCTTTAAAATTCCTACATTACTTAAGTGATATTTAGTTGTACATAGAAAAAAAAGAATAACGCAGAACGATCAATTGACGCCACAACCATTGGAGTGGGCTACGCCGCACCGAAAGACCGACTGATGTCACAACCATTGGCGCGGGCTACGCCGCACCGAAAGACCAGTTGACGTATTGGCATGGCTGCGCGGCGCCGCATCGAAAGACCGATTGATGTCACAACCATTGGCGCGGGCTGCGCCACACCGAAAAGACCAGTTGACGTATTGGTGTGGGCTGCGCGACGTCGAAAGACCGATTGATATCGCAACCATTGGCGCGGGCTGCCGCGCACCGAAAGACCAATTGACGTCACACCATTGATGCAGGCTGCGCGGCACCGAAAGACCGATTGATACCACAACCATTGGCGCGGGCTGCCGCGCACCGAAAGACCAATTGACGTCACACCATTGATGTGGGTTGCGCGGCGCCGAAAGACCGATTGATGTCGCAATCATTGGTGTGGGCTGCGCCGCGCCCAAAGACCCGTTAGCGTCACAAACCATTGGCTCGGGATGCGCCACACTGAAATACCAATTATCGTCATAAACCATTGGCGCGGGCTGCGCCGCATCGAAATTCTGGTTGCCGTCACAATCACTGGCACTGACTGCACCGCCCCGAAACACCAGATTATAGAGGTACTACTATAAACTTAGGAAGCGGTCATAAATATAGAGGACTGGATTATCAACATATTTTTAAATACTTTTAAATTGGAAAATCTTGAACAAAAATACTAAAGCCGGAGGAAATGCCTGGACGCCGTTAAGTGAAGCATGGGAGAGGGGGCGACGCGTGTTAACGTTGAAGAATCCTCCCCGCGCCGTCGTTGTTTAATGCTATAAATAAAGCTAGTCAGAGAGACCGAGGAAGGCCCCAGCAGAAACGTCGCCTCTTCTCCACCGCCGGCCCACAAAATCCCAAGGCCTCTCCCTCCTCTCTCCTCGCTTCCCTTCTCCTTCTCCGACCGACCGCCATGGCCCTGGACTCCGTCCCTTCCTACCCCAGCGACCTGGGATCCAGCGGCAGGGCAACCAGGACCCAGCAAAGAATCCGGTACGCTCCCGCGGTTTGCCCTGTCAATTTCTCGCAGCAGAAGGTCGATGCTTTGCGCTTCAGTTTCTTGATTTCCCTTTTCTGCTCTTGCCGTCGCTCTGCGTGGTGACGCCAGGAAGGAGGAGCGAACGTGGACGGCGGACACCTATGCGCCGTACGACGACGGGCACCAGTGGAGGAAGTACGGCGAGAAGAAGCTCTCCAACTCCAACTTCCCGAGGTCTGCTTCTTGGCCGATTCGCTCCATTCCCCCAAGCTCCATGTTTTTCCTATTCCCGTTCATGCATGTGTTGCCTGTGTGGGGTCAAGTAATTTCAAGTAGAACGGTTGGTTTCTAGGTGTTGGTAGATCTACTGGTGAATTAGCAGGGACTGAAATTGGGCGAATTTACCGAGGGCGTGTGTTGATCTGGGACATTTGGGGGGGCCTGGACCTTCTGCTCCCTTTTCTAACAGGAAGAATTCCTAGCTCGCTATATCAGGAAAATTAGCCAATATGCATGCAGGATCATCTTTTTAGTCTACTATAGGTGGAGAACATGTCTCTCTCTCTCTCTCTCTCTCTCTCTCTCTCAGATATAATACATGTTTATTAACTAGTAATCTTTAGTTTCTATAACATTATACATAGAAATAGAAACATTTCTTTGTATGCAGCTTGTGAATGGGCCAGATATTAAAATCAAAATAATTGAACTTGTTTTTTTTTGGAATAATAAAACTTCATCAGTCCCACAAATCACATCGCCGCTTACCGCACCCTGAGTTTGTGTATTAGCAGGCGGTCTGGTCAATGTATTTGATTCTTTGCAGCAAACTCTGTTGTGGACATAACATATTGCGTGGTTTTCCACTAGTTACTTCTTGGCGGAACTAGAATGCGACAAGTGTCGGCATAGCCCTTAATCAAGTGGAAAGTAAAGGCATGCTCGTCAAGACGTCAACTAAAAACTGTTTATGTAATCGGCGTAGGGACCTTCACAGCGGCAATCTCTTACGTAATTGACAACCCAGCAAGACAAATAAAAATCCAAAAGGTGTTGGCTCGCCATACGGATAAAAAAATTGCAACTGGACCTCCTTTGTTGCCTGTCATTTGCAAGTCGTTTGAAATCTAATATATATCACTAGCAGACTAGAAGTTTCCTCATTTGTTTTGCCCACTTGTCCTGATTCAAGTCTGGAACCTTTAGCATCATGCCGACGGTCTCAGCTAATACTTCTTTTACTTCCTTGGAGACTGGCTGGCCCGTGATGCGACCCAACATCGATCCTGTTAGTCCATCAAGAGACTGGTCATAGATGTTAACGTTTCTTCTTTTAGAAAGCGGTAGATAAAAGGTCCCCAAAGCGTGTGGTACTATGGAACATTTTGGCCTAATTTTAATAGATTGAACGCTGATGGGGGGAGAGGTGAAAATAAACACATGATTTAACGATTGTGCTTCTTTATAGGAATGTTGTAAGTAATGTTACTCTATGCACGTATGCTTAGTTGCTTACTTAAAGTACTCAAATGTGAAGAAGAATAAGGCAAGTTGGCAGAGGAAAGGTGTCAAAATTTACTTGTACTTTCCTCAAAAAGAAAATTACTTGCACTGTCATTAAATGGGACACTGCACCACAGAAGCCACCCAAATGTATGCGCTCTCGAATGCAACTATTGTATGTCTATACTTCCCTAACTAGTCCTGGAAACGCATTTGCTCTTGAATGCAACTATTATCTGCCTGTATTTTGTCAAAGATTTCTTCTGTTTCCTTCGGGAGTGGAAATTTAAATCTGCGTCGTGCATTTGCAGGTTCTACTACAGATGTACCTACAAGACTGACCTGAAGTGCCCTGCGACAAAACAAGTCCAACAGAAGGACATGAGCGACCCACCATTGTTCACGGTCACTTACTTCAACCATCACAGCTGCAACACCACCTCGAGGCCCATCGGCAGCGCCCCAGACACCACTGAGCAGTCGTCCTCGAGGAGGGCAGTGTCCATCTGCTTCGGGTCGCATGCCACCGGCGAGCAGCCGACATTCCTAACGTCGCCGGGCACACTGCAGTCACCAGCGAGCACAACCAACCAACAGAACGACAGAGGCGCTTACGGTCACCAGTTTCAGTGGACAGACACATCACCGTCGGCAGGCGATGCCCCAGTCAAGATGGAGACCGACAGTCTCGCCGGAACAGGCGCTTCGTCTGGCGCTGCTAGCGGCCATGCTCTGTCGAGGACACTGCTGCCGATCGGCCAGTCGAGATGCATCGAGTACTTTCAGTTCTTGTGATGGAAGTGTGCTGGGGAGCTCCTTGGTCCTTGTTGCAGGTCGAGTCTGAGTAGCGACGACTGCTGTTCCGAAGTTCTGAAGGATCCACATCGAGAGATTACTGCCGCTGCTGCCACCGCTGTTCTTTTGCTTCCTTTGCATTCAGATTCGAGCCAGATTTGTGTGCTTGGATGATGTAAAGAACTAGACTGAAGTTTATTTATTTATCTAGTAGTACATCACCTTGAAAAAGAAAGGTAATGTTTCCCATTTGGAAGTAGTTTGGCTGGCCGCTCGGTCACTAATGAAGTACTGCAAAGTTCAGATTCCCTGGATACGTGTGTTGGTTTATGCAACTTACTACCTCTGTACACTAATGCAAGATGTTTCTGCAAGTACTACCACTGTACACTAATGCAAGATGTTTCTGCAGCAACATCTTACATTAGTGTACAGTGGTAGTACTATATTACTCCCTCTGTTCACAATATAAGATATTTTGCATATTCCGATATGGGCTATGTTGAACCGGTATGGGCCCAAGCCCATCTCCTTATCACTTAGGGCCCAAGCCCGTGTGTAGGTGCTGACCTAGAAAGGGGCATCCAGCCCTCCCGTTCCTAGTAGAGCCGCCATACACGAGAGACCTCGCGCAGGTCACAAGACACCATGAGCTCTCATGTCTGAAGGTACTTCCCCTCTCGTCCAACATGGTATCAGAGGCCAGCGACGGTGGGGCCTAAGAAGACGGCGGCGACGTCCGGCGAGGCGGCGGCGGAGCTGGAAGGTGCGGTGTGGCTGCGCAGGAGGTGCTCTGCGTGGCAGAGGAAGAAGGAGAGGTGGAGCTGCTGTGCTGCGCGACAGGAGGAGGCAGCCGAGGAGCGGCTTGGTCTCCTCGAGAGTGGGTTGTGTTGCTATGCGTGTGTGTGCAGGGGACGACAGCTGGAGAGCTGCTGCGGTGGTTGGCTGTTGTTGGAGGACAAGATTCTCTGGAACTGCTGTTGTTTGCAGAGGAAGGAAAGAGGCTGTTGTTGCTGTTGGAGCTGCTGCTGGGCATCTGAGTTGTTGGGTGCTGCTGCTAGCCAGGGGGTGTGAGCTTCTGCTGATTGCTGAAGGTGAAGGGGGCAACGCTGTTGTTGTTGTTGCTGGGTGCTGCTGCTAGCCAGGGGGAGATGTAGGGCTGTGTTGCTGAGGTTGTTGTTGTTGTTGATTACCGGATCGGAGATGAGTGAACCAACTGGTCTTGCCGAGGCTTTCGAGAAGCTCGCTAAGATCCTCGCTGAGTCCAACTCGGGGGCCATCGTTCCTCGACAGGAAGTGGCTCAGAAGCTCGAAATGTCACCCCTGGACATGAAGCTGGAGGGGGCCACAAATTATTTTAGTTGGTCCAGGAGGGCATTGCTGGCTGTGGAACAGAAAAAACTTGATGGGCACTTATTGGGTGCGGTTGATGAACCAGGAGACAAGACTACCGCTGAGGGAAAGAGGTGGAAGGTCATAAACTCCGTGCTCGTTGGCTGGTTGTTGAACTCAGTGGTGCCCCCCATTGGACGCTCTGTGGAGGGACTATCCACGTCCGCCGAGATGGAAGACTTTATCCACCCAATACTCAGGCAAGGGTAATTTCATGCTAATTGCTCAGATTGAGGGGAAGATCAGTCGGCTGCGCCAAGGTGACGACATGTCAGTGATGGCATATGTGGCAGAGCTGCAGGCTTTGTGGCGGAGCAGGATAACTGTGATCCTCTGGAACTCTATGATGCTGCTTGCATCGAGTCAGGGCGCAAGTGGATTGCACGCAGGCGTGTGTTGAAACTGTTGGAAGGGCTCAGAGGTTGCTTTCATGGAAGGGGGGCATCCCTGTTACACCAACCTCTCCTGCCAACTATTGAGGAGACTATTGCATCAATATCTCAAGAGGAGGTGAGGCTATCTCTTGAGCATGCAGACATGAAGGCTGTGTCGGCTTCGACATTTGCTGTCACTGAGCGCATGGAGTGGGGAGATCCCAGCAAATGTCATGTTTGTGGGGAGATAGGTCATTGGAAGAGGGAATGTCCAACTCATGGCAGAGGCAGTGGATACAACAGAGGGTGGACTGGCAGAGGTAGGCATGCGAGAGGCATAGGTGGATACCTAGGGAACTCAGGGGTCAACTTTCTAGGGGCAGAGGTGGCTACTCAGGAAACTCAGGGGGGCAGAGGGTACATATGGTAGTTGAAGGGGGCACTGGGACGTCAAAGGGCAAGGAAGTTGACGAGGCTACCTATGGAGACTTTGCTCATTGGGCCTCCACTGATGAAGGTAATCCGACAAAGGCATCTCTTACTCCTAATGAGAATGCTTCAGAGTGCGTCCTAGACTCTGGAGCATCTAAGCATGTTGCGGGTAATTCCTATGTGTTTGAGTCTTACAATAAGCATCCTCCTACTCACAAGGGCACTATACAAACTGCCGATGGTACAAATCAGCCTGTCGTAGGGGTTGGCACAGTCAAGTGCACTTCAAACATCTCGTTATCGTCAGTTTTACATGTGCCAGCTTTTCTTGTCAATTTGGTCTCTTTCAGTGCTCTCATTGATGAAGTAGACTGTCGTGTGATCCTTGACAAGTTCGGATGCTTGATTCAGGTGCGACAGACGAGCCAGACGGTTGGGACTGGCACCAGGCGTAGGGGGCTTTGGTACATGGACCAGGAGGTGCAGGAGGTGCAGCCGGACTTGGTGTGTGCTGTGACCACAGAGGACAAGGAGAAGCAGGCGATGATCCATCAATGTAGGATGGGGCATGTATCTTTTGATAAGATGAGTAGAATATTTCCGGATCTTATGTGTGGAATAGGCAAGGGCAAGTTGACATGTGATGCTTGCGAATATGCAAAACACACACGAGCTTCGTATGTGAGTAAGGGGCTTAGGAGCATATCTCCTTTTATGCTTATTCATTCGGATGTATGGACTAGCCCGGTAGTGTCAATGAATGGAAAGAAGTATTTTGCTACCTGTATTGACTGTTATTCTCGTATGACTTGGATTTACTTGATGCGTCACAAGGATGAGGTGTTTAGCTATTTTCAGAACTTCCATGCTCTTGTAAAGAACCAGTTTCAGGTACAGGTCAAGGTGCTCAGGACTGACAATGGCACAGAGTATGTGAAAACAATTTTTGGGCTTTCATGGCTGACCAAGGGATTCTTCATCAGACTTCATGCTCGGACACCCCACCTCAGAATGGAGTGGCCGAAAGGAAAGATCGTCATATTCTTGAGGTTGCTCGGTCGTTGATGTTTACCATGAATCTGCCTAAGTTCTTATGGGATGAACCAGTTATGACAGCCACATACCTGATCAACCGGACAACTTCCAGGATACTAGGTATGAAATCTCCATCCGAGTTGCTCATTGGAGATAATAAGTTTGTTGTTTCCCCAAAGCTGTTTGGCAGTACCTGGTTTGTTCGTGATGATCGACCATCTGTTGGAAAGCTTGATCCTCGAGCAGTCAAGTGTGTCTTTATGGGATACTCTTCTAGTCAGCAGGGGTATAAATGTTGGTGTCCCTCCGAAAAACGCGGGTTTGTAAGTATGGATGTTACCTTTAGGGAGTCTGAGCCATTCTATGGTGAGCCGACTGATCTCAGTCTGTTGTTTGCAGAGCTTGACCACCTACACCCTGTGCACGATGGTCAAGAGGGGGAAAAGGATGCGTCTCGTACTCACGATGATTCTGTGGGCATTAACACTGATAATGATGTGCAAGTTCAGGTCCAACTAATTGTGGGTACAATTCCAGTTAGTACTCTCACCGATGATGATGTGCAGGTTCATGTCGAGCCAACTGTCGATACACTTAAGATTGGTGCTCTCGAGGTTCCTGTTCGGGATCGATGGCAGACGAATACCCTGGTGTACTCTCGACGGCAACCACATGTGCAGGGGGAGCGGCAAGGCAGTAAGGCAAGAGTGCAGGGTGAGCAGCAAGGCAGTGAGGCAAGCTCATCTAACACAGTGGAGCTGCCCATTGCATTGCGAAAGGCTACACGTGAAGCGGCAAGGAAGGGTGAAGAGGCAAGGAAGGCTCTACCAAAGGATGATGCCTGTGATGACCTTGATATTGGAAATTTTGTGTCTTATAAGGCTTTGTCACCTTCATATAAGGCGTTTGTTGCCTCCCTTCAAACTGTGTCAATCCCAAAGGATTGGAAGGCTGCAAAGCAAGATCCGAAGTGGCGTGACGCGATGATAGAAGAGTTGGAAGCACTGAGGAAAACAAGACGTGGGTGCTAACCACATTGCCAGCAGAAAAGAAAGCAGTGAGTTGTAAGTGGATCTATAAAGTAAAGCAGAATCCCGAGGGGAAGGTGGAACGATACAAGGCTAGATTGGTCGCCAGAGGATATAGTCAAACTTATGGAATTGACTATGATGAGACGTTTGCTCCCGTGGCAAAGATGAACACAGTAAGGATATTGGTCTCATGTGCTGCAAACTTTGGGTGGAAGTTGCATCAATTAGATGTCAAGAATGCCTTCTTGCATGGTGAGTTGCAGGAAGAAGTGTACATTGAGATACCACTAGGTTTTGGTACTTCAGAGACCAAGGGGAAGTGAAAGAACATGCGGTGCCCCCATGTTTGGTTTTGGTAATTGATGACAATCTCTATGGACTAATGGTTGCCTTGAGTTATATTTGAAGGATTTGTCCATAGGCATTTCTTGAAGTTCATGTGTTGGTTTCAAGGAGTTTATGGACCAAGGTGTTATTAAGGAATTATCCAAAGATTGGTCATGTGAGAGTTGAGCTTATTGTAAGCATGTCTTGGAGAAGAAGATTGTGTGATCATTCATGTATATCTTCAAGACATCATCCAAATGAAGAGAGTTGAAAAGATTCATGGTTGATCAAGACTAAGTCAAGAGTGAATCAACTTGATCAACTCACAAAGCGTAGAAGATGTACCGAGAGGGATCAAGCGATCCCATGGTGTGGTGAGCATTGTCAATTACGCTTTGTGTACTAACCCATGATCTTCGTGAGAGTTCTTTGTGGGGTTAGGTTGCGGTGTGCAAGTTCAAGTGAAGCATCATGAAGAGATCAAATGCTTGAAGCTTGCCGTCCATTGTGGTGACAATGGACTTGTGAAGATGCTGCGGTGTGCAAGTTCAAGTGAAGCATCATGAAGAGATCAAATGCTTGAAGCTTGCCGTCCATTGTGGTGACAATGGACTTGTGAAGATGTTGCGGTGTGCAAGTTCAAGTGAAGCATCATGAAGAGATCAAATGCTTGAAGCTTGCCGTCCATTGTGGTGACAATGGACTTGTGAAGATGTGCGGAAGAGTGGCTCACCCATAGTGGAGCATGGGGGAGCAATCAACTAGTCTTCATCGAGCCAACGCAATCAAGAGAGGTGGTCCAACTTGAGGGAGTCAAGATCGTCATCATCTAGCTCAAGTGGACCATGTGCAAGGCAAAGGTTTGCTCTTGATAGGTTTTTTATTTTACCGGTCTCATGATGGTAGGTGGGAGACCGGGTTATAGGATCGATTGCCGTACTATCAAGGGGGGCTCTCGATGAGTAGCTTGATCGTATCGTTCATAGAGAGCTCAAACCATTGCATCCTTGCATCATCTTTATTGCTTCTTGTTTGGTTCTTCTCTTTGTGAGTTTTGGAGCTTATGGTCATCTTGATGACAAGCTCGAGTTCATCGAAAACGGAGTTCACTCGCATCTTCTATGATGTTTTCGATGTTGGAGGTTATGCCGGTTCTTCTCGGTTGGAGGTTTCACTCCTCTATTTGTTGGCATACCTCCCCTGCCTTTTCTTACTATAACCAACAAGCTGTTTTGATGCTACTCGTCTTCCTCAATCCAACAAGCTTGAGTTTGCTCAATTCGGAGCTCATATGCAGAAGTTATGGCAGTTTTGGTTTCCTAGCGGTAGTACCGCGGGCCGGAGCGGTAGTACCGCTTGGGTGCTATAAGCGGTAGTACCGCTCTAGAGCGGTAGTACCGCTGGTGGCCCCCAGCCGTAGTACCGCTACGGTCTCGTACTAGTACCGCCTCGATTCGAGGGGTCTTTTTTCGTGTCGGGTTCTACGGTACTAGCCGCAACAGTGGGGGCCGTAGTACCGCTCGTTTGCGGTAGTACCGCCCTGCCACCGCGGTAGTACCGCTCTGGGCCCAGCGGCAGTACCGCGAGGGGGAGCGGTAGTACCGCTTATAGGGGCAAGCGGTAGTACCGCTGGCCAAGCGGTAGTACCGCTCTCTGCGGGGCTGAAGTGGGGGTAACGGTTGGATTGTTCCCCCCACTATATAAGGAGGTCTTCTTCCCCAATGAACCTTATCTCTTGAGCTCGTGTTCTTCCCCCATTGTTGACCTTCTTCGAGCTTGCTAACTCTCAATCCCTCCATGGATTCTTGCTAGTTTTTGAGGGAAAAGAGAGAGGAGATCTAGATCCACATTTCCACCAATCACTTTCTCCTCTATGTGAGGGGAACCCATTGGATCTAGATCTTGGAGTTCTTGGTGTTCTCCTTCTTGTTCTTCCTCTCATTTTCTTCCCTGGCATTAGTTGCTTCGGTGGGATTTGAGAGAGAAGGACTTGGGCACTCCGTGTGCCCTTGCCATTGCATTTGGTGCATCGGTTTGAGTTCTCCACGGTGATACGTGGAAGTTACAAGTTGAGAAGCTTATTACTCTTGGGTGCTTGGTACCCTTGAGCTTGTTCCTCTTGGGTGCTTGGGCGCCCTAGACGGTTGGTGGTGTTCGGAGCTCAATCATTGTGGTGTAAAGCTCCGGGCAAGCGTCGGGGTCTCCAATTAGGTTGTGGAGATCGCCCCGAGCAATTTGACGGGTTCCGGTGACCGCCCCCAAGGGTTGCCAAAGTGTACGGGTTCAGTGACCGCCCCCAAGGGTTGCCATTTGTACGGGTTCGGTGACCGCCCTCAAGGGTCCCTTAGTGGAATCACGACATCTTGCATTGTGCGAGGGCGTGAGGAGATTACGGTGGCCCTAGTGGCTTCTTGGGGAGCATTGTGCCTCCACACCGCTCCAAACGGAGATTAGCATCCGCAAGGGTGTGAACTTCGGGATACATCATCGTCTCCGCGTGCCTCGGTTATCTCTTACCCGAGCCCTTTACTTATGCACTTTACTTTGTGATAGCCATATTGTTTCTTGTTATATATCTTGCTATCACCTAGTTGTTTATCTTGCTTAGCATAAGTTGTTGGTGCACATAGGTGAGCCTAGTTGTTGTAGGTTTTGTGCTTGACAAATTAACCGCTAGGTTTATTCCGCATTTGTTCAAGCCTAAACCGTAATTATTTTAAAGCGCCTATTCACCCCCCCTCTAGGCGACATCCACGATCTTTCAGGAAGGTATGCAGGCTGAAGAAATCCTTGTATGGACTGAAGCAATCACCAAGGGCATGGTTTGATAGGTCCAGACGTGCCGTCCGTGGTATGGGGTATGGTCAGTGTAACGGTGACCACACGATGTTCTACAGGCACTCCGATCGGATGATCACCATCCTTGCTGTTTATGTGGATGACATTATCACCACTGGAGATGATAAGGAGGAAATAAAGAGATTGAAGGGCCGTCTAAGCAAGGAGTTTGAGGTAAAGGATTTAGGCAACCTGAAATACTTCCTTGGCATTGAAGTGGCCAGGATAGAGAAGGGAATCTCTATGTGCCAACGAAAATACACCTTTGATCTCTTGAGTGACATGGGCATGATGGGGTGTCGTGCTGCCCCTACTCCGATTGAACAAAATCATCAAGTGACAGCACAATTAGGAGAGCTAGTGAATAGGGAAGATTATCAGAAATTGGTTGGGAGGTTATTGTACTTCTGTCATATCAGGCTTGACGTTACATATGCCGTCGGGGTGGTGAGCAGATACATGCATGAACCAAGGAGTGGGCATCTTGATATTGTGCAGAGAATCCTGAGATACTTGAAGGGGACTCTGGGTAAAGGGTTGTGGTTTGGGAAGAGCAGACATCTTGAGTTGGATGGCTATAGTGACTCTGACTGGGCCAGTTGTCAAGATGATAGAAGATCCACTTCTGGCTACTGCGTGTTTGTCGGAGGAAATTTGATGTCATGGAGAAGCAAGAAACAGCCGGTTGTGTTTAGATCAACAGTAGAAGCTGAGTATAGAGCATTATCTCAAGGGTTGTGTGAGATGCTCTGGGTGAAGTACCTACTGAGTGGGTTGAAACTTTTGAGGAAGGGACCCTTGAAGGTGTGGTGTGACAATCAGTCAGCTATAGCCATTGCTAATAACCCAGTTCAACATGATAGGGCAAAGCATGTGGAAATTGATCGCTTCTTCATTAAGGACAAACTTGATGCTGGGATCATCAGCCTTACTGATGTCAGCTCTGGGCAGCAGTTTGCAGATTGCTTGACAAAGGAACTGGGAACAAAGGACTGTAACTTGGCATGTGACAAGATGGGAATGATAGATATCTACCACCCATCTTGAGGGAGAGTGTTGAACCGGTATGGGCCCAAGCCCATCTCCTTATCACTTAGGGCCCAAGCCCATGTGTAGGTGCTGACCTAGAAAGGGGCATCCAGCCACATTTTTTCGCCGTCCACCGCCCCACGGCTATAATAGGCCGGCGTTCCCCGTCCCGGTTCATCTCCTCGCCGCCACAACTCCATTTCCCTCTCCACTCCCCTCTGCTTCACTTCCCTCATCTTCACTATGATGCTTTCCCTATGGTTGGATTGGGCGCCGCTCACGCAGGAGGAACGGATCCTGGACGAGGATGCCCTCATCGCTAAGGAGAGAAGTGGGATCACCGGGACACGCTTGAGGTCGCGCAGGAGAATATCGCCCTCGTCCCTAAGGAGTGGGATCACCTAGACCTATTGGAGTGCATTACGGGCTGGAGTACGTCACAGGCCGCCTCCTGCTAGCCTGAAGATCGCCCGACACCATGCCAAAGTCTGCCCAATACGTACAGATGCCCTGATGCGACTGGTTTCTCGCCGCCTCATTGTTAAGGAGGCATATGATGTCCGCTACGCCTCATATGCGTAGGTCGTCCGCCCCGGTGAAGTCTTCAAGGAGATCGTCATCGTGCAATCGTTGGCGGTGGAGACATTGGGTAGGAGCATGCCATTTGGCGTGAGTTCGAGGTAGCACAGCCAGCAACAAGGAAATGGACACAGAAAGGGAGCGCACACCAAGGACCGTGGCCGCGTTTACCATGTCGCTCACGTCCCCTACAAGTCTCACTCCGACGAGAACCGCATCGGACCGTCACAATGTCGTACCTAGTCGACGAGCCGACTCCTCACATATGCATGTCCAGTTCATAGCATTCACTATCGACTCGGGCTCATGTAAATGCAGGCTGTAGCTCCTACATATATGTAAAAGTGACATTTTTTGAACTACTCGTGTATCCTATATAAGACCATTGTATTGCAATGTTATGTCAATTTAAGTGTTGAATCCCTCCAACTAAGTGTATGAGTATTGAGTTGATGCAACCAAAAGTTAAAGAAAAAGAAAAAGAAAACCGCATCATGACAAACTCTGAGTTTGTGCGTCACCTCGGCAGCCTAAAAAAAAATCATGGACCGCACTCCATGCACATTTTGATGGTTGCTAGAGTTGCTAAAAAATGTACAAGGTGCAAACTAAACCTGATCATACACCAGGCTGGGTTTCGGGCTGGGCTTCAAAAAGCCCCAACCTCATACTCCAAGCCCAAGCCCAAGCCCGGCCTGAAGCCCAAAAATATGCATGTTCTCAAGTCCAAGCCCAGCACGAATGCAAGCCCAAAGCCCAAAAGCCTGACACAAATGTTGTTTTTTTAGTTCCACACATCTAAGCCCAGCCCAAAATGTTGAAAAATGGAAGCCTGTGCCCAGCCCAGATATCCTTTCAGGCTGTAAAACAAAGCCCCAACCCGGCTCAAGTGACAAGCCCAACCCAGCCTGGCCCAGGTTTGTGGGCCAGGGCCGGGCTGCCCATGATCAGGTTTAGCACAGACCCAAGGATAAGGATGCATTTCTCGCCAGTTAAACTCTGTAATAACTAATAAGTAAAGGGGCTGGAATGTCTGAATGAGGAGTACAAACCGCCACGCTACAAAAATGTACAAGGTGTCAAGCTGCAACTGGGGCAGAATCTTCTTAACAACCAAGGATGTCACAAAAAAGATGGCCCCGATGCAAGCACCTGTACATGTAGGTAATACATACATGCTACAAAAGAAGAAGGATACGATCTACCACCGTGGATTTGATCAAAATTCTCACCAATATTAGTTCTCTAACTGTTCGACAAATAATGGAACACAATAGCTACTACTGCGACGAACACAACTTTGAGTAGTAGCTTTGACCTCGGCAGAGATGCAGGAGACGTGGATTCTGATTCTGACGGATCAACCTTCTGCCCCCTTAGCTTAGCTATCAATAGGGGAATGAGACCTCTCTTATCTGTTACAGAAATGACATTGGTTAGGCAAATGTTTAAGCTGTGGTAAGCTACAATCCTGACCAGTAAAGCTAGTGAGATGTGTTGAGGTCAAATTCAAGGAATTAAAATAGTCAAGCAATTGCCAGCAAAAAATCATTTGTGTAACAATATGAAGCAACTCGATGGATGATTCAACACCATGAGGTAACCACAAAATTTGACACAGAAGTTATCATAACACCTTAAAAATTGTTTATGTTCCATGCGACATACAAGAAACATTGCAACGAACTTTTGAGACTGAGACCAGCAACTACAATCAGAAAGAATGATAGAGTAAACAGAAGAAAAATATCCTCAAATTTTCATTTTTTTATGTTATATCAACATACGCTCTGTGAGTCTAATAATCTAAACCCTAAAAGAATTTATTCCTTTCTGCAGGGGAGAGGGCAAAACCCAAAAAAGTTTATCCAGAAGATTAGGTATGGTTGATGAAACGAAGGAAAACAATAGGTTTCATTTGAATATGTACTGCTGGCAGAAAATAGATCTTTACATGAATATCAATCCTTGTTCCAATCCCCAGTTTATTGATACCCAAAAGAACTCATACTAACTAGTACTACCTCCGTTCCTTTTTGTAAGACGTCATGTAAGAGATATAGGGCGTCTTACAAATGGGGACAGAGGGGAGTAGCTCATACTGCTTTGACATTTGAACTCTCCTAGTACAATACTAGTCCTATGTTTTCAGTTTTGGGGGGAAATGTATCATCAGCGACGCAGTGATTTCTTGTGTCAGAACAACGCCATATAAAAAAGGGCAGCCCGGTGCACGTAGCTCCGCTTGCGCAGGGTCCGGGGAAGGGTTCGACCACTTTGGGTCTATAGTACGCAACCTTTCCCTACATTTTTGCAAGAGGCTGTTTCCAGGACTCGAACCCATGACCTCATGGTCACAAGGCAACAGCTTTACCGCTGCGCCAAGGTTTCAGATCCAACAGAAAAAATAAATCGTCGACCACCTCAGCATTTGAGATTGAGACTGAAGCAGTGCAAATTGCAATTCCCTAACAAGAGCTGACAGCATCATGAAAAACAAAAACGTATGACATGAACCAAGTACTTAAAATACCTGCTTTCTTCAATCCCCTCTCTTCCTCGCCAATTCTTCGTCTCAAAGCATTAAGTAGTGAGCCAAAATAAAGAGCTAAGACAGTGCAAGTGAAGGTGATAACATTGTATGGCATGCTAAAATCAGGAGTTGTCAATGGAACAAGCAACACTTCTGTGTACGACTTCACAACACCATCTTCCTGCAGGGTAAAGACATACCGCAGTGAGAAAAATCAAAGCAGAATATTTCACATCTCCGGCGTAGTAAGCGTTTTTCTTTCCCTGACACTACTGATGAACCCATAACATCTCTACAGCATATACCTTGAAGTTCTCTAGCAAAGGCGACACAAACAATGGATCAGCTTCAGGGTAACTTCGGCTAGAGTTGAACTCAGGAAAGCTAACCAAAGCTGATGGAATATCAAATCCTTGATTAGCATCAGGAGGGTATTCATCTATGTGTAGGAACCCCTGAAAAAAGGTCCATATACCATAGTCACAAGTCAGTGAAATTATTTAGTTATGCATGCATATCATTAACTGCAGAATGAACGGCGGTCAAGCAACAAGTGAAGACTTGGCCTAAAGGTCAGAAGTATAATATGAGTAAAAAAGTGTATTTCAAATCCAAAAGGAACGTAATTTCGGTAGTTTAAGCAGCAGAGCACACCTTGTCGAAGTCCAAAGTAAGGGTAGCCAATTGCATACTGCAAGGAAACTTAAGAAGCATCTCCATTGTACCAGGCAAAAGCTTGTCTTCTGATGGAGTGACATGTATCTTGTCAACTACTTCTGATATAGCCTTGCTATTCCCATCGATGAAAACTTCTAGGCTGTGATAGTAGACCTTAACGTACCATGGAACAACCTGGAAAACTACAGCCTTTATCGAACAATCATTTGAGCTGTCCACTAGTTGCTTATCTAGACCAGTGGATAGAAATGACATAGCAATTGAGCCTCTTTCATTTCCGCTACCCATAAGAAATCTACTTGCATGATACGGCGCACGGGTGCAAGACCATATCAAGGGAAGCTTCCAAGTTATGCCCACATTCAAAGGCTTATCACTGTTGTAGTTGTTAACATCATACTCATATAGTGAAGAGGATTGGACTTCCAAGTTATCTAATTCTTTGAGGGACCTGTCTGGGGCAGTTGACAATACAAATAAATCATTATTCGATGAAACATCTGACCCAGCTTTGTCAACATTGTCAACTATGCCTTTCTCAATCTCTACAAAAACTCTGCTGGATTTAGAAACAAGACATTTCCCTGATAACTTCTTACTGAACAGATGTTCCATGGACCAGCTGGGCTGAAGTTGTCCACCAGTAGAATGTAGCTGTTTACCACTAACTGTATTTGGTTGCAGCACAACTGTGAGTGTTTGATCAAGAATAATACCAAGAGATTGTGATGATTTCAATTTTAGCTTTTGTGAATGGTAATATCCTTTATAAACTGAAGGCCTGTACAGCAAAGAAGCTATCCCAGCTTTGTCACGACACGGTAGAAGTTTCAGCCAAGGTGTTAGATTCTCTGTGCAGACAGCTTCCCGAGGCAATGCCCCATATCTTAGATTGCCTTCATTCAATTTAAATCCCCAACGAGGAGCAGAAAATGCAGTGGAAGACTCTAAGAAGTTGATGGATGCACAAAACAGTCCTGATAGTGTGTGTGTCAGGTTCTTCCATGTGGCATCAATCTCGGCCAAAGGAAGGTCGAAAATTGCCCACAGCTCAACACCAGGGGGCTTTGCATTATTTGTTGACATTGGATCATATCCGCCCCATTGCTCATAATTCCACCTTCCTTGTGTGAAAGATAGCTCCAGTTCACTAATATGAAATTTTTGGACCTGGTTTAGACAGAACAGAATGATCTTAACATTAATTCCAAAACATTCATACAAGGCAGTAGGAAGTTATTAAACAGATGAGCAGTGGAGGTTCCTATAATCTTAGTTCATGACCGTGTAATTATCTTACAGAATAGAAGAGGTTCGGAAATGCCTGGATTTTAGCAGCTGAGGTGCTAAAATAGGGAGAAATAAACATAGATAGACAAGAGCACTTTTCATGAGGAAACTAGAAAGTTAACTACTCCCTCCATCCCAAAATATAAGAACGTTTTTGATACTAGTGTAGTATCAAAAAAGTTCTTATATTTTGGGACGGAGGGAGTAGATAGGTTGTTCTCTGTCAAGTGCTTTATAATCCTGACTTGCATCAACACTTTGACAAATTTTGATCTAAACTTGAGGCAGTTCACGTTCTAGAGATTATCCATATCTCTCTCGCAAAGCCCAAACAGAAGCACCAGCCAAGTCGATTGGAATTAAGGTATCCTAGATTTTACAGGCATTTTAATTGCATCATTTCCACAATAGAATAGGAAACTGCCTGAGCTAGTCGAGGTTATGACTAGGAGAATAAATACCCTAATCTAATCCTAGCTGCAAGCCTGAAATAGATCAACATTCAACAGCAACCAGCTTTGAGGCAGTTACTGCACCTGGTGCTACTCTCAGTAGAGTGCCTACGGATCCCGATGGCTTAATTTCTGCGTCCCTAATTACACGAGCTATCCGAACAGAAACCATAGGACAGCAGGTAGCAAGAGATCTCTATGGTTGAGAAGAGGGATCTATGGGGGGTAAGTACCAGCTGGGAGATAGCCTTGGGGAAGAGGTGGTGGTGTCGGCCGGCGGCGGAGGCGGGAGGCGCGGAGGAGCGGAAGTGGAAATGGGCCAGCGCCTTGCGGTCCGGGAGCGGCCGGAGGAGCAGCTCCTCCGTGAACTCCTCCGCCGCCGCAGCATCTGCGGTGGCAGAAGCGGCTGCGGCCAGGAGGAGGAGGAGGAGGAGCAGGGAGAGGAAGCAGAGCCGCCGCGCGGTGGACGGCGGCATCATCAGCGCCCGCGCAGAGTTGGTCGCCGTGGTTTTGCTGGGGCGCGTGGCGCCGGGATCACTCGGTAGCGCCTCAGGTCATAGGGGCGGAGAAACAGAGCAGGTCAGCTCGCGTTGCGATTCGGTGCCTATGATTTGGGTGCCACGACTCAAAAATGGGTTTTTGGGTCAGCCGGGCCGATTGGGTGGAGGCCAGTGCTCTCCGCCGGTCGACCGGCGCGCGACGCCGCGCGGCCGTCCGGTTGGCGCAAATACAACCGTTTCGATTTATTTTTATTGCATGATACGTGCAAAAATTTGATTATCATCTTTGCAATGAATTAGTATTGATTCTTGAGATAGATGTAAAGATGCTTTTATCACTAAATATTTTCCTCCCGTGAAAATTATTTCGCTTAGAAATCAAATTATGAATTTCAAACAACTTGAGCATAAACATGTTGTCCAATCTCGAGAAAGGATAAAATTGATGATAAGAAATTGCCCTACTTATGGTTTAAATTTGTGAGTGATCATACGCATTTTTTATGCGGGATTAAACTTTGTTTCTAGAAATCTTTTAGATTCCGTCGCGGGTTGTAATTTTATGAAGATTACTTTGGGTGAAGCTACTAAATTGCTTGATAATATTATGGCAAATTGTTCGTAATGACATACGGAAAGAGCTTCTACTATTAAAAAAGTGAATTCTGTTGAAAAAATTAGTACTTTGAGTGATAAAGTGGATGCCCTTATGAAATTGGTTACTAGTAAAATTATTCTTATTGATTCTAATGATGTGCCTTTGTCCAATTTGATTAAGCAAAATAATGATCCCATAGATGTGAGTTTTGTCTCAGGAAACTATTTAATAGTAATGCTTATAGAGGTAATTTTAATCCTAGGTCGTTTTTTGAAAAATTCATTTAATAATTATGGCAATTTGATACGTTCATTTTGCATCATGTTTTTCTACTGTTACTTATAGTGTTTTTATGCATTATAACACTTTATGGAGTAATTCTAATACCTTTTCTCTCATAATATGCAAGGTTACACAAAGAGGGTGAATACCGGCAGCTGGAATTCTGGACCTGAAAATGCTATGTTAGAGATATCTATTCTGCACATCTCCAAATGAGCTGAAATTTTACGGAGAATTATTTTGGAATATATAATAAATATTGAAGAAAAGAACTAACAGAGGGGGGCCATCCAGGTGCCCACAAGGCATCAGGGCGCGCCAGGGGCCCTGGTGGGTAGTGGGGGCCCTGGCCCACCTCTAGTGTCCATCTTCTGGTATATAAGTGTTGGGTAACGTTGCATGGAAAACAGAAAAAATTATACGCACACACAAGATCTATCAAGGAGATACATATGTAGTCCATATTGAAATGGATGTAATAGTACGCACTCTCCCTCGCCCCTCGCTCGACCCTCGCCCACGTGGTGGACGTGCGGCAATTCATTCGGTCTCAGATAGCCAGAACAATATATATTGCAGTACCATTATTACTCGACTCCCCGAAGAGGCGAAGAGCCAAGCGCAAGGTTAATATTTTGGAGATGCCAAGCGCAAGGTTTACAGGAGGACGAGTAGTAGTAGTACTAGTAGTACGTGTTGGGGATCGTTGCAGAATTTTAAAATTTTCTACGCATCACCAAGATCCATCTATGGAGTATACTAGCAATGAGGGGAAAGGAGTGCATCTACATACCCTTGTAGATCGCGAGCGGAAGCGTTCAAGTGAACGGGGTTGATGGAGTCGTACTCGTCGTGATCCAAATCACCGGTGACCGAGTGCCGAACGGACGGCACCTCTGCGTTCAACACACGTACGGAGCAGCGACGTCTCCTCCTTCTTGATCCAGCAAGGGGGAAGGAGAGGTTGATGGAGATCCAGCAGCACGACGGCGTGGTGGTGGAAGTAGCGGGGATCCCGGCAGGGCTTCGCCAAGCGCAAGCGGGAGGGAAAGGTGTTGCAGGGGGAGAGGGAGGCGCCAGGGGCTGTGGTACTGCTGCCCTCCCTCCCCCCACTATTTATAGGGGTCCTGGGGGGGCGCCGGCCAAGGGGGTGGCTTGCCCCCCAAGGCAAGTGGGGCGCCCCCTACCCCCAGGGTTTCCAACCCTAGGCGCAGGGGGAGGCCCATGGGGGGCGCACCAGCCCACCAGGGGCTGGTTCCCTTCCCACTTCAGCCCATGGGGCCCTCCGGGATAGGTGGCCCCACCCGGTGGACCCCCGGGACCCTTCCGGTGGTCCCGATACAATACCGGTGACCCCCGAAACTTTCCCGGTGGCCGAAACTGGACTTCCTATATATAATTCTTCACCTCCGGACCATTCCGGAACTCCTCGTGACGTCCGGGATCTCATCCGGGACTCCGAACAACTTTCGGGTTTCCTCATACTAATATCTCTACAACCCTAGCGTCACCGAACCTTAAGTGTGTAGACCCTACGGGTTCGGGAGACATGCAGACATGACCGAGACGCCTCTCCGGTCAATAACCAACAGCGGGATCTGGATACCCATGTTGGCTCCCACATGTTCCACGATGATCTCATCGGATGAACCACGATGTCGAGGATTCAATCAATCCCGTATACAATTCCCTTTGTCAATCGGTACGTTACTTGCCCGAGATTCGATCGTCGGCATCCCAATACCTTGTTCAATCTCGTTACCGGCAAGTCACTTTACTCGTACCGTAATGCATGATCCCGTGGCTAACTCCTTAGTCACATTGAGCTCATTATGATGATGCATTACCAAGTGGGCCCAGAGATACCTCTCCGTCATACGGAGTGACAAATCCCAGTCTCGATCCGTGCCAACCCAACAGACACTTTCGGAGATACCCGTAGTGCACCTTTATAGTCACCCAGTTACGTTGTGACGTTTGGCACACCCAAAGCACTCCTACGGTATCCGGGAGTTGCACGATCTCATGGTTTAAGGAAATGATACTTGACATTGAAAAGGCTCTAGCAAACGAACTACACGATCTTGGTGCTATGCTTAGTATTGGGTCTTGTCCATCACATCATTCTCCTAATGATGTGATCCCGTTATCAATGACATCCAATGTCCATAGTGAGGAAACCATGACTATCTGTTGATCAACGAGCTAATCAACTAGAGGCTCACTAGGGACATGTTGTGGTCTATGTATTCACACATGTATTACGATTTCCGGATAACACAATTATAGCATGAACAATAGACAATTATCATGAACAAGGAAATATAATAATAACCATTTTATTATTGCCTCTAGGGCATATTTCCAATAGTACGTACCAGTGGTACCACTGTATGAGGAAGAAGGCAACAATATGTATGTTTTGCGTGACAGTCTCTTCTTACAGGACGTGCTAGACCTAGTGGACCTCATTGTTGCAATGGGAGTACTCCCTATCATAGATGGCACGATTCAGAGTGATGGGCAGTGGGCATAATTCGGAGTTGCTTAGTCTTAAACCCCATGAAGAAGTCTCATCGAAAGGAATAGCCATCCTCTACACGTGCTCCTATATAAAATGAGTAAATGAGAAAAAAGAGAAAGAGACAAAGTAAAAAAATTCACCAGCCTTAGATCTAGCCCTATTGTATCAGTGAATAATATTTCTACGTCGTGATTGACATGGCTAATATTATTAACCATGCTACGGAGGTAGAAGCGGATTTTTATTTATTTGCGGAGGTAGCAGCGGATGGATATTTAACGAGGAGTGAAATGATGGCTGCTTCCTTGGTCAAACATAGAGAAAGGTGGGTCTCATGATTTGACGGCTTATTAGTCATTATTACTGCCTATACTCTTTGCCTATATATAATAACCGCGTGGTACAGTAGTGGGCTATATTTTTAATAACCATGCTCGAAGAGAAGAGGTGCACGCACCCAGGCACGTAGTACTAGTAGCACTCTTTGCGTCCTTTGTGTCTTCCCCAACCACACACGTGACACGATGGAGCTCATTTCTGTAAGATGATGCAGCCCACGTGATAATTTGACGCGTCTAGTAGTAGTTACTCACTTATAAATAATGGAGGGTCAGGAACCACGCATGAACGGTGCCGCGTCATTTATAAATAAAGTTTTTTTCTTTAGTGGCACGTATGCAATATAAATAGGTTCATATGGAGAGAAAGGGAGACCGCTCCACTATATACATAGCCAGGACGAGCCTACACGGTTGCTTGTTGGGGTTGCTCTCTTCACACTCTCTCACACAAAACGACTGTGGCCACATCTCTAACATCTGGGCAGATCACGTCCGCCGGGGGAAGGGGTGGATGCTTTGTGTAGATGCGGTCGCCATCACCGGCGGCGAAAACCCACTGTAGGCACGTCCCGATCAGGGGTCCCTGCCGTTCTCTCTCACAAAGCCGGTGAGGTTGTCTTCGTCCCTTGCTCACTGCCGCGACGTGGGCAGTTGCCGCCTCCAGCCGCCCTCCTCTAGGTTGAGCTATGTCCCGACATCCCTCAGGTACAACTTCCTTACAGCCTTCTTGCACCACTGCCCCAGCTGCCCACATCGCTCCATGTGGATATTTCTCTACTTCTTTGCCCCGCACATACCTCTACTGGCTTCTACTGTATTTGTGATGAGTTTATGTCTCATCAACTAGTCCCAGTAATCTTATTCTAATCATGCTTCTTCAATTTCTTTGCCACAGGAATGCTCATCTCGATTTTAGTGGAACTGCACAAAATGATCCGATGGTCAAAGGGTTGCAAACTTCATTTCTTCGGAAGCTTCAACGTTGCCAGCAAATTAAAGCGTGGTTAGGGTTTAGGGTTCAAGGGCTAGGGACTGCATGGATCATTTTTTCTTTAGTTGTCTCTGCTCCAAAATAAGTGTCAACTTTAGAAGTAGTACAACTTTGTACTAAAGTTTGCATAAAGTTGAGACACTTATTTTGCAACGGAGGGAGTACATATTGGCTATGATATGTCAATCATTGAGATGCAATAGCATGCATGTTGGTCTCCTTTGTATTTGATGAAATGTTGCAATGGGGCAACCTTGGACGCAAGATACATGAAACAGAAGCTGGAAGCTTCATATCATTGTACAAATTTATCTCGCTGAGAAATTACAGTACGTACTACGTACTATACTACTATGTAAAGAGTTAGGTGTCGCACGGTGTCCAAAAAATATGGTGATAGTGTGAGGTGGGCCATGTAATCACTGAGCCTGCGTGTTTTCACTGCTTTCGCACTCCTCCGCTGTAATAATGGAGAAAATTGTAATCTAGTACCTCCTTTCACCGAAGCGTGGGACATCCAGCAGTCGTACCACCTCAGTAATAATGACCAATGAGCCGTCAAATCACATAGACCCAGCAGTAAGTTGGACGGATGAAGCAACCATCACTCTTGAATCCGCTTCTCCCTTCAACGCAGGCGCCAGTGAGAGGTCACGTTCGCTCTGCCCGAGCATGAATGCGGCATCGATTCTTTGGAGCGACGCTGACCGTTTCGGGCGAGAAGCGCGCGCGGGCGATGGAGGGGCTTTGGGTGGGCCAGGCTGGTCAGGAGCGGGCGTGGCAGCTGTCCCAACCGGACACCCGGAAACGAGAGGATGCACCGACTCTCGCGACTAAATCGTACACTACACACCATCTCTCTGTAGGAGTAGGTCGATGTGTCGCTCTCTCTAACACACACACACACTGTTAAACACACACACACGCACACACACAGGTTCATAGAATAGGAATATCTATCGTGCGAGTGCGAAACCACAGGAAGTGAGATACAAATGGAGTACGTACAAGAAGAGAAGAGGTGACGAATATTCCATCAAACCTGGACTGAGGAGTAGTACTCCCTCCGTCTAGGTGTTAAGTCATCTTACGAAAATCAGATATTCCCAAAATGTTTAAGCGTCGTCCATTAACTTCGCATCTCAATCCCCTCCTAGCCTCGTTGCTAGCGAGCGTTGTTACTTACTCTGCCTTGTTATCCCCCCGGAAACCCAATGCATGGAGTGCAACTACGCGTTGATCAGTCAAGAAATCAAAGTCGGCTTGCATGCGAGTTAATACGTGGCCCTGCATGGTAGCTAAAACGACATCTCTTAATTGTTGTGATTAGTTGTTGCGTTTAGAGACAGAAATCGGGGCTTTGATTGGAGGAAGGACTGGTCAAGTTTCTCCTTCTCCTCCAATCTGCTTGCACCTTGGTCCCGCTGCACATTCTAACGTGACTTACACCTAGACGGAGGGAGTAGTACGAGATACGGTGGCACACTGACTTAGGCCGAATACAAGTGCCCAAAATTATTGGAAGAGAGCAAAGTGTACAAACTAAATAATTAAAATTGAACTTCTCGTTTACTTTTCTGAAACGGAGGCAAAAGATTTGCCTCATCCACTAGGTAAGAGGAGAATAGAGTTTCACAATTTGCAAGTGACCCTACAAATAAATGCCATGGCAATTACTCTCAATACGCCCTAGTTTCTTAGCACCCGCTGTAATCCTTAGTACATGCGGTGGCACACTGACTTAGGCCGAACACAAGTGCCCAAAATATTTAAAATTGGAGGATAGTGCAGCCCACCTTTCCGATATTTTGACCGTGTGTGGTTCAGTTGTTGTTTACTTTAGAAGGTCGTGTACCACACGTGAACGTTAGTAAGCGCGACCGGGAGGCGTGCAGCATTAATTGCGAGTTGACTCCTTCGAGCATTAATTTTTTTCATGTATTATCATTGCCCTTAGTATTTTTCTTCACTACGTTAAATAAAGAGTTCCGTTTCATGGACAATTTAAAACGATTTTTATGGAGAGAAAAAGAAAACCACTCCATCTATATACGCTGCAGCCTCGGTGCTTGTTCTTTAGGGTTTGCACTCTTCACACTCTCTCTGCACTATATATATATACACGCTGGAGCCTCAGCACTTGTAGTTGCTCTCTTCACACTCTCTCACCCTCTCCAGACCTAAACAAGACTTCATTGGCCTCTCTCTCTTCCCTCACTGCTGGTCAAAGAGCCGGCAGGATCCGTCCGCCGGGAAAGGAAGGAGGCTTAACGTTGTCACCGTCGGCGAGGGAGGGAATCCACTACCGGCGCAACTGTTCTCTTTCACCCAGCGGCGGCGTGGGAGGGCCTCCGACCCCTTATTCCTTGCTACCGTACATAGTGTGGGCAGATCGGCCTCCGGCCACCCATTGAGCCACACCCCGAGAACCTTAAGGTATAATTTACTTATTCCACCTGCATTGCTCTAGCTGCATGTGGCCTTTTTCCGCTTCTGCACTCGAATCTAGGAGTTGGATCAAACAGGAAAGTAGTGGGGAAAGTTGTATAGCATGAATCTAGGACGTGGTTCAAAGAGGAAAGGAAGGGGGGAAAGTAGTGGGGAAAGTTGTATAGCATGAATCTAGGACGTGGTTCAAAGAGGAAAGGAAGGGGAAAGTAGTACAGACTGGATATCCAGCACCTACGTTGGTCGAAAAGGGAAAACAATGACAAACGCAGTACGCACATCTGTAACGAACTAATCTTTTTGTTTTGGGGGACAAAGCCATAGAGTTTGAGCAGGACTAGATTTGCTGCCCTCACATAGGGAAAGGTGTATAAAGATAACAAAACTGGGACCAACAGAAATATGCTCCTTGGTTGTTTGTTCTTTGTTGTAACAGACTGTGCATCACCCCTTTATACATCGGTAGATGCACATGGTGCTGGTGCGTCCACTGTCCCGTGCAACTCTTTAGCTGTTGTTAATCTAAGGCCCTATTTGGTTAAAAAGTCCTAGGACTTTTTTTAGTCCCAACTAAAAAGTCCCTAGTCCCTACCTGCTTGGTTTCAGGGACTAAACATGGACCAGAGGTTATTAAATGACATGCTAAAAGACCATGTTACCCCTAGTAATGAACTAATAGAGATAAGGTGTGATACGGGGCAGGGGCAACTGTTGGAAAAAGTCCCAAAAAGACTCTCCCTCAGGGTCTTCTTTCTGTAGTCCCAAATGCCCACTTTTAGTCCCTAAAAGTCCCTCCTGCTTGGTTTAGATGGGACTAAAAGGGACTTTTTTAGTCCCTACACCAAAACGTCCCTGTAAACAAACACCCTCTAATAATGCCGCTGGAAAATTGAAGCAATGCCAAAGTTAAAAGTAAATTACATGTTTAACAAATTTTATTGTTAATATAATCCCTCTGTTAATATGAATCAATGCCACTGTTTGAGAAATGCTACAGTCTTGCTTTCTTTCCCATTTAGATAAGTTAGATGCTTCTTCTTGTTGGCTTCTCTGTCATCCACCGTTATTAACCACTAGTTGTTTCCTTTGCACCTTTGTGTAAATAGGGTTATCTTCACCTTGTTGCTATTGTGACCTTTTGTTGCACTGCACAAAACACTTTTGTTTTAAGAGTGTTTTGTGCAGTTCAACCAAAATGTCACACCGACAACGTTGCTTGGTTGCTTGATCTTAGTGGAACTGCACAAGAGGAGATCTGACTTCCTATCCGTGTTGGAAAATTTGTTTCAGATCTTCTTCTTGTGAGTTGTTTGAATTCCGCGTCATGAGAGCTCAGTACTAGCCTTCTTTCACATGATTGTGTAGTGTGCTTTCATATGTTGTGCTACTTATATAGTAATGTTGCTTGATTTTGGTGAACTGCACGAATGGAGACAAGACTTCCAATCTGTATGTGCACCGTAATATCCCATTGAGGTAAGATAAGGATATTTCACAACTGTTGGCCTGTATTTTGCCACTTTCATCAGAAAATTAATGTCGTTGTTTAGTGCTATACTTGTGCTCCCTAATTGACATGCCAAATCTTACATTGAAGGCGAAGCTTGTCTGTTATTGAACCAAGTGATGAAGGGGAAGAACAAGCGGAAGAAAACAAAAATCAACTCCCAGTGCTGTAATGAAGCACTGGAACTGTGATGACACAAGTAATGATATAGTTTTGCATCTTAATTTATTGCTATGGCTGGAATGAGCAATTGTTTTGCCACTCATTTGATGCCACTCTTAATGTAATATGTAATTATCTCTACTTGTGCAAACAGGGATCTTCTTTGAAGATAACATATATTTTAGTGGAACTGCACAAGAAGATGTTGGAAACATTAAACTAATCGAGGAGTATATAGTAAGCATGGTAACCACAGTAGGTAACAACAGATGGTTCCGGAGAAGTGCTTCATCTGTATGCTCTACACAATAAGCCTCCTGACAAAGGTTGGTACTGGCCCACGGATTTCATCCATATGATTAAGCTTTGTCATCTCTATTGGTGTTGTGCTACTGTTTAGATATTGGCATGAGAAAGTGGTATTGTCCTCGAGAAGTGCTTCATCTATGTTGTTTTAATTATTTCCTTTCCTTCTTTTCGAGCAAACAGGGATGCAGCATTTAGTTGTTCTCTTGCCTTTGCACAACAGGATCATCCATGTCATAACAGAAGGAAGTAGTTGAAGGATGGTTACATTACTGCCCACAAGAACAAACTAACTTCAGCTCAGAAGGACTCACAGATCTCCATCTTTATTGCTGTGATGGCCAATACAATGTTGTGTTAGGATTCCTTCTGGTGAGCTCCATTTTTTTAAATGTGTGCTCTGCATGGATCATGTAGGTTGCCTGTTTAAACTGTCAATTCATAGTACAGTTTGCTTTATACAAATCACTTTTTTTTGTATTTATGCAAACATGGGTGCTCAGCTTGATTTCAATGGGAACTGCAAAAAATGTTCATGAATACATCGAATCATTCATTTCCACCACAAGAAAGGAGGTGCCGATAGTTCAAGGCGTTGCAACATATAAAGGCGAAATCATACAAAGTATGCGCGAATTTGGTTGGTTTTGGTGGAACTGCACAAAAAGAATAGTTGGTTTATTTAGCACGAGGTGCCATGTCAATGTCCGAACTGATGGTAAACCCCTCCCATTCCACAATCGTAGGCATTTGATATTTTGGAATGGGAAAACCTTGTCAAAGTTTGCTCATTGATGTACACAAAACAACACGCATTTGACATTTTGGAATGGGACAACCTTGTCAAATTTTGCTCATTGAGGCAAGAAGACATGCATTTGATATTTTCGAATGGAACGCCCTTTGCTGTCAGCAGCATCGATCGATTTTTCTTTATTCTTTAGTTGTGAAGTAAATATTGGCTCTGACATGTGAATCACCCAGATGCATAATAATCAATTGTTTTGAATGTTCTCTGTGAATTGTCAGGCCCGTGTGTTGGATTGCAATGTACTGGAACGCTAAAAAGCTGCTCAAACTCTTTGTACTCCCTTTGTTCCTTTTTACTTCGCATATTAGATTTCTTTCAAGTCAGTTGATTTTACATTGTGAATGTTCATACTTTTTTCTGTAAGATTGGTCAAAGTAGAGATACTTTGACTTCAGACAAAACTTATATGCAGACTAAAAAGGACCGGAGGGAGTACATGTGAAACTGCTGGAAACGAGGTGATCACCCTGGGAATAATGCTAGTACGTATTGTTTTGCATGTTCTTCAAATGCCAGTGATACAAGAATTCAAACTAATCGAACTAAATTCATTCATACATGGTCGGATTTCATATAAACATGCCAGATTTCATTACATTTTATACATTCTTCAACTAAAAAGGGGTGCGCTAGAGGTATAATTAATTAACCGAAGCTACCCACCCGTGTCCGGCTGAGCCGAACAGAAGTTTCTTCTCCAGCGGACTGAGCTTCAGTGACTTAACTGCAGGTGCAGTTGCGTAACTGACATGTGGCCCAGATGCCTGTTGGGCCCACGTGTCAGTGAGCCAACTGCACCTGCAGTTAAGTAACTGAACCAGCGTCCTTCTCCAACACAGCTCTCCGACTCCACGTCGCCGCCAGAAGCTAATCAGCCGTCAATGGTCAACCCGCCTAGCTTGGCTTTAACCGGAGGGTAGCAGCGGTGGCCTTACTTGGACCCGAGCGGCGGCGACCTACCGTTTTCTACTCTTCCTCGTTTTCTGTGTGGCGTGACCTCGTTGGCAGCGGAGCGCGGCCTCTACTGAGCCGACGATGTCCTCTGTCTCGTTGCCGGCAGGGCGGCGCCTCGGCGGAGCTTGATAAATCCTCCCCCTCGGTGCCGGCATGGCAGGGCATCGGTGGAGCCGGCGGTGTCCTCTACCTCGTTGTTGGCGCGGCGGGGCCTCGTCGACACCAGCGGAGCGGGGACTCGGTGGAGCCGGCATTTTCATCCGCCTCGTCCTCGGTCTCGCCAAACAGCACCTCACCCGCTTCATCGCCCTCTTTGTAGGCGGCCGCAACCTCGGCCACCCGCATGCGGTACCGCCAACGCGCGAGGCGGCTCCTGCGGGTGGAGCGGTACGAGTCGAGCAGCGCCTCCTGCTCCGCCCGCTCCGCGTCGATCTGCTCCTCTGCCTACAGGTGCTCCTGGAGGAGATGGTGGTTGTAGGCGGCGTCGGCCTGTGCCTCCCAGAACTGCTCCTGGCGCTTCTGCCTCACCGTGTCCATGTATTGGGCACGGGCCTCGCCGATGGTCATGGTGCAATGCACCGGCGAGGATGGCGCGAAGGAGGGGGTTGGCACGGGCCTCGCCGATGGTCATGGTGCAATGCACCGCCCGCCCCGAAGAGCGGTGGAGCACGAGGAAGCCATTGTGGGCGGTAGTGGTGTGAACAGGAGAAAGGGAACGGAGGCAGATGACTGCGGCTATGGCCGGCGCAACGGTTTTGTATAGCAATGATGGGCGGCGGAGGGACGGACGGGTGGCGTCGGAGTAGCCGCCTCGGCAACCGCGTATCATTAATGTGGGCGGCAGACGGACGGACAGACGACACTTGTATCATTTGAACGTGGAGCAATCACCTGCACCGGGAAGCGGCACGGGCGACGCTGACCGTTTCGGGCGGAAAGCGCGCGCGGGCGAGGGAGGCGGTCTGGGTGGGCCAGGGTGGTCAGACTCATGCTTGGCAGCAGGTCAGTCTAGCAGCCGGACATGCTGGCTCGCCAGCGAGCTCGCCGAGCTGAGCGATGACAATCAGACGATGGATGTAGCTTCCGACCAGGAGCCGGAGCCACTGTCCAAGCCGGTTCATGCCGTGTTCACCATAGAGCAGGTGCGGCCGCACTTCGACGCCCTAATGGCGGAAGAGCTACCAGCGGAGGAGGACCTGTGCTGCAACCTCCGTCTCCTCAACGAGCACCGGCGAACAAGCGAACGGCAATGCCATCGCGGACATGTGGCCCTATGATCCTGGCTTCCTGAATGAGCAGCGGGCGCTGTATCAGACCATCCGTAGGGCCTGCAAGGCCCTCTCCGTCGTCCTTCGAGTTGTTGCGCTCGCCGTGGCGCCGCCGTCTCGCATTGTCAACATGGTCGACGGACATGGAATGAGGAGATGACTTTACTTGGAGAGGATGACAGTGGGGACCCGCCAGGGCCATAGCCGCACATACGCAAGTGCCTCCTTATTATATACAACTATATTTTTTTTGCTTCCTCCTGGTTTCCTGGCATCACCGTCCCACGCCATTGTCAACCTATGTAGTCAATAAACAAGAGAATTGCACAAGGAGTGGCCGACAGTTGGGACCAAGCAGCTCGAGCAGTATTTGTGTTTTTGAGGTGTGAGCACTGTAGAGTTTTTCTTGAGCGATATTTTTGTTGTTGTTCAGAGGAGAGCAGTGTATTAACTGGGCTGGCTGTGGCCCGTCTAGCCCAGGCTAGATATCCAGCCTTGTTATTAATTTTTTTCAACCTGAAAATGGCTAGCCCACCTATACTTTTTTTGAGGAATACCCACGCAAGGTCAACTTGTTATTCTCCGCCCCACTCGGCTGCAAATCTTTTCTAGGAGGGATGCATTAGGCTTAACAAGAAAATGGGCTTTAAGAAGTAATAAATGGGATATAATTAAAAAAACTGGAAGTAACTATAAAAAATGCACCAAACACGTATTTAGTTTAAAAAAATATTACTTTTGGATTTTGAAATTTTTAATTTCATTACTTGTTGTGCACGCAATATTTCATTGGATTTTTACGTAATACAAATTTATTTTGAAATTATATTTAGTCTGACTAGAAATTTTGGGATAAAAATATTTCGGATCCCATCAAAATGTGGGAAATTTTGTTGAATTATGTTTTGAGCGGTTGGTTGAAATTATTAATCGTTGTCCTAGCTAGAAAATGGGCTGTACTTTGAACAAACTGTAAATGGGCTGGAGTAAATTCCGTTAGAATTCAAAAATGGGTTGTACATTCTTACAAACCGCAAATGGGCTATATGTTCTCTACCACACACTTGTGGACCTGCTAAGTTGACGCGTCCTCTAAAAAACTAAGTTCACGCATATGCAAGGCTTTGTCAACTTATAGTCAACACACGGTTCTAGCAGCAGTGGCCGTTGGGTGTCCATCCAACGAATGTCGTGCTTTTTCTTCAATCTCGGATATTCTTGCTTCAGCTACCCAAAAATGATTCCTCCCCCTGACATCTGGGGTGCACCGTTTCAGAGGCTAACCTGTGGGCCTACTAAGTTGATGTGTACCATGGGCTTTGTCAACTTAGTCAATAGAAACGATTCTAGTTGTAGTGACCGTACGATGTCCATCCAACGGCCGTCGTGCTTCTTCAACCTTTGGTCTTCTTGCTCCAGCCGCCCAAACCAGCGCCGGTCGTGCCGCTTACTCCTGCCTCCCGTGTCCGGCTGTGCTGCCACCATTGGCCATGCCATCCCTCTATACTCACCCACACCTCCTGTTATTCTCCAGCGATGGCAGCCTCACACCGCAACCGAAGCAGTCAACCGACGTACTCCCCTCCGCGTGGGCATCCACTGCCGCGTCTTCCCCGGCTCTGCGTCGTTCCCTTCCTAGGACTCGCCGTCGTCCACCGCCTTGGTGCTCTCGGCGCGGCGTTGTCAACGAAGGACAGTCGTCGGAAGAGGACTTTAGGCGGTGAGGCTGACAGCTGAACCCACCAGCTACATCTTCGAACACAAGGAAGTGCCTCCTTATTACTCGCAAAATAAAAATGATTCCTCCCCCTGACAGCTGGGACCGACCAGCTATATCTTCGCATGCAAGGAAGTGCGTCCTTATCCTCCCTGGCCGCTGGGACCCACCCGGTCAAAGCGTACGTAGCGTTGTCTGTCTAGTCACGAATGTGTACATACATACTGGTCGATCGGTCTCTCTGCAAGTATGAACCGTGGCCGAGTAAGTAGCGGCACGTGTCATTGTAGAGCACCCGACATAGCAGTTCAAGCAGTCCCGTCTAAGTCTTGTACACGTACGTACAGCCACAGGGCAAAAAATATGGCCACGTACGTACATACGGGCGGGGTCTCGAGCGCGTACTCGCGCATATATACGGACGGCCAGGGCTTGTGTACATGAAGAGGCAACGGACGGCAGCAACGGCGTCCTGTTCATCGGGCAGCGAACCGGCTGGGTCGGAACGGAGAAACAGTGTCCAGTTCATCGGGAGGCAACCGACTGGGTTAGAATGTGTCATGTTCAACGGGAGCCAACCGACTTGGACGGAATAGCCAAAACGGGGTCTGGCATACCGCAGAACGGAGGAAACGGCCTTCTGTTCGACCGGCCATGGTCGAAACGGGATCCTGTTCATCGGGAGGGGTCTGGCGTACCGCAAAACAGAGGAAACGGACTTGTGTTCGAGTGCCTACGGTCGAAACGGGGTCCTGTTGATCAGGAGGGGTGTGGCGTACCGCGAAACGGAGGAAATGGACTTGTGTTGGAGTGCCTACGGTCAAAACGGGGTCATGTTCATCCACCGTCTACCGCCTCGCTCCAGCCTCCACAGGTTACTGTTCATCCACCGTCGAACTCCTCCAGCCTCCACGAGCTACTGTTCATCCACGGCTACTGTTCATCCAGCCTCCACCGGCTGCTGTTCATCCAGCCCTCCATGGGGTCCTGTTCATCCACCCCAACTGGCTGGGGTGCTGCGGCCTCCTCTGGGTCCTGTTCATCCAGCGGCAACGGCCTACTACCACGGGGTCCTGTACATCCAACCCCCACCGGGAACTATCCATCCACAGCCAACCAACCGGCTCGACTCACCACGTCTCGACTCGTTCTACGTATCGCACGCACGGTATCAACGGTCACTGTTCATCGAGAGGCAACCCAACACCGACTGGCTACGTCTCGCACGGGGGCTCGATCGGCTTCAGCAAGCAGCAGCAGTGATCGATCGCTCGGGTTTAGTAAGCAGCAGCAGCGAAGGAATTGCTCGGTTTCAGTCAGCAGCAAGTGAATCGCTCGGGTTCAGTTAACAGCTAAGGGATCGATCGCTCGGGTTCAGTAACGTGCGATCGCTCCGGGTTCAGTTAGCCAACGCCTCGCACACACGCGCGTACACGAGGGAAACACGCAAACCACAGTGCATCGCTCGGCCCCGACCACCCACCGTAATCGGGAACTCCACGATATTTTCCTCGCCCTCGCTTCTTCCATGATTTTTTCCGTCATGGACGGCCCAAAGAATGTCATGCAGCTGCGTCTCCAGCCTGCCCAGGACGAAAAGCCCATTTTCTGTCATGATTTTTTGTCATAGAAGTAGGAGCCCAACACATCTATGATGATACCGAGTTTTGTCACAATTATCGTCATAGAAGTGTCATAAGCATGACAGGAAAAAATTCGTTCGGCCCAAAATGTCACGGATGTGTTTTTTTCTTGTAGTGTAGTGTTGATTACTATATGGTTTATTTGGTGGAAGATTATATGTTCAGATCCATTATGCTATTTAATACCCCTTTGATCCTGAGCATGATTATCATTTGTGAGTAGTTACTTTTGTTCTTGAGGTCACGAGAGAAATCTTGTTGCAAGTAATCATGTGAACTTGATATGTGTTCGATATTTTGATAGTATGTATGTTGTGATTCCCTTAGTGGTGTCATGTGAACGTCGACTACATAACACTTCACCATATTTGGGCCTAAGGGAATGCATTGTGGAGTAGTTATTAGATGATGGATTGCGAGAGTGACAGAAGCTTAAACCCTAGTTTATGCGCTATTCCGTAAGGGACAGATTGGATCCAAAAGTTTAATGCTATGGTTAGAATTTATTCTTAATATTTTTCTTGTAGTTGCGGATGCTTGCGAGGGGGTTAATCATAAGTAGGAGGCTTGTTCAAGTAAGAACGGCACCTAAGCACCGGTCCACCCACATATCAAATTATCAAAGTAGCGAACACGAACCGAATCAACATGATGAAAGTGACTAGATGAAATTCCCATGTACCCTCAAGAACGGTTTGCTTATTATAAGAGACCATTTTGGCCTATCCTTTGCCTCAAAAGGATTGGGCTATCTTGCTGCACTTTTGTTACTATTATCGTTACTTGCTTGTTACAAATTATCTTGCTATCAAACTATTCTGTTACTTACAATTTTAGCACTTGCAGACATTACCTTGCTAAAAACCACTTGTCATTTCCTTCTGCTCCTTGTTGGGTTCGACACTCTTACTTATCGAAAAGGCTACAATTGATCCCATATACTTGTGGGTCATCAAGGCTCTTTTCTGGCGCCGTTACCGGGGAGTGAAGCACTCTTGGTAAGTGGAAATTAGTAAGGAAAAATATTACTACATGCTGAAATTTATTGTCACTTGTTAATATGAAAAACAATCCTTTGAGGGGTTTGTTTGAGGTATCTTCACCTCGACCGGAACCACAATTAGTTATCCCTCAACCTACTTCACCTACTGAAAAAATATAGAATATGAAATTCCTTCGGGTATGATAGAACAACTGCTAGCTAATCCTTATGCAGGATGGAACAGAACATCCTCATATGCACTTGATATATGTGGAAGAAATTTGTGGATTGTTTAAGCTTGTAGGTTTACCCGGAGATGAAGTTAAGAAGAAGGTTTTCCCTTTATCTTTGAAGGGGAAAGCATTGGCATGGTGTAGGCTATGCGATGATATTGGATCTTGGAATTGGAATCGATTGAAATTGGAGTTTCACCAAAAAAATTATCCTATGCATCTAGTTCATCGTGGATCGGAATTACATATATAATTTTTGGCCTTGTGAAGGAGAAAGTATCGCTCTAGCTTGGGGGAGGCTTAAGTCAATGTTATATTCATTCCCCAATCATGAGCTCTCAAGAGAAATTATTATCCAGAATTTTTATGCTCAGCTTTCTCATAATGATCGATCCATGCTTGATACTTCTTGTGTTGGTTCTTTTGTGAAGAAGACTATTGAATTCCGGTGGGATCTTCCGGAAAGAATTAAACGCAACTCTAAAAATTGGGAACTCGACGAAGGTAAAGAGTCAGGTATTAAGCTCAAGTTTGATTGTGTTAAATCTTTTATGAATATCGATGCTTTTCAAAAGTTAGCACTAAATATGGACTAGACTCTGAGATAGTAGCATCCTTTTGTGAATCATTTGCTACTCATGTTGATCTCCCTAAGGAGAAGTGGGAAATATCACCCACCTATTTAAGAAGAAATTAAATAACCAATGCTAGCTAAAGAGGAAACCATTATTTATAATGTTGATCCAGTTGTTCCTACTGCTTATACTGAGAAACCACCTTTCCCTGTTAGGATGAAGGAACATGCTAAAGTTTCAACTGTGGTCAAAAATGGTTATATTAGAACACCTAAACCTGATGAACAAATCAAAGTAGAACCTAGTGTTGCTATGGTTAAGGATCTCCTGGAAGAAAATATAGATGGGCATGTTATTCATTTCTGTGATGAAGCTGCTAGAATTGCCAAACCCGATGGAAAAGATAAACATAGACCCATTATTGGCATGCATGTTGTCTCAGTCCAGATAGGAGATCACCGTTATCATGGTTTATGTGACATAGGTGCTAGCGTGAGTGCTATTCCTTTTACCATATACCAAGAAATTATGAATGACATAGCACCCGCAAAGATAGAAGACATAGATGTTACTATTAAACTTGCTAATAGAGATATTATTTCACCAATTGGGATTGTTAGAGATGTTGAAGTCATGTGTGGGAAAATAAAATACCCTACTGATTTTCTTTTTCTTGGTTCCCCACAAGATGATTTTTGTCCCATTATCTTTGATAGACTTTTCTTGAACACCGTTAATGCTAAAATAGATTGTGAGAAACAAACTGTCGGTGTTAGCTTTGGTGATGAGTCTTATTAGTTTAATTTTTCCAAGTTTAGTAGAAAACCTCATAAAAAAGAATTGCCTAGTAAGGATGAAATAATTGGTCTTGCTTCTATTGCTATGCCTCCTACTCATCCTCTAGAACAATATCTGCTAGACCATGAAAATGATTTACATATGAATGAAAGAAATGAAATAGATAAGATTTTCTTTTAACAACATCCTCTGCTTAAACACAATTTGCCTATTGAAACTCTGGGAGGTCCTCCTCCACCTAAAGGTGATCCTGTGTTTGAATTAAAACAATTGCCAGACACTTTGAAATATTCTTATCTTGATGAGAAGAAGATATATCCTGTTATTATTAGTGCTAACCTTATAGAACATGAAGAAGAAAGATTATTGAAAGTTCTAAGGAAGCACCGAGCTACTATTGGATATACTCTTGATGATTTAAAGGGCATTAGTCCCACTCTATGTCAGCACAAGATTAATATGGAACCTGATGCTAAACCCGTTGTTGATCACCAACGTCGGTTAAATCCGAAGATGAAGGAAGTGGTAAGAACGGAAATATTAAAACTTCTGGAAGCAGGTATAATCTATCCTATAGCTGATAGTAGATGGGCAAGTCTTGTTCATTGTGTCCCTAAGAAAGGAGGTATTACTGTTGTTCCTAATGATAAGAATGAACTTGTTCCACAAAGAATTGTTACAAGCTATGGAATGGTAATTGATTTTAGAAAATTAAACAAAGCAACTAGAAAAGATCATTACCCTCTGCCTTTTATTCATCAAATGCTAGAAAGATTGTCTAAGCACACACATTTTTGCTTCCTTGATGGATATTCTAGTTTTTCACAAATACCTGTTTCTCAACCTGATCAAGAAAAGACCACTTTCACTTGTCCCTTTGGAACTTATGCTTATAGATGTATGCCTTTTGGTTTATGCAATGCACCTGCTACCTTTCAAAGATGTATGACTGCTATATTATCTGACTTTTGTGAAAAGATTGTTGAAGTTTTCATGGATGACTTTTCTGTTTATGGGAAGTCTTTTGATGATTGTTTAAGCAATCTTGATTGAGTTTTGCAGAGATGCGAGCAAACAAATCTTGTCTTGAATTGGGAGAAGTGCCACTTTATGGTTAACTAGTAGAACGTCCGTGCGTTGCCACGGGCCTTTCAAATTTTCCTACTTACATATATAAATATAATGCATGTAATTTTGTGCATGTATAGGAAAACATAGCCCGCAACCATTGAAAAGCAATTGAAATCCACTTCACCTGCAATATATTTTGATTACAAAATGTATTTAAATTATGTATACGTATAGATAATGATTCAACTAAGAATATGTTTCAAACTAAGATCTATTTGATGTGCTTAAGATATTCCCGTCATTCTCGTACGCCGAAATACGCACACAACCTGGCCACCTCCTAAACGTAGCCGCCACCGGAGCTCGGGTTTCTTATGCCTCCCATAGGAGCCGCCACCGGTCTGCGGCGTCCTCTGTGGCCTTAGGGCCATGGAGGCGCGGTGGATCCCCGCTCGTGCCAATGGGAGAGCTTCGTTTTTTCATGTTTTTTTAGTTTTATTAGGGTTTGTATCCTACTCAGAGAGGCAAGGACGAGGCAGCTCTCTGAAAATGGAATAAGGTTCTCTCCGCCTACTGATGTGACTGTTGTTGAGGGTCCAATGCTAAACAAAGAAATATCTCCTCGGAATGGCAGAATATCTTCTTTAAAAAATAGGTTAGTCCCATCTGCTATAGCTTGAAGCAGGCCCGAGGGCCAGCAGGACTAATACGTTGTTGTATTGACGCAGATATTTCTTTTTTCTAAGCATACAATTACGAGTACCTCTAGGTTTTATTAGCGGAGAAGAAACAGTAAATTGGGGCTTATTGGGACTGATGTTACGAGCTTCTGGAATACAATGGAATCTTCATAAAGTAGATCCTTATGATTCTTACAACCAATGTGATTGGAAAGTCCGATGGCAAAAAGAAGGGGATTCGTTAGCTCGCTATTTAGTATGTTGGTGAAATGAGAAAATCCATCAAATTAATTCAACAAGCTGTAGAAAAAATATATTCCCGGAGCCCCTGTTCTGGCGGTGCTTCTAACATTGTCGGATGGCATGTGGAGGTTTGTCTTCAATGGATCTCATGGGATTCAATCGTCGTTTGTCTTTGATGGGTCCACGTTGAAAAGGTATTCATTCATGAGTGGTCGTGTGTCCACAGGTTAGATCCTTCCAATCTACATTTCTCTTTATCGCCGGTGATTCCTGTTCTGGTGCATATACTTTAGGAAGGCATAAGCCACAAAACCATGAGATATATAGAAAGGTGTGACAACTCATACTTGTTGCCTGGGCTACAATGCATATACTTTAGGAAGTATCTCTGGTCCAAACTCATAATCCAATTATGCCCCTTAATCACATATTATGTGTCTTAGGACCTATTATAGGTTTGCTCATGTGGGTGCTCGCTGGTGACCGACATCTTATCATGAGATCATAGCATTCTTCTCTTTACTTTTAAATTTTGGTTTCCATTTCTTTCTTTTTCCTGTACAAGTGTCATGCTCTCACCCTTCCTCTATCAATGAAAACACACCTATCATGTGTACTTACACTCAGCCGAATTCCATCTAGCAATGCTCTTGTCCCATTCTCATGAATGAACGATTCCTCTCAGTCAATGGTATACAATCCATCAGAAACTTCAAGAAAACAACCATGCTCCATACAGCTCAAGATGTTGGCCTTTTTACTTCTCCGGCGACCAGCCAACATTACTTTCTGCCTTCCAATGTGCATGCATACAATGGAACAACTGAAAATATGAAAGAAATAGATTGTAAGATACAGATATATTCAACCTATAATCTGTTGTGTATTTTGGATTTGGACGACCATTTACCCATAATAACAGACGAATGATTGATTGCAAAAGAGCTATGGAGGAAACTTCACAGGCACCGTCCTCATTAATTCCACTCACAAGCCTTTTCTCGTAGAATTTCACAACTTTATAAGACATCTTTAAAAACCAGCCATCAGTAAATAGATCTCTCAATCCAGAAATGGTATGCACATATTAAACATTTCACTCCATTCGGGTCCATATTATGTTGAAACAAGTCCAAAGGCTTGTCATTTTCATTGAATAAGACGAAGATTTTAAGAATCACTCTCGCGGCATTATATTACACAAATATTTCGTCCGGCAAGGCACCCCGATGATGCCTCCGCTTTGATGTGTCACAAGCACAACGACCGGAGTCGCATTGTTGCGGAACACCCGAGCATTTCGCTCATTCCAGATTTCCCAAGAGATAGGAATAAGGGAAACAAGCGGCCTTCGAGATTGCGACCTCCCGTAAGTGTTGCTGCGCCACCACTCCTTGACGGAAACCATGCCTCCCCAGTCCGTGGGATGAACATCATGTAAACCAAGCCATGTTTTGATCATTGCCCAAACTCTGGCTGCATATTCTGTATAAAAGGATCAAGTAGACATGGAAGTATGCTCATATATCGTTGAATCCTGTAAAACATTTAAAAGGTAATCCGCCACATTTTAACAGCACTCTGTTTCTTAAATAAGTGATATTTTACTTGTCAGTTTGCAAGGTACAAATTGAAACATAAACTATAGTAAAAACATAATCATAAAGTCATAAATAAATTTATAGAATCCCTCTATCAATATTCCTGTAAAATTTATTATGTTTAATGCTATGAAGAATAGCAACTTGAATTTCCACGAGGACAAGTATATATAGTTATATACACATGCAGGTCTGCACTTTCAAATTTAGTAAAGCATGAGCCAAAATAACTTACGGAGTGGTGCGTTTTTTTTCGCTTGTTGGTGTTCTATGTGTCCCGACCACACTGGCGCTCAATTCCTGCAGGAGTGCTGAAGACTGGGAGGAGGCGATTCTGCCAAGCATGACCTACTGCCCAAGCAGATGTCATTTATTTATGGAGAAGAGGGTATTACATACAATTTTTTTGCGAGGCAGTTCAGTTTAATGGAAAAAATATACCCTAGACAAGATGTTGCAATGGCAAATGCCTCACATAATAAATTAAGTTCTATAATGAGAACACAATCCAATCCTTGATGAGAAGACATTTTTTCAATGATTCCCTTGTACCATCAACAAATCAATTTGAAGAACAGAAAAAAAATATTATTGTGAGAGTGCATATTGAAAGAAAAACGTGTACCAACTGGTAAAAATAATTACCCATTTAAATGGACTAAGAAAGAATCATCGAGGACTCTGGAGATTGGAGTCAGCATACTGAAGAGGGAATGCAGGAAATGGAATACCCCGCTGGCCTCACCAAATAATAAGTCCCTCGGTTCATTGATTCGTAACCTTGAGGTAAATATCGTAGCACCGTCTGCTCCTCTTCTTTGAATCATTATTTTATGTTTGTAAACATAGCCTTTAGCCATAGTCTGTAGTACTGTGCCAGCCCATTGAGACCAACACGACACATAGTCAAATGTTATAGTACGCAACTGAGGATACAGGAGGAAAATGAAAGGACTTTGCACTTGTGCATTGGCAAAAAGCTTCCAAGGCATAAGCCACAAAACCATGAGATATATAGAAAGGTGTGACAACTCTCGAGTGCAGTACACCGAATTTCGAAAAACACTGAAAAAACATGATAAAACAAAATCCAAAAAATCTGAAATTTTGAGACAAAAATAATTATCAAATGCTTGAGCTTCTTGCAAAATTTGAGCGAAAAATAACATCCGAGGAATTCTCACCATAAAAAACAAAATCACTGCTCAAACAGTGCATAAAACTTTTAAGCAGGACTTATTGATCTTTCATGTTACTCTACCTGGAAAGGGTAAGAACAAACGCACCGCAAACGCAAGAAAAGCAGTCCACGGCCCATATTCACTCCTAAATTAGGAATCGACATGATAGTATAAGTAGGCCAAAAGTAAGTGTTCTTGTCTCAAAAAGAATAAACATCCAGTAGCTATAGCAAGGAAAGGGGAAAAGGTATCATTAGATAATTCTTTGGGCCAAATAGCAGAATCTTACTTTGATTCATGAAATTACACTGCTAGGTGCTTGCAGAAGAAACAATGGCCCCGAGGAAAGATTTGTGCATGCATGTGCCTTTAGCAAGCAATAGCAAGAGGCAAAAGAATAATAATAAATAAATGCTAAAATAATAATCGTTGAGAGGGGGGGAGGGGTTACACTGTATTTCAGAATAATCCATTCATTTTATGATAAAACCAAATATGCAGCAGAATAAAAAATTCTACAAGGTGAGTAGTAGTAGATGAGTTTTCGAAGAATGGATAACTTTCCTACCACAAGGACTGCCGAAAAACAGTGCTAAAATATTATGAAGCATTTCATCAAGCATTCCTGTCCAGGTCCTAGGTATTGTAAAATCCCTTCTTTCCATGTATGTATTCCTATACACATACATCCTAAAATGCGGTAGTTAACAAAAGTCAAGACACTACAAAAATATATTAAAAAAAACTTCATCAGAATAGTCTCGGTATTCAATTGCTATGTTCTGATGACATCTGGGTCATTGTATGTTGAAATCGCAAACTGACAATAATTACACCATATGTCCACTGAATAAGTAACTGCAAGAACTGCCCGTTCATACATCTCCATCTGTCCATATTCACAAGGATTTCGCTGTCATAGATGTAGAGTATTTACTATTTACAGTGATTAGGCACACGCACACACCCTAAAATCAGACACAAGGATCAACAAAAACACCTTATCTTCTTTTACTTCCATCACATTCCATTTCTTCTGACAAAAGCTAGCGAGTTCTTGCAGTTTCAATAACAAGCAGGTAGCTGAAACTCACATCAAACTAATGTTTCAACTATACAAATAAACAACTAAAAATGAAAAAATGGAGATGCGTAGCTTGTTCAAATAAAAAAAGTCACATAAACTAAATTTTCCTAATAAAACCTTCTTGGATAGCTTATTCTAATAAAAATGTTTAATATCACGTGAGCAACATGTTCCAGAATAATGATAATTAAATGAAAGCAATTGGCTAGTTAATAAGAAATATTAGAGCATTTAGATCACTACTGTAGTATTCTAAATGCTCCTATATTTCCTTACAGAGGATGTACATACAGTTGCAGGAAGGTAAGTGTGCATATATAGGACAAAAGAAGGAAATTTTCAAGGTCAGGGCTATGAGATTAACATACCAACTCTATCAACTGTTATTTCTAATTCAGTAAATTTGGTACAAAGCTTTTATAAAGCAGCCCTTAGGACAACAAGTATGAGTTGTCACACTAAATAACCCCCTTCATGGTACATGTGTTGCATATTTCATGGGCACCACAGAATGAGGGTCGAACAAACAAACTACTCACCCTGACACCCCGTCCGCCCGGGACCGGGACGAGATGGAATCATGAGATTTGATCTCATCTCATTTCCTATCCATGTATACTCGCAAACCACTGCCGGTAGGATCGCACTGATTACTGCCAATTTGTTCCTTCACCCAAAACTTTGTCAAGTTTTTTTAGTGATCAATACTCCCACCCTGGCCATAACTAAATAACTAACAAACGAGGTGCAAAACAGAGGATGGATTATTGAATCAACTTGCTAATGTAGTTCTTTTTTCAGTACGACCCTTGAGAGCATTTTATTCTTTCGAGTGAAACTTATAGACTTGACATGAGGGACCTGGACTTGACCTCTTGACACAACTAATATATTAAATAGCTTCAGAATAACCGGATACATACATGTGTTCATCTTTTCAGAGCCTCCACACATACATGTGCCCATCTGCTCTGTAGGATCCTATGCAATACACAGATGTTTCCACTGTCATGCACGACACAACTTTAAAAGTGTTTGGCATGTATTATCTGAAAGTCAAACTTACGTCTACGCATATCCTATAACATGTAAGTCGAAACCCAATGTATCCCAAGGTTTCGGCCTTGCAACATTGCATCTCCCATTTGATGTTGCTGCTGCCATGACATGATGCGCCTATAGCGAAATCTCACCGGGAATGTGGAATCCTCGTCCGTGAAAAATCGTCTCAAGGCTTTCTCCGGCATAGGAGCTGAGAGGAGAAACCTCGAAGCTTATGAGGGAAAGGGATCATGAGAAAGATGATCATAAAAGTTCTATGTTGAAAGGCCTGACTTGTAATTTAATTCTACAAGTTTCTGGGTACAGGAAATGGTGAGAAATTACCCATCCGCTATGCAGTTGGAGTAGCATCAGGTGTCATAGGTTGTGCCATTCGCGTTCTTCACTGGCGCAAATTCCTCTTCGTGTAGCACCTAAATTTTCAGATATGCATCGATGAGTATCTCAAGGTTTTAAAGCTCACAAAAGACAGGAAAAGAAGAGGGAGCAGAAGATGCTATATTAGGGCAGATTTTTTGAAAGTTGAACCTCAAAAAGTGTCATGGACAGGGATTAAATGGATATGTCGAATATGAACTGCTCAAGCTTCTGGCCTATCGTACATCCATGAATCAAGGTACCTAAATGTTGTCGCCTCTCTCTCTCGCTGTATTCTCTGGACAGTTGATCACACGAGGGTTTTGCGCTGTAAAACTTCACAGCTTTTCTGCTTCTATTCCTTGCCTTTTATTCAGAGTACAGAAAGGAAACCGGGGATCGTGGCCCCTGACTACGCGCCCGCGTGATCCACTACGCTCGTGCCATCCCACGAACGGATCGACGAGGCGCGAGACTCGCTCCAGGCTGTTGAACCCGCGAGCTAAACTAGCTAACTGAAAAACTGAAGAAAAGCAACTACTCTGACGCTAAAACTGCCAGCAACAACTAGCTTATTGTGCAACAAACTCCCCCTAAGCTAGGTTTGCTTGCATCTGACGATTCCCACTCGATCACGCATCTCCTGGAAATGGATCCGTCCGAGCGCCTTGGTGAAAATGTCAGCGAGCTGGTCACCTGTGCGAATGTACTGAACATCAATGCTGCCGTCGTCGACGCACTGCCTGATGAAGTGGTAGCGCAGCTCGATGTGTTTTCTCCTGTCATGGAAGACAGGGTTCTTGCTCAGCGCTATCGCTGACTTGTTGTCGATGCAGAGTTTGGTGGCGCCATCGACGCGCCCAAGTAGCTCTCCGAGCAGTCGGCTGAGCCAGATGCCCTGACACGCAGCTCCTGCTGCAGCGACATACTCCACCTCGCATGAGGAAAGCACAACAATCTTCTGCTTGGCTGATTGCCATGACACCGGGCTGCCTCCGAGGAAGAAGATGGTGCCGCTGGTGCTCTTGCGATCATCCACGTCCCCGCCCAGGTCTGAGTCGCTATACCCGACGAGTTCCGCGCCACGTGTCTGCCGAGCGTAACAGCATCCCAGCTGACGTGTGCCGGCGATGTACCTCAGCAACTGCTTGACGACGCCCAGTGCTCGCTCGTCGGCGCCTCCATGAACCTGCTAACATACCCAACAACATAGGTGATGTCAGGTCACGTGTGGGTGAGGTAGCGGAGACTGCCCACCACACTCCCGAAGTGCGTGGCGTCAACGGGCTCCCCGGTCCCCTTCCGGCTGAGCTTGAGCCGAGGCTGCATTGGTGTGGCCACGGGGTGGCAGTCGTCCATGCCGGACTTCTCCAGAAGCTTGCCGGCGTATGAGGACTGCGTGATGGTGATCAGCCCAGGCCTCTGGTCCACTTCTATGCCCAAGTAGTAGTTCAGCAATCCCAGATCGCTCATCTTGAAGAGCGTCATCATCTCCTGTTTGAACTCGGTGATCACCACCGTGGACGCGCCGGTGATGATGAGATCGTCCACGTACACGCCGACGAGGAGACGACCACCCACACCAGTCCGTGTGTAGACCGCATGCTCGGACGGGCACTTCTCAAAGCCGAGAGCGTTGAGGCTGCCATCGAGCTTCGCGTACCACGCCCGAGGTGCTTGACGCAGGCCATAGAGCGCCTTGTGCAACTGGAGCACCTTGCTTGTCTTCCCGGCGAGCTCGAACCCCGGGGGCTGCACCACGTAGACTTCCTCCTCAAGATCGCCGTTGAGGAAGGCAGACTTGACGTCGAGGTGGTGCACCTCCCAGTTCTCCTGTGCTGCTACGGCGAGCAGCAAGCGCACAGAGTCGAGGCGCGCCACCGGCGCGAACACTTCCTCGAAATCGATGCCGGCGCGCTGCACAAAGCCCTTTGCCACGAGGCGAGCCTTGTGCTTGATCACCTCGCCGGCGGCGTTGCGCTTCTCCTTGAAGACCCATTTCAGTCCGATGGGGCGGTGACCTGCGGGCAGTTCACAGAGGGACCATGTCCCGTTAGACTCGATGCAGCTCATTTCTTCCTTCATCGCTGCTCGCCATGCTGCGTGTGATTCGGCCTCCACGAACGTCGCGGGCTCGCCTTCGGGCAGCAACAGCAGCTGCTCAGTCCTCCCAGCGCCGGTCGCGCCCTCTCCGAGCACGTCGTCCACGCGGCGAAAACGATGGACGGCGTCTGGGTTGTCGGCGTCGTCGAACATGTCCGCGTCGTAGGGCGGCGGAGTCGCGTACTGCACGTCCTGCCACGCCGGGGCGGCAGGTGGTGCGCTCTTCGTCGCTGGCGCATCTGTTGCAGCTGCGACGGAGGTGGGTGTCGGCGTGGCTGGCACGGACGCCGTTGTGGTTGTTCCATGTGTTGACGATGACGGTGAGACGGTTGGTGCAGCGCTGTCCTCCCCTGGGTTGTCGTATGATGTGAAGTCCGCGACGAACGTGCCGCCCGTGCTTGCCGTCTCGCTGCTCCAGTCCCAGCTCTCGTTCTCGTCGAACACGACGTCACGCGATACGTGCACGCGCCGACTCGCCGGGCCGTAGACCCTGTATGCCTTGGTTCCAGGCTCATATCCGATGAGCACCATGGGCGTGCTCCGGTCGTCCAGCTTCTTGAGATTTGGCCACGCGCTCTTGACATGAGCCACACACCCAAAAACGCGTAGGTGACTCACCTCCGGTTTCTTGCCGTGCCAGGCCTCGTACGGAGTCGCGCCGTCCACACTCCAAGTGAACGCACGGTTTAGGAGATACACGGCCGTGGTCACCGCCTCTCCCCAGAAGTGATCTGGCATCCCCTTGGCCTTCATCATGCTTCTTGCCATGCCCACCACCGTCTGGTTGCGCCTCTCCACCACGCCGTTCTGCTGCGGCGAGTACAGCGTCGTCAGGTGGCGCTGGACACCAGTGGACGCGAAGTGCTTGGCCAGCTCCGCGGATGTGAACTCCCCGCCGCGGTCCGTGCGCAGCGTCCCTAGCTTGCGCCGCGCTTCTGCCTCCGCACGCGCCTGGAAGTTCTTGATCGCCGCGGCGGCCTCATCTTTGCTTGACAACAATGTGAGCCACATGTAGCGGCCGTGGTCGTCCACGAGAAGGAGAAAATATCGCCGTCCGCCTGGCGTCGCCGGCGTGATCGCCCCGCACAAGTCTGCATGAACGAGATCGAAAGGCGTCTCCGCTCTGTACTTGGCCGTCTGCGGAAACGGCGTCCGGCGCTGCTTGCCGGTGAGGCACGCCTGGCGGAGCTCGCCTGTGTGCTCGCTGCCAGGCAGTCCTCGCACCAGGTCTCCCCGCGCCATCCTCTGAAGCGCGTCGATGTGCAGGTGTCCGAAGCGGTCGTGCCAGCGCCATGACATGTTGTCCGTGCGCGCGGCAAGACAAGCCGGGCGAACAGGGCGAATATGCAACTTGTACAAACGATTTTGAGATCGTTTTACCTTGAGGATGAGAGTGCCGCGCCGGTCGTGTATGGTGAGGATGCCATGGCGCACGTTGATGTCGCAACCATTCTCGTTGAGCTGCCCAAGGCTCACGACACTGCTCTTGAGCCTAGGGATGTAGTACACCTCCAGGAGCGCGCGCTGCGCTCCCCCGTCGACGGTGAACGCGACCGTGCCGCGCCCCTCGATCTGTACCGCTGACCCGTCTCCGAAACACACGGTTCTAGTGATGGCCGTGTCCAAGTCGGTGAAGGCCGTGCGGTCGCCGGTCATGTGATTGGACGCACCAGTGTCCAGGTACCACATCGCGTTGACGGCGACGTCCTTGGCAGCTGGAGTGATGTGTGCCTGTTCTTCGTTGAGGAAGACTGTGGCGCGCGGCGCATCAGGGCGGTCTGCAACCATCGCCTCTGAGTGCACGGGGCGCGTGAGTTCGACGACCTCGGCAAGCAGCAGCTCGGGATCGCCCTCCTCATCCGCCTGGGCTAGGAGAGCATCCTCCTCCCTTTTCTTCTTCCCGCATTCTCGGGCCCAGTGCCCTTTTATGCCGCAGTACCTGCATTTTTGCTTGTCCCCGCCGCTCTTGTCGGGGTAGTCACCTCCATGGCCGCCGCCGCGCCCGCCTCCGCGGCCACCGCCTCCGCCTCTTCGGCGGTTGTTGCTGCCGCCCGAGGGAGGCCCCGGAGCGCGGGGTTGCTGTTGGCGAGCCTGCCACTCCTCCCAGGTGAGGAGTAGCCGCCCCCCTGGCTGCTGTTGCCGCCGTGCGCATCGTCGAGTCAGTCCTGAACGACACGCAGCCTGCCGGTGACCTCGTCCAGAGAGAGCGTGCTTATGTCCAGCAGCGTCTCAATAGCGATTGCCACCTGCGCGAACTGGGGCGGGACAACACGCAGGAACTTGGCGACTACCTTTGATTCTTCCACCGTGTCGCCGAGGGCGCGTAGGCCGGCGACGATGCCGGAGAGGCGGAGCGAGAAGTCGTCGATGGTCTCCCCGTCGCGAAAGGTGATCCCCTCGAAATCACGCCGCAGTTTCTGCGCGTTGGCCTCGCGTACGCGCGTGGCTCCAAGGCGCTGTGTGGCGATGGCGCCCCACGCCTCCTTGGCGGTCTCCTTCTCTCCCACTGCGAGTAGCACGTCCGAAGGGAGGCTGCGCAGGATGGTGATCATCGCGTTGCGCTCGTGGTGGTAGGAGACGTCACCGTGAGAGACCGTGCCCCACCAGCCGTGGGCCTGAAGGTAGACCTTCATGAGCAGAGCCCACTCAGCGTAGTTGGTGCGCGTCAGCGTTGGCAGCGCGCCCGTCGCGGGCGCCGGCTGCACCGATTGCTGAGCCACTATGTTGCCTCGGCGGCGTGTCCGTCCGCGGTCCTGTGACGGCGCGCGTATGCGTGGTGGCGTCTCCGATCGGCCTGCACCGCCAGCGGGCGTCCTCGTCGCAGCCGCTGGTGTCTTTGACATGGCTCTGATACCACTTGTCGCCTCTCTCTCTCGCTGTATTCTCTGGACAGTTGATCACACGAGGGTTTTGCGCTGTAAAACTTCACAACTTTTCTGCTTCTATTCCTTGCCTTTTATTCAGAGTACAGAAAGGAAACCGGGGATCGTGGCCCCTGACTACGCGCCCGCGTGATCCACTACGCTCGTGCCATCCCACGAACGGATCGACGAGGCGCGAGACTCGCTCCAAGCTATTGAACCCGCGAGCTAAACTAGCTAACTGAAAAACTGAAGAAAAGCAACTACTCTGACGCTAAAACTGCTAGCAACAACTAGCTTATTGTGCAACAAATGTCAGGTGCTGCAACAGAACATGATTTATGCTGGAGCATGGCAATTGGCAAGTAAAATTACTTACCATGACATGCCTAGCAGATCCTTAAATCACAAACTGTAGCTCTAGATGTAATTCCCATTCTCCTAGGAAAATTTAAGAAATACAAGCATTAAGAATCAAGTAGGTAAAATAGTAATGATCTATTGTTAAAACCAGATTAGTTTGAAAGAGACAAACACAGGAGTGGCCTAAAAAAACATTGGATTTGAAGGTGACGATGCTACTAATAATAGATCTATTCTGCTTGGATCTTCAAAATGTGAGGAAAGGAAACGTGCCTGAGTTTGCTTATATCACTCCAATAAATCACCTTTGTTCTCACCCCATACTCCAAGATCCATCATCCATGATGCACGCCTGATTCTTTCTTCTTCTAGCAGCTATGATTGATTCATCAATCAATCCATTGCACCTGCAAATCTTGCTTAGTTAACTCATTGGTTTTATCTTCTTCTGTAATTAACAGTAAAGTAAATGGTATAGATATTATTGCTCAAGTTAATGCAGGTAAATGGTACGAAAGGGTTGCATATAGAGCCAAACCAAAGAAAATGATCAAGAACTCAAGAGGTAAATACTTCTTCACCTCGAAACATAATAGAGCCTTGCAAGTCAGTAACAATGTAATCTTGACTCTTCAGGGTAGAGACCATTGACGTTGCACAACTGAGTAAAAAAAGGAACTACAAAGAAAAATGCAGACTAAAGAGCTTAGAAGCTTATTAACTGCTTTTGATTCTTCTAACTAAAGGGATGAAGAAATCATTATGATTAAACAAACATGCATTTGACAGTGGCATAGTCAATGCTGACGCCAATTGCCGGAGGATATTCAGTTCGAAAGTACGTAGTTATTTATTAGTTCAGTACATTCAAAAGATGCAGGTTGCTCCCATCCTAGTGTGAAGTCCTGCTCATGCATGTAAAATGAATTTAAAGTAAGACATCAAGGCATCAGGCACTTCGCGTCACAACATCACAGAAGTTTGCTCATCCTTAAGAATGTACTTTTATGAGAACAATGATGGACCAAAACAACTGCATGTTCAAAAGAAAAAAAGTAACACGGAAGAGGAAGGTACCACGGTGAGGGGAAGGAGTGACACTGCTCGCGAGGATTTTGGGCATGGTAGGTCGGCGGCGGTTGAGCCGAGGAGCGTCGGAGGCCGCTCCGACCCGATCCAGCGAGTTGGGGCCTCAGCACGAGGTTTTTTCGGTTCGTGGTGGCTAAGTATGAGGTGGGAGGAGGTACCAAAAAAACCATGGAAGGTGGGACGAAAATTGACCGGCGGAGACTACCAACTGCTCCATTAGGAGTAGAGATGAAGGTATTGTTTTGGCCAATAAAATTTCTAAAAGAGGTATTGAGGTGGACAAAGCTAAGGTTGATGCAATTGAGAAAATGCCATGTCCTAAAGATATCAAAGGTATTCGTAGTTTCTTAGGTCATGCTGGTTTCTATAGGAGATTTATCAAAGACTTTTCTAAAATTTCTAGGCCCCTTACAAATCTTTTGCAAAAGGATGTTCCTTTTGTTTTTGATGATGATTGTTTAGAAGCCTTCGAAACACTCAAGAAAGCCTTAATTTCTGCACCTATTGTTCAACCACCTCACTGGTACTTGCCTTTTGAAATTATGTGTGATGCTAGTGATTATGCTGTTGGTGTTGTTCTAGGACAAAGAGTTGATAAGAAACTAAATGTTATTCATTATGCTAGTAAAACTCTAGACAGTGCACAAAAAATTATGCTACTACTGAAAAAGAATTTCGAGGAGTGGTGTTTGCTTGTGATAAATTTAGATCTTACATTGTTGACTCTAAAGTTATCGTTCACACTGATCATGCTGCTATTAAATATCTTATGGAAAAAATATGCTAAGCCTAGGCTATTCGATGGGTTCTCTTGCTACAAGAATTTGATTTACATATCACTGATAGAAAAGGAGTAGAGAACCCCGTAGCTGATAACTTGTCTAGGTTGGAGAATGTCCTTGATGACCCACTACCTATTGATGATAGTTTTCCTGATGAGCAGTTAGCTGCAATAAATGTTTCTCATAACACTCCTTGGTATGCTGACTATGCTAATTACATTGTTGCTAAATATTTACCACCTAGCTTTACATACCAACAAAAGAAAAAAAATCTTCTATCATTTAAGACATTACTTTTGGGATGACCCACAACTTTATAAAGGAGTAGATGGTATTATCAGATGGTATGTACCTGAGCATGAACATGGACAAATCCTACGGAAATGTCACTCTGAAGCTTATGGAGGACATCATGCGGGAGACAGAACTGCTCACAAGGTATTGCAATCTGGGTTTTATTGGCCCACTCTCTTCAAGGATGCTGGTAAGTTCGTCTTATCTTGTGATAAATGTCAAAGAATAGGTAATATCGGTAAGCATTAAGAAATGCCTATGAATTATTCACTTGCTGTTGAACCATTTGATGTTTGGGGTTTTGATTACATGGGACCTTTTCCTTCCTCTAATGCGTATACACATATTTTGGTTGCTGTTGATTATGTTACTAAGTGGGTAGAAGTTATTTCAAATAGTAGTGCTGATCACAACACCTCTATTAAAATGCTTAAGGAAGTTTTTTTCCCAAGGTTTGGAGTCCCTAGATATTTAATGACCGATGGTGGTTCACACTTTATTCATGGCGCTTTTCGTAAAATGCTTGCCAAGTATGATGTTAACCATAGAATTGCATCACCCTATCATCCTCAGTCTAGTGGTCAAGTTGAACTTAGCAATAGAGAAATAAAATTAATTTTGCAAAAGACTGTAGATAGGTCCCGGAAGAATTGGTCTAAGAAATTAGATGATGCACTTTGGGCCTATAGAACAGCATATAAAAATCCTATGGGTATGTCTCCTTAAAAAATGGTTTGTGGGAAAGCTTGTCATTTGCCTCTTGAGTTAGAACATAAAGCTTATTGGGCAATCAAAGAACTCAACTATGATTTTAAACTTGCCGGTTGTCGGGGAAACGACACCTATGGAATCACTGGGATCCCTTCTACGGTTGGCGGGCGCGGGGTTGTGCAAAGAGCGGGTCTGGCGGTCAGCACAAGGATCGTTTACCCAGGTTCGGGCCGCGAATATGCGTAATACCCTAGTCCTGCTTTGGTGTATGTATTTGAGTGTTCTTGAGCTCTTGAGCTAGCTACGGTGCGTGTGTTGCCCAAAAGATCCGAATCCTCCTCCTGGACGCCTCAGGCCTCCTTTTATAGACAAAAAGGGGTCGCCACAGTGGCACACAGGAGGTGGAAAAGGTGTACAGTGCGCAAGCTCATCGCTTGTCATTACGAGACAAGACACATTAAATGCGCCCCCTTAGGTGTCCCGTTGCTTTATTGGGGATGGCAACAAAGCCCGTCCCGTCTGTCGCCGCTCCGCCTCACTCCGACACGCGTCCAGGCCAACGATGCATGCAACGCCATGTAGGCTGGCAGGCTGTTGAGATGGCGTGGTGGTAGGGTCTTCACGAAGATCTGCATGCCACCACGCAGGTGCTTGCTGAGCTGGCCTGGAAGCCGCACGTTGCCACGCAGGTGCCTGCCCAGGTGGTTGGGCTGGCAGCTGTATGGGAACGGTGGTGAAGTCTTGGCAGACGCGTGCTTGGTTGTGGCCTCGTAGGCAACTTCGGCAAGGGCCTTGCCGGGGCCTCGGCAAGGGTCTTGCCGTGGCATCGTGGTCGTCCCCGACAAGGATCTCGCCGGGGGTCTCGTGGATTTCCTTGGCTAGGATCCCGCCGAGGATCGTCGTCTTCTGGTCCTCATCTGATCTTGTATGCTTATGATCTTCACAAAGATCTGCATGCCACCACGGAGGTGCCTTCCGAGCCTTGGTTCCAATGTGGTTGATGGCGTTGGAACCCTTGGCTCATGGGTGGTGTGCTCTGTCGGCATCGGGCAAGCTGCCCTGGCAAGGCTCTTGCCGGGGCTGCGGAGGCCACCCCGGCAAGGGCCTTGCCGGGGGAGCCCACCTCGCCCTTCTGCTCTTTGTGTCTCTATCTTGGCGTTGCCTTGGCCGTCTTGTGCCTTCGTTTCCATCCTTTGCCCTGCTTAGTGTGGCCGTGGACGCGACTCTGACTGCCCGTGCACAAGTAAAGGGGTAAAAAAGGAGAGCCTCTACTTTTGTACACCGACAAGAGCCCCCGGGCCTGGGCCACACATGAGCGCAACGCGTTGTTGGGCCGGGCCCAGAACGGTGCGCGGGCAGGTGGGGAGGATTTTACCGCTGTAACTCTTTCGCTCGCTTGCGCTTCCCCACGACCCGCATTGAATGCGCGTTGTGGAGGGCCGTGCGTGACGCGGGGGGCATGCGTGGGGCGGCCACTGCCCTCATGCGTCACATCATGGTAAATGGTAACGAAGCGGCCCGTGCCTTCCCCATAAAAAAGGAGAAACTGCGGGCGCGACGCCCATTTACCCTCTGTGCCTTCTCTAATCTCGGAACCGCCGTTCCTTCCCTCTTTCTCCTCAAGCTCTTGCTTCCACTCGCCGCCGCCGCGCCCTCATCGTCATCAACTTCGCCTTCTTCCCTGGTCACCATGGCGCCCAAATCCAGCAGAGGCAAGGGAGTGGCAGAGGACATCGGGGAGAAAGGGATGCCGGAGAGCGAGCTGGCGGTGCTCCGGACGCAGCTTGCCTACTTCCCCCCGACGGTTGATGCAGTCCACCTTAGGGACTACTTCAGGCCCCTGTGGGGGCGAAGACAGGGGGGCGACGGGGCATCCGGCCACGCGTATTATCCCCGCCGATTTTGCTGAGGCTGGCCCAAATCGGTACCCCTTCTTCGTTGACTACTTCTCCTGCGGCCTCTGCCCCCCTTCTCCGATTTTTTTAATGACGTCATGCACACCTATGGCTTCCACCTTCTGGATTTCACGCCAAATGCCGTGGCATGCATGGCCCTTTTCGCCCACCTCTGTGAGGGCTTTGCCGGAGTGCTCCCCAACACGGCGCTTTTCCGCCACTATTTCTATCCCCGCATCCAGGCGGGGGGCGCCATCTCCGGCTTTGTCACTTGGATCCCAAGGACCAAGGAGAAGGGGACGTATCCGGAGGGCGCCCAGAAGGAGCGGTGGGAAGAGTGGCAGAGCCGGTGGCTGTGGATTGAGGAGGAGGATCCCCAGGAGTTCTGCCGGGTTCGTCAGAGCCCGCCAGTCCGTCGTGAGGAATGGAGCGACCTCGACGCAGACGACAAGAAGCTCACGATTGTCACCACCAGAATCCATCGCCTCGCCAAGGCCGGGCTCACCCTCGAGATGATTGGGGCGGATTTCCTCTGCCGCCGAATCGCCCCGCTCCATAACAAGGGGAGGCCGGCCTGGCTCTTCAGGAACGCGGGCGACATTATGAGGCTTCGCACCGGCTTGAAGCACAACTTTACGGTGATGGGGCACGCCCATTTCTGTCAGAGGATCTTGTAGCTCGATGTGTTCAGCGACGGCAGGGCCGAGAGAACCGGCAGGGCCGCGAAGGCCGGCAAAGTTATCAAGGGGCCACTATTTGGGTTGCCGGCGGGAGTGGTCCCGCTGAGCAACAACTCCCGCCAATCCGACATCATCGCCATGATGCCGGACTTCAACACGCACGGCCTTGACCCAAATTGGGTGGAGCCAGAGGCGGAGCGGGTGCAGGAGTTCTTCGACAGCTTGTCGGAGAGATATGTCCACGACGAGCCGCTGCTTATCTAGGACACCACCAAGGAAGAGCTAGACTACATCGCCGCCAGGGCGGCGGAAGCAGCGCTCGCCATGGAGGCCGGCAGTGCTGGCGCCGTGGAGGACAAAGACGACGCGGCTGCAGAGGACAAGGAGCTCGCCCAGTGGGCGGAGTCTGCCGGGGAGGCCAGCATCGCTGACGCCGGGGCGCCCCTTATTGAGGACGTGGCCGAGGAATCGACCGAGAAGGAGGCCGAGGCCGACGACCCTCCGCCCGCGGGGAAGAGACGCACCCTGCGGCGGGCCTGCTTCGGCGAGCCGGTCCGGCCCGGCAGGACGGCGCAAGGGCAGGAGGTCCAGGGGGAGTCCGTGCGCTTGACAAGGACCACGACAGCAAAGAAGGTGGTGAAGACCGCGGTGGCGAAGAAGAAAGCGGCTGCCTCTTCTTCGTCTAAGCGTCCTCGGACTCCACCTGCTTCTCCTCCACCCACAGACGTCGACACGGAGGTCGTCTTTGATTTTGGGTCTCTTAGCCCAAGGAGGAAGAGGAAACCTAGAAGAAGAGGAAGAGGAGAATGAGTAAGCATCTTGCCCTTCATCTTTTCCGACCCTTCAGATTGTTTCGTTTTTCTTGACTTGTTTTCATCTTCGCAGGGACAGGGAGACGCTGGCCTAGAGGGTGGCAAAGAGAGCCAGGGCCTCGTCGCGCGGCCAGCCCTTAGCGGGCACCTCGAGCACGCCGCTGGTGGTGGAGAGCATCCCGGAGAACAGCCCCCGGTGCAGGCTCCGCTTCAGCCCCCAGCGTAAGTCTACCACTCACTCCTCCATTGATGAACCTTTGGTGTGATTCTTTGATGCTGATCTTGCCGGGTTTCACAGGAGAAGAACGACAGCAGGAGGAGCCGCCGAGGGCCACCCCCAACATGCCGCCCTCCTCGACCACGCCTCCCCGAGGGGCGTCCCCGGCAAGGGCATCCACCACCGAGCCCATGCCCATGGAGGAGGAGGAGACTAACTTGGGTGCCGGTGGTTCCACCCCGGCAACGAACGTTGGCGGGGAGGACGCCACTTCTTCCCAGCCTGGTGCGGGTAAGTCTGCTCGCTTCCCATTCCTGTCTTTCCTTCTTCTTTCGAACTTTGGTCTTGGCCTTGCCTCACCCTCCTCTTGGCATCTAGGCGCTTCCTCGGCGGACCAGGAGAACATCGACATTGTCATCGAGGAGGTCGCCAGGGATGCTGAGGCCGAGGCCAACAAGATCGCCGCCGAGGAGGCCGCCAAGACCGCCGACGAGGACGCCGCCAAGGGGCCGGCCGGGGTGACCGGCCAGGCCGCTGCCGAGGAGGCCGGCAAGGCTGCTGCCGAGGAGGGGATGGTTGACGACCAGCCTTCCTCCTCTGCCGCCTCTGGCTCGGGCAGGTATCTGAGGGTGAGCGACGATCTGTTCATCCACCTCCCAGGGACGGCGAGCACTAGGGCGCTCACCGAAGGGGAGGTATTTGACGACGAGGTGCTCGCCGCCGCCGGGCTTGAGGTTGTCGACGAGCCAAGCGCCGGTGGCGGTGGTTCCCAGGAGGAGGAGCTCCTTCGGGCCATGAACGCCAACTTCCAGAAGCTCCGGGCTCTCCACCGGGCTCGTCTAGACAAGGCCAAGTCCAGGATGGCGGCGGTGGAGAAGGCGGAGGCGGACCTCGAGGGGCGCGTCACCGAGATGCAGGCTTGGTTTTGCCAAGCCCATGAGGAGCTGAAGGTTGCCCAGGACCTGCTGGCCGAGCGTAAGCTAGAGCTTGTCATGAAGCAGGCCGACATCGAGAAGGCCCAGGACGAGGCGAGGGCGCAGGCCGCCAAGGACGAGGCCGCCCGGCACCAGCACCAGGCTGAACTGAACTCCTAGGAGGAGGATCTCGCCGCCCGTGAGGAGAAGCTTGTCGCCACACTCTGCAGCAAGGATGAGAAGATCGGGAAGCTCGTCGCGCAGCAGACCCAGGAGCTGGAGCAGAAGCACAAGGAGGCGCTCGATGCTCAAGCTCTGGTCCATGCCGGCAAGGTGAAAGAGCTGGAGGTGGAACGAGACCAGCTGAAGGAGCAAGCTTTGAAGGTGGCGAAGGAGAAGGACACGCTCAACGGTGCCTTGGTGGAGGCGCAGGGCGCGGTCCTTGGCAAGGCTGAGGAGCTCTCCAAGGGCAACGACTCCATAAAATACCTTAAGCTGAAGCTGGAGGGTCTCGAGGGGACGCTCTCGGAGGTCAGGGCCGGGGAAGAGACCCTGACCAAGAATCTGGAGAAGGAGAGGCAGCTGCGGAAGAACGAGACCACCAACAACGAAGATTTTGTGAAGGGCGAGAACCTCTGGATCAGCCGCCTCGCCGATGTCGCCGGCAGGATCACCACGTAGCTGGCTACCATGGGGATGCCGCATGTGAGGTACGTCCCGAAGCCGAACGTGAGTCCCAACACCAAGATAACGCCGTGCTTCGAGGGTGTTCTTGGAGCCCTGGAGCTGTTCCGCTCCAACAGGGCGGCCTCTCTGGCCGATGAGGCCCGGAGGCTTTGCCGGGGTGCCATGACCAAGGTCCTCACCAAGGTGGCGTACTGGAACCCCAACCTCGACTTCGACGCCGCGCTGGAGAGCTTGCCGGAGGGCGTGGACCTCGCGGCGCTCGAGGAGCATATCGAGCCCATCATCAGCCGCGTCGACGGAGTTCGAAGGATCAAGGGCCACCGCCGGGACTAGGTACCCCGTTCTTTATCGCCGCTGCGAGTTCAGAACCAAGACAGTTTTATCTTAAGTTAGAACCGCAGCGATTATTTGATGTAATACAACTCTGCAGTATCCTGAAATGATGCATGTTATTTTCCCGTTTGGTCTCCCTTTGTATGTCCACCCTACGTTAACCGAGTAGGCTTGCCGGCACGTAAACCCAGGGCGCGGCGCCTCGAGGATGGATCCCCAATAGCCTGCTAGGTGTGCGTGCTACCAGGCAAACCACCTTACTGTTCTTGATGCGGCCGCTCGAGCTGTCGAGCGGACTCGAGACAGAACGAGAGCGCTGCCAATCGTAGGAGGCCACCCTGCTGTTCTCGACGCAGCCGCTCGAACTGTTGAGCGGACTCGAAACAGAGCGAGGGCGTTGCCAATAGCGGAAGGGCCCCATCGCGTGCGGGTTTTCCATACATAGGGCCAGATCTTCGGGGACGATAACCATATATATAAAAAGGAATAGCTTCAGAGTTTTGCATGACTTAGCTTTTCTACCATTGCGTGAGCGTCTACTGCATCCGTTGATGATGCTGCTTGTTTGGTCGTCTTCCTCCTTGGAGTGACGACCACGATGAAGCCGCTGCTCCAACCAAACCAGATTTCCACAACTGCGCCCCCTACCTGGCGCGCCAAAGATGTCGGGGAAACGACACCTATGGAATCACTGGGATCCCTTCTACGGTTGGCGGGCACGGGGTTGTGCAAAGAGCGGGTCTGGCGGTCAGCACAAGGATCGTTTACCCAGGTTCGGGCCGCGAAGATGCGTAATACCCTAGTCCTGCTTTGGTGTATGTATTTGAGTGTTCTTGAGCTCTTGAGCTAGCTATGGTGCGTGTGTTGCCCAAAAGATCCGAATCCTCCTCCTGGACGCCTCGGGCCTCCTTTCATAGACAAAAAAGGGTCGCCACAGTGGCACACAGGAGGTGGAAAAGTTGTACAGTGCGCAAGCTTATCGCTTGTCAATACAGGACAAGACGCATTAAATGCGCCCCCTTAGGTGTCCTGTTGCTTTATTGGGGATGGCAACGAGGCCCGTCCCGTCCGTCGCCGCTCTGCCTCGCTTCGACGCGCGTCCAGGCCAACGATGCATGCAGTGCCATGTAGGTGGCAGGCTGCTGAGATGGCATGGTGGTAGGGTCTTCACGAAGATCTGCATGCAACCACGCAGGTGCTTGCTGAGCTGGCCTGGAAGCCGCACGTTGCCACGCAAGTGCCTGCCCAGCTGGTTGGGCTTGCAGCTATATGGGAACGGCGGTGGAGTCTTAGCAGACGCGGGCCTGGTTGTGGCCTCGCAGGTGACTTCGCCAAGGGCCTTGCCGGGGCCCCGGCAAGGGTCTTGCCGCGGCATCGTGGTCATCCCCGGCAAGGATCTCGCCGTGGGTCTCGTGGATTTCCTCGGCTAGGATCCCGCCGAGGATCGTCGTCTTTTGGTCCTCATCTAATCTTGTATGCTTATGATCTTCACAAAGATCTGTATGCCACCACGGAGGTGCCTCCCGAGCCTTGGTTCCAATGTGGTTGATGGCGTTGGAACCCTTGGATCAAGGGTGGCGTGCTCTGCCGGCATCGGGCAAGCTACCCGGAGAAGGCTTTTGCCGGGGCTGCGGAGGCCGCCCCGGCAAGGGCCTTGCCGGGGGAGCCCACCTCGCCCTTCTGCTCTTTGTGTCTCTGTCTTGGCGTTGCCTTGGCCATCTTGTGCCTTTGTTTCCATCCTCTGCCCTGCTTAGTGTGGCCCTGGGCGCGGCTCTGACTGACCGTGCACAAGTAAAGGGGTAAAAAAGGAGAGCCCCTACTTTTGTACACCGACACCGGTGAAAAAAGGTTATTTGATATTAGCTCATTAGATGAATGGAGAACCCAAGCTTATGAAAATTCCAAGTTATTTAAAGAAAAAGTTAAAAGATGGCATGATAAAAGAATCCAAAAGCCCGAGTTCAAAGTTGGAGAATATGTTCTTTTGTACAACTCTCGTTTCAGATTCTTTGCAGGAAAACTCCTCTCCAAATGGGAAGGACCCTATGTTATCGAGGAGGTTTATCGGTCTGGAGCCATCAAAACAAATAATGCTGAAGGCACTAACCCGAAGGTTGTTAATGGGCAACGAATAAAACATTATATCTCAGGTATGTCCATTAATGTTGAAAGTAATCCTATATACTTAAAAAGTTCACCCCCACTACTTGATTTATCTCAACATGCAGCATAGACACCTCAGCATCCAATCACATCCAGCCACGTCACACCTCATCAATCCCACTCAAGCCCACCTCCTCGGGACTGACCAAATCAGCGACTACATTTTTTTAGAATCAATCAGCGACTACTTTAGCATTGTGTCACCAACGTACAGAACCGACTGTACAGCTGTCGTCTCTTCGTTTCCACTTCCACGGATTCCTCTCTCCTTAAAAAAACACAAAGCAATCGACAAGACAAGACAACACAACACTTCCACTTCCAGTCCCACGGACTCCTCTCCCGGAAAAAAGAACACGACTTTTCTTTTCCTGGCTATACAATAGGGTGTGGCGGCTGGGAGTAGATCGCTGCGTCAGGTCGTTCCTCCGGCACGACAGACATTGCTTCTCGCCTCCGTGGCTCTCCCAGATTCTCTACTGTATGTTCCCCTTGCCCTACGTCACATGTTCCTCCCCTTTTGTGCCTGTTCCATTCCGGCTGAGGTAGCTCCTGCGCCCCTTCAGCCTGGGGAAGTCGGTGATGGCCTATTCCTGTAGAATCGGACCAGCTACTGATGAGTAACCAATCTGAAGTTATACTTCTTTTACTCCTGAACCCAGGGCCTCAACCATGGGGTAGATGTTTATTTCCTACCTCGAAGGAACGCCCGATGTATAGGAGTCCAGCAGGTCAACATGTCATCGAATTTTAAATCGGTTTCCTTTCCATCTTGGAAGGAACGGATTAGTGCAACGCTGGGCAGGGCCTCAGCCATGGCCTGGAGTTTTTTTGGGCTGGAAAGAACACCCGGTGTACAGGAGTCCTTTTCTCTAATTTAGAACAATGATGTTTCTAACAGCATACAAGTTTTTAAATTACTCCATCGAACAGGATAGTATACAAGTGCTCTTCCCAACAGGTTATTACTATGTAAGCGCTGCAACTTCAATCCATCAATTGATATGCCTTTGCAAAGTTTGACTGATATAGAATAGATGCAACATAATTCAATATCTACATATCTTAAATATGTTAGGATTTTACCTGCTATTTTCTTTGTGACGCAGATATAAGTAGATTCCTATTAACTAATTTGAAAAATGATTTGCCGATGTGACCAGTAAGTTATTGCATGTAGTATATGTGCTTCTTTTTCGGTGTCCTAAGAGATCTTGATTAGGCATTTGTATAAAAAATCTGCTTGTTACATCCTGCCCATTGGGAAAAGGTACAATAAATTATTATCTTTGTGATTTTATTATCTTCGTTCGGTTCATTTATTAGCAACATGAACCCTGTTCTCCCTTAGGCAACTTTTCTTACACTTATTTACTCCTCGCAGAATATGGCAAAAGAGACCAATATATACACTGGGTTGTTGCTTATCCAAGAAGAACTGGTTGATGAAGCTGAGGTCATCTTTGAATTTTAGTGATTGTTTTCTGTTAGCACTATATATTGTTTAATGTTCACATCTTATAATTTCTTGATCTCCTGTTGGTTTCACCACTAACTTAAGATTATCCCCTATCCATGCATAGGGAATACTTCTGTTTTTCCCAATCACTTCAGATGCAATTTAAACTGATGGCCATGGATAGTTATCATGCCTAATGTGACAAAGCTCTCATCCATCATTTGTTTGTGAGACCCCATAACTAAGGTGACAATTATTTTTTCAGAGTGATTATTTAGTGAGTGCAGTTTTTTGGTTCCTTTAGGATACCTTATGTTTTACAATCAATACAAGTTTTTATAAGTTTTACTTAAATGTCATAATATCTCCATAGGATACACTCCCTCCGTCGCAAAATGATTTATATAAAGCTGGTTGAACTACTAAATCAGTGACACTTATTTGGGACGGAGCTAAGGAGTATATGCTTGTGGTTATTAGGTACATTCCACATTTTCCGCCATATATAGTTGCAATTTAAAGATAGTCATTTTGTCGTTAGTGCAACTGCAAATTAATTGTGGTGGTTATTTGTATTGGTTCCAAGTTTCTAACTGAACATACCTCCCTTTTATATATAACTTCTGTAGATAACATGTAACTTTCACATTGGTGAGGTTGGTTCTTCATATGTGGAGTGGTAAGGATCAAGTCAACCGAATATGATCTAAATATATTGCAACTGGTTCACGTTGCAACGCGCGGGTATCATCTAGTATTATCCAAACTATGACACCGGAAGAACACATAAAAGAGACCTTCCGGAACACTCCAGAATCGTGAAAAAGAGGAGGTACGTGATACGGTAAGTAAACAGACTCCAAAAAATCTGCAAAAATATTTTGTCTGTTTTGGAAAATAACAAAAATTAGGAAAATGAGAAACAACCAGGAAGGTCACCCTGGTGGGCACAAGACACCAGGGCGCGCCTGGCAGGCGCGCCCAGGTGGGTTGTGCCCACCTTGGGTACCTTCCGGACTCCGTTTTTCTTCCGTTTGCTTGCTTCCCAAGATAAAAAATCTTTATATACCCCTCGAACCTATTGACCACCATATCGCGGAGAAATCTTCTGTTTTCTTGTTTTTGCTGTTTTTGGTCAGATCTGTTGAGCCAGGCATTATGTCTTCTCCTTCCTCCAACAACGTGGAAGGGGATGCTTGTTTAATGAAAATCGAGCTGAAGAGAGAAGAACCCGTAGAAGCTGTCAAAGGGGAACAGAGCAAAGAGGCTACCGGAGATCAAGCGCCGATGGTTGAGCTGGCCTGGCCTGCTGAGGAAGAAGGTATCCTTAAACCTTACTATGCTCATCTTACCCCTACTGAGATTGAAGCCTTTCGGATCATTGAAACGGATCATGTGCAAAATAAATATCTCACTCATGAAAATATTCTGCATCGAGAGCACATCATCTTCCTCTGGAGCATCATCCGTAGATTGGAGAATCTCTTGATCATGAAGGACAAGATCGCTACCACTTCATCATCACCACCTCCTTCGTCATCACCAAAAGAAAACTGAGTATCGGGTATGGGCACTCCCCTTGGCTTCCGCCAAGCTTGGGGGAGGTGCCCCGGTATCGTATCACCCCACTATCTTTTGCATTTACTTATCTTAGTTCGATCCTTAGTTATCTTTTGCTTTAGATGAATAAAAGTTTAGTTTGATACTTTCTTTTTGAGAGTTTGCTTAGTGATCTATCCTTGTAATCGTGTGCAAGATATATAATAGAGTTTAGTTTGAGTTTTTGCTCTCTTTACTTTCATGTTCCAATAAAAAGAAAGGAAATAAATGAAAAAGATCATATGCTAATATTATGGTAGGTAATGACACCACATAAGGAAAAGTATAAGTAGAAATTTTATTAGAGATTGACAAACATAACATTGGTCAATGATGCAACTCATGAAAGAATTAATAAGGGAAGAGGAGATTCACATACAAATACACTATCCTGGAAATCTTTTGTGATTGTGAGCCCCCATCAAAATATTATATGCCAAAACTGTTGACGTTGGACAAGGAAGACAACATAATGATTTATGTTTGTTCATATTCACATAGAAGTTATATTGTCATAGATCCTTCAACATGTGGTGCTTGCCCCCCATCTTTGCTAGCCAAAAACTCCGCAACAAGTAGAGATACTACTTGTGCATCCAGAAACCCTTAAATCCATATCTTATTTTCAAGAGTCCACCATACCTACCTAGGGATTGAGCAAGATCCCTCAAGTAAGTTGTCATCGGTGCAATAAGGCAATAAAAATTGCCTCTAAAGTGTTAGATCATTTGGTGTAAGAGAAAATTGAGCGTTGTACGAACTTGTGATAGCAAAGAATAAAAGCGACAAACTTCATAATAAAGGTTGCTATCATAAGGGGCAATATAACGTGATGTTCTCTTGCACTAATGGGTTTAGCATACAAACAAACAAGCGCATGGCAACCTCTGCTTCCCTTTGCGAAGGGCCTATCTTTTACTTTTATGTATTTACTTTTATGCAAGAGTCAAAGTTTTTCTCTCTATTCCTTTTTATTTTTCTTTGGCAAGCATCATGTGGTGAGAAACTATCTAGGCACATATGTCCAGTTGAATATGGGTAGCATGAGTTATTATTATTGACATCACCCTTGAGGTGAATACATTGGGAGGCGAAATTATAAGCCCCTATCTTTCTATGTGTCCGGTTGAAACGTTTTGCTCATGTGTATGTGGTGAGTGCTAGCAATCATAGAAGAGTATATGATGGTTGAGTATGTGGACTTTCCTAAAGGCTCCGATACGTGACCCTTCCTGAAAAGATGATGAATTGTAGTTGCAAAGTTGAATGAGAACATAGTTTGTTGGTTTCCAATAGAGTTTATGCTTTATACTTCAATAGAGTGACGAATGTTACTTATTCATGAGAAGTCTATGATAAAAGTTTTATGTTAAAGTTTGTTGCTGTTATAATAATTCACATGATGCTTCTATGTCCGTATTGTGTTTTTATCGGCACCTCTCTCTAAGCATGTGGACATGTTTTTCGATTTTGGTTTTCGCTCGAGGATAAGCGAGGTCTAAGCTTGGGGGAGTTGATACGTCCATTTTGCATCATGTTTACCTACTATTATTTATAGTGTTTTTATGCATAATAATGCTTTTTGGAGTAATTCTAATGCCTTTTCTCTCATAATATGCAAGGTACACACAAAGAGGGAGAATTCCGGTAGCTAGAAATCTGGACCTGAAAAAGCTACGTCAGGCTACCTATTCTGCACAACTCCAAATGAGCTGAAACTTCACGAGCATTTTTTATGGAATAAATAAGAAATACTGGAGCAAATAACCACCAGAGGGGGCCACCTGGTGAGCACAAGACACCACGGCGTGCCTGGCCCCCCAGGCGCGCCCTGGTGGGTTGTGCTCAGCCCAGCCCACCTCCGGTGCCCATCTTCTGGCATATAAGTCATTTTGACCTAGAAAAAAATAAAGAGAGGACTTTGAGGACGGAGCACCGCCGTCTCGAGGCGGAACTTGGGCTGGAGCACTTTTGCCCTCCGGCGGAGCGATTCCGCCGGGGGACTTCCCTCCCGGAGGGGGAAATCGTCGTTATCATCATCACCAACAACTCTCCCATCTTGGGGAGGGCAATCTCCATCAACATCTTCAATAGGACCATCACCTCTCAAACCCTAGTTCATCTCTTGTGTTCAATCTGTGTACCGGAACTATAGATTGGTACTTGTGGGTGACCAGTAGTGTTGATTACATCTTGTAGTTGATTACTATATAGTTTATTTGGTGGAAGATTATATGTTCAGATCCATTATGCTATTTAATACCCCTTTGATCTTGAGCATGATTATCATCTGTGAGTAGTTACTTTTGTTCTTGAGGTCACGGGAGAAATCTTGTTGCAAGTAATCATGTGAACTTGATATGTGTTCAATATTTTGATAGTATGTACGTTGTGATTCCTTTAGTGGTGTCATGTGAACGTCGACTACATGACACTTCACCATATTTCGGCCTAAGGGAATGCATTGTGGAGTAGTTATTAGATGATGGGTTGCGAGAGTGACAGAAGCTTAAACCCTAGTTTATGCGCTATTCCGTAAGGGACCGATTGGATCCAAAAGTTTAATGCTATGGTTAGAATTTATTCTTAATACTTTTCTCGTAGTTGAGGATGCTTGTGAGGGGGTTAACATAAGTAGGAGGCTTGTTCAAGTGAGAACAACACCTAAGCACCGGTCCACCCACATATCAAATTATCAAAGTAGCGAACACGAATTGAATCAACATGATGAAAGTGACTAGATGAAATTCCCGTGTACCCTCAAGAACGCTTTGCTTATTATAAGAGACCGTTTTGGCCTGTCCTTTGCCTCAAAAGGATTGTCCTATCTTTCTGCACTTTTGTTACTATTATCGTTACTTTCCTGTTACAAATTATCTTGCTATCAAACAACTCTGTTACTTACAATTTCAGCACTTGCAGACATTACCTTGCTGAAAACCACTTGTCATTTCCTTCTGCTCCTTGTTGGGTTCGACACTCTTACTTATCAAAAAGGCTACAATTGATCCCATATACTTGTGGGTCATCATACATCATAATTTGACACGGTTCACGGAGAGAAAATGTGTGCGACCATCAACACATTTGCCATTTGCAAAGCATGTGTGATGTTAGACAATATCACAAACGGTGCAACCAAACTAAATGTTTGTGATTGTCGCCTTACCGTACATGCTTTACAATCATGAACTGCTTCTGATGTCGTACACATTGTAAATGTTGCACCATGATGACCCACGATTATAGGGGGTCAATTGTAGTCCTTTCGATAAGTAAGAGTGTCGAACCCAATGAGGAGCAGAAGGAAATGACAAGTGGTTTTCAGCAAGGTAATGTCTGCAAGCACCGAAATTGTAAGTAACAGATAATTTGGTAGCAGGATAATTTGTAACGAGCACGTAACGGTAACGGCAAATAATATGCAGCAAGATAGCCCAATCCTTTTGTGGCAAAAGGCAGGCAAAAACGGTTTCTTATAATAAGCAAAGTGTTCTTGAGGGCACACGGGAATTTTATCTAGTCACTTTCACCATGTTGGCTTGATTTGTGTTCACTACTTTTATAATTTGATATGTGGGTGGATCGGTGCTTAGGTGTTGTTCTTACTTGAACGAACCTTCTACTTATGATTAATCCCCTCGCAAGCATCCGCAACTATGAGAAAAGTATTAAGATAGAATCTAACCATAGCACTAAACTTTTTGGATCTAAATCGGTCCCTTACGAAGTAGCGCATAAACTAGGGTTTAAGCTTCTATCACTCTAGCAACCCATCATCTAATAACTACTCCACAATGCATTCCCTTAGGCCCAAATATGGTGAAGTGTCATGTAGTCGACGTTCACATGACATCACTAAGGGAATCACAACATACATATTATCAAAATATCAAACACATATCAAGTTCACATGATTACTTGCAACATGATTTCTCCCGTGACCTCAAGAACAAAAGTAACTCATCACAAGTGATAAACATGTTCATGATCAGAGGGGTATTAAATAGCATAATGGATCTGAACATATAATCTTCCACCAAATAAACCATATATTTATCAACTACAAGATGTAATCAACACTACTAGTCACCCACAGGTACCAATCTGAGGTTCCGGTACAAAGATTGAACACAAGAGATGAACTAGGGTTTGAGAGGAGATGGTGCTGGTGAAGATGTTGACGAAGATTGGCCTCCCCAAGATGAGAGGGTTGTTGGTGATGATGATGACGATGATTTCCCCCTCCGGGAGGGAAGTTCCCCTGGCGGAATCGCTCCGCCCGAGGGCAAAAGTGCTCCTACCCAAGTTCCACCTCGAGACGATGGCGCTCTGTCCCTAAAGTCCTCTCCTCATTTTTTCTAAGCCAAAATGACTTATATACCAGAAGATGGGCATCGGAGGTGGGCCGAGGAGGGCACAACCCACCAGGGTGCGCCTGGGCTCCCTGGCTCGCCCTGGTGGGTTGTGCTCACATGGTGGGCCCCCTCTGGTAGTTATTCGTTCCAATAATTCTTATTTATTCCATAAAAATTCCTCGTGAAGTTTCAGCTCATTTGGAGTTGTGCAAAATTGGTAGCCTGACGTAGCTTTTTCAGGTCCAAATTTCTAGCTGCCGGAATTCTCCCTCTTTGTGTGAACCTTGCATATTATGAGAGAAAAGGCATTAGAATTACTCCAAAAAGCATTATTATGCATGAAAACATTATAAATAACAGTAGGTAAACATGATGCAAAATGGACGTATCAACTCCCCCAAGCTTAGACCTCGCTTGTCCTCAAGCAAAAACCAAAATTGAATAACATGTCCACATGCTTAGAGAGAGAGAGGTGTCGATAAAAACGAAATACAGACATAGAAGCATCATGTAAATTATTATAACAACAACAAACTTTAACATAAAACTTTTATCATACACATCTTATGGATAAGTAACAATTCATCACAACATCAAAGTATAAAGCATAGACTCTATTGGAAACTAACAAACTATGTTCTCAGTCAACTTTGCAACTACAATTCATCATCTTTTCAGGAAGCGTCACGTATCGGAGCCTTTAGGCAAGTCCACATACTCAACCATCATATAGTCTTCTATGATTGTTAACACTCACCACATACACATGAGCAAAACGTTTCAACCGGACACATAGAAATATAGGGGCTTATAATTTCGCCTCCCAGCGTATTCACCTCAAGGGTGATGTCAACAATAATAAATCATGCTACCCATATCAAACTGGATATATGTGCCTACATCTTTCCTCACCACATGATGCTTGCCAAAAGATAAAAATAAAAAGGAATAGAAAGAAAAGCTTTGACTCTTGCATGAAAGTAAATACATAGAAGTAAAGGATAGGCCCTTCGCAGAGGGAAGCAGAGGTTGCCATGCACTTTTTCTTTGTATACTCAATCCCTTAGTGCAAAAGAACGTCACGTTATATTGCCCCTTATGAAAGCAACCTTTATTATGCATTATGTCGCTTTTACTCTTTGCCATCACAAGTTCGTACAACGCTCAATTTTCTCTTACACTAAATGATCTAACACTTTTAGAAGAAATTTTTATTGCCTTATTGCACCAATGACAACTTACTTGAAGGATCTTACTCAATCCTTAGGTAGGTATGGTGGACTCTTGAAAATAAGATTTGGGTTTAAGGGTTTTTGGATGCACAAGTAGTATCTCTACTTGGTGCGGAATTTTTGGCTAGCAAAGATGGGGGGCAAGAACCACATGTTGAAGGATCTATGACATTATAACTTATATGTGAATATGAACAAACATAAATCATTACGTTGTCTTGCTTGTCCAACGTCAACAATTTTGGCACATAATATTTCGATGGGGGCTCACAATCACAAAAGATTTCCAAGATAGTGTATTTGCATGTGAATCTTCTCTTCCCTTATTAATTCTTTCATGAATTGCATCGTTTACCAATGCTATGTTTGTTAATCTCCAGTAAAATTTTCCACTTATACTTTTCGTTATGTGATGTCATTACTTACCATAAGATTAGCATATGATCTTTTTCATTTATTTCCTTTCTTTTTTATTGAACATGAAAGTAAAGAAAACAAAACTCCAACTAAACTTTATTATATATCTCGCATACGACTACAAAGATATATCACTAAGCAAACTCTCAAAAAGAAAGGATCAAACTAAACTTTTATTCATCTAAATCAAAAGATAACTATGGATCAAACTAAGGTAAATAAAGGCAAAAGATAGTGGAGGTGATAGGATACCGGGGCACCTCCCCCAAGCTTGGTGCAAGCCAAGGGGAGTGCCCATACCCGATACTCAATGTTCTTTTGGTGATGAAGAAGGAGGTGGTGGTGATGATGTAGAGGGTTTGTCTTTCTTCCTTAGCTTACGCTTGAGGATGGAATTCTCCTCCTTCAATTCATTGGTCTCCTGCTCAAGCTCCAATACCTTTTTGCATAAATTTTTCTTGTTTTTCTACAAAAGACGAAAGGGGAGAAACTGGATCTTAGGCTTCTTTGCTTTGTTGGGGAGACTCGACTTCTTAAATTCAACGTGCATGTCCCCAGGTTGAGGCAATGGGGCTTCATCCTCGTCTGAGCTCGTCTCCTCCTCCCTTTTAGGATCATAGTCCTCTTCTTCCTCCGAAGTCCAGCTATAGTGCTCCACATCCCCATAAACCTTAGGGCTTGCGATATAATCACCAACACAGCTCTCACTCTCCGAGTCTTGGGATGACATATTTTCAGATCTGTCAGGAAAACGGCGAGAAAAGAAAACAGAAAATTTCTCCACGATGCGATGGTCAATAGGTTCGGGGGGTATATAAATATTTTTCATCTTAGGAAACAAGCAAACGGAAGAAAAACAGAGTCCAGAAGGTACCCGACCCACCTGGGCGCGCTTGGCTTTTTGCATATTTTTTGGAGTCCGTTTACTTACCGTATCACGTACCTCCTCTTTTTCACGATTCTAGAGTGTTCCAGAAGGTTTCTTTTATGTGTTCTTCCGGTGTCATAGTTTGGATTGCCATCTTTTATCTTTTTCTTTAAACAACTTGGCATTTTCATAAGCTTGGGTTCTCCATTCATCTAATGAGCTAATATCAAATAACCTCTTCTCACCAGCAAGTTTGAAATCATAGTTGAGTTCTTAAATTGCCCAATAAGCATTATGTTCTAACTCAAGAGGCAAATGACAAGCTTTTCCATAAACCATTTTATAAGGAGACATACCCATAGGATTTTTATATGTTGTTCTATAAGCCCAAAGTGCATCATTTAATTTCTTAGACCAATTCTTCCGGGACCTATTGACAGTCTTTTGTAAAATTAATTTTTTTCTCTATTGCTAAGTTCAACTTGACCACTAGACTGAGGATGATATGGTGATGCAATTCTATGGTTATCATCATACTTGGCAAGCATTTTACGGAAAGTGCCATGAATAAAGTGTGAACCACCATCTGTCATTAAATATCTAGGGACTCCAAACCTTGGGAAAATAACTTCTTTAAGCATGTTAATAGAGGTGTTGTGATCAACACTACTAGTTGGAATAGCTTCTACCCACTTAGTAACATAATCAACAGCAACCAAAATATGAGTATACCCATTAGAGGAAGGAAAAGGTCCCATGTTATCAAATCCCCAAACATCAAATGGTTCAACAGGAAGTGAATAATTCATAGGCATTTCTTGACACTTACCGATATTACCTATTCTTTGACATTCATCACAAGATAAGACGAACTTACGAGCATCCTTGAAGAAAGTAGGCCAATAAAACCCAGATTCCAATACCTTGTGAGCAGTTTTGTCTCCCGCATGATGTCCTCCATAAGATTCAGAGTGACATTTCCGTAGGATTTGTCCCTGTTCATGCTCAGGTACACAACGTCTAATAATACCATCTACTCCTTCTTTATAAAGATGTGTGTCATCCCAAAAGTAGTGTCTTAAATCATAGAAGAATTATTTCTTTTGTTGGTATGTAAAGCTAGGGGGTATGTATTTAGCAACAATATAGTTGGCATAGTCAGCATACCAAGGTGTACTATTAGAAACATTTATTGCAGATAATTGCTCATCAGGAAAGCTATCATTAATAGGTTGTGGGTCATCAAGAATATTTTCAAGCCTAGACAAGTTATCAGCCACAGGGTTCTCTGTCGGTGTCAAAACCGGCGGATCTCGGGTAGGGGGTCCCAAACTGCGCGTCTAAGGTCGATGGTAATAAGAGACAGGGGACACGATGTTTACCCAGGTTCAGGCCCTCTCTATGGAGGTAATACCCTACTTCCTGCTTGATTGATCTTGATGAATATGAGTATTACAAGAGTTGATCTACCACGAGATCGTAATGGATAAAACCCTAGAAGTCTAGCCTGTATGATTATGATTGTCCCTATGAACTAAACCCTCCGGTTTATATAGATATCGGAGGGGACTAGGGTTGTACAAAGTCGGTTATAGAGAAAGGAATCTTCATATCTGAATGCTAAGCTTGCCATCCACGCCAAAGAGAGTCCCATCCGGACACAGGAGAGAGTCTTGTGTCTTGTATCTTCACGGCCCATCAGTCTGGCCCATGTCCAGCAGGTCGGACGTCCGAGGACCCCTTAATCCAGGACTCCCTCAGTAGCCCCTGAACCAGGCTTCAATGACGAGGTGTCTGGCGCGCAGATTGTCTTCGGCATTGTAAGGCGGGTTCCTCCTCCGAATACTCCAAAATAGCGTTCGAACACAAAGAACGTGTCTGGCTCTGCAAAACAAGTACCACACACAACCGCAGAGAGTATAATATCTCACGAGTCCAATCCAGTGACAACTTTCGTAGCGTGACGCCACGCTACTACCCGGTCATGATTTCGAACCATTTTTCGGCCTGCCGCTCCACGTTTTGAGATGCGGTTTCATTGGCACGTCTTGTCAGAGAAGAGATCGTGTCCCATTATTACGGGATTCTCATCAATACGGGCGTGGGTAATCCAACCGTCTCGTCGGCATGATTCCTTGGGAATAGGCAAGTTTTAAGGCCCATGAGGAGGCGTTTGATATTCACCGCCTTTATAAAGGGGCACAGACCCGTCTTTCTCCTCTACGTCTGCCTCTTCCTCAACCTTTCCAACCTCGAGTTCCATCACCCAGGTTTCAACTTAATTGCTACGAGCCTCCTAGTCATGTCCGGACCCAGCCCTCAAGGCCGGTGGGTGGCCCGTTCTGTCACAACGGAGGATATTGCGAAGCTCCTAGCGGCAAGATACCTGACCGCAGAAATCCTCCACAGGCTCCCTTCTAAAGGGCAGGTTATTCCTACCCCCAGATCCGGCAAGAGGGTCGTATTTATCTCCCACTTCCTCCGGGGGTAGGGTTCACTCTCCATCCCTTCGTCCGTGGGCTCATGTTCTATTACGGGCTAGATTTTCACGATCTAGCCCCGGACTCTTTTCTTCACATCTCGGCGTTCATCGTCATGTGCGAGGCCTTTCTCCGTATTCCCCCACACTTCGGCTTATGTCTCAAGACCTTTAATGTGAAGCCGAAGGCGATCGAGGGGAAGCAAGCGGAGTGTGGTGGTGCCACGATGAGCAAGCTTACCAACACTCTTTGGCCAAAAGGCTCTTTCATGGAATCCTCCAACTTATGGCAGCGGGAGTGGTTTTACATCACTGAACCCCGTGGTACCAAGTGGGCAGCTACACCTGCGTTCCGATCTGGCCCTCCAATACAGCTCACATCATGGATCAATAAGGGGTTGGACTGGGGATCAATTGACGAAGTGCAGACTCTACAGAGCCACATCCGGAATCTCCTTGAGAAGGACACCGGTCTCATCAACATGATTCAAGTAATGCTAGTCCGCCGGGTCCTGCCGTGCCAGCGACGGACCCTCCGCATGTGGGAGTTCAATCCGGAAGGACCATGAACCCTTCAACACTTCTTCGGCACGACGAACAGAGGAATGTGGAAGTTATTTTCGGGACACGAAAACAGTGGCCGGATACCACCGAGGACATCGGCCTCGACTGCAACCATCTGGATACCTCGGTAAGCACTCGACTCCTGAACACAGCTTAGTTAAATATCCCGTAATAAGATACTGAGAAAACCATCTTCTTCCAGGGCTGGATAAAGAAGGTGGAGCGAATTAGGTGTTCGGCCCCTCTTCCCGAAGACTCAGCTGATCCTGTGCTAACAAGGATGCTGGCTCCGGCACCATACCAAGTGCCAGTGAAAGAGGACAAGGAGGAGAGCAGGAAGGCCAAAGGCGGCCTCCATTCTGAAGGTACACCAAGCACTATGTCTGGGGAGATTAGGACTCCCTCTTCCGAAGACGAGAGAAAAGGAGAAGCTGACATCCCTTCTCCCCATGGGAAGAAAAGAAGCGCCTTCGAAGATTTGGAGGTAAAGGCTCCCAAGCGAGGGAAGATGCCCCTTTCAGGCGGTTCAGGTTCGGAAGACGGAGTTGTCGTGCAGTTCCTCTGTAAGGACAAGCCTTTAGCCGAATCGTAAGTGAACAAGGGTGTCCTAAACATATCTCGTTCCTTTCATGTTACAAGGGTAACATCTAATATACATTCGCAGTCCGGCGCGCAGTCTTCCTCAACAGTCCTCCTCCTCGGGGGATCTGCTTTCGAAGATGATGGAAAGCGAGACGCCTCCACAGGCCTCCTCGCCCAATAGAGCGAACGACTTTGAAGTGTCATCCCGGAGGACCTCTCCCGATCAGCAAGTGGTGCGGGGGACAATGAAGGCAACGCCCGAAGGTGAAACTTCGGTCGCCCAAGGATCGGGGTATGCGGCCCCAACAGGGACCAACAGTAAAGGCTCCGGACTAGCCAGTTTACAGCCAGAGACGATTCTAGGGTCGAGTAAGCATATCCCTTCAAAGGGAGTCCGTACTCCTGCAGCCGCTTCCGGGAATCCGGAGGCGCCGGATACATTGATGGACATGCTGCAACATGCGTCCGTCTCAGAGGAACATCATACCTTAATGGGTACGGTAGTTGAGAGGTTCTGTCCGCGAAAAGCGGATTAAATGAAGCCTTCATGGGCCCGCTAAGAGGTATCGAGGTACGTAATGTAATATTTTCAATTGTGCTCTTACACGCAAAATGCACCTGTGTATAGATAGTAGCCCCTGAGACTCTGGTTGGCGTCCAAAGGGAGGCAATCAGAGGATCGAAAAAGACATGCCTAGGAAATAATCTAATTAATCGGAACACAGGTTGTTACATCCATGGCGACTGCCTACAGTATAGAGGTTGCAGGTCTGAAGCAAAAACTTGATGTGGCGGATGACGACATCACCCTTATTAACAGGCGGCTCGACGAGGCGCAAGGTATGTTTTGGGGCAGTCAGTATATGTATGTATAATAACATGAGCACGAAGCTGAGAGTTACATACTGAGACATGCATTACTATAGATAGTGCTGCCGCGGTTGAGACCCTTCGGGCTGAGCTTGCCCGATCCAAGGAGCAAGCCAGGATGAGTAATGTGGCTGCCAAGAAGGCAACTAATGAGTTAAAGGCCGAACAGGCTGCTCGGTGCCAGTGCGAGGAGAGAATGTCTACCATGGCGCGCAAGCTAAAGGATGCCCCTGGCAAATGCCAAATATTCGAGGAGGAGAACAAGGCAAAAGTAGCCGAACTCAAAAAGGCCTTACAAGATGCGAGAGAAGCATGGTCTGAGTCTAGAGCGGCTCGCGAGGAGATCCGGCAAGCTGGGGAAATAGCGGCCGGTAAGCCCTTTCTGTTACAGACTAAATTCGGCGATCCGAAGTATGCCCCGCTTAATCAAATGTGGGTTTCTGCGAAACATAAAACATGCAACAAACATGAACTGTCACTGGGCACTGGATCAATATGTTAGTCCCAAAAATAGTATAAAAAGTTGCCAAAAGTATATGAAAGTGGAATAATATTGGCATGGAACAATCAAAAATTATAGATACGACGGAGACGTATCAGCATCCCCAAGCTTAATTCCTGCTCGTCCTCAAGTAGGTAAATGATAAAAAAAAGATAATTTTTGATGTGGAATGCTACCTAGCATAATCTTGATCATGTAATCTAATCATGGCATGAATATTAAGACACGAGTGATTCAAAGCAATAGTCTATCATTTGACATAAAAACAATAATACTTCAAGCCTACTAATAAAGCAATCATGTCTTTTCAAAATAACATGGCCAAAGAAAGTTATCCCTACAAAATCATATGGTCTGGCTATGCTCCATCTTCACCACACAAAATATTCAAATCATGCACAACCCCGATGACAAGCCAAGCAATTGTTTCATACTTTTGATGTTTTCAAACCTTTTCAACTTTCACGCAATACATGAGCGTGAGCCATGGATATAGCACTATAGGTGGAATAGAATATGATGGTGGAGGTTGTGTGGAGAAGACAAAAAGGAGAAAGTCTCACATCGATGCGGCTAATCAATGGGCTATGGGGATGCCCATCAATTGATGTCAATGCAAGGAGTAGGGATTGCCATGCAACGGATGCACTAAGAGCTATAAGTATATGAAAGCTCAAACTGAAACTAAGTGGGTGTGCATCCAACTTGCTTGCTCATGAAGACCTCGGGCATTTGAGGAAGCCCGTCATTGGAATATACAAGCCAAGTTCTATAATGAAAATTCCCACTAGTATATGAAAGTGATGACTCAAGAGACTCTCTATATGAAGAACATGGTGCTACTCTGAAGCACAAGTGTGGTAAAAGGATAGTAACATTGCCCCTTCTCTATTTTTCTCTTTTTTTTTTGGTGGGCTTCTTTGGCCCTATTTTTATTTGGGCTTCTTTGGCCTCTTTTATTTTGATAACCTCACATGGGACAATGTTCTAATAATGATGATCATCACACTTTTATTTACTTACAAGTCAATATTACAACTCGATATCTAGAACAAAGATATGACTCTATATGAATGCCTCCGGTGGTGTACCGGGATGTGCAATGATCTAGCGTAGCAATGACATCAAAAAACAGACAAGCCATGAAAATATCATGCTAGCTATCTTACGATCATGCAAAGCAATATGACAATAAATGCTCAAGTCATGTATATGATGATGATGGAAGTTGCATGGCAATATATCTCGGAATGGCTATGGAAATGCCATAATAGGTAGGTATGGTGGCTGTTTTGAGGAAGATATAAGGAGGCTTATGTGTGACAGAGCGTATCATGTCACAGGGTTTGGATGCACCGGCGAAGTTTGCACCAACTCTCGAGGTGAGAAAGGGTAATGCACGGTACCAAAGAGGCTAGCAATGATGGAAGGGTGAGAGTGCGTATAATCCATGGACTCAACGTTAGTCATAAAGAACTCACATACTTATTGCAAAAGTCTATTAGCTATCGAAACAAAGTACTACGCGCATGCTCCTGGGGGATAGATTGGTAGGAAAAGACCATCGCTCGTCCCTGACCGCCACTCATAAGGAAGACAATCAATAAATAAATCATGCTCCGACTTCATCACATAACGGTTCACCATACGTGCATGCTACGGGAATCACAAACCTCAACACAAGTATTTCTACTAATCCACAACTACCCACTAGCATGACTCTAATATCACCATCTTTATATCGCAAAACTATTGCAAGGAATCAAACATATCATATTCAGTGATCTACAAGTTTTATGTAGGATTTTATGACTAACCATGTGAATGACCAGTTCCTGTCATCTCTCTAAATAGATATAAGTGAAGCAAGAGAGTTTAATTCTTTCTACAAAATATATGCCCACACTCTAACAAATATAAGTGAAGCAAAAGAGCATTCTACAAATGGCGGTTTTCTATGTGAAGAGAAACAGGCAATCCAAACTTCAGATGATATAAGTGAAGCACATGATGCATTCTATGAAGCCATACTCAAAAGATATAAGTGAAGTGCAATGAGCATTCTATAAATCAACCAAGGACTATCTCATACCAGCATGGTGCATAAAATAAGAATGAAAACTAAATGCAAAAGACGCTCCAAGATTTGCACATATCGCATGAACAAAACGAATCTGAAAACATACCGATACTTGTTGAAGAAAGAGGGGATGCCTTCCGGGGCATCCCCAAGCTCAGATGCTTGAGTCTCCTTGAATATTTACTTGGGGTGACTTGGGAATCCCCAAGCTTGAGCTCTTGCCTCTCCTTCTTCTCCTCACATCGAGACCTTCTCGATCATCGAACACTTCATCCACACAAAACTTCAACAGAAAACTCGGTAAGATCCGTTAGTACAATAAAGCAAATCACTACTCTAAGTACTGTTGCAAACCTATTTTGTTTTTGCATTGTAGCTACTGTAATACAACTTTTCCATGGCTTAATCCACTGATATAATTCGATAGTTTCATCAAAACAAGCAAACTATGCATCAAAAACAGAATCTGTCTAAAACAGAATAGTCTGTAGCAATCTGAACATTAACCATACTTTTGGTACTTCAACAATTCTGCCAAAATTAGGAAAAATAAAAAATTTGTATAGAACGACAGTGCAAAAAGTTTCAGAACTGTTTGACGTTACAGTAAAAAAATGAAAAATCGCGCACTACAACCAAAGTTTCTGTCCTGCACCGTACAAACCAACAAGCATTGTAAACATCCTAAAGGCAAACCTTGGCACATTATTTTTATAATACAATGGAATTGTACAAGGGTATAATTATTTTTATTGAAAAGTTTCTGTAATTAAGATTCACAAAGTTTCCGTGAGCATGAACAAAGTTCAAGGCTAGCTCCCACTTCAACAATGCTCGTCTTTCTCACTTTCGCTTTTCTTTTTGAAAAAGTTTTGGGTTCCCCTCTTTATTTTTGTTGTTTTTAAACTATATGAAAGCACTCAACAGAAATAAATGACTCTCTAAAGCTTCCGGGTTGTCTCCCTGGCAGCGCTTTCTTTAAAGCCATTAAGCTAGGCATATAGTGCTCAAGTAGTGAATCCACCCGGATCCCAAGGTATATCAAAGCCAATTTTAATTAGCAATGATTTGGCATTTATTAGTGAGCACAAAGCAACATATATCAAGCAATGACGAAGTCTAACTCTCTTCCTATGCATGGGCATGTCATAAAAGAACAATTCATGCACACATAGTAAAGGCCAATGCATAGTATAAACGGTTTCTTGCAATTTTACCATGTTGGAAACATAGAGAGGTGGAGATATAGTTCCTCTCTCATAATAATTGAAAGTAGGAGCAGCAAGCACATGCATATTATATTCATCAAAATCATCATGTGCAAGGGTAAAAGGCAACCCATTAATATAATCCTTAATAAGTGCAAACTTCTCCGATATAGTGTAGTCGGGAGAATTCAAAAAGATAATAGGACTATCATGCGTGGGTGCAATAGCAACAATTTCATGTTTAACATAAGGAACTATAGCAAGTTCATCTCCATAAGCATAATTCATATTGGCATCTTGGCCACAAGCATAGCAAGCATCATCAAAAAGGGATATTTCAAGAGAATCAACGGGATCATAATAGTCATCATAGCAATCATCCTTCGGTAAGCACGAAGGGAAATTAAACAATGTATGAGTTGAAGAGTTACTCTCATTAGAAGGTGGGCATGGGTAGCTAATCCGCTCTTCCTCCTTTTGTTCTTCGCTCTCCTCATCATCTTTTTCATCCAATGAGCTCACAGTTTCATTAATTTCTTCTTCCATAGACTCTTGCAAAATATTAGTCTCTTCTTGGACAGCAGAGACTTTCTCAATAAATGCATCAATATCGGAATTGAATTCATAATTGGCATAGCAATATTTAAGGATAGCTAAATTTTCAGGTCTATAAACAGCATCATAAAGATTTTCGAACTCTTTGAACATAGATTCAATTTCATAAGCACCCATAAAAGCAACAAATTCTTCTATTTGTTCCACATCATAGTAATCATATATACCATTAGCATAAGAAGCCAAGGTTTTATTATCATTAAATTTGCATGAAAAGGGAAGGTGTGGAGCCTTCATCCTAGAGCAACAAGTATAATCATATCTCAAGCATAGTTGCCTAGCATACCAATGCAACATATGAATTTGATCCCATAATAGTTTCCCTTTTTGAGTCAAGCGATAATCCCTAAAGTATTCACGTTGATCCAACGTGTTTCCCATAACATAGTTGAATGGGGTTTTCTCAGGATTATTAAAGTAGTACATAATATCTTTCACATAACGAGCATCGAGGGTTTTAGGAGGTTCCCCATCTCCATGAGTAGCAAGTACACCTAATGTTTTTGGTATTTCGTGTTCCATATCCATAACTAAAGATAAAGAACAACTAAGAACAACAAATAAAAATTACTTAGTGATAAAGCAAACAAGCACACACGTGAATATTCACCCCACGCTATTGCTCCCCGGCAACGGCGCCAGAAAAGGTCTTGATAACCCACAAGTATAGGGGATCAATTGTAGCCTCTTTCGATAAGTAAGAGTGTCGAAACCAACGAGGAGCTAAAGGTAGAACAAATATTCCCTCAAGTTCTATCGACCACCGATACAACTCTACACACTCTTAACGTTCGCTTTACCTAGAACAAGTATGAAACTAGAAGTACTTTGTAGGTGTTTTTGGATAAGTTTGCAAGATAATAAAGAGAGCATAAATAAAAGCTAGGGGCTGTTTAGATAAAGACACAACTAAATTAGTTTTAGTAGAGAGCTTTTTGTCACGAGAAAGTTATTTGTCCCTAGGCAATCGATAACTAGACCGGTAATCATTATTGCAATTTTATTTGAGGGAGAGGCATAAGCTAACATACTTTCTCTATTTGGATCATATACACTTATGATTGGAACTCTAGCAAGCGTCCGCAACTACTAAAGATCATTAAGTTAAAACCCAACCATAGCATTAAAGCATCAAGTCCTCTTTATCCCATACGCAACAAGCCCCTTACTCGGGTTTGTGTTTCAGTCACTCACGCAACCCACTATAAGCGAATCATGAACGTTTTGCAACACCCTATAGCAGGGACCCCTCATGCTTGCGCGACACAGAGAGCACCATAGGACAGCACCAATAATAAAACATGCAACTCAAACCAATCACGATCATCAATTAACCCATAGGACAAAACGGATCTACTCAAACATCATAGGAGAGCCATACATCATTGGGAAATAATATATAGCATTGAGCACCATGTTTAAGTAGAGAGTACAGCTGGTAAAATAGGGGTTACACCACTGCATAGAGGGGGGAAGAGTTGGTGATGATGGCGGTGAAGTTGTTGGTGAAGATTGCGGTGATGCTGATGGCCCCCGGTGGCACTCCAGCGCCACCGGAAGCGAGGGAGAGAGAGCCCCCTCCTTCTTCTTCTTCCTTGACCTCCTCCCTAGATGGGAGAAGGGTTTCCCCTCTGGTCCTTGGTCTCCATGGCATGGGAGTGGCTAGAGCCCCTCCGAGATTGGATCTGTCTCTCTGTCTCTCTCTGTTTCTGCATTCTCGTCTTCTGCCCTTTCACCATTTCGTATATATATGGAGATCCGTAACTCCGATTGGATTGAAACCTTCGCCCAGATTTTTCTCCTAAAATTAGCTTTCTTGCGGCCAAAGGAGAGTAGCAACCGCCTTACGGGTGGCCCACGAGGGGGGCAGGCGTGCCCAAGGGGCAAGCGCGCCCCCTGCCTCGTGGCCACCTCGGGCACCGTCTCGCATTGATTCTTCTTCCCATATTCTCCAAATATTCCAAAAATATTCTCCGTCTGTTTTTATCCCATTTGGATTCCGTTTGATATGGGGTTTCTGCGAAACATAAAACATGCAACAAACAAGAACTGGCACTGGGCACTGGATCAATATGTTAGTCCCAAAAATAGTATAAAAAGTTGCCAAAAGTATATGAAAGTGGAATAATATTGGCATGGAATAATCAAAAATTATAGATACGACGGAGACGTATCATGCGGCGTAGTTTTTCCAAGCGCAAGAAGGGCAAGCAACGGAGAAGCTTTTCTGGTCACAATTCAGCGCGCCGAAGCGTCCGCTGTTGCTGAGCGAACAGATGGCCCAGTGGGCTGAGCTCCACAAGATATCCGGATCTGCCATGAAGGACGTCGTGGTCCGGCTATGGCCGACTGAGCCAATTCTGAATAGTTATTTCGGTTTGGTGCAGCGACTTGTTGATGTGGTGCCCTGTATCGACGCCGTGAAGCGATCAGCGTGCATTGAAGGTGCATGGATGGCCTTTGCCCGCATCAAGACGTATTGGGCGAAGATGAAGGCCACCGATATAGCAGCGAAGAGTCCACCCGGGGGCGAGGACAATCACACGCCGGAGCATTATTTCGAAGATGTCCTAGAGGGCGCCCGCTTGATAGAGGGTCAGTGCTCAAAGGATATGATATTCGAATGAATGTACCCAAACAATATTATGATGTATTAAGGCTATGTTTTTATACCTTTGCATAAAAGTTTTTGATTCCTCCTGTGCGGCCGTTTTTTTTGGTATATAATCTGAAAGTTTACCAGTCGTCGGCTTTGGCCCCCTCGCATATAATACGGGGGTGTTCGGAAAAAGCACTTGATCACTCTTGACCCAACGTCTTGGTCTGTGAAGGAGGTGTCAATGTAGCGAACTAGGCAATCGGACTATAGGGCTTTAACACTTTCACTTAGCCATAGGAGTTTGACGGTGGGTCTACGATATAGCCCCTGGTATGTACGCAGTTATCCGGATACGGTGCGTTACATAGGTGACCAGAAGAACGGTCCTTCGTTTAGTACGGAAGGAATCGCGAGAGATTCTGATAAGTCATCGAGTGGTTGACCAGCTCTCGCTGCATCATGACAGTCAGTTTTCGGCTTTCTCTACTGAGGTGCTTGACCAGATGAACCGGAAACACAATCGCAGTAGTTCTCCCTTTACTACCTTAGCCGATGGGACGGAACGTAAGGTAGTAAGCATAGGAGCCGGGCAACCCAACTATTGACCAAAGACATGATTCGGAGCTGATGCATATAAGGCCAAACTCATGACGCCGAAGTATGCTGTAAAGCTGTTCGGACTTGTCGGCAACTCATATGTTGCTATATCGATCCCCTGGCAATTTTTGCCGAGGTGCAAGCATGAAACAACCGAAGAAGAAAAATTTAGTTCTTTAGAAAAAGCGAATACTGAATACGGATTATGTTCACTGGAATCCGATTGATATGTCTATCGCAATCTTATAGATAATAATGCCACTACCCAGGCTATTTGACATGCCGGGGGTCGAAGGCTGAGGGAAAAGGCACTTTACAGGCTCGGAATAAAGAGTGCGGTCTACAAAAAATTATTTGGACCTCCTGTCGCACGTCTGCGCCGCCTTGCCTCGGTGAAAGGACTCCTTAATAGGAATAGCCTTTGGGTAAGTGTACGAGGCGAACTCCGAAAGAGTCCGTGAGATGATCAGCCTTTGAGTCACCTGTGGTAAAAGATAAAAAAATAGTTAGAAAAAAGGAAAAAGGCTATGGTAGTGCAAACCGCATTGTAGGCCTGTCCGTATTGTGCCTCCGCCGATGACCAGGGTATTTTAAGTGCATAATTATGTATGCGCGGTACAAACTTCTCAGGTATATGAGGCGAACGACGGAGGCCGAACTGCTAACCCATCTCTCAGATTGATCGGCCCTGTTTAATAAAGACCGGCGGCTTGATGGCCGATGAGATACGCGGCTTGTTGAGGCCGCTTTGTACTTCGGCTGTAGTAGCCGTAGTATGCTCCTCTGTTTGGAGGGAGCGTTCTGTATTTCCATTTATCGTTATGACGCCACGTGGGCTGGGCATCTTAAGTTTTGCATAGGCATAGTGTGGGACCGCATTAAAACGAGCCAAAGCGGTACGCCCCAGAAGTGCATGGTAGCTACTGCGGAACGGGACAATATCGAAGGTCAAGCCTTCGCTTCGGAAGTTGTTTGGCAAACCGAACACGACTTCCAATGTGATGGAGCCCGTGCAGTGAGCTTCTACGCTGGGTACTGCTCCCTTGAGGATAGTTGTGGTGGGCTTGATTCTTGAAGGATCAATGCCCATTCTGCGGACAGTGTTTTGGTAGAGTAGATTAAGGCTACTACTGCCGTCCATAAGGACTTTCGTGAGATGGAACCCATCGATAATTGGGTCGAGGACCAGAGCTGCTGAACCTGTGTGACGGATACTGACTAGGTGGTCCTTGCGAGCAAAAGTGATCGGGCAGGCCGCCCATTGATTAAATTTTGGGGCGACCGGCTCTATGGCGTAGGCATCCCGTAGTGCGCGCTTGCGCTCCCCTATAGGGGTGTGCATCATGTATACCATGTTTAATGTTTTTACTTCGGGGGGAGGGGGAAATTGCTTCTGACCGCCGGTGTCCGGTTGGCGAGTCTCTTCGTCATCGCTGTCACTGGACGGTCCCTTCCCCTTGTGTTCGGTATTAAGCTTGCCGGCTTGTTTGAAAACCCAACAACTTCTGTTGGTATGATTGGTTGGTTTATCGGGGGTGCCATGAATCTGGCAGGGCCAATCCAGTATCTTGTCTAAATTGGATGGTCCTTCTTTGTTTGCCTTGAATGGCTTTTTCCGTTGACCGGATTTGGAGCCGCTGAATCCGGCGTTCACCGCCGTGTCTTGCGTTTTTTCGTTACCATTTCGACGCTTGTGTTTAGTGCGTCATGGCTTGCCGTTGCCGTCTCGAACTTCGGAGGTGCCCGGATCACTGGTCGTGTTGCTTCTACGAGCGAGCCAGCTGTCTTCCCCCGTGCAAAAGCGGGTCATTAGAGCGGTAAGGGCTGCCATGGATTCTGGTTTTTCTTGGCCGAGGTGGCGGGCGAGCCACTCATCCTGGACGCTGTGTTTGAAAGCCACGAGGGCTTCGGCGTCCGGACAATCGACACTTTGGTTCTTTTTAATTAAGAACCTAGTCCAGAGCTTCCTGGTTGACTCTCCGGGCTGCTGGATGATGTGACTTAGGTCATCGACGTCTGGTGGCCGGACATATGTACCTTGGAAGTTATCGCGGCAGACGTCTTCCAGGTCCTCCTAGCTGCCAATGGAGTTCTCTGGAAGGCAGTTTAGCCAGTGCCGCGCTGGTCCCTTTAGTTTTAGTGGGAGGTATTTGATGGCGTGGAGATCATCACCGCGGGCCATGTGGATATGGAGAAGAAAATCTTCAATCCATACCGCGGGATCTGTTGTTCCATCGTATGATTCGATATTCATGAGGTGTGTGGCGCCTCTATATCGGGCCAAGTCGCGACGTAGCTCGGATGGAGTTCGTCTGCGATTTTCGGCTCGGGCGTGGTTATGTTTGTCGCGTTCGGCTAGGTGGCCGTTGTCGCGCGTCGGCGCACGCCCCCGCGATCCGTAGATCGATCTGGTCCGACCTGCTCTACTGTCCAGGTCCTGCCGTAGGTCATATGTATAACCCCAAGCTATTTTATCTCTGCCTTTACGGCGAGGTAGTGCGGGCTGGTGTTCGGCTTGAGGTGCCGCTTTGTCCCGGCCACGTGGTGGTCGATCAGCCACCTTACGCGCTGATGGTACGGGCTCAAGTGCCTCATCATCGAATTGAGGTAGCAATTTGCGCTTCAGATAGCTTTTTATGGGGCGCTCAAGGCCGTATTCCTCGGCTGCTAGGACCTGAGTCCATCTGTCGTTGAGTGTATCCTGTTCGGCTTGAAGCCGTTGCTGCTTCCTTTTCAGGCTCCTTGCTGTTGTGACGAGTTGTTGCTTAAAGCGTTCTTGCTCGAGGGGTTCTTCTGGCATGATGAAGTCTTCGTTGCCGAGGCTTATTTCGTCTTCGGAGGGTGGCATATAACTGTTGTCCTCTGAGTCGTCGTTCCCAACTGGCTCATTGGGGTTACTCTGCCCTTCCTCCCTATCTTCCGGTTCGGAAGCTGGTTCGATGAGGGCGTCTGAGTCTTCGGCGTTCTCTGGAGTATTTTTTCTCCGGTGCCGGTATTGCTTTCTTTGTCATGGCGTGATTTTGAACGACGCCGCTGATGCCGCTGCTTCGGTGGTTTATCAGCATTATTGTCCTTAACCGGATCCCTACCGCCGTCCTCGCCATCGTCTTTGGATGTATCCACCACATATATATATCGTACGTGGAGGTGGCCGCCCAACGCCCAGTATGCGGTGGGCTTTGTGCCTGCTCCTCTCCGGCGTCGTCGTCCATACCGTCGATGTCTTTGCAGTCGTAATTGAGCCTGTCGGTTAAGTCCTCGACCGTGGCTATAAGGTGGGTGGTGGGTGGGAGGAAAACTTCCCTGCTCTCAGCCCCTAGTCCGGGTTGGGCATAGTTTGGACATTGCTCCTCTATAATGACAAGGGATCACATTAAGTCCAGAGCCTCGCTTAAAGGCGAGGTTTGTTCAGAGAGAAGAGAGTCCGCGGAGAATGGCGGGAGGGATACTCCCCGGCCGGACTCACACAGTGCTGACTCCGAGGGTTCGGAGCCAGTGTCTGGAGAAGGGTCTGGCTTCGTGATGGTTGCCAGCGACGCTACTTCAACCGGCTCTCCCGTACTGTGTATGGTGGCCGCAGACAGTCCGGCGAGCTCGAGAAGCCCGTCTTCGGACATGGCGACACACTCCGGCTCTAAGGCCAGAGCGGGAGTTGGAGTCGCGAATTCTTGGAAGATCAAGTCTCCCCGGACGTCAGCGACATAGTCCAGGTTTCCAAAACTAATCCGGTGACCTGGGGCGTAGCTGTCGATCTGCTCTAGATGGCCAAGCGAGTTGGCCCGCAGTGCGAAGCCGCCGAACACAAAGATCTGGCTGGGGAGAAAAACTTCCCCCTGGACAGCGTTGTCGTAGATGATTGACGGAGCCATCGAACCTCTTGAAGATGACGCCGCGGAACTCTCAATGAAAGCACCAATGTCGGTGTCAGAACTGGCGGATCTCGGGTAGGGGGTCCCGAACTGCGCGTCTAAGGTTGATGGTAACAGGAGACAAGGGACACGATGTTTACCCAGGTTCGGGCCCTCTCTATGGAGGTAATACCCTACTTCCTGCTTGATTGATCTTGATGAATATGAGTATTACAAGAGTTGATCTACCACGAGATCGTAATGGCTAAAACCCCAGAAGTCTAGCCTATATGATTATGATCGTCCCTATGAACTAAACCCTCCAGTTTATATAGATACCGGAGGGGGCTAGGGTTGTACAAAGTCGGTTACAGAGAAAGGAATCTTCATATCCGAACACCAAGCTTGCCATCCACACCAAAGAGAGTCCTATCCGGACACGGGAGAGAGTCTTCTGTCTTGTATCTACATGGCCCATCAGTCCGGCCCACGTCCAGTAGGCCGGACGTCCGAGGACCCCTTAATCTAGGACTCCCCCATTCTCCGCTCCTTTTCTATCAGTGATATGCAAATCAAATTCTTGTAGCAAGAGAACCCATCAAATAAGCCTAGGTTGGCATCTTTCTTTTCCATAAGGTACTTTATTGCAGCATGATCAGTGTGAACAATTACTTTTGAATCTACAATATAGGATCTAAATTTATCACAAGCAAACACCACTACTAGAAATTCTTTTTCAGTAGTAGCATAATTTCTTTGTGCACTTTCTAGAGTTTAACTTGCGCAGTGAATAACATTCAGTTTCTTATCAACTCTTTGTCCTAGAACAGCACCAACAGCATAATCACTAGCATCACACATAATTTTGAAAGGCAAGTTCCAATCAGGTGGTTGAACAATAGGTGCAGAAATTAAGGATTTCTTGATTGTTTCGAAGGATTCTAAATAATCATCATAAAAAACAAAAGGAATATCCTTTTGCAAAAGATTCGTAAGAGGCCTCAAAATTTTAGGAAAGTCTTTGATAAATCTCCTATAGAAACCAGCATGACCAAGGAAACTACGAATACCTTTGATATCTTTAGGACATGGCATTTTGTCAGTTGCATCAACCTTAGCTTTGTCCACCTCAATACCTCTTTCAGAAATTTATGGCCCAAAACAATACCTTCGTTAACCATAAAGTGGCACTTCTCCCAATTCAAGACAAGATTGGTTTGCTCACATCTCTGCAAAACTCGATCAAGATTGCTTAAACAATCATCAAAAGACTTCCCATAAACAGAAAAGTCATCCATTAAAACCTCAACAATCTTTTCACAAAAGTCAGAGAATATAGCAGTCATACATCTTTGAAAGGTAGCAGGTGCATTGCATAAACCAAAAGGCATACGTCTATAAGCATAAGTTCCAAAAGGACAAGTAAAAGTGGTCTTTTCTTGATCAGGTTGAGAAACGGGTATTTGTGAAAAAACAGAATATCCATCAAGGAAGCAAAAATGTGTGTGCTTAGATAATCTTTCTAGCATTTGATCTATAAAAGGGAGAGGGTAATGATCTTTTCTGGTTGCTTTGTTTAATTTTCTAAAATCAATTACCATTTTATAGCCTATAACAATTCTTTGTGGAATAAGTTCATTCTTATCATTAGGAACAACAGTAATACCTCATTTCTTAGGGACACAATGGACAGGACTTACCCATCTACTATCAGCTATAGGATAGATTACACCTGCTTCCAGAAGTTTTAATATTTCTGTTCTTACCACTTCTTTCATCTTCGGATTTAACCAACGTTGGTGATCAACAGCGAGTTTAGCATTAGGTTCCATATTAATCTTGTGCTGACATAGAGTGGGACTGATGCCCTTAAGATCATCAAGAGTATATCCAATAGCAGCTCGGTGCTTCCTTAGAACTTTCAATAATCTTTCTTCTTCATGTTCTGAAAGGTTAGCACTAATAATAATAGGATAAATCTTTTTCTCATCGATAAAAGCATATCTCAAAGGGCCAGCTAACTATTTTAACTCAAACACAGGATCACCTTTAGGTGTAGGAGGACCTCCTAGAGTTTCAATAGGCAAATTGTGTTTAAGCAGATGACGTTAATCAAATAAATTTTTATCTATTTCATTTCTTTCATGCAGATGCAAACCATTTTCATGGTCTAGCAGATATTGTTCTAAAGGATCACTAGGAGGTACAACAATAGAAGCAAGACCAATAATTCCATCCTTACTAGGCAATTCTTTTTTTTTTGAGGTTTTCTACTAAACTTAGAAAAATTAAACTCATGAGATGTTGGGAAATGTAGCATGCAATTTCAAAAAAATTCCTACGCTCACGCAAGACCTATCTAGGAGATGCATAACAACGAGAGGGGGAGAGTGTGTCCATGTACCCTCATAGACCAAAAGTGGAAGCGTTTGAGGGAGTCCTGGATTAGGGGGTCCTCGGACAGCCGGACTATATACTTCTGCCGGACTGTTGGACTATGAAGATACAAGACTCAAGACTTCGACCCGTGTCCGGATGGGACTCTCCTTGGCGTGGAAGGCAAGCTTGGCAATACGGATATGAAGATCTCCTCCCTTGTAACTGACTCTGTGTAACCCTAGCCCCCTCCGGTGTCTATATAAACCGGAGGGTTTTAGTCCGTAGGACAACAACAATCATACCATAGGCTAGCTTCTAGGGTTTAGCCTCTACGATCTCGTGGTAGATCAACTCTTGTAATACTCATATCATCAAGATCAATCAAGCAGGAAGTAGGGTATTACCTCCATTGAGAGGGCCCGAACCTGGGTAAACATTGTGTCCCCCACCTCCTGTTACCATCCACCTTAGATGCATAGTTCGGGACCCCCTACCCGAGATCCGCCAGTTTTGACACCGACATTGGTGCTTTCATTGAGAGTTCCACTGTGCCGTCATCATAAGGCTGGATGGCTCGCCTCGTTGTCAAGGACAACATCACCTCTGGGGGAGCCCTTGCTGTAGGCCAAACTCTCCGACTAGGCGGTTTCGTCATGACCGCCTGTTCGACCGCTGCACCGACGATGAATTCTCGGGTCATTGAAAACAGCCTCCACGTCAGCTCGGGACTCGCCGAGCAGTTGGATCCAATAGAGCTCTCTTCCTTAAATGAGCTCTTGGATCGCATCGCCGCCTTGGGAGTCGCTACAGACTATGATCAGATCGGGCTTAAACCCGACCAAAGGGAGATTAACTCCCCGCCGGTTACCCATCAGATAGCGGTGGTGGAGGAGCAATGCGGCGATTCTTCCTCTATCTTGAGGACAAACTATGTCCAGATTCCCGAGCTCTCCGAGCCGGATACCCGTCTACGGGAGGACATCGCCCAAACCCTGAACCTAGAATCAGGCAGCGGGCCAGACCTATTGGGCAACATCCCGGAGCCCGAACTTCCAAGATCAGAAACTCCTCCGCCCCTGGGTCTTAGATCGGGTCAAGGTTCGGACTTAAATCCACCCACCCACCCAGATATAAACGATCTTTCCCACATTAGACAAGAGCCCCAGGAGACAGTACACCACTATTGGGCCAGATTCCTCCTTGTAATGAACAAGGTCAAGGACTGTCGCGAGGAAGACGCAATTTCATTCTTTTGCAATAATTGCACGGACAAGGGAATCCTCAACGCCATAAGTCGCTGTGGCATAGCACACTTCGCTGACTTGGCGGCCATAGTACGGAAGTACTGTGTGATCGAAAGCGCTTGGAAAACCCAAACAAAATTTTGGGACCCTCCGGCTCTGACAAAACCCCCAGTCCAAACTAAAAGGGTGCACTCTCGTAAGTCACCCGACCCAACTACAAAGAAACAAAAGCCCACTACAGGGCGTGGAACCGTATTGGAGGGATGGCTCAATGGGCCATGCAAAATTCACGGTACAGCGGATACCATACCAACACACAACCTTAGATCATGTTGGGTACTCCGGCAGGTGGCCAAGAGCGGTGAGGATCTCCTCATCAACAATACCGCAGAGCACCATCCCGTGGAGAACAACAATACAGTATTGACAGTCTTCGAGACCTTCGCCTCAAATAATAGGCGTAAGCGAGCACTCCGCAGCCTTGCCGAAGTCTGCCACGTGGCAACAATAAATCCATGGAGCGATACGGCTATCACCTTCAATGCCAGTGACGAACCTAAATTATGAACAGCCCGAGCACTAGCCGCCTTGGTCCTTGGTCCAATTGTGGACGGCTTCCAGCTTACTAAAGTGCTCATGGACGGCGGCAGCGGATTAAACCTCATCTATGAGGAGACTCTTCAAAAAATGGAAATAGGCAGAAACAGCATTGAGCAAAGCAGCACGACCTTCAGAGGAATCATCCCTAGTTGGGAGGCACGATGTGCTGGGAAAATCACACTAGATGTGGTATTCGGCACGCCGGAGAATTATAGGTCCGAAGAAATCACATTCCAAGTGGCCCCGTTCAATAGCGGGTACCACACCCTTCTAGGGCGGGAGGCATTCACGATCTTCCAAGCCATACCCCATTACGGGTACATGAAGCTCAAAATGTCCGGGCCCAATGGAATCATCACTCTAGCTAGTGATCCGGACATAGCACTCCCCACCGAAAACAAAACAGCCGCACTAGCCCTTGGGGCGTTATCCGAAGCCCTCGCGGTCGAGGAATTAACTGCGCTGCGCTCCATAGTGGATAGGGACGACGTGATACTCGACAAAAGATCCAAGTCCACCTCTTTCAAACCAGCGGATGAAATCGTCAAATTCCAAGTCCACCCAACGGACCCTACAAAAACAGCATCCATCGGGGCACAGTTAAACCCCTCTGTAGATGCCGCACTACGGGAGTTCTTGCGCGAGAATTGGGACATATTCGCCTGGCATCCTTCAGACATGCCAGGAATCCCACGCAGGCTGGCCGAGTATAGCCTTAACATTCTAAAGGGGTTCAAGCCGGTCAAGCAGACTCTTCGGCGTTTCTCTGAACCTAAGCGACAAGCCATGGGAGAGGAGCTAGCCAAGTTACTGGAGGCTGGATTCATTAGAGAAATAAAACATCCGGACTGGCTAGCAAACCTGGTGATGGTACCAAAGAAGGATAAGTCCTGGCGCCTATGTGTCGATTTCAAGGACCTTAACAAGGCTTGCCCCAAGGATCCCTTCCCCCTCCCCCGCATCGATCAAATTATCGACGCTACTGCAGGACACGACTCATTGTGTTTCCTCGACGCATACTCCGGATACCATCAAATCAAGATGGCGGAGTCCGATCAAGCCGCAACGGCATTTATCACCCCATACGACCCCTTCTGTTTTAACACCATGCCTTTCGGGCTTAAGAACGCTGGTGCAACCTATCAACGCATGATTCAGACATGCCTGGAAACACAGATCAGCAAAACAGTGGAGGCATACGTAGACGATGTGGTCGTTAAAACCAGACACGTTGAATCCTTAATAGATGACTTGAGGCTCATGTTCGACAATCTCCGAACATACGACATCAAGCTCAATCCGGAAAAATGCATCTTCGGCGTGCCCGCCGGAAAGCTCTTAGGCTTCATCGTATCCAACAGAAGAATCGAAGTGAATCCGGCTAAAATCCGAGCTCTGTCACAGTTGGCCATCCCAACAGACCTCAAGCAGATCCAGAAATTAACTGGATGCGTGGCTGCTTTAAGCCGCTTTATCTCCCGATTAGAAGAAAAGGCACTGCCTCTTTATCGCCTTCTTCGACGCACCGAACACTTCGAGTGGATGGACGCAGCCACGACCGGATTAGAAGAAATAAAGGCCGTTTTTGCCACAAACCCAATCTTGGCCGCACCTAACGTCGGTGAACCAATGCTGCTGTATATGGCGGCAACACACCAAGTTGTAAGCGCAGTGCTCGTCGTCGAACGAGAGATGGACGGACATAAGTTCCCGCATCAAAAGCCGGTATACTATGTATCTACTGTCCTCACTCCATGCAAATCACGGTACCCACATTATCAAAAGATAGCATACGCAGTCTTCATGGCATCCCGGAAGCTACGACACTACTTTCAAGAATGTTCAATCACGGTGGCCTCCGAAGTACCACTCAACGACATAATAAATAACCGCGATGCCACGTGCCGGATTGCTAAATGGGCTATCAAGCTCCTCCCGTTCGACATAACATACAAACCACGGCGAGCCATTAAGTCGCAAGTACTGGCCGATTTCGTCGCCGAATGGACGGAAGCCGAACTCCCTAAAGAGTACGGCGCGTACTCCAAATTGATCATGCACTTTGACGGTTCAAAGATGCTGGCGGGTCTGGGGGCAGGCGTCGTCCTGACATCCCCCACCGGAGATAGAGTCCAGTACGTACTCCAAATATTATACACAGACTCCAACAATGCAGCAGAATATGAGGCCCTGTTACACGGTCTCCGGATGGCAGTCTCCATGGGCATTCAACGCCTGGAGGTGCGTGGGGACTCGAACCTTGCAATATCTCAGATAAATGGAGACTTTGACGCCAAGGATCCAAAAATGGCGGCTTACCGCAACGCCGTCCTCAAAATGTCAGCTCGGTTCGAGGGGCTCGAATTCCACCATGTGGTCCGAGAAAACAATCAAGCGGCAGACATCCTCGCCCGCATCGGCGCTAAGCGCGACCCTGTCCCACCCAATATCTTCTTGGAAGGCTGTTTAAGCCATCTGTGGTATGGGAAGGAGAGACCGACAACAACAGTCCGGACTTGGCCAGAACACCAGATACCGAACACTCTGACGTAATCGGAGGCTCCGCCACCGAAATAACACCTTCCGCCCACGTGATTATGGCTGTCATCGCCCCATGGACAGAACCCTTCTTGGCCTACCTAACTAGGCAGGAACTACCTAAGGACCCAAACAAGGCACGTTGCATTGTGCGGCGGTCTAAAGCCTACAAGGTCCACGAGGGAGAGCTTTATAAGAAAAGCGCTACCGGAGTCCTTCAAAGGTGCATCTCCGAAGAGGAAGGGCGGAAACTTTTGGCAGAAATTCATGCTAGACTTGGCGGCCACCATGCCGCAGCTCGGGCCTTGTAAGCAAGGCCTTCCGTACAGGTTTCTACTGGCCGACGGCCCGAGCAGACGCACAGGACCTTGTCCAACATTGTGTCGGTTGCCAGCTTTTTGCAAACCAAAGCCATATGCCGCCTACCGCTCTCCAAACAATCCCCATTACTTGGCCCTTTGCGGTCTGGGGGCTTGATATGGTCGGAACCCTCAAAGGGGGAAGCCATAAGAAAAAAAATACTTATTGGTCATGGTGGATAAATTCACCAAATGGATAGAAGCCAAACCAGTTAAAACGGCCGAATCCGGACCAGTGATAGACTTCATATCTTGGGTTGTACACCGTTACGGCGTCCCCCACAGCATCATCACCGATAACGGCTCGAACTTTACAACCGACGAGGTAAAACTTTGGTGCAGCAACATGGGCATCAAGCTCGATTATGCTTCTGTCTATCACCCGCAAACTAACGGTCAAGTCGAGCGAGCAAATGGTCTTATCATGAGCGGCATTAAACCCAGATTAGTGCGGTCCTTAAAGGAATCAAACACGCACTGGGTAGAGGAGCTCGACTCCGTACTATGGGGGCTGCGGACCACGCCGAATTGCACTACCGGATACACACCGTTTTTTATGGTGTACGGCGCAGAGGCGGTACTGCCCTGCGACATAATTCATGACTCACCTCGAGTGCGCATCTATGAAGAGAAAGAAGCCGAGCTTGATCGGCAGGACAGCTTGGACGCCCTGGAGGAGGAGCTTGACGTGGCAAAAGCCCGTTCCGCATTCTATCAGCAACAGGCTCGAAGGTATCAAAGCAGAGAAGTACGGGCCAAAACCTATAACGTTGGTGAACTCGTTCTACGCCTACCGGAGAAGAAAAAGAACAAGCAAAAGCCCAAATGGGAAGGTCCCTTCATTATTGACCAAGTTCTGACCGGTGGAGCGTACCGTCTGCGGGATGCATCGGACAATCGACTCGAGCCAAACCCATGGAACGCAGCCAGACTCCGAAGGTTCTACGCCTAGTGTCGGACTCTATGTTCGTCTCCTTACCTCCGTCAATTTTTTACATATCCGTTATCTGTCTTTTATCTCTTTCTTTTTTCCTTTTTCTTCAAGGCCTTAAAAGTCTAAATTGTGTCTTGACTACACAATCTTGACGCGCTAACCGCGCTCATTATACATGGGGGCTTCTTATACAGAAGCTTAATATAACTATTTTCCGGGCTCTATGCCCCACACATGTGTTATTCTTCCACATGTACCTTTTTTCGTCATTATATGCATCCATATGACTTAAGTTTTGGCCAAGCTGGGTTGCCTGGCTCTTGTGTTTATGCCCTACGTTCCCGTTAATTCGGCTAGGGCATAAGGGGAGCACCTCTGCGATTGTTACTGCCGGGTCAGCCGGATGTGTACCTCAGACTGGGTGAAGCCGAAAGCTAGCGTTCTTAAGGGAATACTCGGTCGGTGAACAAAAGATGACTTTTATTTATTTTAATACATGCCCCTAGATGTTTATAGCCTACGTCTCTTTTCGCAGTTCGGACATGCACATTAGGGCATGCCTACCCAGGGAAAGGAACCCTTAACGGAACTATTCTCCCTGGAAGATGTTTCTTACTATCCATGTAATATAACATAGCTAGTTGGGTACTTGTCTGTTTAAGCACTTACGACCCCTACGCCTGGTTTCCACGCGTACCCCGGTTTTTACATAACTGAGCGGGTATTCGGATACACTTCGGACTATCGGGTCCAGAGGTCGAAGTGAAAAGGTCCGCCATGACAAATGATTTACAATCCGGCTAGGGACAATATATGTCACTTGAAGTACACAGTCACTTAGACTGACTAAATTCTTCTTCTATACCATCCAGCAGGCTGTCTAGCCTACAATCCTGTTGGGAATATTTTGCGGCTAATTCTACTTGGTCATACACCAAACTGACGGGGATTGAGGGATTCCTGGATTAGGGGGTCCTCGGATAGCCGGACTATATCCTTTGGCCGGACTGTTGGACTATGAAGATACAAGATTGAAGACTTCGTCCCGTGTCCGGCTGGGACTCTCCTTGGCGTGGAAGGCAAGCTTGGCAATACGGATACGTAGATCTCCTCCCTTGTAACCGACTCTGTATAACCCTATCCCCCTCCGGTGTCTATATAAACCGGAGGGTTTTAGTCCCTAGGACAACAGCAATCATACCATAGGCTAGCTTCTAGGGTTTAGCCTCTACGATATCGTGGTAGATCAACTCTTGTACTACTCATATCATCAAGATCAATCAAGCAGGAAGTAGGGTATTACCTCCATCGAGAGGGCCCGAACCTGGGTAAACATCGTGTCCCCCGCCTCCTGTTACCATCCGCCTTAGACGCACAGTTCGGGACCCCCTACCCAAGATCCGCCGGTTTTGACACCGACATTGGTGCTTTCATTGAGAGTTCCACTGTACCATCACCATAAGGCTAGATGGCTCCTTCGATCATCGGCAACGATGCGATCCAGGGTGAGGTTTTCCTCCCCGGACAGATCTTCGCATTCGGCGGCTTCGTACTGCGGGCCAACTCGCTTGGCCATCTGGAGCAGATCGAGAGCTACACCCCTGGCCATTAGGCCAGGTTTGGAAACTTGAACTACACTGCCGACATCCGCGGAGACTTGTTCTTCGACGGATTTGAGCCCATGTCAGGTGCGCCACACAATCACGACGAGCATGATTTAGCTCTGTCGTCGGACAGTGTTCGGGAGATCACACTTGCAACCACTCCGGCCCTCAATCCGGAACAAATTGCGCCATCTGAGGATGGGTGGATGGACCCCGCCACGGAGGCTGCGCACTCAGTGGTGATAGAGCCGAATACTGACTTCACCTCCTACGAGACCCGTGTTGCCGAACCATTGGATTCGTCTCCGGCCACGGACTCCGAGTCGCCTGCGTCCGTGCCCATCAAATCCGCTTGGGCACCAATCATGGAGTTTACCTCCGCGGATATCTTTCAGCACTCGCCTTTTGGCGACGTACTAAACTCATTGAAGTCTCTCTCCCTGTCAGGAGACCCTTGGCCGAACTATGTCCGGCTAGAATGGGATGCGGACGACGAAGAAATTCGCGCCCCACCCACCACCCACTTAGTAGCCACTGTCGACGATTTAACCGACATGCTCGACTTCGGCTCCGAAGACATCGACGGTATGGACGACGATGCAGGAGACGAACAAGAACCACCGCCCACAGGGCGCTGGACTGCCACCTCATTGTATGATATATACATGGTGGACACCCCCAAAGAAGGCGATGGCGATAAGACAACAGAGGATAATCCCTCCAAGAAGCAATCCAAGGACCGACGTCAGCGGCGCCGCTCTAAGTCCCGCCATAGCAAAAGCAGTGATACCGGCACAAGAGACAAGAACGCTCCAGATAGTGCCGAAGATGACGACAATCCCCTCCAGCCAGACCTCGAGCGGGAGGATGAACAAGCTAGCCCTCCGGAACAGGCAGCAAACAGAGAATCAGAGGATGACAATTACATGCCTCTCTCCGAAGACGAAGTGAGCCTCGGCGACGAAGAATTTGTCGTGCCTGAGGATCCCGTCGAGCAGGAGCGCTTCAAGCGTCGGCTTATAGCCACAGCAAACAGCCTGAAGAAAAAGCAACAACAGCTTCGAGCTGATCAAGATCTGCTAGCGTACAGATGGACTGAAGTCCTGGCAGCCGAGGAATACGAACTCGAGCACCCAACCAAGAGTTACCGAAAGCGCAGGTTGCTACCTCAACTCGAGGAGGAAGCATTGAAACCTACATCACCAGCGTATGATGCGGCTGATCGACCACCTCGTGGCCGAGACAGAGAGGCATATCAGCCCGAAGTCCAGCCCACACCCCGCCGCCATTCAAACAAAAATACCAAGGCCCGGGGCAATACGCGGGACCTGCGAGACGTATTGGAAAACAAAAGAAAACATGCAAGGTCGATCTACGGATCACGGGGTCGCGCCCCAACGCGTGACGATGATCGTCACGCCAGATACACTAAAAGAAAATCCGGCCGGGCCGAACACAGCAGGCAAGACTCGTATGAACTGTGTCGTGATATAGCCCGGCACAGAGGCGCCGCACACCCCTTATGCTTCACTGACGAAGTAATGGATCACGAATTCCTAGAGGGTTTTAAACCCGTAAACATTGAATCATATGATGGTACAACAGATCCCGCGGTGTGGATCGAGGATTTCCTCCTCCACATCCACATGGCTCGCCGTGATGATCTACATGCCATCAAGTACCTCCCACTAAAACTCAAAGGACCAGCTCGGCATTGGCTGAATAGCTTGCCTGCAGACTCCATTGGCAGTTGGGAGGATTTGGAAGATGCATTCCTTGACAACTTCCAGGGCACTTATGTGCGACCACCGGATGCTGATGACTTGAGCCATATAACTGAGCAGCCAGGGGAATCGGCCAGGCAATTCTGGACCCGGTTCCTAACTAAGAAAAACCAAATTGTCGACTGTCCGGATGCAGAGGCCTTATCGTCATTTAAGCATAACATCCGTGACGAGTGGCTCGCCCGACACCTCGGCCAGGAGAAGCCGAAGTCTATGGCAGCCCTCATGACGCTCATGACCCGCTTTTGCACGGGTGAAGACAGCTGGCTGGCTCACAGCAACAACACATCAAGAAGACATGGCACTTCAGATACAAAGGATACTAACGGCAGACCACGTCGTAACAGACACAAGCGCCGCAACAACGGCGACAACGCCGAAGGCACAGCAGTCAATGCCGGATTCAGTGGCTCTAAATCCGGTCAGCGAAAAAGCCGTTCAAAAGAAGTAATCCGGGCCCGTCCAGTTTGGACTGCATACTCGATCGCTCGTGTCAAATTCATGGCACCCCCGATAAGCCAGCCAATCACACCAACAGAGAATGATGGGTGTTCAAGCAGGCCGGCAAGTTGAACGCCGAAAACAAGGACAAGGGGCTGCATAGCGATGACGAGGAAGAGCCTCGGCCGCTGAACACAGGAGGACAGAAGAGGTTCCCTCCACAAGTGAAAACGGTGAACATGATATACGCAACCCACATTCCCAAGAGGGAACGGAAGCGTGCACTAAGGGACGTCTATGCGATGGAGCCAGTCGCCCCAAAGTTCAACCCATGGTCCTCTTGTTGTCGGGTGGTAGGTGCGACATATGCCAACGGGTGGCTTATCATTGTGTGAGCCAGTAAGACATCGCCGGTGCCTGGAAACGGGATAAGGCGAAGACATGCACGCCGGCGGATCTTACCCAGGTTCGGGGCTCTCCGTGGAGATAACACCCCTAGTCCTGCTCTGCGGGGTCTCCGCATGATCACTAGATCAATACAAGTAGCTACAAGTGCTCCTTGAGCTGTTTGGCTAGAGGAAGAAGAAGGGCGAGGCTAGCTCTCCTTTTTCTCTCTATGTGGTGTGTGAAACTATGTGGGCTCAACCCTTTGCATGGGTGTCCCGGGGGTTTATATAGGCCTACCCCCCAGGGGTACAATGGTAATCCGGCTGGGCGCGGGTCCCAGCCGTTAGTGTCTGTGCTCGCCGGCTTCTCCGCTAGCCATTGGGTCCCGCCGACTGGTGGGTCCCGCCGGCTGCCGGCCTCTTGGCCGACAGGCCGGCCCCACCGCTTGGGGGCCTTGTCGGCGGCTGGTTACTGTTGCCTCGTCCCTAATGACGAGGGCTTTGTCAAGGTAAGCGTGGCTACAGTGCCGCCGCCTTGCGGGCTCTCACTGTAGCCTCACCTCGTCTTGTCTCCTTAATGAGGCACATGTTTCGAGGGAGGGAGGTAGCCGACTATTGGAAGCCGGCTACGCCCCCGGCCGACTAGGGGAGGCCGGGCCGCCTTCGAGCGTCTCTCTGGCTAAAGGGGCCAGCCGCCCGCGGGTCGTACTGGCGCCTGTCGTGGGTGACGTTGAGGTCAACATGGCTACAGTGCCGCGCCGGATGGGGGATGTCTGACCCGTACGGCGCCCTGTAGCCATGCCTGTTCCGGGATTCGGGGGTAGTGGGTTGTACTGCGGCCACGCCCCGTCTTATCGCCGTTATGTGGGTGCAGTCTTGGTGGGTTCAGTCTTGGCCGGCTTCTGGGAGTCGGCTCCCTTCATGGCCGGCTTCTGGGAGTCGGTCCTCTTGGGGCCGGCTTCCTGGAGTCGGCCATGTCGTAGCTTTCTTCGGGAAGGTTTTTGAGGCCAGGTCGCCTTCTGGTAGTCGGCCCTGGGGATAGCCGGCCGAAGGAAGGCGGCCCCATGCTCTGGATGCTTGAAGGCTCGAATGGCCTGATAATTTTTCGAAGAGCCAGGGGGAGTCGGTTAGGCTACCCGTGGCCATTTACTCCGACACTTGTCCAATCACCTTCGATCGCAGGGACCACCCCATTAGTATCCGTCATGGCAGATCTGCCGCATTGGTCCTTGACCCCATCATCGACAGATTTCACCTCACTCGAGTCCTTATGGACGGCGGCAGCAGCCTGAACCTGCTCTATCAGGATACAGTGCGCAAAATGGGTATAGACCCCTCAAGGATCAAACCCACTAAAACTACCTTTAAAGGTGTCATCCCAGGTGTAGAGGCCCATTGCACGGGCTCAATCACACTGGAAGTGGTCTTCGGATCTCCGGACAACTTCCGAAGCGAGGAGTTAATCCTTGATATCGTCCCGTTTCGCAGTGGCTATCACGCACTGCTTGGGCGAACCGCATTTGCCAGATTCAATGCGGTACCACATTATGCATACCTCAAGCTCAAAATGCCAGGACCTCACGGGGTTATAATAGTCAATGGCAACACAGAACGCTCGCTTCGCACGGAGGAACACACTGCGGCCTTCACAGCAGAAGCACAAAGCAGCCTCTTAAGGCAAACCGTCAATTCGGCGATAAAGCCCCCGGACACCTTCAAGCGAGTCCGGGGTAACCTGCAACAGGATCGCCTGGCACGTTCAGAGCTCGCCTAGCAATTCGGCCCCCGTCCTAGTCCCAGTCAAGCAACAAAAAATGTGCCGCGCGTACATAATTACGCACTAAAAATACCATGGGCATAGGCGGGGGCACGACCAGGGCACGTCCCACAATGCGGCTCAACCGCCCCAGGGGCTGTATACCTTTATCATTTTCTCTCTTTCAGGACCTTACTCTCTGGAAGCCCTTTTCGACAGTCTGATTGCTGGACACATTACGGGAAGGAACAACCAAGGAGGCAAGAAGTTAAGACGTACAAGGGAATTCCCAGGTAGTTTCTGATAACAATCGAAGTACCCATTATAAATACCCATACGCAGATTGCCCTTGGATAGGACATGTCAAATAGTCCTATTTTTTGCTTATTGCACTACTTGTATCAGTATGCTTTGACGTATTATTTAAATAACAATGCATAACATTAGTCTATTATTGCATTACCCTTCCCTTTTTCCTTGTCTGTTTATTTATGACAAATTGCACCCGTACACTCTGGTACGACCAGTACGCCAGGGGCTTCAGTATACCCCATAATACGGCGTGACAAGTCCGAACACTTTCGACAGTGCGGCACCCCGAACTTATAGCATTATATGCATCAGCTCCGAATCATGTCTTGGGTCAATAGTTGGGTTTGCCCGGCTCCCATGTTTTGGTACCTTACGTTCCGCAATATCGGCTAAGGTAGCGCTGGGAGAACTACTGCGATTGTGTCCCGGTTCTTCCGGACGAGCACCTCAGTAGAGAAAGCCGAAAACTGACTATCATGATAAGGCGTGAGCTAGTTGCTGTTCGAGAGGTCTCAAGTCCTTAAAGACTTTTTCCTCTTCGGGCGAGGAGTCGGCCTTGCCCGACTTAGGCGTATATAGCGCCCCAAATTCGGCCTTCCGAATACTAGGGGCTTCGCCAAAATTTAAAATTGTAGACTTCTATGGCTAAGTGAGAGTGATAAAGCCTTATAGTCCGATTGCCTGGTTCGTTGTGCTGAACACCTCCCTCGAAGGACCCAAAATTGGGATAAAGAGTGCTCAGGTTTATCCTGAACACCTCAGTACTAGTTACATGGGGGCAGAAGCCGACGACTGGCCAACTCTTAGATTTTATAAACGGCCGCACAGAAGGTAATATTTTAAATTCGCAAGCGTTGCATAGCGCAAATGAACTCGTTTCATATTACAGGATCACATGAGTACATTCATTCGAATATTACATCCTTAGCACATTCCTCCGCCACAAGGCAAGAACCCTTCAGGACACTGTTATAATACATTTCGGGGTGGCGATGCTCCTTGCCTGCCGGCGGCCCCTCCTTCACCAGCTTCTCGGCATCCAGCTTCGCCCAGTGCACCTTTGCCCGGGCAAAAGCCCTGCGCGCACCCTCGATGCAGACGGACTGCTTTATGACTTCAAGCCGTGGGCAGGCATTCACAAGCCGCCTCACCAGGCCGAAGTAGCTATCAGGCAGGGGATCGCCAGGCCACATCCGGACTATAAGACCCTTCATGGCCTGTTCGGCCGCCTTGTGGAGCTCGACCAGTTGCTTCAGCTGGTTGCTCAAGGGCATGTGGTGTTTGGTCCCAGTATACTGAGACCAGAACAACTTCTCCGTCGAGCTCCCCTCCTCGGCCCGGTAGAACTCCGCGACATCTGACACACTGCGAGGTAGATCTGCGAACGCTCCTGGAGAGCTCAGAACTCGGGTAAGTAAAAGGAAATTTTCTTTCACATGCTTGCTTTGCATAATGAATGCCTTACCCGCCGCTATCTTCTTAACCGCCTCAATTTCCTGGAGGGCCTTTTGGGCTTTGGCCTTGGCATGTTGTGCGCTTTCGAGGGCCTTCGCAAGCTCGGACCCTTGTGTCTTAGAGTCACGCTCCAAGGACTCATGCTTTTGGACGAGTGCCTGGAGCTCTTGCTGCACCTCGCCTACTCGGGCCTCTTGTTTCTCTCGCTTGATGCGCTCCTTGGCCGCCTTGTCCTCGGCCTCGGACAGCGCCTTCTTCAGGGTCGCCACTTCGGTCGTGGCCCCTAGCAAAATTCATGACGATCCTATGATCTAAGCAACCACCCTTGTTTCTTCTTATCAATATACAGACGGGGTATCACTTACCTTTGTTCTCTTCGAGCTGCATCTTGGTAAGGCCGAGCTCTTCCTTGGGCCACTCAAGGTCCCGCTTCAGTGCGGCGACCTCCGCAGTACGTGCGGCAGTGGCCAGTAGTGAAGCCTGCATATGCACATAGACATATTATGATTAGACTCCTGCGATTATTATTTGATCCTCTATTCGGCTTTTCTTCGCGAACGCCAAACAGAGCATCAGGGGCTACTGTCTATGACATAATATTTTCTTATAATTTGATTACTTACCTCAAAGCCTGTTAGGAGGCTGGCACAGGCTTCAGTTAGTCCGCTTTTGGCGGACTGAACCTTCTTGACCATCGCACTCATGATAGTACGGTGCTCTTCATCAATGGAAGCGCCGCGAAGTGCTTCCAGCAAGTTGTCCGATGCCTCTGGATGGACAGAGGTCATCGGCACAGATGGCTCTCCCCCCTTAGCGAGGGGTCGCCCGACGGAGTCCGGAACCACTGGAGGTTCCGGCACAGTATTCGGCTGGGGGCCAAACTTGTTGCCCCCGCCATTGGAGCCCTTGGGAGTCTTGTTCCCCATGCGCCCAGTGTCCGGGATGTCGCCTTGGGGTGCCTTCAAGACTATCTCCCCTTGAGCTACTACCCTTCGAGACAACACCTCGGTGTCGTCCGTAGGGCGGGGGGAGGTGGCGGCCGGGAGTGAATTGCTGTTCATCACCAACGGATCCAAAGACCCATCCGAAGAGGATACGTCAATATGGGCCTTGGAGGGACTGCATGATCATGTTCGGCATGATAAGGAGCAATAAAATGAAACATACCAAAACTATTATGGTATCCGGATACTTACGACTTCGCCAGGGGCTTGTCCCTGGGCAACCACTCCTCTTCGCTGAAGGCGGCGGTGGTGGAGTTGTCCGGAAGGAGGGTTCTTCCCTTCTTGGACCCTTTGGCAGCCCCGGACGGGGCGGCCTTCCTTTTCTTGTCTCCCCCGGCTGGGGGGGGGGGGAGAACTTTCCTCTTCCTCCTCCTCGTTTTCATGGGAGGAGTGCGCCTCGGTGCTTTCGGACGATGAGTCCGATATAACCTTGCGCCGGAGACCCTTCCTGGTCCCCATGGCCTTCTTCTCCGGCACCTCATAAGGTGTCGGAACCAGCATCTCCGTTAGGAGAGCATCTGCTGGATCTTCGGGTAGGGGAGCCGGACAATCGATCCGCTCCGCTGTCGCTACCCAGTCCTGTTAAACGGCGTGGAGGCTTAGATTCCGCGCATGGTTATACTGGGGAAATGAACATCTTATGAGATATAAAAGACTTACCGGATTAGCAGGGCGCTTTGCGCTGAGTCCGCGGTCCTCCGTAAGGGGAGGAGGTACCTCGGCGCCCTTGAACAGCACCTTCCAGATGTCCTTGTGCGTCGTGTCGAAGAGCTCTCGCAGCGTCTGGTGCTAAGCCGGGTCGAACTCCCACAAATTGAATGCCCGTCTTTGACACGGGAGGATCTAGCGGAAGAGCATGACTTGGACCACGTTGACGAGCTTGATTTTCTTGCTCATCATGTTTTTGATGCATGTCTGGAGTCCGATCAGCTCTACCGGGGAACCCCAAGACAGGCCCTTCTCTTTCCAGGAGGTGAGCCGCATGGGGATTCCGGATCGAAATTTGGGGGCCGCCACCCAGTTGGTGTCGCGCGGCTCGGTGATGTAGAACCACCCCGATTGCCACCCCTTTATGGTCTCCACATAGGAGCCTTCGAGCCAGGTGACATTGGGCATTTTGCCCACCATGGCGCCTCCGCACTCCGCTTGCTGGCCGACCACCACCTTCGGTTTAACATTGAAGGTCTTTAGCCACAGGCCGAAGTGGGGCTTGATGCGGAGGAAGGCCTCACACACGAGATAAACGCCGAGATGTTGAGGATGAAATTGGGGGCCAGATCGTGAAAGTCCAGCCCGTAGTAGAACATGAGTCCGCGGACAAACGGGTGGAGGGGAAATCCCAGTCCGCGGACGAAGTGGGTAAGGAAAACCACCCTCTCATGGGGTTCTGGAGTAGGGATGATCTGCCCCACATCTGGCAGCCAGTGCGCGATATCCGCGGCCAGATATCCGGCTCCCCGAGCTTTGTGATGCTCTCCTTCGTAACGGAGGAGACCATCCACTTGCCTCCCGCTCCGGACATGCTTGGAGTGGTTTGAGGAGAAAAACGCGAACTTGGGCGCTAGAGCTCGAGTGCGCAAGAATGGATGAGCAAGGACGAAGAAGGCGTGGGTGAAAAGGGTGAATCCTTGTCCCTTTATAAGGGCGGAAGAAGCTATGCGCCTCCCCACCTACCTGGTAAACTCGCTTATTCCCCAAGTGTCGTAATTGATGGCGCGGTTGGGTTACCCATACCCGTATTGATGAGAATCCCGTGATAAGTGGACACGATTTCTGCTTCAACAAGACGTGCCAAGGAAATGGCCTCGCAATATGTGCAGTGGCTGGTTGTGAAAAACGGTTCGAATAATGACCGGGCCGTGGTGTGATGTCATGCTGCAAAATGCGTCAGCAGATTAGATTTGTGGAAATATTATTCTCTCTACGGTGGTATGTGGAATTTGTTTTGCAGAGCCGGACACTATCCTTGTGTTCAAAATCTTCTATGGAGTATTCGGAGGAGGAACCCGCCTTGCAATGCCGAAGACAATCTGCGCGTCGGACTCATCGTCATTGAAGCCTGGTTCAGAAGTTACTGAGGGAGTCCTGGATTAGGGGGTCCTCGGACAGCCGGACTATATCCTTTGGCCGGATTGTTGGACTATGAAGATACGAGATTGAAGACTTCGTCCCGTGTCCGGATGGGACTCTCCTTGGTGTGCAAGGCAAGCTTGGCAATACAGATATGTAGACCTCCTCCCTTGTAACCGACTCTGTGTAACCCTAGCCCCCTCCGGTGTCTATATAAACCGGAGGGTTTTAGTCTGTAGGACAACATCAATCATACCATAGGCTACCTTCTAGGGTTTAGCCTCTACGATCTCGTGGTAGATCAACTCTTATAATACTCATATCATCAAGATCAATCAAGCAGGAAGTAGGGTATTACCTCCATCGAGAGGGCCCGAACCTGGGTAAACATCGTGTCCCCCGCCTCCTGTTACCATCCGCCTTAGACGCACAGTTCGGGACCCCCTACCCGAGATCCGCCGGTTTTGACACCGACAGGGATCTCTTTCCCATCAGGCCCCACAGGTCCGACCTCGGCCATGTGGTTAGGGTCAGCCTTGGTATACCGCGTCTTCACCATGGCCCAGGCTTCCCTCGCACCTTGTCGGCAGGCTGATATCTTCCACAATCGGAAGCGCCGCCGCGCTCCCTTGAGCTTCTCTACAAGCTCCCCCATGCCTCCTGGCAGGGAGACAGATGGCCACAAGGCTTGGGCAATGCCCTGCATCACCTGCCAAACTTGTTCGTGCAGTTGTGAGAGCTCTGGCAGAAGATCACCCGCAGACCCGGGCATCTCCTCCTCGGGACGACCTGTCAGCATACCTGCAGATATAACTCTGTTAGCCGGTTTCTTCGCCGAACTCTTTAAAAGTTCGTCCAAGCACTTACTGAAAATGCCGCGTCGAAGCCTCTTATTCTCCTTTACGGAGTCAGCAAGCTGGGCCCGAACATCTTTCAGTTCCACGCCCAGCTGGATATTGGCATCTTGGAGATTGTTTTTCTCCTGCCTAACCTTTTTAAGCACGCGCTCACCAGCCTTTAGCTGTCGTTGGGCATGCGGCTCATTCCCTATCACGACCTCCGGATTCACTCCGGAGTCATCTGCAGAATCTATTGTTAGATTTGCATGCATGCCGCATACTATCTGGTACCTGTCATTCTTTGCAATAGAGACAAGTGTTACCAGAGGGGGCCTTCTCGGACTCCTTCAGCGCTGCAACTGCGGCCCGTAGCTGGGCTTTGCACTCTTCCAGCTCTTGAGACAATTGGGTATTCTTCTCTGTAAGAACTTGCAGAAATAATGATCCTTAAATCAGTTGTGTCAACTGTTTCAAGTCTCAGGGGCTACTGATATATATAATTATCAGTTTTTTCTTACCCGTATATCCTTTACATACTGGTCCATGCTCTGGCAAGACCATTTTGAGCAGCTCGGATCTATGCGTCTCCTGAGTTGAAGGCATCGAACGCCTCTTGGGAGAAACAAGCATCACAGAGTATGGCCCGGCGACGCCTGTGATTCATAGCGCTCTCCACTTCGGAATTTGTAGCGGATAGCCTATCCGCATCCTTTGTAGGAGGAACATTCGGCGTTCGCCCCATGTTAGCGTCCGCCTCTATGTCCAGCTCTGGAGCCCGACTGGTGGAGGCGTGACCGGCAGCCTTTCCGGATATAGTCTGGCGAGTGTTTTTTCCTACTAGGAAACATGGACGTTATTATATTTTAAAAGACGACAACCACGGAGCGAGGTTTTGTTTCATACCTCTACAACGGCGTCTCAGTCCTGACCGCCTTCCTTTTAAGCCTATCCGGCTTCGGTGCCCCTTGTTGGTGAGTCACTGCGGGTTCGGCATGGCGTCCCGAGGGCCTTCCCTGTAAGACACCATATGTGTGCAATAGGTGAAGTACAGAAAAGGGGATCCTTCTCGGAAGTTGGGACTCCGGTTTTACTTACATGCGACGCAGGGAGTAGTCCAGGATAAACGGCTATGATAGCCACCATGGCATCATCGCAGCTCAATTGATAGAACGTCCTGTCAATCAGCTCCACAAATATGTCCGGATCCTCTTCGAGTCCGGGGTCGAGGGCCCGGTCAGGGTCCTCTGGTTGTGGAGGCAGGCTGTGGACCTTCCTCACAGCTTTTCGCAGCTCCTGCTATGAAATAGCAAGATAAATATTCATGACAAAGAATGCGGGAAGGTCTGGAGTAAAAAGTAGCAGCTCACCCAGCTTGGGGGGTTGTACATGGAGAACCCATCCCGTGGCTCTATACAGATGAACTCCTCTTCCTCTCCTTTGTATAAACCGGACAGTATTTTCGCTAGAGCAGCGACGGAGTCCGGACCCTTACGACCGCAGCGGGTAGCATCGTCTTCTCCATTTAAGTGCCACATGGGATGTCACCGGTATTGAAGTGGCTGCACCCCCCGCATTATACATATTGACATAACCTCGATTATTGTCAGTCCTGATTGAGCCAGCATTTTTATCCGGCTCATCAGGTAAAGGACTTCTCCGTTATCTTCCTCCTGGGGGCTCCGAGGGCGCCAGCTGCGGCGTTTCTTTAGGGGAGCGTTGTCGAACTCAGGAAGGCCCATCCGAATAGGGTCTGGAAGGGGGACGTCCTCCATATAAAACCACTCCGAAGGCTAGTCCTCGGATGTCTTCTTCAGAGTACCGGACAGGTACCGGTCCTGGCGATGCGCCATATTTCGGCTCCGCCCACTTGGTATATTGACCCCTCCTGTGTATGGGGTACGAGGCAGAATAGCCTCTTCCATAGCTCGAAAGAGCTTCGCAGCCCAGAAACAGCTCGCAAAGGGCGACATAGTCAGCAATGTGTAATATGGAGGCAGGAGTGAAATTATGCAGCTGGAGGCCATAGAAATCCAGGAGCCCGCAGAGGAATGGATGAATTGGAAATGCAAGCCCTCTTAATAAGTAAGGGACAAGGCATACCCGCTCCCCCATGGATGGGTTGGGAAAGCTCTCCGCTTGCTCCCCGCCATTATAGGTGGCGAGCCCGGCTCGAACGGGGACCATATACGCTGGAGGGAGAAATCCATGGGTCTGTAACTCTACTAATTGGCCGTGGGGGACGGAACACTTCTTCCAATTGCCGGGCTTAGGGCTACGGGTGCGAGAGGAGGAGCTGCGACGGCCAGCCATGTTGGAATGGATTTTTTTCGGGCGCGCTCCGATGGATACTCGCTGTGGGAGGATGGTGTGATCTGGATCTAAGGATACCCGTCTCTTTAATAGACGATTTAGTCGCATGGCTAGGGTGGCAAATGTAAAAATGCCCCGGCTTCTCGCATTCGCTCGACACGTGGAAGATAGCCATTATTAAGCGCGGAAGCCAAGGAGTGCAACATTTATGGGAAGCCGGACACTACTCAACAGGTATTCAGAATTTGGAGAAGAACCCGCCTTGCAATGCCGAAGACAATCTGCGCGCCGGACTCATCGTCATTGAAGCCTGGTTCAGGGGCTACTGAGGGAGTCCTGGATTAGGGGGGTCCTCGGACAGCCGGACTATATACTTCTGCCGGACTGTTGGACTATGAAGATACAAGACTCAAGACTTCGACCCGTGTCCGGATGGGACTCTCCTTGGCGTGGAAGGCAAGCTTGGCAATACGGATATGAAGATCTCCCCCCTTGTAATCGACTCTGTGTAACCCTAGCCCCCTCCGGTGTCTATATAAACCGGAGGGTTTTAGTCCGTAGGACAACAACAATCATACCATAGGCTAGCTTCTAGGGTTTAGCCTCTACGATCTCGTGGTAGATCAACTCTTGTAATACTCATATCATCAAGATCAATCAAGCAGGAAGTAGGGTATTACCTCCGTTGAGAGGGCCCGAACCTGGGTAAACATTGTGTCCCCCGCCTCCTGCTACCATCCACCTTAGACGCACAGTTCGGGACCCCCTACCCGAGATCCGCCGGTTTTGACACCGACAGCGTTTGACAATGCTTTTAATGTAGTCGAACTTCTGCTCGTTCCGACCGATCAAGCACCGGACGTACGACACCTCCGAGTTCTGCACACGTTCAGCTCGATGACGTCCCTCGAACTCTTGATCCAGCAAAGTGTCGAGGGAGAGTTCCGTCAGCACGACGGTGTGGTGACGTTGATGGTGAAGTGATCCGCGCAGGGCTTCGCCTAAGCACTACAAAGATATGACCGGAGGCGTAAACGGTGGAGGGGGCGCCGCACACGAATAACAATTGTTGGTGTCTGTTCTAGGCGCCCCTCCCCACGTATATATAGGTGGGAGGGGGAGGGGAACAGCCATGGGGCGCCCCACGTAGGAGGAATCCTACTTGGGACCCTACTCCAATTCGCCCCCCTTTCCTTATTACCGAAAGGGGGGAAAGGGAAGAGAGGGGGAAGGAAGGAAGGGGGGGGGGGGCGAACCCCCTCCTCTTTCCCCTATTCGGCCTCCTTCCATAGGGGGGGCACCCCTTGTGGGCTGGTGTGCTGTGACGCCCTCGATTTGACCATACACTAATCATACACGCAAACGTGTACGATCAAGATCAGGGACTCACGGGAAGATATCACAACACAACTCTAAAAATAAAATAAGTCATACAAGCATCATAATACAAGACAGAGGCCTCGAGGGCTCGAATACAAGTGCTCGATCATAGACGAGTCAGCGGAAGCAACAATATCTGAGTACAAACATAAGTTAAACTAGTTGCCATAAGATGGCTAGCACAAACTGGGATACAGATCGAAAGAGGCGCATGCCTCCTGCCTAGGATCCTCATAAACTACTCCTGGTCGTCGTCAGCGGCCTGCACGTAGTAGTAGGCACCTCCGGTGTAGTAGGAGTCGTCGAAGGTGGCGTCTGACTCCTGGGCTCCAGCATCTGGTTGCGACAACCGAGAAGAATGGAAAAGGGCAAAAGAGGGAGAAAGCAACCGTGAGTACTCATCCAAAGTACTCGCAAGCAAGGATCTACACTACATATGCATGGGTATCTGTGTAAAGGGGCAATATCGGTGGATTGAACTGCAGAATGCCAGAATAAGAGGGGGATAGCTAGTCCTGTCAAAGACTACGCTTCTGGCAGCCTCCATCTTGCAGCATGTCGAAGAGAGTAGATGGTAAGTTCACCAAGCATCATCGCATAGCATAAATCCTACCCGGCGATCCCCTCCTCATCGCCCTGTGAGAGAGTGATCACCGGGTTGTATCTGGCACTTCAAAGGGTGTGTTTTATTAAGTATCCGGTTCTAGTTGTCATAAGGTCAAGGTACAACTCCGGGTCGTCCTTTTACCGAGGGACACAGCTATTCGAATAGATAAACTTCCCTGCAGGGGTGCACCACATTACCCAACACGCTCGATCCCCTTTGGCCGGACACACTTTCCTGGGTCATGCCCGGCCTTGAAATATCAATGCTACCTCTTGAGCACTGCGTTGGTTTTCCCTTGAAGAGGGAAGGGTGATGCAGCAAAGTAGCGTAAGTATTTCCCTCAGTTTTTGAGAACCAAGGTATCAATCCAGTAGGAGGCTATGCACGAGTCCCTCGCACCTACACAAAACAAATAAATCCTCGCAACCAACGCGATAAGGGGTTGTCAATCCCTTCACGGTCACTTACGAGAGTGAGATCTGATAGATATGATAAGATAATATTTTTGCTATTTTTTTGACAAAGATGCAAAGTAAAATAAAAGCAAAGTAAAAGCAAAGGAAATAAATAAGTGTTGGAAGATTAATATGATGAAGATAGACCCGGGGGCCATAGGTTTCACTAGTGGCTTCTCTCAAGAGCATAAGTATTTTACGGTGGGTGAACGAATTATTGTTGAGCAATTGACAGAATTGAGCATAGTTATGAGAATATCTAGGTATGATCATGTATATAGGCATCACGTCTGAGACAAGTAGACCGACTCCTGCCTGCATCTACTACTATTACTCCACTCATCGACCGCTATCCAACATGCATCTAGAGTATTAATTTCATGAAATCAGAGTAACGCCTTAAGCAAGATGACATGATGTAGAGGGATAAATTCATGCAATATGATAAAACCCCATCTTGTTATCCTCGATGGCAACAATACAATACGTGCCTTGCTGCCCCTACTGTCACTAGGAAAGGACACCGCAAGATTGAACCCAAAGCTAAGCACTTCTCCCATTGCAAGAAAGATCAATCTAGTAGGCCAAACCAAACTGATAATTCGAAGAGACTTGCAAAGATAACCAATCATACATAAAAGAATTCAGAGAAGATTCAAATATTTTTCATAGATAATCTTGATCATAAACCCAGAATTCATCGGTCTCAACAAACACACCGCAAAAGAAGATTACATCGAATAGATCTCCACGAGAGAGGGGGAGAACATTGTATTGAGATCCAAAAAGAGAGAAGAAGCCATCTAGCTACTAACTATGGACCCGAAGGTCTGAAGTAAACTACTCACACTTCATCGGAGAGGCTATGGTGTTGATGTAGAAGCCCTCCGTGATGGATGCCCCCTCCGGCGGAGCTCCGGGACAGGCCCCAAGATGGGATCTCGTGGGTACAGAAGGTTGCGGCGGTGGAATTAGGTTTTTGGCTCCGTATCTTATCGTTTGGGGTACGTAGGTATATATAGGAGGAAGGAGTACATCGGTGGAGCAACAGGGGGCCCACGAGGATGGAGGGCGCGCCCTAGGGGGTAGGCGCGCCCCCTACCTCATGGCCTCCTCTTTTGTTTCTTGACGTAGGGTCCAAGTCTCCTGGATCATATTCTTCCTAAAAATCACGTTCCCGAAGGTTTCATTCCGTTTGGACTCCGTTTGATATTCCTTTTCTGTGAAACTCTGAAATAGGCAAAAAGCAGCGATTCTGGGCTGGGCCTCCGGTTAATAGGTTAGTCCCAAAAATAATATAAAAGTGAATAATAAAGCCCAATAATGTCCAAAACAGTAGATAATATAGCATGGAGCAATCAAAAATTATAGATACGTTGGAGACATATCAAGCATCCCCAAGCTTAATTCCTGCTCGTCCTCGAGTAGGTAAATGATAAAAACAGAATTTTTGATGCGGAGTGCTACTTGGCATAATTTCAATGTAATTCTTCGTAATTGTGGTATGAATATTCAGATCCGAAAGATTCAAGACAAAAGTTTAATATTGACATAAAAATAATAATACTTCAAGCATACTAACAAAGCAATCATGTCTTCTCAAAATAACATGGCCAAAGAAAGTTATCCCTACAAAATCATATAGTCTGGCTATGCTCTATCTTCACCACACAAAGTATTTAAATCATGCACAACCCCGATGACAAGCCAAGCAATTGTTTCATACTTTTGACGTTCTCAAACTTTTTCAATCTTCACGCAATACATGAGCGTGAGCCATGGACATATCACTATATGTGGAATAGAATGGTGGTTGTGGAGAAGACAAAAAGGGAGAAGATAGTCTCACATCAACTAGGCATATCAACGGGCTATGGAGATGCCCATCAATAAATATCAATGTGAGTGAGTAGGGATTGCCATGCAACGGATGCACTAGAGCTATAAGTATATGAAAGCTCAACAAAAGAAACTAAGTGGGTGTGCATCCAACTCGCTTGCTCACGAAGACCTAGGGCATTTTGAGGAAGCCCATCATTGGAATATACAAGCCAAGTTCTATAATGAAAATTCCCACTAGTATATGAAAGTGACAAAATGAGAGACTCTCTATCATGAAGATCATGGTGCTACTTTGAAGCACAAGTGTGGTAAAAGGATAGTAACATTGTCCCTTCTCTCTTTTTCTCTCATTTTTTTATTTGGGCCTTTTCTCTTTTTTTTATGGCCTCTTTTCTCTTTTTTTATTTTTCGTCCGGAGTCTCATCCCGACTTGTGGGGGAATCATAGTCTCCATCATCCTTTCCTCACTTGGGACAATGCTCTAAAAATGAAGATCATCACACTTTTATTTTCTTACAGCTCAACAATTACAACTTGATACTTAGAACAAAATATGACTCTATATGAATGCCTCCGGCGGTGTACCGGGATATGCAATGAATCAAGAGTGACATGTATGAAAGAATTATGAACGGTGGCTTTGCCACAAATACGATGTCAACTACATGATCATGCAAAGCAATATGACAATGATGGAGCGTGTCATAATAAACAGAATGGTGGAAAGTTGCATGGCAATATATCTCGGAATGGCTATGGAAATGCCATGATAGGTAGGTATGGTGGCTGTTTTGAGGAAGGTTTATGGTGGGTGTATGATACCGGTGAAAAGTCCGCCGTATTAGAGAGGCTAGCAATGGTGGAAGGAAGAAGGGTGCGTATAATCCATGTACTCAACATTAGTCATAAAGAACTCATATACTTATTGAAAAAATATACAAGTTATCAAAGCAAAGTATTATGCGCATGCTCCTAGGGGGATAGATTGGTAGGAAAAGACCATCGCTCGTCCCCGACCGCCACTCATAAGGAAGACAATAAATAAATAAATCATGCTCCGACTTCATCACATAACGGTTCACCATACGTGCATGCTACGGGAATCACAAACTTTAACACAAGTATTTCTCAAATTCACAACTACTCAACTAGCATGACTCTAATATCACCATCTTCATATCTCAAAACAATTATCAAGCATCAAACTTTTCTTAGTATTCAACACACTCATAAGAAAGTTTTTACTAATCTTGAATACCAAGCATATTAGGATTATTCAAGAAATTACCATGCTATTTAAGACTCTCAAAATAATCTAAGTGAAGCATGAGAGATCAATAGTTTCTATAAAACAAATCCACCACCGTGCTCTAAAAGATATAAGTGAAGTACTAGAGCAAAACTATATAACTCAAAAGATATAAGCGAAGCACATAGAGTATTCTAACAAATTCCAAATCATGTATGGCTCTCTCAAAAGGTGTGTACAGCAAGGATGATTGTGGTAAACTAAAAAACAAAGACTCAAATCATACAAGACGCTCCAAGCAAAACACATATCATGTAGTGAATAAAAATATAGGTCCAAGTAAAGTTACCGATGGAAGTAGACGAAAGAGGGGATGCCTTCCGGGGCATCCCCAAGCTTTGGCTTTGTGGTGTCCTTAGATTATCTTGGGGGTGCCATGGGCATCCACAATCTTAGGCTCTTGCCACTCCTTGTTCCATAATCCATCTAATCTTTCACCCAAAACTTGAAAACTTCACAACACAAAACTCAACAGAAAATCTCGTGAGCTCCGTTAGCGAAAGAAAACACAAGACCACTTCAAGGTACTGTAATGAACTCATTCTTTATTTATATTGGTGTTAAATCTACTGTATTCCAACTTCTCTATGGTTTATAAACTATTTTACTAGCCATAGATTCATCAAAATAAGCAAACAACACAAGAAAAACAGAATCTGTCAAAAAACAGAAAAGTCTGTAGCAATCTGTAACTAACGCAAACTTCTGGAACTCCAAAAAATCAGCCAAAATGGGACGACCTAGACAATTTGTTTATTGATCAGAAGAAATTGGAATCACTATTTTATCACGTTCGGGTGATTTTTAACAATTATTTTCGTGAACAGAAAGTTTCTGGAAATTACAGCAGGATCAAATAACTATCATCCAAGAAGATCCTATAGGTTTAACTTGGCACAAACACTAATTGAAACATAAAAACACATCTATCCAGAGGCTAGAACAAATATTTATTCCTAAACAGAAGCAAAAAGCAAAAAACTAAAAATAAAATTGGGTTGCCTCCCAACAAGTGCTATCGTTTAACGCCCCTAGCTAGGCATAAAAGCAAGGATAGATCTTAGGTATTGCCATCTTTGGTAGGCAATCGATAAGTGGCTCTCATGATAGATTCATATGGTAATTTTATTTTCTTCCTAGGGAAGTGTTCCATGCCTTTCTTTAATGGAAATTGGAATCTAATATTCCCTTCTTTCATATCAATAATTGCACCAATCGTTCTAAGGAAAGGTCTACCAAGAATAATAGGACATGAAGGATTGCAATCTATACCAAGAACGATAAAATCTACGGGCACATAATTCCTATTTGCAACAATAAGAACATCATTAATTCTTCCCATAGGTTTCTTAATAGTGGAATCCGCAAGGTGCAAGTTTAGAGAGCAATCATCAAAATCACGGAAATCTAGCAAATCGCACAAAGTTTTAGGAATAGTGGAAACACTAGCACCCAAATCACATAAAGCATAGAACTCATGATCCTTAATCTTAATTTTAATAGTAGGTTCCCACTCATCATAAAGTTTTCTAGGAATAGAAACTTCCAACTCAAGCTTTTCTTCATAAGATTGCATCAAGGCATCAACGATATGTTTAGTAAACGCTTTATTTTGACTATAAGCATGAGGAGAATTTAGCACGGATTGCAACAAGGAAATAAAATCTATCAAAGAGAAATTTTCATAATTAAATTCCTTGAAATCCAACTAGGGTTTTGATTTCTTCAATCCCACTTTTGTCAATTTTAGCATCGAGATCTAAAAACTCCGAATTTTTGGAACGCCTTCTAGGTAAAGGTGGATCATATTCAGTCTCATCATTATCAAGATTCATATTGCAAAACAAGGATTTAATAGGAGACACATCAATAACTTTTAGATCTTCATCTTTATTTTCATAGAAATTTGAAGAACACGCTTTCATAAAGCAATCTTTCTTAGCACGCATCCTAGCGGTTCTTTCTTTGCACTCATCAATGCAAATTCTCATGGCTTTGAGGGACTCATTGATATCATGCTTAGGAGGAATAGATCTAAGCTTTAAAGAATCAACATCAAGAGAAATTCTATCAACGTTCCTAGCCAATTCATCAACTTTAAGCAATTTCTCTTCAAGCAAAGCATTGTAATTCTTTTGCGAATTCATAAACTCTTTAACACTAGTCTCAAATTCAGAGGGCATCTTATTAAAATTTCCATAAGAGTTGTTGTAGGAATTACCATAATTATTAGAGGAATTGCTAGGATAAGGCCTAGGATTAAAGTTTCCTCTATACGCGTTGTTACCAAAATTGTTCCTACCAACAAAATTCACATCCATAGATTCATTATTATTTTCAATCAAAGTAGACAAAGGCATATCATTAGGATCAGAAGAAACACTCTTACTAGCAAATAATTTCATAAGTTCATCCATCTTTCCACTCAAAACATTAATTTCTTCTATCGCATGCACTTTTTTATTAGTAGATCTTTCAGTGTGCCATTGAGAATAATTAACCATAATATTATCTAGGAGTTTAGTAGCTTCTCCTAAAGTGATTTCCATAAAAGTGCCTCCCGCGGCCGAATCTAAAAGATTTCTAGAAGCAAAATTCAATCCGGCATAAAAATTTTGTATAATCATCCACAAATTCAAACCATGAGTAGGGCAATTACGTATCATTAATTTCATCCTCTCCCAAGCTTGTGCAACATGTTCATGCAAGTTGCTTAAAATTCATAATATCGTTTCTAAGAGAGATGATCTTAGCGGGAGGAAAATACTTAGAGATAAAAGCATCTTTGCACTTATTCCAAGAATCAATACTATTTTTAGGCAAAGACGAAAACCAAGCTTTAGCACGATCTCTAAGAGAAAAGGGAATAGCTTCAATTTAACAATATCATTATCAACATCTTTCTTCTTTTGCATATCACACAAATCAACGAAGCTATTTAGATGAGTAGCGGCATCTTCACTAGGAAGGCCGGCGAATTGATCTTTCATGACAAGATTCAACAAAGCAGCATTGATTTCAAAAGATTCAGTATTGGTAAGAGGAGCAATCGGAGTGCTAAGGAAATCATTATTGTTGGTATTGGTAAAGTCACATAATTTGGTATTATCTTGGGCCATCATGACAAACAAGCAATCCAACACACGAGCAAACAAAAAGCAAGCGAAAAGAGGTGAACGAAAAAGAGAGGGCGAATAAAACGGCAAGGGTGAAGTGGGGGAGAGGAAAACGAGAGGCAAATGGCAAATAATGTAATGCGGGAGATAAGGGATTGTGATGGGTACTTGGTATGTTGACATTTGCGTAGACTTCCCCGGCAACGGCGCCAGAAATCCTTCTTGCTACCTCTTGAGCACTGCGTTGGTTTTCCCTTGAAGAGGAAAGGGTGATGCAGCAAAGTAGCATAAGTATTTCCCTCAGTTTTTGAGAACCAAGGTATCAATCCAGTAGGAGGCTACGCGCGAGTCCCTAGCACCTACACAAAACAAATAAATCCTCGCAACCAACGCGATAAGGGGTTGTCAATCCCTTCACGGTCACTTGCGAGAGTGAGATCTGATAGATATGATAAGATAATATTTTTGGTATTTTTGTGATAAAGATGCAAAGTAAAATAAAAGCAAAGTAAAAGCAAAGGAAATAAATAAGTGTTGGAAGATTAATATGATGAAGATAGACCCGGGGGCCATAGGTTTCACTAGTGGCTTCTCTCAAGAGCATAAGTATTTTACGGTGGGTGAACGAATTACTGTTGAGCAATTGACAGAATTGAGCATAGTTATGAGAATATCTAGGTATGATCATGTATATAGGCATCACGTCCGAGACAAGTAGACTGACTCCTGCCTGCATCTACTACTATTACTCCACTCATCGACCGCTATCGAGCATGCACCTAGAGTATTAAGTTCATGAAAACAGAGTAAGGCCTTAAGCAAGATGACATGTAGAGGGATAAATTCATGCAATATGATAAAAAAAAACCATCTTGTTATCCTCGATGGCAACAATACAATACGTGCCTTGCTGCCCCTACTGTCACTGGGAAAGGGCACCGAAAGATTGAACCCAAAGCTAAGCACTTCTCCCATTGCAAGAAAGATCAATCTAGTAGGCCAAACCAAACTGATAATTCGAAGAGACTTGCAAAGATAACCAATCATACATAAAAGAATTCAGAGAAGATTCAAATATTGTTCATAGATAATCTTGATCATAAACCCACAATTCATTGGTCTCAACAAACACACCGCAAAAGAAGATTACATCGAATAGATCTCCACGAGAGAGGGGGAGAACATTGTATTGAGATCCAAAAAGAGAGAAGAAGCCATCTAGCTACTAACTATGGACCCGAAGGTCTGAAGTAAACTACTCATACTTCATCGGAGAGGCTATGGTGTTGATGTAGAAGCCCTCTGTGATGGATGCCCCCTCCGGCGGAGCTCCGGAATAGGCCCCAAGATGGGATCTCGTGGGTACAGAAGGTTGCGGCGGTGGAATTAGGTTTTTGGCTCCGTATCTGATCGTTTGGGGGTACGTAGGTATATATAGGAGGAAGGAGTACGTCGGTGGAGCAACAGGGGGCCCACGAGGGTGGAGGGCGCGCCTTGGGAGGTAGGCGCGCCCCTACCTCGTGGCCTCCTCTTTTGTTTCTTGACGTAGGGTCCAAGTCTCCTGGATCATATTCTTCCTAAAAATCACGTTCCCGAAGGTTTCATTCTGTTTGGACTCCGTTTGATATTCCTTTTTTGCAAAACTCTGAAATAGGCAAAAAACAGCGATTCTGGGCTGGGCCTCCGGTTAATAGGTTAGTCCCAAAAATAATATAAAAGTGAATAATAAAGCCCAATAATGTCCAAAATAGTAGATAATATAGCATGGAGCAATCAAAAATTATAGATACGTTGGAGACGTATCAATCAACACGTCGCAGCCCCACCTAGGCACAACAGAGAGGTCAGCACGCCGGTCTAAATCCTATGCGCGCAGGGGTCTGGGCCCATCGCCCATTGCACACCTGCATGTTGCGAACGCGGCCGGGGAGCAGACCTAGCAACCTCCATTACAAAGGAAGTTGCGTTACGCGGTCCAACCCGGCGCGCGCCGCTCAGTCGCTGACGTCACGAAGGCTTCGGTTGATACCACGACGTCGAGTGCCCAAACCTGTTCCCGCGTAGTTGGTTAGTGCGTATAGGCCAGTGGCCAGACTCAGATCAAATACCAAGATCTCGTTAAGCGTGTTATTTTGAAGTAACCGCGAACGCCGACCAGGGCCAGGCCCACCTCTCACCTAGGTGGTCTCAACCTGCCCTGTCGTTCCGCCACAAAGTAACAGTCGGGGGCCGTCAGGAACCCAAGCCCACCTCCACCGGGATGGAGCCACCTGCCCCTTCAGCTCCCATCTCCGAACAATATCATAAGTAATGTAACAGTATAAAGTATATAGCATATGCCCGTGATCACCTCCCGAAGTGATCACAGCCCAGTAGTATAGCATGGCAGACGGACAAGAGTGTAGGGCCACTGATGGTATACTAGCATCCTATACTAAGCATTTAGGATTGCAGGTAAGGGTAACAACTGTAGCAACAATGACAGGCTATGCAGCAAAATAGGATTAACCGAAAGCAGTAACATGCTAGACTACTCTAATGCAAGCAGTAGAGAGAAGGAATAGGCGATATCTGGTGATCAAGGGGGGGCTTGCCTGGAAGCTTTGTTGTACAGGAAGAAGGGTCGTCGGTGACGTAGTCGTACTCGGTGGCATCAGCGCCGGTCTCGGGGTCTACCGGGGAAGGAGAGGGGGAAGAAACAGTAAATACGGAGCAAACAAAGCATCACAAAACATAAGGAGGCAATACGCGGTGCTAGGTGTGCCCTAACGTGGTAGGAGGTGATACCGACGAAGGGAGGAAACATCCGGGAAAGTACTCCCGGTGTTTCGTGTTTTCGGACAGATGAACCAGAGGGGGAAAGTTGCGTGTTTGCTATGCTAGGGATGTGTGGCGGACGAACATGCTGCGTACCCGGATTCGTCTCGTCGTTCTGAGCAACTTTCATGTACAAAGTTTTTCCATTCGAGCTACGGTTTATTTTATATTAATTTTGAAAGATTTAATCATTTTTAAAATTTACTTAATTATTTTAAATCAACATTATCCAGAATAGTGTATGCTGACGCCGTCATAACGTCAGCATGACGCCAGCAGTCATCAGGACGTTGACTGGGTTAAACTGACGTGTGGGTCCCGCATGTCATTGACTGTCTAATTAATTAACAGTGGTTAATTAGTTATTAGGTTAATTAATCTTAATTAGTTGATTTAAACATAATTAATTAAGTTGATTATTTAGTTAATTAATTGATTAATTAGTATTTAATTTTATTTATTTCTTTATATTTATTATTATTATTTTTAAAACGTTTCAGGGGCGTGGGCCCCGAATGGCAGTGGCCTATCAGGCCAATCGGGTCGGGTGTTAACGGACGCTGGTGCCTAGCCCGATTGGGCACACGCCCAGATCGACAGGTGGGGCGCCGGCCACAGGCGCAGCGAGGCCAGCCGCCGGAGGCGGCAGTGGCAAGGCCACGACGGGGTGGCGCCGGGGCGCGGGGCAGCAGCCCGCTGCGGAGGTGGGCGCGGGGAGTGGTGGCCTGGCAGGGCGAGCAGTGGTGGCCGGGCAGGGCGAGCAGCAGCGGCCTTCGGCGTCAGCAGCAGTGCGGAACGGGGCAGTGGGCGGGGCCAGCGCGGTCGTCGGATGGCGAGGCGATGCGGTGTGGTGGCCGTGGTGGTGATCGGTGCTCTGGACGGTGCGGTCGAGAGGGCGGGTGAGCATGGCGAGGCGCGCAAGCGCGCGAGCAGGGGCAGGGGGGTCGCGGTGGCCGGGCGAGGGCGCGGGCAGGGGATGGAGCACCGCGGGGTGACGCGCAGCGGCAACGGCAGCACAACGGTGAGGTGAGGGCGCGCGTCGGCGAGCCGTGGCGCGGCCAAGCACAGACGCGCACGCGGGGGCGCGCGAGGCAGAGCGAGCGGGCATGGGATGGGGCCGGCTGTGCGCGACGAGGACATGGGAAAGGAGAAGACGGGGGGGTTCTCACGGAGGCGCGTAGGGGAGTGGCAGTGGGGCGCGGGGAGGAAGACGGGGACGACGGGCGACGTCGGGGAGGCAGACCGGCGAGGGAGGCGTGGTCGAGGCGGCCTCCGGCGGCTTCAGGGGCGATGGGCGACGGCGTCGAGTCGCGGGCGGGGAGGACGGCGCGGTTGGATCGTGCCCCCGATCTCGATCCAGATCGGGGGGAGAAGGGAGAGAGCGAGTGGGGGGGAGTGGGTGTCGGTGGTGGTTAGGGTTTGGGGTAGTGGGGTTATGGGTGAGTTGGGGGGTGGCCGGCTGGGCCGGCCTGGTCGGTGGAGCCAATTGGGCCAAGAGGCCCCGTGGGGAAGGGGGAAGTCCGTGCCTCATTTTATTTTTATTTACTTGTTTGTTTTCTTTTTCTTTATTTTCTTTTCTTTTTTCTCACATTTCATAAACACTTTGGTTTTTGAAAAAAATACATAGGTTACACCTAATTTAGTAAACTTAATCATGTCACATTTCGAACATTTTTGTTTTGATATTTGAAAACTTTTGTTGATTGCCATCAATTTAAATTTGAATTTGAAATGTTTTGAACTAACACGTGATTAGCAACAGTAACGGAGGTGACGTGTCATAATTAGCAGAGGGTTACTGTAGCTTAACTATCCGGGCGTCACAATTCTCCTCCACTACAAGAAATCTCGTCCCGAGATTTAAGAGGGGGAATAAGGGGGAAAGGTCTGGTTACGAAATTCTAACGAATCTTCTCGGTCTTGGTTGTTCTTCTCGCAGAGGTCGATCCATTACATTGGCGTCTTCCTTCCTCTGTTTCAGGCCATCATGATGAAGTCGTTATCCTTTCTTCGGGAACTTCATCGTACTTACGAAAAAAATAAGGGGGATATTTCGGGAGAACGGGATTCTACAAGGTTGATTATCTGGTCGATAACATCGGGGAAGGTGGAGGAAAGTAACTCTCGAATTGAAATTTAAGAAAATATCGAGAGCAAAGTAAGGAGGTGTCATGGGAAGTTTCGAGCGGGCAGGCAATCGTTCGATGCCTGAAATGGAGTGTGAAAGGGGTTCAAAGCAACGAGAATAAGTATTGCATCTGATACCAGAATAGGTCAGTAGGAAGGTGGCTCGTGAATTACATACAAGGCCACGCGCGAGGAACAACCTTGCGAACCAGTGGTGTATAGGAGAGTCAGGTTTCGATCCTGTGGAACTGTGGGTTATGGACCCACCATGTGGGTTAAAAGTAGGAAGAGGGGTGACGTCTTGCACGATCATGTAAACAAGGCATGTCATAGATAAGCGGTCAGTTATGTTGGCAGCATCGTTGGTACCAAGGGCGAGGGACGAAGAGAACCATTTTCCTGCTCGTTGAAACGAGGCGGACCAATAGGCAAAGTTCTCGTCCATCGGTGGTTACCGAAATGTCATCAACAATAGTGACACAGTTGTACACCAAGGTGTTTACATAAGCAGAAGAATATTACTGCTTAGACCATATAGATCACAAGAAAGGTTAAACCAAACAATGGAAAAGGAAAATATGATTATTAGATTAAACAGAACAATGGAAGGTAAAATGTGTTTAAACACATGTTTCAAGGGTATAACCTTCCCAAGGACAAGCAGAGCATGATATCCATGATAGGATATAATGTAGAAAACTCTTTAGGTAAGGGGAGAGAAATTCTTGACAGCGGTGTTTAGATAATTGAGCAAGAAACATTTAGCATTGGGCTTCAAATGTTCTTGTTGAAAATCAGAGTACCACCGACATGCTTCGAGATAGCATTGACATGGTCTTCAAGCAAAGGCCGGACTTGGATACACAAAGGATTCTTCAGGAACAACTTATAGAGTAAGTCTTACAATTTCCTCATGGAAGAATAGCTAACCTTTGCTAAAATAAAACTATAACAATAGGTCCTCCGACCAGGTGTGCTAGGCATGATATCACCTTACTGGGTTACATAAAGATCAATGCTATGACTCTTGGAAATGTTCCAACCATCATATCCGACAAGTTTCAAATCTGATTGTTGTCAGGACGCCTCAGACTCAGGATGCCTGAGAAGAAGAGGTGCAACACAATTGACGAGACGACATTATATGATTCTCGGGAAATGAACTATGGAAGCGAGTTCCGAACAAGGGTTCACCATTAAATCAAGGAGAGGTGAGGAGGTGACTGATTGACTCAGCGACAATCCATTGAGGTTTCCGAAAAGATGGATTTCCACAACTATGTGAACAAGGAGATAACATTAGCTAGATCAAATGACTTAATGTTGTATCCTTGAGGAAAACATACACAGTTAAACATTGGTTGAAATGTGCACCCGAAATATGGGTAGGTAGCACGATCAATGTTCGAATGATGATTCAATAAGCCATAGACGTTGAATGAAACTATAGACCAATAACTTCAAAGCAATAGGGTTGCTAGAAGTTTAGAATTTACACATCACAGACCATTTGTCGGTATTCCGGTTAGAAACAACACGGGGACCAAGAAAAGAATGGTGATGTTAATAAGTATCACTTGTATCAATAATTCTTAAGGGTGGTGAATTTCCCATGACATTCTTGACATAAAAGATAGCAATACCTCCAAGGTAGAACATAACATAAGTTGTACAGCAAGGATCTCAAGGTACAACACAAAACATGAACAAGTTTGTGTTGAAGGGAAAGCAAGAATGTTGCCGATGATAACACAAATCATCGAGGGGCAAGGATGGTATTTCTCATCATGAATTCAATTCATATCCTGGAGGAACTCAGAATGTTGATGATGATCATGACAAATTTTGTCGAGAGGTTTCATGGAGATGTAATCGGTCGGTGATGACATCAAGTCAAAGGAATGATGAAGCGAAATGTTCTTGGGACCATGAGTACGACACAAACTCGAATTCAAGCTTGTCGTTCAAGGTGGAATGATAAGAAGAGGAAATCGGCGTAAGCTTAGCTCATCATCGAAAGTTGCGCTCCGGAATTAAGGACCCGCTAGCACACTTAAAATTAGCACGATAATGATGTGGCCGATCAGGCTAGGAGTGACGTGATGGAGTATTAAACTTCTCAACAACAAAGTACTGGGAGTACCGAATCTCAGTGTTGATTCGATTCACAAATCGGTGTTCTCGGTTGACGACAACCCAGAACCCGTGGAGTGACTATGATGGGGAAAGGTACTACTTCATCAGAAATTCATAAGATGAAGTGCAATGGGTTGATATCCTCGAGATACCAGGGGGTAACACTCGAAGGTAGAACAAAATAGTGGTTGGGAAGGCGTACTGATCTGCAGAAGGCAAGTACTTTAACTTGTCCAAGAATAGAATCAAAGGAGAACAATCATGGTCGGAACCACGGTTGCAAAGGATCAATTCACAGATACCAGATGATATTTATCAAGGAAATAGTTTTTATTACAAGAAGCTTCCATGATAGGATCTACATCGTGTTCATGGGCATGAACACAAAGTTCAAGGTCGACTCCCACTTCTCTAATGCATAACCTTTCATTCACTTCTCATTTTCGAAGAAGTTGTAATGTTGAAATTTTATCTAGCAAAATACGAGAAGAGTATGACTCGTGAAAACTTTCGAGGTCACACATATTAAGGAAGGCCTAGGTTCAACCCATCGGGGCATCGTGGAAACATATATCACTCAGGGGTAAATAACTCAAGCTCAGAAGCAGAGCATGGTTGAGAAGCTGAGGATACAATTTACCAAGGGCATTACGTATACGAGAAAAGGCTCACAAGGCTAATGATAATGAAGGACGCTGTCGGATAAAAATCTAACAAAGGATCTGACAGTCCATAATGGAGCTGATATGAGCATCGGCACACAATTAGAGAAAGAAAGAATGCAAGGAGATCAGATGATAGAAACAACTGACTAATTCAAAGCTCGATTGCAAAGGAATTATGATTTCCAAATCAAGGGCTCAGAAGCAAACGCTCGGATTAAGGATGGATAAGTTGAGTAGACTTAGGGATACAATCGACGGTAGTTTGATTGGTCGAGATCCAGCTCATGTTTCAAATGACGTCTGAGCCGGAAGGATGAATTCTAGGATCTGATTGAGGATTGCGAGTATTCGCAACATATCGAGTCAATGGACTCAAAATGATAATGACAAGGCCAATAAGAGTACCAGACTGATGGGATTAATCGTAAAGCTAGCAAGCAAGAATTTCAAGAGCATTAGGCTGCTGAGGATTTTCAGAAGAACGAATGGTATTACTAAGACTTTTGTTAAATACATGGATCAACTGGGGATGAGCGGATACTCGATAGGTGCAAAAATTTATCCGTAGGGGTATTTAGGCCACTTAGAACCGCAAGGCGGTAGGCACAAAGTTTTATCGGGGTATCTTGTAATAACAAGACCGACTGGGTATAAAGTAAGAACGACAGGTGTAAGTATTTATCCATAGGGATATTTCAGTGGTAGAGAATTGCAAAAGCAACGGGCACAAGGCCTCGAGAGAATATCGGAAGGTATCTTCGGAATCCTTTTGGTGCACCAAGTAATCATCTGGACTGAAGAGGCTCTCCAGGAGAAAGTATTATCGAGAACCTAGAGTCAGAGTTAGTAAAAATCGTTTAGCCCGAATAGAAGAGAGATCAGATTCCCAGAGTACAGATCGAGAAATAAAAGATACTAATTCCACCCAATGGCGACGTGGGCCCGTAAGACACACAACCATGTTAGTAAAAGTTTTGTAATGTCTAGACTCGACTTCGGCCAAGGAGTGTAGAAGGGGGATTCCTACAGGCAGTCGGCTCTAATACCAACTTGTGACGCCCTCGATTTGACCATACACTAATCATACATGCAAACGTGTACGATCAAGATCAGGGACTCGCGGGAAGATATCACAACACAACTCTAAAAATAAAATAAGTCATACAAGCATCATAATACAAGCCAGGGGCCTCGAGGGCTCGAATACAAGTGCTCGATCATAGACGAGTCAGCGGAAGCAACAATATCTGAGTACAAACATAAGTTAAACAAGTTGCCATAAGATGGCTAGCACAAACTGGGATACAGATCGAAAGAGGCGCATGCCTCCTGCCTAGGATCCTCATAAACTACTCCTGGTCGTCGTCAGCGGCCTGCACGTAGTAGTAGGCACCTCCGGTGTAGTAGGAGTCGTCGAAGGTGGCGTCTGACTCCTGGGCTCCAGCATCTGGTTGCGACAAACGAGAAGAATGGAAAAGGGCAAAAGAGGGAGAAAGCAACCGTGAGTACTCATCCAAAGTACTCGCAAGCAAGGATCTACACTACATATGCATGGGTATCTGTGTAAAGGGGCAATATCGGTGGACTGAACTGCAGAATGCCAGAATAAGAGGGGGATAGCTAGTCCCGTCGAAGACTACGCTTCTGGCAGCCTCCATCTTGCAGCATGTAGAAGAGAGTAGATGGTAAGTTCACCAAGCATCATCGCATAGCATAAATCTACCCGGCGATCCCCTCCTCGTCGCCCTGTGAGAGAGTGATCACCGGGTTGTATCTGGCACTTGAAAGGGTGTGTTTTATTAAGTATCCGGTTCTAGTTGTCATAAGGTCAAGGTACAACTCCGGGTCGTCCTTTTACCGAGGGACACGGCTATTCGAATAGATAATCTTCCCTGCAGGGGTGCACCACATTACCCAACACGCTCGATCCCCTTTGGCTGGACACACTTTCCTGGGTCCTGCCCGGCCTCGAAAGATCAACACGTCGCAGCCCCACCTAGGCACAACAGAGAGGTCAGCACGCCGGTCTAAACCCTATGCGCACAGGGGTTTGGGCCCATCGCCCATTGCACACCTGCACATTGCGAACGCGGCCGGGGAGCAGACATAGCAACCTCCATTACAAAGGAAGTTGCATTACGCGGTCCAACCCGGCATGCGCCGCTCAGTCCCTGATGTCAAGAAGGCTTTGGCTGATACCACTACGTCGAGTGCCCATAACTGTTCCCGCATAGTTGGTTAGTGCGTATAGGCCAATGGCCAGACTCAGATCAAATACCAAGATCTCGTTAAGCGTGTTATTTTGAAGTAAGCGCGAACGCCGACCAGGGCCAGGCCCACCTCTCACCTAGGTGGTCTCAACCTGCCCTATTGTTCTGCCATAAAGTAACAGTCGGGGGCCATCGGGAACCCAGGCCCACCTCTACCGGGATGGAGCCACCTGCCCCTTCAGCCCCCATCTCCGAACAATATCATAAGTAATGTAACAGTATAAAATATATAGCATATGCCCGTGATCACCTCCTGAAGTGATCACGGCCCAGTAGTATAGCATGGCAGACGGACAAGAGTGTAGGGCCACTAATGGAATACTAGCATCCTATACTAAGCATTTAGGATTGCAGGTAAGGGTAACAACTGTAGCAACAATGACAGGCTATGCAGCAAAATAGGATTAACCGAAAGCAGTAACATGCTACACTACTCTAATGCAAGCAGTAGAGAGAAGGAATAGGCGATATCTGGTGATCAAGGGGGGGCTTGCCTGGAAGCTTTGTTGTACAGGAAGAAGGGTCGTTGGTGACGTAGTCGTACTCAGTGGCATCAGCGCCGGTCTCGGGGTCTACCGGGGAAGGAGAGGGGGGAAGAAACAGTAAATACGGAGCAAACAAAGCATCACAAAACATAAGGAGGCAATACGCGGTGCTAGGTGTGCCCTAACGTTGTAGGAGGTGATACCGACGAAGGGGGGAAACATCCGGGAAAGTACTCCCGGTGTTTCGCGTTTTCGGACAAATGAACTGCAGGGGGAAAGTTGCGTGTTTGCTATGCTAGGGATGTGTGGCGGACGAACGGTCCGCGTATCCGGATTCATCTCGTCGTTCTGAGCAACTTTCATGTACAAAGTTTTTCCATCCGAGCTACGGTTTATTTTATATTAATTTTAAAAGATTTAATCATTTTTAGAATTTACTTAATTATTTTAAATCAACATTATCCAGAATAGTGTATGCTGACGTCGTCATAACGTTAGCATGATGTCAGCAGTCATCAGGACATTGACTGGGTCAAACTGACGTGTGGGTCCCGCATGTCATTGACTGTCTAATTAATTAACAATAGTTAATTAGGTTAATTAGTTAATCTTAATTAGTTGATTTAAACAGAATTAATTAAGTCAATTATTTAGTTAATTAATTGATTAATTATTATTTAATTTTATTTATTTATTTATATTTATTATTATTATTAAAACATTTCAGGGGCGTGGGCCCCGAATGGAAGGGGCCTATCAGGCCAATCGGGTCGGGTGTTAACGGGCGCTGGTGCCCAACCCGATTGGGCACACGCCCAGATCGACAGGGGGCGGCCACAGGCGCAGCGAGGCCAGCCGCCGGAGGCGGCAGTGGCAAGGCCACGACGGGGTGGCACCGGGGCGCGGGGCAGCAGCCGGCTGCGGAGGTGGGCGCGGGGAGCGGAGGTCGGGCAGGGCGAGCAGTGGTGGCCGGGCAGGTCGAGCAGCGGCGGCCTTCGGCGTCAGCAGCAGTGCGGAACGGGGCAGCGGGCGGGGTCAGCGCGGGCGGCGGATGGCAAGGCGGTGCGGTGTGGTGGCCGTGGCGGTGCTCGGTGCTCTGGACGGTGCGGTCGAGAGGGCGGGCGAGCACGGCGAGGCGCGCAAGCAGGGGCAGGGGGTCTCGGTGGCCGGGTGAGGGCGCGGGCAGGGGATGGAGCACCGCGGGACGACGCGCAGCGGCAACGGCGAGGTGAGGGCGCGCGTCGGCGAGCTGTGGCGCGGCCAAGCACGGACGCGCACGCGGGGGCGCGTGAGGCAGAGCGAGCGGGCACGGGGCGGGGCCGGCTGTGCGCGACGAGGACAGGGGAAAGGAGAAGACGGGGGGAGGTTCTCACGGAGGCGCGTAGGGGAGTGGCAGTGGGGCGCGGGGAGGAAGGCGGGGACGGCGGGCGACGTCGGGGAGGCAGGCCAGCGAGGGAGGCGTGATCGAGGCGGCCTCCGGCGGCGTCAGGGGCGACGAGCGACGGCGTCGAGTCGCGGCGGGGAGGACGGCGCGGTGGGATCGTGCCCCCGATCTCGATCCAGATCGGGGGGAGGGAGAGAGCGAGTGGGGAGGGGGAGTGGGTGTCGGTGGGGGTTAGGGTAGTGGGGTAGTGGGGTTATGGGTGAGTTGGGGGGTGGCCGGCTGGGCCGGCCTGGTCGGCGGAGCCAACTGGGCCAAGAGGCCCAGTGGGGAAGGGGGATGTCTGTGTCTCATTTTATTTTTATTTACTTGTTTGTTTTCTTTTTCTTTATTTTCTTTTCTGTTTTCTCACATTTCATAAACACTTTGGTTTTTGAAAAAAATACATAGGTTACACCTAATTTGGTAAACTTAATCATGTCACATTCCGAACATTTTTTTTGATATTTGAAAACTTTTGTTGTTTGCCATCAATTTAAATTTGAATTTGAAATGTTTTGAACTAACACGCGATTAGCAACAGTAACGGAGGTGACGTGTCATAATTAGCAGAGGGTTACTGTAGCTTAACTATCCGGGCGTCACATGTGCTCCCCTCCTATGGCCCATAAGGCCCATTATTCCCTCGGGGGTTCCAGTAACCCCCCGGTACTCCGATATGTACCCGGTACACCCCGGAACACTTCCGGTGTCCGAATATCATCGTCCTATATATGGATCTTTACCTCTTGACCATTTCGAGAGTCCTCGTCATGTCCGTGATCTCATCCAAGACTTCGAACAACATTCGGTCACCAAATCACATAACTCATATAATACAAAATCGTCATTGAACGTTAAGCGTGCGGACCCTACGGGTTTGAGAACTATGTAGACATGACCGAGACACCTCTCCAGTCAATAACCAACAGCGGAACCTGGATGCTCATATTGGTTCCTACATATTCTACGAAGATCTTTATCGGCCGTACGTAATAACAACATACGTTATTTCGTTTTTTATCGGTATGTTACTTGCCGAGATTAGATCATCGGTATCTTCATACCTAGTTCAATCTCGTTACCGACAAGTCTCTTTACTCATTCTGTAATACATCATCCCGCAACTAACTCATTAGTCATATTGCTTGCAAGGCTTCTTATGATGTGTATTACTGAGAGGGCCCAGGATACCTCTCCGATACTCGGAATGATAAATCCTAATCTTGATCTATGCCAACCCAACAAATACCTGTAGAGCATATTTTCTAATCACCTAGTTACGTTGTGATGTTTGTTAGCACACAAGGTAGTCCTCCGGTATCCGGGAGTTGCATAATCTCACAGTCAAAGAAATATGTATATGACATGAAGAAAGCAATAGAAATAAAACTGAACGATCAATATGCTAAGCTAACAGATGGGTCTTGTCCATCACATCATTCTCCTAATGATGTGATCCCATTCATCAAATGACAAAACATGTCTATGGTTAGGAAACTTAACCATCTTTGATTAACGAGCTAGTCTAGTAGAGGCTTACTAGGGACACGGTGTTTTGTCCATGTATCCACACATGTATCAAGTTTCCGGTTAATACAATTCTAGCATGAATAATAAACATTTATCATGATATAAGGAAATATAAAATAACAACTTTATTATTGACTCTAGGGCATATTTCCTTCAGTCTCCCACTTGCACTAGAGTCAGTAATCTAGATTACATTGTAATGATTCTAACACCCATGGTGTCTTGTTGCTGATCATGTTTTTCTCATGGAAGAGGCTTAGTCAACGGGTCTGCCACATTCAGATCCGTATGTATTTTGAAAATCTCTATGTCTCCCTCCTTGACATGATCACGGATGGAGTTGAAGCGTCTCTTGATGTGTTTGGTTCTTTTATGAAATCTAGATTCCTTCGCCAAGGCAATTGCTGCAGTATTGTCACAAAAGATTTTCATTGGATCCGATGCACTAGGTATTACACCTAGATCGGATATGAACTCCATCATCCAGACTCCTTCATTCGCTGCTTCCGAAATAGCTATGTACTCCGCTTCACACGTAGATCCAGCTAGGACGCTCTGCTTGGAACCTCACTAACTGACAGCTCCACCATTCAATATAAATATGTATCTGGTTTGTGACTTAGAGTCACCCGGATCAGTGTCAAAGCTAGCATCGACGTAACCATTTACGACGAGCTCTTTGTTACTGATAACCCACAAGTATAGGGGATCGCAACAGTTTTCTAGGGTAGAGTATTCAACCCAAATTTATTGATTCGACATAAGGGGAGCCAAAGAATATTCTCAAGTATTAGCAGTTGAGGTGTCAATTCAACCACACCTGAAAAACTTAATATCTGTAGCAAAATATTTAGTAGCAAAGTAGTATGGAAGTAACGGTAACGGTTACAAAAGTAACAGTAGCAGTTTTGTAGTAATTGTAACAGTGGCAACGACAAAGTAACTAAGGAAAGATCAATAAGTGAAAATCTCGTAGGCATTGGATCAGTGATGGATAATTATGTTGGATGCGATTCCTCATGCAACAGTTATAACATAGGGTGACACAGAACTAGCTCCATTTCATCAATGTAATGTAGGCATGTATTCCGAATATAGTCATACGTGCTTATGGAAAAGAACTTGCATGACATCTTTTGTCCTACCCACCCGTGGCAGCGGGGTCCTATTGGAAACTAAGGGATATTAAGGCCTCCTTTTAATAGAGTACTGGACCAAAGCATTAACACTTAGTGAATACATGAACTCCTCAAACTATGGTCATCACTGGGAGTGGTCCCGATTATTGTCACTTCGGGGTTACCGGATCATAACACATAGTAGGTGACTATTGACTTGCAAGATAGGATCAAGAACTCACATATATCCATGAAAACATAATAGGTTCAGATCTGAAATCATGGCACTCGGGCCCTACTGACAAGCATTAAGCATAGCAAAGTCATAGCAACATCAATCTCAGAATATAATGGATACTAGGGATCAAACCCTAAGAAAACTAACTCGATTACATGATAAGTCTCATCCAACCCATCACCGTCCAGCAAGCCTACGATGGAATTACTCACGCACGGCGGTGAGCATCATGAAATTGGTGATGGAGGAAGGTTGATGATGACGATGGCGACGGATTCCCCTCTCCGGAGCCCCGAACGGACTCCAGATAAGCCCTCCCGAGAGAGATTAGGGCTTGTCGGCGGCTCCGTATCGCAAAACGCGATGAATCCTTCTCTCTGATTTTTTTCTCCCCGAACGTTAGTATATAGAGTTGGAGTTGAGGTCGGTGGAGCCTCAGGGGGCCCACGAGGCAAGGGGGCGTGCCCCAGGGGGTGGGCGCGGCCTCCACCCTCGTGGACAGGGTGTGGGCCCCCTGGTGTTGATTCTTTCGCCGGTATTTTTTATTAATTCCAAAAATATTCTCCGTGAAGTTTCAGGTCATTCCGATAACTTTTATTTCTGCACAAAAATAACACCATGGCAATTCTGCTGAAAACAGCGTCAGTCCGGGTTAGTTCCATTCTAATCATGCAAGTTAGAGTCCAAAACAAGGGAAAAAGTGTTTGGAAAAGTAGATACGTTGGAGACGTATTCAACTCCCCCAAGCTTAAACCTTTGCTTGTCCTCAAGCAATTCAGTTGACAAACTGAAAGGGATAAAGAAAAACTTTTACAAACTCTGTTTGCTCTTGTTGTTGTAAATATGTAAAGCCAGCATTCAAGTTTTCAGCAAAGATTATGAACCAACCATATTCACAATAACACTTAGGTCTCATGTTTACTCATATCAATGGCATAATCAACTAGTGAGCAATAATAATAAATCTTGGATGACAACACTTTCTCAAAACAATCATAATATGATATAACAAGATGGTATCTCGCTAGCCCTTTCTGAGACCGCAAAACATAAATGCAGAGCACCTCTGAAGATCAAGGAGTGACTAAACATTGTAATTCATGGTAAAAGAGATCCAGTCATAGTCATACTCAATGTAAACTAATAGTAATGCATGCAAATGACAGCGGTGCTCTCTAACTGGTGCTTTTTAATAAGAGGATGATGACTCAACATAAAATTAAATAGATAGGCCCTTCGCAGAGGGAAGCGGGGATTTGTAGAGGTGCCAGAGCTCTATTTTAAAATAGACATAAATAATATTTTGAGCGGCATACTTTCATTGTCAACATAACAACCGAGAGATCTCGATATCTTCCATGGTACACACATTATAGGCGGTTCCCAAACAGAATGGTAAAGTTTATACTCCCCCACCACCAACAAGCATCAATCCATGGCTTGCCCGAAACAACGGGTGCCTCCAACTAACAACAGTCCTGGGGGAGTTTTGTTTGCAATTATTTTGATTTGAGCATGGGACTGGGCATCCCGGTGACCGGCCATTTTCTCGTGAGTGAGGAGCGAAGTCCACTCCTCGTGAGAATAACCCACCTAGCTTGGAAGATACAGACATCCCTAGTTGATACATGAGCTATCCGAGCATACAAAACAGAATTTCATTTGAAGGTTTAGAGTTTGGCACATACAAATTTACTTGGAACGGCAGGTAGATACCGCATATAGGAAGGTATGGTGGACTCATATGGAATAACTTTGGAGTTTATGGAAGTGGATGCACAAGCAGTATTCCCGCTTAGTACAAGTGAAGGCTAGAAAAAGACTGGGAAGCGACCAGCTAGAGAGCGACAACAGTCATGAACATGCATTAAAATTAATCAACACTGAGTTAATCATGAGTAGGATATAATCCACCATGAACATAAATATCGTGGAGGCTATGTTGATTTTGTTTCAACTACATGCGTGAACATGTGCCAAGCCGAGCCACTCGAATCGTTCAAAGGAGGATACCACCCGATCATACCACATCACAACCATTTTAATAGCATGTTGGCACGCAAGGTAAACCATTATAAACTCCTAGCTAATTAAGCATGGCATGAGCAACTATAATCTCTAATTGTCATTGCAAACATGTTTCATTCATAATAGGCTGAATCAGGAACGATGAACTAATCATATTTACAAAAACAAGATAGGTAGAGTTCATACCAGCTTCTCTCATCTCAATCAGTCCATCATATATCGTCATTATTGCCTTTCACTTGCACGACCGAATGGTGTGATAATAATAATAGTGCACGTGCATTGGACTAAGCTGGAATCTGCAAGCATTTAATACACAGGAGAAGACAAGGTAATATGGGCTCTTTGTTAAATCAACAATAATGCATATAAGAGCCACTTCAACATTTTCATTATGGTATTCTCCTCTCGACCACCAAAGAAAGGAAGGGAAATAAAATTATTTACACGGGAAAGCTCCAACAAGCAAAAGAAGAACGAGAAATCTTTTTGGGTTTTCTTTTAATTACTACAACTACAGGCATAGAAAGTAACTTAGCTAAAAGCTACAACTAATTTTTTTTGTTTTTCTTAAGGTTTTTCAAACACACAAGAAGAAGGCTTAAAACAGAAAGTAAACTAGCATGGATAGTACAGTGAAAAAAGTATGAGCATCGACAACTGGCATGAGTGTGTGAACATGAATGTAATGTCGGTGAGAAATACGTACTCCCCCAAGCTTAGGCTTTTGGCCTAAGTTGGTCTATGGCCACGGCTGGCCTGGCGGATATCCAAAGTTGTAACTGGGGTCATACTGAGATGCAGCAGCTACTGCCTGACGAGCTGCAGCTTGGAGGCGAGATGCATCCGTCCTCCTCTCATACTCGTTCGCCTCCTCCCTGGTTATAACATATCTCCCTTTTGCTTGAAAGTCAAACAAAGCAGGAGCAGGGAGAGCAACATGGACAGTGCGACGTCTGTCAAAGATTAGTCGGTATTGGAAGAACTGCTCATTCCTCTCAACAAACTGATGACGAACCATAGCATTATAGTCTAGATAAGAAGGAGGCAATTCCATATCATTTTCATGTATGGGTATCTCAAGATAATTAGCTACACGGGTTGCATAAATTCCACCAAACAAGTCTCCACTTAAACCGTTAAGATGCAACCTTCGTGCAACTATGGCCCCCAACTTATATTGTTTATCTCCTAATACCGCACTCCTGAGGACACAAAGATCTGGAACACACATGTGACAAGCCTCATCTTTACCGTTAATGCATCTACCCACAAAGAGAGCAAAATAATGTATGGTAGGAAAATGAATGCTCCCTATGGTGGCTTGTGTAATTTCTCTAGATTCCCCCACAGTGATACTAGCAAGAATATCTTCATATTCAGATTTATGCGGTTCACTAACATTGCCCCACTGCAGGAGTTTACAAGCAGCAATAAAATCTTCTAGGTCCATGGTATATGATTTATCATAAAGATCAAATATAACAGTATGAGAATTGCGTGAGGATGTAAATTTAAATCTTCTCACAAAGAAATCAGTTAGGTAACGGTATTGAGGACACTTATCTGACACGAAGTCCTCGAGATCAGCATTACGTACATATGCATCAAATTCATCCTTGATACCTGCTCCGACCATAAACTCCTCTGACGGCCATTCACAAGGCCGCACTTGAGCTTCCCTTGGTAGTTCATTGTACGTCTCACGTATCGCGAGCCTGGGTCCTTGCTTCCTTGAAGAACCACCTTGGTACATTTTCCTAAACATATTTCTTCCTCTGAAAAATTTCTGAAATTTTTAGTGACTCAAAATAAAAGTGAACCAAACTCAACAAGATTGATAGCAACTACTCTCACAAGTGCCTAGAGACTATATCATGCATTAGAACTACTTGGGACCATATAAATTTAACATGCAAGCTCAAGAATAGTGTCACCTAAGCAGCAAAAATTTGCAATAAATAAAGCACTAGAACAAAAACTAATTGGACCATTGGAGGAGGCACATACCGAAGAACAATCCCCCCAAGCAGTTTTGTGAGTGGAGCTTTGAGCAAGGAGATCGAAAATCGCAGCAAGATGAGCTAGAACACGGGTTTGAGCTGGGGGAGGATTTTTTCTGGAGGAAGGAGGAGTGTGTGGGTGCTGGAATAAGTGGAGGGGGCCACGTGGGGTCCACGGGGCAGGGGGTGCGCCCTGGACCCTCGTGGCGAGGTGGTGGCTCCCCCTGGTGTGTTCTCAGTGCCAAATACTCTTAAATATTCTACAAAAATTATATTTCATTTTCGGGACATTTGGAGAACTTTTATTTTTGGGGTATTTTTTATTGCAAGGATAATTCAGAAAACAGACCGAAAATACTATTTTTGCTTTATTTAATCTAAATAACAGAAATTAAAAGAAGGCTACAGAGAGTTGTGCTTTCTAACTTCATCCATCTCATGCTCATCAAAAGGAATCCACTAACAAGGTTGATCAAGTCTTGTTAACAAACTCATTCCGAATTGCATGAAACCGGAGAATTTTCGAATAACACTAAGTTACCTCAACAGGGATATGCACATCCCCAACTATAAGAATATCATATTTCTTCTTGACAGTAGGAAGAGGAAATTCAAAACCTCCAATAGTAATAGTTGGAATTTTTCCAATAGAATTGATACTGTGGACTTGAGGTTGTTTCCTCGGAAAGTGTACCTTATGCTCATTACCATTAACATGAAAAGTGACATTGCCTTTATTGCAATCAAACAGCCCCTGCAGTATTCAAAAAGGGTCTACCAAGGATAATCGACATACTATCGTCCTCGGGAATATCAAGAATAACAAAGTCCGTTAAAATAGTAATGTTTTCAACCACAACAGGCACATCCTCACAAATACTAACAGGTATAGCAGTTGATTTATCGGCCATTTGCAAAGATATTTCAGTAGGTGTCAACTTAGTCAGATCAAGTCTACGATATAAAGAGAGAGGCATAACACTAACACCGGCTCCAAGATCACATAAAGCAGTTTTAACATAGTTTCTTTTAATGGAGCATGGTATAGTTGGTACTCCTGGATCTCCAAGTTTCTTAGGTATTCCACCTTTAAAAGTATAATTGGCAAGCATGGTGGAAATTTCAGCTTCCGGTATCTTTCTTTTATTTGTAACAATATCTTTCATATACTTAGCATAAGGATTCATTTAAAGCATATCAGTCAAACGCATACGCAAAAAGATAGGTCTAATCATTTCAGCAAAGCGCTCAAAATCCTCATCATCCTTTTTCTTGGATGATTTAGGAGGAAAGGGCATGGGTTTCTGAACCCATGGTTCTCTTTCTTTACCGTGCTTCCTAGCAACGAAGTCTCTCTTATCATAACGTTGATTCTTTGATTGTGGGTTATCAAGATCAACAGCAGGTTCAATCTCTACATCATTGTTATTACTAGGTTGAGCATCAACGTGAACATCATCATTAACATTATCACTAGGTTCATGTTCATTACCAGATTGTGTTTCAGCATCAAAAATAGAAATATCACTGGGATTCTCAGGTGTGTCAACAACAGGTTCACTAGAAGCATGCAAAGTCCCATCATTTTTCTTTTTCTTCTTCTTAGAAGGACTAGGTGCATCAGCATTAATTCTCTGAGAATCTTGCTCAATTCTCTTAGGGTGGCCCTCAGGATACAAAGGTTCCTGAGTCATTTTACCCCCTCTAGTCATAACTCTAACAACATTATCATTTTTCTTATTATTTAATTCATTGAGCAAATCATTCTGAGCTTTAAGCACTTGTTCTACTTGAGTGGTAACCATAGAAGCATGTTTACCAGTGAGTTTAAGTTCACCTTTAACGCTAGACATATAATCACTCATGTGTTCAATCATATAAGCATTACGTTTCAATTGTCTACCAAGATAAGCATTAAAATTTTCTTGTTTAACAATAAAATTATCAAACTCATCTAAGCATTGGCTAGCAGACTTATAATGAGGAATATCACCTGCATCAAATCTATAGAGAGAATCTACCTTTACTACCTGTGTCGGGTTATCAAGACCATGTATTTCTTCAATAGGTGGTAAATTCTTAAGATCTTCAGCTTTAATACCCTTTTCTTTCATAGATTTCTTTGGCTCTTGCATATCTTCAGGACTGAGGAATAGAATACCCCTTTTCTTCGGAGTTGGTTCGGGAAGTGTCCAATCATTTTCATTACTCAACATATTGTTCAATAGCAATTCAGCTTGATCAATAGTTCTTTCCCTGAACACACAACCAGCACAACTATCCAGGTGGTCTCTGGAAGCTTCGGTTAGTCCATTATAAAAGATATCAAGTATTTCATTTTTCTTAAGAGGATGATCAGGCAAAGCATTAAGTAATCGGAGAAGCCTCCCCCAAGCTTGTGGGAGACTCTCTTCTTCGATTTGCACAAAATTATATATTTCCCTTAAGGCAGCTTGTTTCTTATGAGCGGGGAAATGTTTGGCAGAGAAGTAATAAATCATATCCCGGGGACTACGCACACAACCAGGATCGAGAGAATTAAGCCATGTTTTAGCATCACCCTTTAATGAGAACGGAAATAACTTAAGGATATAGTAGTAATGAATTTTTTTCCTCATGAGTGAATAGGGTGGCTATATCATTTAATTTAGTAAGATGTGCCACAACAGTTTCAGATTCAGAGCCATAAAAAGGATCAGATTCAACCAAAGTAATTATCTTAGGATCAACAGAGAAATCATAATCCTTATCAGAAATACAAATAGGTGAAGTAGAAAAAGCAGGGTCATATTTCATTCTAGCATTCAAAGATTTTTCTTTCAGTTTGGCTAACAGTTTCTTAAGATCATATCTATCCTTGCAAGAAAAAAAGTCTCTAGCAGTTTCTTCATCCATAACATAACCCTCAGGCACATTAGGCAATTCATATCTAGGGGGAGAATCTTCACCATCACTTTCATCAATATTATCAGTTTCAATAATTTCATTCTCTCTAACCCTAGCAAGTTGTTCATCAAGAAATTCACCTAGTGGCACAGTATTATCAAGCATAGAAGTAGTTTCATCATAAGTATCATGCATAGCAGAAGTGGCATCATCAATAACATGCGACATATCAAAATCAATAACAGGTGTAGGTGTCGCAAATTTACTCATAACAGAAGGTGAATCAAGTGCGGAGCTAGATGGCAGTTCCTTACCTCCCCTCGTAGTTGAGGGATAAATCTTAGTTTTTTCGTCTTTCAAGTTCCACATAGTGATTAGCAAATATAAATCCCAAGTGACTCAAAGAATAGCGCTATGCTCCCCGGCAACGGTGCCAGAAAATAGTCTTGATAACCCACAAGTATAGGGGATCGCAACAGTTTTCGAGGGTAGAGTATTCAACCCAAATTTATTGATTCGACACAAGGGGAGCCAAAGAATATTCTCAAGTATTAGCAGTTGAGTTGTCAATTCAACCACACTTGGAAAACTTAATATCTGCAACAAAGTATTTAGTAGCAAAGTAGTATGGAAGTAACGGTAATGGTGGCAAAAGTAACAGTAGCAGTTTTGTAGTAATTGTAACAGTGGCAACGGCAAAGTAACTAAGCAAAGATCAATATGTGAAAAACTCATAGGCCTTGGTTCAGTGATGGATAATTATGTCGGATGCGATTCCTCATGCAACAGTATAACATAGGGTGACACAGAACTAGCTCCAGTTCATCAATGTAATGTAAGCATGTATTCGAATATAGTCATACGTGCTTATGGAAAAGAACTTGCATGACATCTTTTGTCCTACCCTCCCGTGGCAGCGGGGTCCTATTGGAAACTAAGGGATATTAAGGCCTCCTTTTAATACAGTACCGGACCAAAGCATTAACACTTAGTGAATACATGAACTCCTCAAACTACGGTCATCACCGGGAGTGGTCCCGATTATTGTCACTTCGGGGTTACCGGATCATAACACATAGTAGGTGACTATTGACTTGCAAGATAGGATCAAGAACTCACATATATATTCATGAAAGCATAATAGGTTCAGGTCTGAAATCATGGCACTCGGGCCCTAGTGACAAGCATTAAGCAAAGCAAAGTCATAGCAACATCAAGCTCAGAACATAATGGATACTAGGGATCAAACCCTAACAAAACTAACTCGATTACATGATAAATGTCATCCAACCCATCACCGTCCAGCAAGCCTACGATGGAATTACTCACGCACGGCGGTGAGCATCATGAAATTGGTGATGGAGGAAGGTTGATGATGATGATGGCGATGGATTCCCCTCTCCGGAGCTCCGAACGGACTCCAGATCAGCCCTCCCGAGAGAGATTAGGGCTTGGCGGCGGCTCCATATCGTGAAACGCGATGAATCCTTCTCTTCAATTTTTTCGCCCCGAACGTGAATATATAGAGTTGGAGTTGAGGTCGGTGGAGCCTTAGGGGGGCCATGAGGCAAGGGGGCGCGCCCCAGGGGGGTGTGTGCGCCCTCCACCCTCGTGGATAGGGTGTGGGCCCCCTGGTGTTGATTCTTTCGCCAGTATTTTTTATTAATTCCAAAAATATTCTTCGTGAAGTTTTAGGTCATTCCAGGAACTTTTATTTCTGCACAAAAATAACACCATGGCAATTCTGCTGAAAACAACGTCAGTCCGGGTTAGTTCCAGTCAAATCATGCAAGTTAGAGTCCAAAACAAGGGCAAAAGTGTTTGGAAAAGTAGATACGTTGGAGACGTATCAGTCACCTCCATAAACGAGAAACATATCCTTAGTCCTTTTCAGGTACTTCAGGATGTTCTTGACCGCTGTCTAGTGATCCACTCCTGGATTACCTTGGTACCTCCCTGCTAAACTTATAGCAAGACACACATCAGGTCTGGTACACCGCATAGCATACATGATAGAACCTATGGCTGAGGCATAGGGAATGACTTTCATTTTCTCTCTATCTTCTGCAGTGGTCGGGCATTGAGTCTGACTCAACTCACACCTTGAAACATAGGCAAGAACCCTTTCTTTGACTGCTCCATTTTGAACTTCTTCAGAACTTTATTAAGGTATGTGATTTGTGAAAGTCCAATTAAGCATCTTGATCTATCTCTATAGATCTTGATGCCCAATATATAGGCAGCTTCACTGAGATCTTTCATTGAAAAACTTTTATTCAAGTATCCTTTTATGCTATCCAGTAATTCTATATGATTTGCAATCAACAATATGTCATCCACATATAATACTAGAAATGCTACAGAGCTCCCACTCACTTTCTTGTAAATACAGTCTTCTCCGAAAGTATGTATAAAACCATATGCTTCGATCACCTCATCAAAGCGTATATTCCAACTCCGAGATGCTTGCTCCAGTCTATAAATGGATCGCTAGAGCTTGCACACTTTGTTAGCACCTTTAGGATCGACAAAACCTTCTGGTTGCATCATATACAACTCTTCTTTAAGAAATCCATTAAGGAATGCAGTTTTGACGTCCATTTGCCAGATTTCATAATCATAAAATGCGACAATTGCTAACATGATTCGGATAGACTTAAGCATCGCTACGGGTGAGAAAGTCTCATCGTAGTCAACTCCTTGAACTTGTCAAAAACCTTTTGCGACAAGTCGAGCTTTGTAGACAGTAACATTACCATCAGCGTCAGTCTTCTTCTTGAAGATCCATTTATTCTCTATGGCTTGCCGATCATCGGGCAAGTCAACCAAAGTCCACACTTTGTTCTCATACATGGATCCTATCTCAGATTTCATGACCTCAAGTCATCTATCGGAATCTGGGCTCATCATAGCTTCTTCATAGTTCGTAGGTTCATCATGGTCTAGTAACATGACCTCCAGAACAAGATTACCATACCACTCTGGTGCGGGACATGCTCTAGTTGACCTACGAGGTTTGGTAGTAACTTGATCTGAAGTTTTATGATAATTACCATTAGCTTCCTCTCTAGTTGGTGTATGCATCACGGGAATGGTTTTCGGTGATGAGCTACTTTCCAATTCGCGAGAAGGTACAATTACCTCATCAAGTTCTACTTTCCTCCCACTCACTTCTTTCGAGAGAAACTCCTTCTCTAGAAAGTATCCATTCTTAGCAACAAATATCTTGCCTTCGGATTTGTGGTAGAAGGTGTACCCAACAATTTCTTTTGGGTATCCTATGAAGACGCACTTCTCCGATTTGGGTTCGAGCTTATCAGGCTGAAGCTTTTTCACATAAGCATCGCAACCCCAAACTTTAAGAAACGACAACTTAGGTTTCTTGCCAAACAACAGTTCATACGGTGTCGTCTCAACAGATTTAGATGGTGCCCTCTTTGACGTGAATGCAGTTGTCTCTAATGCATAACCCCAAAACGATAGTGGTAAATCGGTAAGAGACATCATAGATCGCACCATATCTAATAAAGTACGGTTATGACGTTCAGACACATCATTACGTTGTGGTGTTCCAGGTGGCGTGAGTTGTGAAACTATTCCACATTGTTTTAAATGAAGGCCAAACTCGTAACTCAAATATTTGCCTCTGCGATCAGATCATAGAAACTTTATTTTCTTGTTACGACGATTCTCCACTTCACTTTGAAATTCTTTGAACTTTTCAAATGTTTCAGACTTGTGTTTCATCAAGTAGATGTACCCACATCTGCTCAAATCATCTGTGAAGGTCAGAAAATAACGATACCCGCCACGAGCCTCAACACTCATCGGACCGCATACATCGGTATGTATTATTTCCAAAAACCAATGGCTCGCTCCATTGTTCCTGAGAACAGAGTTTTAGTCATCTTGCCCATGAGGCATGGTTCGCAAGCATCAAATGATTCATAATCAAGTGATTCCAAAAGTCCATCTGCATGGAGTTTCTTCATGTGCTTTACACCAGTATGACCTAAACGGTAGTGCCACAAATATGTTGCACCATCATTATCAACTTTGCATCTTTTGGCATCAATATTATGAATATGTGTATCACCATGATCGAGATTCAAAAAAAAATAGACCACTCTTCAAGGGTGCATGACCATAAAAGATATTACTCATATAAATAGAACAACCATTATTCTCTGATTTAAATGAATAACGGTCTCGCATTAAACAAGACCCAGATATAATGTTCATGCTCAATGCTGGCACCAAATAACAATTATTCAAGTCTAAAACTAATCCCAAAGGTAGATGTAGAGGTAGCGTCCGACGACGATCACATCAACCTTGGAACCATTCCCGATGCGCATCATCACCTTGTTCTTAGACAATTTTCGTTTAATCCGTAGCCCATGTTTCGAGTTACAAATATGAGCAACTGAACCAACATCAAATACCCATGCGCTACTACGAGCATTAGTAAGGTACACATCAATAACATGTATATCAAATATACCTTTGTTCACTTTGCCATCCTTCTTATCCGCCAAATACTTGGGGCAGTTCCGCTTCCACTGACCAGTCCCTTTGCAGTAGAAGCACTCAGTTTCAGGCTTAGGTCCATACTTGGGCTTTTTCCCTAGAGTGGCAACTTGCTTGCCATTCTTCTAGAAGTTCCCCTTCTTTCCTTTGCCCTTTTCCTTGAAACTAGTGGTCTTGTTAACCATCAACACTTGATGCTCCTTCTTGATTTCTACCTCTACAGCTTTGAGCATAGCGAAGAGCTCGGGAATTGTCTTATCCATCCCTTGCATATTATAGTTCATCATGAAGCCTTTATAGCTTGGTGGCAGTGATTGGAGAACTCTGTCAATAACACTATCATCTAGAAGATTAACTCCCAACTGAGTCAAGTGATTATGATACCCAGACATTTTGAGTATATGTTCACTAACAGAGCTATTCTCCTCCATCTTGCAGCTATAAAACTTGTTGGCGACTTCATATCTCTCAACTCGGGCATTTGCTTGAAATATTAACTTCAACTCCTGGAACATCTCATATGGTCCATGACGTTCAAAATGTCTTTGAAGTCCCATTCTAAGCCGTAAAGCATGGCACACTGAACTATCGAGTAGTAATCAGATCAAGCTTGCCAGACGTTCATAACATCAACATATGCTCCTACAGCAGGCCTTTCACCTAGCGGTGCATCAAGGACATAATTCTTCTGTGCAGAAATGAGGATAATCCTCAAGTTATGGACCCAGTCAATGTAGTTGCTACCATCATATTTCAACTTAGCTTTCTCTAGGAACGCATTAAAATTCAAGGGAACGGTAGCACGGGCCATTGATCTACAACATAGATATGCAAAAACTATCAGGACTAAGTTCATGATAAATTAAGTTCAATTAATCATGTTACTTAAGAACTCCCACTTAGATAGACATCCCTCAAGTCATCTAAATGATACGTGATCCAAATCAACTAAACCATGTCTGATCATCACGTGAGATGGAGTAGTCATCAATGGTGAACATCTCTATGTTGATCATATCTACTATATGATTCACGTTCGACGTTTCGGTCTCCAGTGTTCTGAGGCCATGTTTGTACATGCTAGGCTCGTCAAGTTTAACCCGAGTATTCCACGTGTGCAAAACTATCTTGCACCCATTGTATGTGAATGTAGAGCCTATCACACCCGATCATCACGTGGTGTCTCAGCACGACGAACTGTCGCAACGGTGCATACTCGGGGAGAACACATATAACTTGAAATTTGTTAAGGGATCATGTTATAATGCTACCGCCGTACTAAGCAAAATAAGATGCATAAAAGATAAACATCACATGCAATCAAAATATTTGGCATGATATGGCCATCATCGTCTTGTGCCTTTGATCTCCATCTCCAAAGCACCGTCATGATCTCCATCGTCACCGGCTTGACACCTTGATCTCCATCGTAGGGTCGTGGTCATCTCTCCAACTATTGCTTCTACAACTATCGCTAACGCACAGTGATAAAGTAGAGCAATTACATGGAATTTGCATTTCATACAATAAAGCGACAACCATAAAGTTGTCGATAACTTCTACAAAACATGATCATCTCATACAAAAACGTATATCACATAATGTCTTGACCATATCACATCACAACATGCCCTGCAAAAACAAGTTAGACGTCCTCTACTTTGTTGTCGCAAGTTTTACGTGGCTGCTACGGGCTTCTAGCAAGAACCATTCTTACCTACGCATAAAAAACCACGACGGTGATTTATCAAGTTTGATGTTTTAACCTTCAACAAGGACCGTCCGCAGTCAAATTCGATTGAACTAAAGTTGGAGAAATAGACACCCGCCAGCCACCTTTATGCAAAACTAGTTGCATGTCTGTCGGTGGAACCAATCTCATGAACGTGGTCATGTAAGGTTGGTCCGGGCCGCTTCATCCAACAATACCGCCGAATCAAAATAAGACATTGGTGGTAAGCAGTATGATGATCACCGCCCACAACTCTTTGTGTTCTACTCGTGCATATCATCTACGCATAGACCTAGATGGGATGCCACTGTTGGGAAACGTAGCATGCAATTTCAAAAAAATTCCTACGCTCACGCAAGATCTATCTAGGAGATGCATAGAAACGAGAGGGGGAGAGTGTGTCCACGTACCCTCGTAGACCGAAAGCGGAAGCTTTTGACAACGCGGTTGATGTAGTCGAACTTCTTCTCGTTCCGACCGATCAAGCACCGAACGTACGGCACCTCCGAGTTCTGCACACGTTCAGCTCGACGACGTCCCTCGAACTCTTGATCCAACAAAGTGTCGAGGGAGAGTTCCGTCAGCGCGTAGGAGGAATCCTACTTGGGCCCCTTGTCCAATTCGTCCCCCTTTCCTTATTACCAGAAGGGGGAAAAGGGAAGAGAGGGGGGAGGAAGGAAAGGGGGGTCGAACCCCCTCCTCCTTCTCCCATTCGGCCTCCTTCCTTTAGGAGGGGGGCACCCCTTGTGGGCTGGTGTGATCCCCTCCTATGGTCCATAAGGCCCATTATTCGCCCGGGGGGTTCTGGTAACCCCCCGGTACTCCGATATGTGCCTGGTACAGCCCGGAACACTTCCGGTGTCCGAATATCATCGTCCTATATATGAATCTTTACCTCTCGACCATTTCGAGACTCCTCTTCATGTCCATGATCTCATCTAGGACTCCGAACAACATTCGGTCACCAAATCACATAAGTCATATAATACAAAATCGTCATCGAACGTTAAGCGTGCGGACCCTACGGGTTCGAGAACTATGTAGACATGACCGAGACACCTCTCCTTTCAATAACCAACAACGGAACATGAATTCTCATATTGGTTCCTACATATTCTACGAAGATCTCTATCGGTCGTACCGTAATGACAACATACGTTATTCCCTTTGTCATCGGTATGTTACTTGCCCGAGATTCAATCGTCGGTATCTTCATACCTAGTTCAATCTCATTACCGGCAAGTCTCTTTACTCATTCTATAATACATCATCCCGCAACTAACTCATTAGTCACATTGCTTGCAAGGCTTCTTCTGATGTGTATTACTGAGGGGGCCCAGAGATACCTCTCCGATACTCGGAGTGACAAATCCTAATCTTGATATATGCCAACCCAACAAACACCTTCAGAGATACCTGTAGAGCATATTTATAATCACCTAGTTACGTTGTGATGTTTGATAGCACACAAGGTATTCCTCCGGTATCCGGGAGTTGCATAGTCTTATAATCAAAGCAATATGTATCTGACATGAAGAAAGCAATAGCAATAAAACTGAACGATCAATATGCTAAGCTAACGGATGGGTCTTGTCCATCACTTCATTCTCCTAATGATGTGATCCCGGTCATCAAATGACAACACATGTCTATGGTTAGGAAACTTAACCATCTTTCATTAACGAGCTAGTCTAGTAGAGGCTTACTAGGGACACGATGTTTTGTCTATGTATCCACACATGTATCAAGTTTCCGGTTAATACAATTCTTGCATGAATAATATACATTCATCATGATATGAGGAAATATAAAATAAAAACTTTATTATTGTCTCTAGGGCATATTTCCTTCATGAGACTCATCACCAAAACTTACACCGATAGTTTGTTTCTCACAATCTATTTTAGCATTAACGGTGTTCAAGAAAGGTCCGCCAAACATAATGGGACAAAAGTCATCTGGTGGGGAACCAAGAACAACAAAATCAGTAGGATATTTTCTTTTCCCACACAAGACTTCAACATCTCTAACAATCCTAAGTGGTGTGATGGTGTCTCTATTAGCAAGTTTAATAGTAACATCTATGTCTTCTATTTCAGCGGGTGCTATGTCATTCATAATTTCTTGATATAAGGTAAAAGGAATGGCAATCATGCTGGCACCTATGTCGCATAAACCATGATAACAGTGATCTCCTATTTTAACTGAGACAACGGGCTTGCCAACAACGGGTCTATGTTTATCTTTCCCATCGGGTTTGGCAATTCTAGTAGCTTCACCAACGAAGTAAATAACATGCCCATCAATATTATCGACCAAGAGATCCTTAACCATAGCAACACTAGTTCTACCTTGATTTGTTCAGCTGGTTTAGGTGTTCTAATATAACTTTTATTGACCACAGTTGAAACTTTAGCATGTTCCTTCATCCTAACATGGAAAGGTGGTTTTTCAATAGAAGCAGTAGGAACAACTGGATCAACATTATAAATAACAGTTTCATCTTTAGCTATTACCGGTTCTTTAATTTCTTCTTTAATAGGTGGGTGATATTTAAACCACTTCTCCTTAGGGAGATCAACATGAGTAGCAAAAGATTCACAAAAGGAGGCTACTATCACAGAGTCTAGTCCATATTTGGTGCTAAACTTTTGAAAAGCACCGGTATTCATAAAAGATTTAACACAATCAAACTTAAGCTTAATACCTGACTCTTTACCTTCGTCGAGTTCCCAATCTTCAGAGTTGCGTTTAATTCTTTCTAAAAGATCCCACCAGAATTCAATAGTCTTCTTCATAAAGGAACCAATACAAGAAGTATCGAGCATGGATCGATCATTACGAGAAAGCCGAGCATAGAAGTTCTGGATGATAATTTCTCTCGATAGGTCATGATTGGCGCATGAATATAACATTGACTTAAGCCCCCCCCCCCCCCAAGCTAGAGCGATACTTTCTCCTTCACGAGGCCTAAAATTATATATATAATTCCGATCACGATGAACTAGATGCATTGGATAATTTTTGATGAAATTCCAATTTCAACCGATTCCAATTCAAAGATCCAATATCATCGCATAGCCTATACCATGTCAATGCCTTTCCCTTCACAGATGAAGGAAAACCTTCTTCTTAGCTTCATCTCCGGGTAAACCTGCAAGCTTAAATATTCCACAAATTTCTTCCACATATATCATGTGCATATCAGGATGTTCGGTTCCATCTCCTGCATTAGGATTAGCTAGCAGTTGCTCTATCATACCCGAAGGAATTCACATTCGGTATTTTCAGTAGGTGCAGTGGGTTGAGGGGCAACTAAATAAGGTTCCGATCATGGTGAAGATACCCCAAACAAACCCCTCAAAGGATTGTTCTCCATAGTAACAAGTGACAATAAATTTCAGCACCTAGTAATAATTTTTTCCTTACCAACAACGCTTTACTCCCCGGCAACGGCGTCAGAAAAGAGCCTTGATGACCCAAAAGTATAGGGGATCAATCGTAGTCCTTTCGATAAGTAAGAGTGTCGAACCCAACGAGGAGTACAAGGAAATGACAAGTGGTTTTCAGCAAGGTAACGTCTGCAAGCGCTGAAATTGTAAGTAACCGATAATTTGGTAGTAGGATAATTTGTAACGAGCACATAACGGTAACGACAAATAATATGCAACAAGATAGCCCAATCCTTTTATGGCAAAGGACAGGCCAAAACGGTTTCTTATAATAAGCAAAGTGTTCTTGAGGGCACACGGGAATTTCATCTAGTCACTTTCACCATGTTGGCTTGATTTGTGTTCACTACTTTGATAATTTGATATGTGGGTGGACCGGTGCTTAGGTGTTGTTCTTATGATTAACCCCATCACAAGCATCCACAACTACAAGAAAAGTATTAAGATAGAATCTAACCATAGCATTAAACTTTTGGATCCAAATCAACCCCTTATGAAGTAGCGCATAAACTAGGGTTAAGATTCTATCACTCTAGCAACCCATCATCTAATAACTACTACACAATGCATTCCCTTAGGCCCAAATATGGTGAAGTTTCATGTAGTCGACATTCACATGACACCACTAAGGGAATGACAACATACATATTATCAAAATATCGAACATATATCAAGTTCACATGATTACTTGCAACATGATTTCTCTCGTGACCTCAAGAACAAAAGTAACTACTCACAAGTGATAAACATGTTCATGATCAGAGGGGTATTAAATAGCATAATGGATCTGAACATATAATCTTCCACCAAATAAACCATATAGTGATCAACTACAAGATGTAATCAACACTACTAGTCACCCACAAGTACCAATCTGAGATGGTGCTAGTGAAGATGTTGATGAAGATTGGCCTTCCCAAGATGAGAGGGTTGTTGGTGATGATGATGACGATGATTTCCCCCTCCGGGAGGGAAGTTCCCCTGGCGGAATCGCTCCGCTAGAGGGCAAAAGTGCTCCTGCCCAAGTTTCGCCTCGAGACGGCGGTGCTCCGTCCCGAAAGTCCTCTCCTCACTTTTTCTAGGTCAAAATGACTTATATACCAGAAGATGGGCACCGAAGGTGGGCCGAGGAAGGCACAACCCACCAGGGCGCGCCTGGGATCCCTGGCACGCCCAGGTGGGTTGTGCCCACCTGGTGGGCCCCCTCTGGTAGTTATTCGCTCCAATAATTCTTATTTATTCCATAAAAATTCCTTGTGAAGCTTCAGCTCATTTGGAGTTGTGCAGAATAGGTAGCCTGACGTAGCTTTTTCAGGTCTAGTTTTCCTGCTGTCGGAATTCTCCCTCTTTGTGTGAACCTTGCATATTATGAGAGAAAAGGCATTAGAATTACTCCAAAAAGCATTATTATGCATAAAAACAATATAAATAACAGTGGGTAAACATGATGCAAAATTGACGTATCACACCACAGAACAGCGTGTGCGATAGTTATCTTGTATGACACTGGTACGACAATCCGAGATTTCGTAAACTTATCCGACACTAGTACGATGATTAACTTATCTTATTAATTATATATCACATACAGTTCAGAAGTGAATGTGTGTGATAGTCTCCTTATCATACATGCTTTACAATCATGAGCTGCTGCTTCTGATGGGGTGCACATCACAAACGTTGCACCATAGAATAGGGTGTGCAATGGTAACGCCAGCACACAGGAGTAGCAAGGATGGAGAGCTTTGGATATTCGATATATCACAAACAGTTGTGTGACGAATCGCGTTTGGGATAGATGCGGGCATCACATACGCTTAGTTCTGCAAAAAGTATGCATTCTTGCTCCCTATCCCCAATAGTTTCTGGGTCGCGTGGGAAGGACCCCCCTATCGCACACACAGGCAAGGCGACGGTTTAAAACTCCGTCGCGGAAAGGGCTTAAAATCGTTTCTATAGTAGGTCGTTGTACCAGTGAATGTATGACTTGCTGTGATATTTTTCCCAGTGCCGACCGATCGACCCTAGTCGGCTAACCCATAAGGCGTGCAACAGAGACAACGATTACAGAGCAACTGTGTGATCTTTAGTCCGCGTGGTGGGTGTGGCAGCGACCACCGTCTATAGAGGTACAGGAATGACACATAGTTATATTTTACATTGTTTTTTCCTTCATGAACTCTGCCACACCTAAAAAATATTCCTGGCTTCGCCACTGAGTGTGGGTGTCAAGATGCAGTGGGAGTGGAGATGATTCTCCACCTATCATTTCCATTTAATGCGGTGGTAGAGGAGGCGGTGTCGACACGAGATGGCAACCACCGTTGGTTGCGACGGTGGCAAAGATGTTGGGGAACGTAGTATTTCAAAAAAATTGCCTACGATCACGCAAGATCTATCTAGGAGAAGCATAGCAACAAGCAGGGAGAGTGTGTCCACGTACCCTCATAGACCAAAAGTTGAAGCGTTTGGTAACGCGGTTGATGTAGTCGAACGTCTTCGCGATCCAACCGATCCAAGTACCGAACGTACGGCACCTCCGCGATCTGCACACATTCAACTCGGTGACGTCCCTCAAACTCTTGATCCAGTTGAGGCCGAGGGAGAGTTCCTTCAGCACGACGGCGTGGCGACGGTGATTATGAAGTTACCGGTGCAGGGCTTCGCCTAAGCACTACGACGATATGACCGAGTTGTGTATCTGTGGAGGGGGGCACCGCACATGGCTAAAAGATCAACTTGTGTGTTCTAGGGTGCCCCCCTCCCCACGTATATAAAGGAGGGAGGAGGGGAGGGCCGGCCGGCCCCTAGGGCGTGCCCCAAGAGGGGAGTCCTACTAGGACTCCTAGTCCTAGTAGGATTCCATCAATAGCAAGGCACACATCAGGTCTAGTACACAACATTGCATACATGATAGAACCTATGGCTGAAGCATAGGGAATGACTTTCATTTTCTCTCTATCTTCTGCAGTGGTCGAGCATTGAGTTTGACCCAACTTCACACCTTGTAACACAGGCAAGAACCCTTTCTTTGCCTGATCCATTTTGAACTTCTTCAAAACTTTATCAAGGTATGTGATTTTTGAAAGTCCAATTAAGCGTCTTGATCTATCTCTATAGATCTTGATGCCCAATATATAAGCAGCTTCACCGAGGTCTTTCATTGAAAAATTCTTATTCAAGTATCCTTTTATGCTATGAGGAAATTCCGTATCATTTTCGATCACTAATATGTCATCCACATATAATATCAGAAATGCTACACAGCTCCCACTCACTTTCTTGTAAATACAGGCTTCTCCAAAAGTCGGTATAAAACCATATGCTTTGATCACACTATCAAAGCGTATATTCCAACTCCGAGAGGCTTGCACCAGTTCATAAATGGATCGCTGGAGCTTGCACACTTTGTTAGCACCTTTTGGATCAACAAAAACCTTCTGGTTGCATCATATACAACTCTTCTTTAAGATATCCATTAAGGAATACAATTTTGACATCCATTTGCCAAATTTCATAATCATAAAATGCGGCAATTGCTAAGATGATCCAGACAGACTTAAGCATCGCTACGGGTGAGAAGGTCTCATCCTAGTCAACTCCTTGAACTTGTCGAAAACCTTTTGCAACAAGTCGAGCTTTGTAGACAGTAACATTACCGTCAGCGTCATTCTTCTTCTTGAAGATCCATTTATTCTCTATGGCTTGCCGATCATCGGGAAAGTCAACCAAAGCCCACACTTTGTTCTCATACATGGATCCCATCTCAGATTTCATGGCCTCAAGCCATTTTGCGGAATCTGGGCTCATCATCACTTCCTCATAGTTCATAGGTTCGTCATGGTCAATTAACATGACCTCCAGAACAGGATTACCGTACCACTCTGCTGCGGATCTTACTCTGGTTGACCTACGAGGTTCGGTATTAACCTGATCAGAAGCTTCATGATCATACTCATTAGCTTCCTCACTAATTAGTGTAGGAATCACTGGACCTGATTTCTGTGATGAACTACTTTCCAAAAAGGGAGCTGGTACAATTACCTCATCAAGTTCTACTTTCCTCCCACTCACTTCTTTTGAGAGAAATTCCTTCTGTAGAAAGAATCCATTCTTAACAACCAATATCTTGCCTTCGAATCTGTGATAGAAGGTGTACCCAACAGTCTCCTTTGGGTAACCTATGAAGACACATTTCTCCGATTTGGGTTTGAGCTTATCAGGTTGAAGCTTCTTCACATAAGCATCGCAGCCCCAAACTTTAAGAAATGACAACTTGGGTTTCTTTCCAAACCACAGTTCATATGGTGTCATCTCAACGGATTTAGATGGTGCCCTATTTAACGTGAATGCAGCCGTCTCTAAAGCATAACCCCAAAACGATAGAGGTAAATCAGTAAGAGACATCATAGATCGCACCATATCTAATAAAGTACGATTACGACGTTCAGACGCACCATTACGCTGTGGTGTTCCAGGTTGCGCGAGTTGCGAAACTATTCCACATTGTTTCAAATGAAGACCAAACTCGTAACTCAAATATTCACCTCCACGATCAGATCGTAGAAACTTTATTTTCTTGTTACGATGATTTTCCACTTCACTATGAAATTCTTTGAACTTTTCAAATGTTTTAGACTTATGTTTCATCAAGTAGATATAACCATATCTACTCAAATTATCTGTGAAGGTCAGAAAATAACGATACCCACCGCGAGCCTCAACACTCATCAGACCGCATACATCAGTATGTATTATTTGCAGCAAGTCTGTTGCTCGCTCCATTGTTCCGGAGAACGGAGTCTTTGTCATCTTGCCCATGAGGCATGGTTCGCAAGCATCAAGTGATTCGAAAAGCCCATCAGCATGGAGTTTCTTCATGCGCTTTACACCAATATGACCTAAACGGCAGTGCCATAAATAAGTTGCACTATCATTATTAAACTTATATCTTTTGGCTTCAATACTATGAATATGTGTATCACTACTGTCGAGATTCAATAAAAATAGACCACTCATCAGGGGTGCATGACCATAAAAGATATTACTCATATAAATAGAACAACCATTATTCTCTGATTTAAATGAATAACCATCTCGCATCAAACAAGATCCAGATATAATGTTCATGCTTAACGCTGGCACCAAATAACAATTATTCAGGTCTAAAACTAATCCCGAACGTAGATGTAGAGGTAGCATGCCGACGGCGATCACATCCACTTTGGAACCATTTCCCACGCGCATCGTCACCTCGTCCTTAGCCAATCTTCGCTTAATCCATAGCCCCTGTTTCGAGTTGCAAATATGAGCAACAGAACCAGTATCAAATACCCAGGCGCTACTACGAGCATTAGTAAGGTACACATCAATAACATGTATATCAAATATACCTTTCACTTTGCCATCCTTATTATCCGCCAAATACTTGGGGCAGTTCCGCTTCCTGTTGTCGGCGTCCTGGGAACGGGGGTACCCATACTTGCCTGCCTGCGGACCGGGGCGTGGCTCATCCAGTGGCCTGGTACGGCCCATCTTCATCAACAACCACTCAAGACCCTCGCGAGGGGCCAAGCCTCGCGAGGCGGACGACGCAAGACCTCCTCAGGGGCGGCCTCCCTAGGCTGGCTCCCGAGGAGCAGAGAGATCTATGCAAGGGGCACCTCGCGAGGTTCGCATGACGTGAGCCATGACGAGCGAGGCCAGGTGGGCGCCAGCGGGCGCAGAGTACTCGTTGCCTCTTTGGTGCTAAAGGGGCAAGCGTAGGCGAGGAGTCCCGAGGCATCAGGCAAAGGTTTCCATATCGGTGCAACGAGACCAAGACCAGCGGGACGGCAGGATGGAGGTCACCACGGAGCCCACGACGACGTCATCACCAGAGCCTTTGGCAGGCGAAGACCACCTTTTGTCAGGATAACTTGTACTAGTTGTCTCCCTTCAAATTGGTTGTTGTGGGATCCCTTCCCGCCTAATATTTGGGAAGAGGACTCGGGCCTCTATAAGTAGGACTAGCCACCACCATAGCAAGGGAGGGATCATTCAGACCATCCTCAGCGCACAAGCTCACCGAGCTCATGAACACCTCTCCCCAGGAGGCGGTTCATACCTTGTATTGTTCATCCTCATCCTACAAGGCAATCCACCACACCACACTGGAGTAGGCTATTACACCACAATGGTGGCCCAAACCATTATAAACCCTTGTGTCACTTGTTCTTCGGGTTCGTCGAGCTAGGCCTTGAGATCGTTGCGAGAGCAAGCGAGAGAGATAGAGAGATCTTCATGCGCACCCCAGTGTTCGAACCTCAAGGGTTTGCCGGAAACCACAATCGACATTTGGTGCGCCAGGTAGGGGTGCGCCGAAGCCTTTCTTTCGTCGCTCCGCTACTCCACCGGATCCATGGCTGACGCTCGCCGAGCCCGTGCCGAGCGCCGCGCCGCCCCGCCGCTCGCGTCACTCAGACGGCGCTCGTCGACGGGCCTCCCCGCCGTTCTCCATTGCCTGCTGCCAACGTTGCCACCGGCCCGGTAGGGAACGAGCAGCAAGCTTCGTCGCTGCACCCCTCCGTGCGGTGAGACGGACTCACCGCCACCCCGTCGCTGACTCCGGCCGGCTCGTTGTCTCACGCTCGTCGCGCGCCCACAGACGGGCATGCTTCATTGCTCATGGCACGTGAGCTCCGGCGCTATCGTCCAGTCGACGACCTCTAAGACGACTAGCTCGACCGAATCGCTCAGCTTGTCAGCGCCGCTGGGGGCTCTCCTGCACCGTCCCTTTCGCTACCTCGACCACCACCAGCAGCGGGCGATGTCGCCCATGGAGTGCCTCCACCACCTCCGCATCAAGACCCTGCCCTCGCACCAAGACGCGCGGGCCCGCGGCATGACCTGCCACGCCGGGCACCCGCGCACGAAGAAGGAAGCTGCCAAGAAGTCCCTCAGCCGCAAGAAAACGCTCCTGCGCTCCCAACACCATAGTGCCAAGACCGCGTGCCGCCTGCCGCGGCGGCGCGTGGGTATCAAGACCAGGCTCTGCCTCCGCGACGGGCTCCGGTGACCACAACAAGTTGCCGTGCCTTCACTCCCGAGCTGCGCAGTGTCGTCTGGCCCGGCAAGTTCAAGCCGGACCTGCCTCCGCGCTACGACGGCACCCCCGACCCCACAGAGTTCCTGCAGCTCTATGAGCTAAGCATCTAAGGAGCCTCGCACCATCGCCTGCATCCTGGGTGGCGCTCAAGCCCCAGCCTCTTAGTGTATCTTCAAGCAATTTGCTCGTGAGGTGAATGCGACCCTTCCCAGGCTCGAAGCCACGCGCCCGCTCAGGTGGTCCAAGTGCGCCATCACCTTCAACTCATTAGACCAGCTCAAGTGCGCGGCAACAGCCGGTGCCCTCCCGATGCTCTGCTCACCCGTCATCAGCAACGTCCAAGTCACCAAGACCCTCATCGACGGCGGCGCATGGCTCAATGTCCTGTCCGTCGAGATGTTCGACAGCCTTCAAGTTCCATATGATCAGCTGCAGCCTACCAAGCCCTTCCCAGGAGTGACCGACGGCTCCACCACCCCGATAGGGCAGGTCCGCCTTTCGGTCACCTTCGGCCAGCGTGACAACTACCGCACCGAGCTCATTGACTTCGACGTCCCCACATCCGCCTACCGTACAATGCCATCCTGGGGTACCCAGCCTTGGCCAAGTTTATGGCAGTGACCCACCACGGCTACAACGTCCTCAAGATGCCAGGGAGCGGCGGCGTCATCATGGTTCCATGTGAAGAAAGGGATGCGGTGTGCTCCCTCGAGCGCGCCTACCAGGCTACAGCAGTCGAAGACCCCGACAACGAAGGCACCACGTACCCTCCTGAGGCCATCCCCAAGAAGAAGCAGCAGCTACTCCACCCAGTGCCTAAGGAGAGCGGTGTCTCCAGCGGCACAACCTCAGGACTTGCGCCCGCAGCTGGGGCACCTCCCTCCCTCGCATAGTAAGGCGCGCCCAGCGCCCTCCGAAGGCTGGGCTTGGGGGCTCTCTTCTGGAGGGCCTCAGACCTAGCCAACGTCATGAGGGAGGCGCTTGGGCACCACATGGAAGCGTGCTTCGCCACACGCTTCCCTCAAGAGGGCACGAGGCGTGGAGCTCCTAGTGCTCGGGAGTTCATCACCAAGGCGATCCAGGAGCTTCAAGAAGCAAGGACCATACACGGCGACCGCCGCCCACCACCCGGCGCAGCTCCCCATCCTGGCAAGGAAGGCGGGCTGCACGTCTACGTCGACATTCCAGGGCTCAACAGGCCCGCGTCTCAGGGACGTTTATGGCCTTCGCGCGTTGGACGGTGCGAGGGTCCACCTCACAGGTACGTTCGCATGCCGTTCGGCTTGCCAAATGCAAGTGTCACCTACCAGCGCCATCTGCGGGGCATCCTGGCGGCTCAGGAGGCCAGGCATCACGCCATCCTAGAGGAGACCGCGACGGTTCTCCAGGAGCGACCAGGGCCCATGGAGCCTCCCGAGGCTCAGGACTCTGGCGGCTCGTGAGGAACGACTCTTCCGCATGCATCATCGGCTACTCCAACATCACTCCAGTGGCGTTATCAGGTGACTCTTTCCAGTTCATTCAGTTGGGGGTGCCCCTCGGGTAGCGTTATCCCCAAGTCGCACGGGTCTGTCCCTGCAACGTTTATCCTTTTGCATCTTTAGCTTACTCTGCTGGGAGCGCCCCTCGGGCTGCATCTTCCCCAGGCCGCTCGGGTCCGTCCCAGTGGCATGTATCGTTCTTGCATCTATCTAAGCTAACCTGCCTCTTTGCTTGAGTCATTCTATGGTTACCACCTTCTTGATTGTTATCCATTGCGGCCGCCCGCGTTGCCGATAGGCCCCTTGCTCATCCCGCAACGGAGGCTACTCATGCTGGCACGACGCTTGTGCTCAGGTCCATCCCTGCAACGCTGACAAATCTGAGCGGTCGAGCTCTGGCTCGCGACACGCCCCGCGCACGTCACCTCACCAGGCCCTTAGTGCCTTCATCTTCTTGCGGAACAACCAGTGGCAGATCGGCAAGCGCGGTTGCAATCTGTATCCCTCCTCGCACTAACCTGCAGGAACCTCCCGAGGATGACAGCGGGCGGTACCGCGGGCTCCTTCTTTTCCCATGCAATTCTCCTGCGCGTTAAAGGGGGGGCTCTTGAGCATCGCGACTCAGGAGCTCTTACTGGCTCTCCAGCCCTCACCCCCTGGCCTTGACAACGGCATCGCGACCTGGCATACCAGCGGCGGCCGAGCTCGCTCGAGGACCAGGAATCGAGGACATAGAGCACACAGAAGGGCGTGAATAAGAGAGGGAAGCTCGCACGGGCCTAACCCGGCTACACTATGGCCATTGACGCACGAATCTGGCGCTGCACAAGGAATCGACTCTGGACCGCTAAGATAAGTTTTGCACTCGGGTCGGCCAAGCGCAGCGGCATAGGGTTCCCATCTCTTGCAGCCTTCCTATGCCGCCGCCTTCCTTTCCTACCTTCAGGTAGCTGCTTGCAAGCTAAGGGTGACCTCTTGAGCATCGCGCCTCAGGAGCTCTTATTGGACCTCGGGTCGCTCACCTCCTGGCCTTGACCACGACATCGCGACCTGGCATACCAGCGACGGCTGCAGCCTGCCTGGGGACCGGGACCTGTCGGCGTAGAGCACCAAGCTACCGCGAGGATGGAAAGGGGGGACTAAGCCGAAGCAAGACACGCAGCCGTAAATCTTCATAATAAGGACTGCATTAACAAAAGGTACTACAGATCCTTTACACGCCCCCATGGGGTTCATCTCAATTCCTCGCAGGGAACAAAAGGAGAAGGTTTCTAGGAGCCATATCAACAAGCATTGCCACCGACGCCATCATCAACAGTGGGCCATGGGAGGCCGACGCCAACCCCATCCAGATCAACGGCCGCGACGGGCGGACGCTGCTGCTGCGCTCCGGGCACGGCGGGAGCTCGGGGGCACGTAGCTGTCGTCGCTCGTCTCCGGAGTCTCGTAGAGCTCGGGAGAGTCGCTGGACTCCCAAGTGTTGTCGCTGCTGTCGAAGGGACCGCCAGCGCGGCCAGTGGCGGGCCCATCTCCTACCGCTGTGCCGACCCGATAGCCCCTCCAGGGCAGCACTCCAGGCGGCGGCCTTCCTTGTCAAAGACCTTGAAGAACATCATGGAGGCACCGTCGTATTCAAAGTGGATGGCGAGAGCGCCCTCCGCGCGGCAAACTCGGGCGACCTCGCCCCATCCGCGCATCATGAAGATCTTGCCCGGGGAGACGACCTCAACCTCCGCCCCCGTCGCCGGGGCATCACACTTGGTGTGTTGCAGCCACAGCTCGAGTGGCCCCCTCGGCGGCATCTCCATAGAGAAAAACTGCGGGAAGCGGATCCAAGAGTGCGGTGGCACCGCTGCGCACACCAAGAGTTCACACGAGGAGCCCTTGGCATGGATTCCCGGGGCGGCGGCGCGCACCGCCACGGCGCGGCCACCGCGGTCGCGGCGCGATCGACGCCGGTTGCTACCTCCTCCTCCGGAGCCCTTTGCCTGGGCGTACAAAGGCAGCGGATAGCCGGGGGGAGGCCATTCGTGCCAGGGCCTTGTCACCTCCCGCCTCACGACGACACTGCGAGAGCGGGCCAGCCTCTTCTTCAGCGGAAGTGGCCCTGGCTCTTCGCGGGGAGTCTTCCCCTTCTCAGCAGCAGAGAACCTTTGTATCGGCGCCATGGGTGTTGCGGCGAGGAGGAAGAAGAAGAAGCAGGCGGAATGGAAGAAGAGATGGGCAACAGGGGGTTCTGCCCCTTCTCCCCATTTATAGCCGGAGGGAGGCCAACCGCCGGCCTCGACGATCGCAGGTAATGATGGTCTTTCTGCATGCAGCAGGGACTCGTTAAGTCGGGCGGTTGTCGACGCAGCGTGGGGAAGTGGAGGCGCCCACGTCCCATCAACCCCACGCGTCAATCAAGGCCGCAGGATATTGGGGCCAGCGGCGCTCTGCAGTTGACCCTTGGCTTCGCCGCAAAGCCAAGTCCGAGCGCACCTTGAGCCCGAGGGCTACTATCGGCGTCCTAGGAACGGGGGTACCCAAACTTGCCTGCCTGCGGCCTCAGGCGTGGCTCATCCAGCGGCCTGGTATGGCCCATCTTCATCAACAACCACTCAAGACCCTCGCGAGGGGCCAAGCCTCGCGAGGCGGACGACGCAAGACCTCCTCAGGGGCGGCCTCCCTAGGCTGGCTCCCAAGGAGCGGAGAGATCTATGGAAGGGGCACCTCGCGAGGTTCGCATGACGTGAGCCATTACGACCAAGGCCAGGCGGGCGCCAGCGGGCGCAGAGTACTCATTGCCTCTTTGGTGCTAAAGGGGCAAGCGCAGGCGAGGAGTCTCGAGGCATCAGGCAAAGGTTTCCATATTGGTGCAAGGAGACCAAGACTAGCGGGACGGCAGGATGGAGGTCACCGCAGAGCCCACGACGGTGTCACCACCAGAGCCTTTGGCAGGCGCAGACCACCTTTTGTCGGGATAACTTGTACTAGTTGTCTCCCTTCAAATTGGCCGTTGTGGGATCCCTTCCCGCCTAATATTTGGGAAGAGGACCCGGGCCTCTATAAGTAGGACTAGCCACCACCATAGCAAGGGAGGGGTCATTCACACCATCCTCAGCGCACAAGCTCACCGAGCTCAAGAACACCTCTCCCCAGGAGGCTGTTCATACCTTGTATTGTTCATCCTCAGCCTACAAGGCAATCCACCACACCACACTAGAGTAGGGTATTACACCACAACGGTGACCCGAACCAGTATAAACCCTCCTGTCACTTGCTCTTCGGGTTCATCGAGCTAGGCCTTGAGATCGTTGCGAGAGCGAGCGAGAGAGAGATCTTCGTGCGTACCCCAATGTTCAAACCTCAAGGGTTTGCCGGAACCCACAATCCGACACCAGTGACCAGTCCCTATGAAGTAGAAGCACTCAGTCTCAGGTTAGGTCCAGACTTGGGCTTCTTCACTTGAGCAACAACTTGCTTGCCGTTCTTCTTGAAGTTCCCCTTCTTCCCTTTACCCTTTTTCTTGAAACTAGTGGTTTTGTTAACCATCAACACTTGATGCTCCTTCTTGATTTCTACCTCCGCAGCCTTTAGCATTGCGAAGAGCTCAGGAATTGTCTTATCCATCCCTTGCATATTATAGTTCATCACGAAGCTTTGCTTGGTGGCAGTGATTGAAGAACTCTGTCAATGACACTATCATCAGGAATATTAACTCTCAGTTGAGTCAAGTGGTTGTGGTACCCAGACATTCTGAGTATATGTTCACTGACAGAACTATTCTCCTCCATTTTGTAGTTGTAGAACTAATTGGAGACTTCATATCTATCAATCCGGGCATTTGCTTGAAATATTAACTTCAACTCCTGGAACATCTCATATGCTCCATGACCTTCAAAACGTCATTGAAGTCCCGGTTCTAAGCCGTAAAGCATGGTGCACTAAACTATCAAGTAGTCATCATACCGAGCTTGCCAAACGTTCATAACGTCTGCATCTGCTCCTGCAATAGGTCCGTCACCTAGCGGTGCATTAAGGACATAATTCTTCTGTGCAGCAATGAGGATAGTCCTCATATCAAGGATCTAGTCCGCATCATTGCTACTATCATCTTTCAACTTATTTTTCTCTAGGAACATATCAAAAAAACAAACGGGGAGCTATGTCGCAAGCTATTGATCTACAAAATAGATATGCAAATACTACCAGGACTAAGTACATGATAAATTAAAGTTCAGTTAATCATATTACTTAAGAACTCCGACTTAGATAGACATCCCTCTAGTCATCTAAATGATCACGTGATCCATATCAACTAAACCATGTCCGATCATCACGTGAGATGGAGTAGCTTTCAATGGTGAACATCACTATGTTGATCATATCTACTACATGATTCACGTTCGACCTTTTGGTCTCAGTGTTCCGAGGCCATATCTGCATATGCTAGGCTCGTCAAGTTTAACCCGAGTATTCTGCGTGTGCAAAACTGGCTTGCACCCATTGTATGTGAACGTAGAGCGTATCACACCCGATCATGACGTGGTGTCTCGGCACGACGAACTGTAGCAACGGTGCATACTCAGGGAGAACACTTGTACCTTGAAATTTAGTGAGAGATCATCTTATAATGCTACCGCCGTACTAAGCAAAATAAGATGCATAAAGGATAAACATCACATGCAATCAAATAAGTGATATGATATGGCCATCATCATCTTGTGCCTTTGATCTCCATTTCCAAAGCATCGTCATGATCACCATCGTCACTAGCATGACACCATGATCTCCATCATCTTGATCTCTATCAACGTGTCGTCACATATAGTCGTCTCGCCAACTATTGCTTTTGCAACTATTGCTATCGCATAGCGATAAAGTAAATCAATTATATGGCGCTTGCATCTTATGCAATAAAGAGACAACCATAAGGCTCCAGCAAGTTGCCGATAACTTTAACAAAAACATGATCATCTCATACAACAATTTATATCTCATCACGTCTTGACCATATCACATCACAGCAAGCCCTGCAAAAACAAGTTAGAAGTCCTCTACTTTGTTGTTGCAAGTTTTACGTGGCTGCTACGGGCTTCTAGCAAGAACCGTTCTTACCTACGCATCAAAACCACAACGATTTTTCGTCAAGCGTGTTGTTTTAACCTTCAACAAGGGCCGGGCGTAGTCAAACTCGATTCAACTAAAGCTGGAGAAACAGACACCCACTAGCCACCTGTGTGCGAAGCACGTCGGTAGAACCAGTCTCATGAACGCGGTCATGTAATGTCAGTCTGGGCCGCTTCATCCAACAATACCGCCGAATCAAAGTAAGACATGCTGGCAAGCAGTATGACTATTATCGCCCACAACTCATTGTGTTCTACTCGTGCATATAACATCTACGCATAGACCTGGCTCGGATGCCACTGTTGGGGAACGTAGTATTTCAAAAAAAATTGCCTACGATCACGCAAGATCTATCTAGGAGAACCATAGCAACGAGCGGGGAGAGTGTATCCACGTACCCTCGTAGACCGAAAGCGGAAGCGTTTAGTAACGCGGTTGATGTAGTCGAACGTCTTCGCGATCCAACCGATCCAAGTACCGAATGTACGACACCTCCGTGATCTGCACACGTTCAGCTCGGTGACGTCCCTCGAACTCTTGATCCAGTTGAGGCCGAGGGAGTGTTCTGTCAGCACGACGGCGTGGTGACGGTGATGATGAAGTTATCGGCGCAGGGCTTCGCCTAAGCACTACGACGATATGACCGAGGTGTGTATCTGTGGAGGGGGGCACCGCACACGGCTAAAAGATCAACTTGTATGTTCTAGGGTGCCCCCTCCCCACGTATATAAAGGAGGGAGGAGGGGAGGGCCGACCGGCCCCTAGGGCGCGCCCAAAGAGGGGAGTCCTACTAGGACTCCTAGTCCTAGTAGGATTCCACCAAAAGGGAGAGAGGGGGAGGAAGGAGAGGGAGAGAGGGAGAAGGAAAGGGGGCGCCGGCCCCTTCCCTTGTCCAATTCGGACCGCAAGGGTGGGGGGGCGGCCTGCCCTGACTGGCCCATTAGTTCCCCCGGGGGGTTCCGGTAACCCCTCCGGCACTCTGGTTTTACCCGAAACTATCCGGAACACGTCCGGTGTCCGAATAACATGGTCCAATATATCAATCTTTATGTCTCGACCATTTCGAGACTCCTCGTCATGTCCATGATCTCATCCGGGACTCCGAACAACCTTCGGTCATCAAATCACATAAACTCATAATACAAATCATCATCGAACGTTAAGCGTGCGGACCCTACGGGTTCGAGAACTATGTAGACATGACCGAGACGCATCTCCGGACAATAACAAATAGAGGAACCTGCACTACAAAAAAAACACATGCGTGACATTTAGGGCCGAAAGAATTTTTTTCTGTCATACTTATGACACTTCTATGATGATAATTGTGACAAAACCCGGTATCATCATAGATGTGGTGGGGTCCTACTTCTATGAAAAAAAATCATGATAGAAAATGGGCTTTTCGTCCTGGGCGGGCCGGAGACGCAGCTGCATGACATTCTTTGGGCCGTCCATGACGGAAAAAACCATGGTAGAAGCGAGGGCGAGGAAAATATCGGGGAGTTCCCGGTTACGGTGGTTGGTCGAGGGCCGAGCGATGCGCGTTTCTCTCATACGTACGCGCGTATGTGCGAGGCGTTGGCCTCTAACTGAACCCGAGTGAGGCGTTGGGACCTAACTGAACCCGAGCGATTGCACTGCAGGCTACGCGTTACTGAACCCGAGCGATCGATCGATGGCTGTTAACTGAACCCGATCGAGCGATTCCTTCGCTACTGCTGCTAACTGAAGCCGATCGATGTTGCCTTTGGATGAACAGTGAGCGTTGTTGGGGGGTTTGGATGAACAGTTCCCGGTGGGGGTTGGATGAACAGGAACCCGTGGTAGTAGAGGTTGTTGCCGCTGGATGAACAGTACCCCTGATCGATCGAGCCGGTGGATGAACAGGACCCCGTGGAGGGCTAGTTGAACAGTAGCCGGTGGAGGGCTGGTTGAACAGTAGCCGGTGGAGGGCTGGATGAATAGTAGCCCGTGGAGGGGTGGTTGAACAGGACCCCGTGGAGAGGGCTGGTTGAACAGTAGCCGGTGGAGGAGCGATGGAGGCTGGATGAACAGGAGCCCGTGGATGAACAGTCGCAGGTGGAGGCTGGAGGAGGTCGACGGTGGATGAACAGTACCCCGTGGAGGCTAGAGGAGGTCGATGGTGGAGATGAGCAGTATCCCGTGGAGTCCCGTTTTGCGATACGCCACACCCCTCCCGATGAACAGGACCCCCGTTTCGACCGTAGCGCCCCAACACAAGTCCGTTTCCTCCGTTTTGCGCTACACCACACCCCTCCCAATCAACAGGACCCCGTTTCGACCGTAGGAGGTCCGTTTCCTCCGTTTTGTGGTACGCCAGACCCCTCCCGATGAACAGGATCCCGTTTCGACCGTGGCCGGTCGAACACAAGGCCGTTTCCTCCGTTCTACGGTATGCCAGGCCTCGTTTCCATCGGATGTTCCGTCCAAGCCGGTTGGCTCCCGATGAACAGCACGCGTTCCGTTGCCTCCCGATGAACACGACGCATTTCGTTGCCTCCCCATGAACATGACGACGACACAGTTTCTTCGTTCTGACCCAGCCATGTACACGAGCCCTGGCCGTACGTATGCGTGAGTAGGCATTCGAGACCCCGCCCGTATGTACGTACGTGGCCGTATTTACTTTCTTGCACCCTGGCCACTGTACGTACGTGTACATGCTACGTGCGCGCCTCTACTACGACACGTGCGCGCCTCTACTACGACACATGCGCGCCTGTACATCGACCAGTATGTACGTACACGTTTGCGACCAGAATGACAATGCTATGTACGCTTCAACCAGGTGGGTCCCGACTATCAGACACTTCCTTGCGTGCGAAGATGTAGCTGGTGGGTCCCAGCAGTCAGGGGGCGAATCATTTTCCCCCGTAATATAGACGCACTTCCTTGCGTGCGAAGATGTAGCTGGTGGGTCCCAGCAGTCAGGGGGAAACGTTTTTTCCGCGAAATACGGTGGCCCGTCCGGTGGGTCCCTACTGTCAGGTGGAGGAATCATTATTTTCCGTGTAATAAAGAGGCACTTCCTTGCTGCGGCTGTGGACCCAGCTGTCAGCCTCTCCATGTACAGTACTCTTTCGATGGAAGTCGGTCGTTGACCACATTGACCACGCCGCGCCGAGAGCACCAAGGCGGTGGACGACGGCGAGGCCTAGGAAGGGGACGACATGGAGTCGGGGAAGACGCGGTAGTGGATGCCCACGCGGAGAGGAGTACAAGGGTTCACTGGTTCGGCTGCGGTGTGAGGCTGCCGTCGCTGCATTATAACAGGGGGTGTGGGTGAGTGGAGGGATGGCCTGGCCAGCGGTGGGAGTAGTAGGGGGCGGTGAGGCCTCCGCGGGAGCACAGCCGGCCACGGGAGGCAGGAGCAGCCGGCATAACCAGCGCTGCTTTGGGCGGTTGGAGCAAGAAGACCAGAGGTTGAAGAAGCACGACGATCGTTGGATGGACATCGTACGGTAACTGCAGCTAGAATCATTTATATTGACTAAGTTGACAAAGCCCTTGGTACGCGTCAACTTAGTAGGCCCACAGGTCAGCTTCTGAAATGGTGCGCCCCAGATGTCAGGGGGAGGAATGATTTTTGGGCGGGTGAAGCTAGAATATCCGAGATTGAAGAAGAAGCATGACATCCGTTGGATGGACATCCAACGGCCACTTCTGCTAGAACCGTGTGTTGACTATAAGTTGACAAAGCCTTGCATACGCATCAACTTTTTTTAGGGGGCGCGTCAACTTAGTAGGCCCACAAGTGTGTGGCAGAGAACTTATAGCCCATTTGAGATTTGTAAGAATGTACAACCCATTTTTGAATTCTAATGGAATTTTCTACAGCCCATTTATAGTTTGTTAAAAGTACAACCCATTTTCTAGCTAGGACAACGATTAATAATTTCAACCAACCGTTTAAAACAGAATTCAATAAAATTTCCCACATTTTGATGGGATCCGAAATATTTTTATCCCGAAATTTCTAGTCAGATTAAATACAATTTCAATATAAATTTGTATTACGTAAAAATCCAACGAAACATTCCGCAGGCAAAAATTAATGAAATTAAAATTTTCAAAATCCAAAAATAATATTTTATAAAGTAATTACGTGTTTGGTGCATTTTTTATAGTTACTGCCCAGTTTTTATAATTACATCCCATTTACTATTTCTTAAAGCCCATATTCTTGTTAAGCCTAATGCATCCCTCCTAGGAAAGATTTGCAGCCCAGCAGGGCGGAGAATAACAAGTTGACTTTGCCTGGGTATTCCTCAAAAAAAAGTATAGCTGGGCTAGCCATTTTCAGCTTGAAAAAAATTAATATCTGGGCTGGGCTAGACGGGCCACATCCCGCCGAGTTAATACCTTGCTCTCCTCTGAACAACGACGGAAACATAGCTCAAGAAAAACTTTGCAGTGCTCACACCTCAAAAAGACAAATACTGCTCGAGTTGCTTGGTCCCAGCTGTCGGCCGCTCCTTGTGCAATTCTCTCATTTATTGACTACATAGGTTGACAATGGTGTGGGACCGTGATGTCAGGAAAGCAGGAGGAAGCAAAAAATATTACAGTTGTATATAATAAGGAGGCACTTGCGTACGTGTGGCTATGGCCCTGGTGGGTCCCCACTATCATCCTCTCCAAGTAAAGTCATCTCCTCATTCCTCGTGCCGTTGACCATGTTGACAACGCGAGACGGCGGCACCACGGCGAGCGCAACAACTCGAAGGACGACGGAGAGGGCCTCGCGGGCCCTACGGATGGTCTGATACAACGCCTGCTACTCATTCAGGAAGCCAGGATCATAGGGCCACATGTCCGCAACCGCATTGTCGTTCACTTGTTCACCGGTGCTCGTTGAGGAGACGGATGTTGCAGCACAGGTCCTCCTGCGCTGGTAGCTCTTCCGCCATTAGGGCGTCGAAGTGGGCCGCACCTGCTCTATGGTGAACACGGCATGAACCGGATTGGACAGTGGCGCCGGCTCCTGGTCGGAAGCTACGTCCATTGTCTGACTGTCGTCGCTCAGCTCGGCGAGCTCGTTGGTGAGCCAGCATGTCCAGCTACTGGACCGACCCGCTGCCAAGCACGAGTCTGACTGCCCTGTCCCACCCAGACCGCCTCCCTCGCCCGCGCGCGCTTTCCGCCCGAAACGGTCAGCGCCGCCCGCCCCGCTTCCCGGTGTAGGCGATTGCTCCGCCTTCAAACGACACAAGTGCCGCCCGTCCGTCCGTCTGCCGCCCACATTAATGATATGCGGTTGCCGAGGCAGCTACTCCAGCGCCACATGTCCGTCCCTCGCCGCCCACCATTGCTATATAAACTGCTGCGCCGGCCATAGCCGCAGTCATCCGCCTCCGTTCCCTTTCTCCTGTCCACACCACTACTCCCACCATGGCTTCCTCGCGCTCCAGCGCTCTTCGGGACGGGCGGACTACGGACCACAAGGAGATGGCAGCCATTGCTACCAACTGGCTAGCCGGCAGGCAGCCAGAGGACGATTACGTCCCAATGGAGAACATGGTAGTCGACGATCCGGCGCCAACCCCCTCCTCCGCGCCATCCTCGCCGGTGCATTGCACCATGACCATCGGCGAGGCCCGTGCCCAATACATGGACACGGTGAGGCAGAAGCATCAGGAGCAGTTCCGGGAGGCGCAGGCCGACGCCGCCTACAACCACCATCTCCTCCAGGAGCACCTGCAGGCGGAGAAGCAGATCGCCGTGGAGCGGGCGGAGCAGGAGGCGCTGCTCGACTCGTACCACTCCGCCCGCGAGGGCCGCCTCGAGCGCTGGCGGTACCACATGCGGGTGGCGGAGGCTGCGGCCACCTACAAAGAGGGAGATGAAGAGGGCGAGGCGCTGTTTGGCAAGACCGAGGACGAGGCAGAGGACAATGCCGGCTCCGACGAGTCCCCGCTCCGCTGGCGTCGACGAGGCCCTGCTCCGCCAAGGCCCCGCGGCGCCAACAACGAGGCAGAGGACACCACCGGTTCCGCCGAGGCCCCGCGGCGTCAACAACAAGGCAGAGGACACCACCGGCTCCGCCGAGGCCCCGCCCCGCCAACAACGAGGCAGCGGACATCGTCGGCTCAGCCGAGGCCCCACCCTGCCGGCAACGAGGGGGAGGATTTCCCCCGTTCCACCGAGGCGCCGCCCCGTCGGCAACGAGACAGAGGACATCGCCGGCTCCGTCGAGGCCCCGTCCCACTGCCAACGAGGCCGCGCCACACAGAAAACGAGGAAGAGTAGAACACAGTAGGTCGCCGCCGCTCGGGTCCAAGTAAGGCCACCGCTGCTACCCTCCGGTTGAAGGCAAGCTAGGCGGGTTGACCATTGACGGCCGATTAGCTTCTTGGCGGCGACGTGGAGTCGGAGAGCTATGTTGGACAAGGACGCTGCTTCAGTTACTTAAGTGCAGGTGCAGTTGGGTCACTGGCATGTGGGCCCAAGAGGCATTTGGCCCACATGTAAGTGACGCAACTGCACCTGCTGTTATGTCACTGCAGCTCAGTCCGCTGGAGAAGAAGCTTTTGTTCGGCTCAGCCGGACACGGGTGCTACGGTTAATTAATTATACCTCCAACGCACCCCTTTTTAGTTGAAGAATGTATGAAATGTAATGAAATCCGGCATGTTTATATGAAATCCGACAATGTATGAATGAATTTAGTTCGATATGTTTGAATTCTTGTATCACTGGCATTGGATGAACATGCAAAACAATACGTACTAGCATTATTCCTAGGGTGATCACCTCGTTTGCAGCAGTTTCACATGTACTCCCTCCGGTCCTTTTTAGTCTACATATAAGTTTTGTCTGAAGTCAAAGTATCTCTACTTTGACCAATCTTATAGAAAAAAGTATCAACATTTACAATGTAAAATCAACTGACTTGAAAGAAATCTAATATGCGAAGTAAAAAGGAACAGAGGGAGTACAAAATTTTGCGTTCATGTACATTGCAATCAACACACAGGCATGGCAATTCATAAATAACATTCAAAACAATCGATGATTATGCATCTCAGCGATTCACATGTCAGAGCCAATATTTACTTCACAACTAAAGAATAAAGAAAAATTGATCGATGCTGCTAACAGCAAAGGGCGTCCCATTGGAAAATATCAAACGTATGTCTTCTTACTAACATCAATGAGCAAAATTTGACAAGGTTGTCCCATTCCAAAATGTCAAATGCGTGTTGTTTTGCGTACAGCAATGAGCAAACTTTGACAAGGTTTTCCCATTCCAAAATATCAAATGCCTACGATTGTGGAATGGGCAGGGTTTGCCATCAGTTCGGACATTGACATGGCACCTCGTGCTAAATAAACCAGTTGTTCTTTTTGTGCAGTTCCACCAAAATCAACCAAATTCATGCGTAGCTTGTATGATTTTGCCTTTATATGTTGCAACGCCTTGAACATATCGGCACCTCCTTTCTTGTGGTGGAAATGAATGATTCGAGAATATTCGATGTATTCGTGAACATTTTGTGCAGTTCCCACCCCTGTTTGCATAAATACAAAAAAAGTGATTAGTATAAAGCAAACTGTACTATGAATTGACAGTTTAAATAGTCAACCTACATGATCCATGCAGAGCACACATTTAAGAAAATGGAACTCAACGGAAGGAATCATAAAACAACATTGTACTGGCCATCACAGCAACAAAGATGGAGATCCGTGAGTCCTTCTGAGCTGAAGTTAGTTTGTTCTTGTGGGAAATAATGTAACCATCCTTCAACTGCTCCCTTCTTAAGAAGAGAGGCTTGGCTTCTTTATCCTGGCATAATCGGAACTAGGCACTTCACGTACTCCATATTCTTCTTCAGAGGAGGATGATCCTGTTGTGCAAAGACAAGAGGACAACTAAATGCTAGCATCCCTGTTTGCTCGAAAACAAGGAAAGGAAATATTTAAAACAACACAGATGAAGCACTTCTCAAGGACAATACCACTTTCTCATGACAGTATCTAAACAGTAGCACAACACCAATAGAGATGACAAAGCTCAATCATATGGATGAAATCCGTGGGCGAGTACCAACCTTTGTCGGGAGGCTTATTTTGTAGAGCATACAGATCAAGCACTTCTCCGGAACCATCTGTTGTTATCTACTGTGGTTGCCATGCTTACTATATACTCCTCGATTAGTTTAATGTTTCCAACATCTTCTTGTGCAGTTCCACTAAAATATATGGTATCTTCAAAGAAGATCCCTGTTTGCACAAGTAGAGATAATTACATATTACATTCAGAGTGGCATCAAATGAGTGGAAAAACAATTGCTCGTTCCAGCCATAGCAATAAATTAAGATGCAAAACTATATCATTACTTGTGTCATCACAGTTCCAGTGCTTCATTACAGCACTGGGAGTTGATTTTTGTTTTCTTCCGCTTGTTCTTCCCCTTCATCACTTGGTTCAATAACAGACAAGCTTTGCCTTCAATGTAAGATTTGGCATGTCAATTAGGGAGCACAAGTATAGCACTAAACAACGACATTAATTTTCAGATGAAAGTGGCAAAATACAGGCCAACAGTTGTGAAATATCCTTATCTTACCTCAATGGGATATTACGGTGCACATACAGATTGGAAGTCTTGTCTCCATTTGTGCAGTTCCCTAAAATCAAGCAACATTAGCGTACAAGTAGCACAACATATGAAAGCACACTGCACAATCATGTGAAAGAAGGCTAGTACTAACCTCTCATGACGCGGAATTCAAACAACTCACAAGAAGAAGATCTGAACCAAATTTGCCAACACGGATAGTAAGATCTCCTCTTGTGCAGTTCCACTAAGATCAAGCAATCAAGCAACGTTGTCGGTGTGACATTTTGGTTGAACTGCACAAAACACTCTTAAAACAAAAGTGTTTTGTGCAGTGCAACAAAAGGTCACAATAGCAACAAGGTGAAGTAGATAACCCTGTTTACACAGAGGTGCAAAGGAAACAACTAGTGGTCAATAACGGTGGATGACACAGAAGCCAACAAAAAGAAGAATCTAACTTATCTAAATGGTAAAGAAAGCAAGATAGTAACATTTCTCAAACGGTGGCATTGATTAATATTAACAGAGAGATTATATTAACAATAAAATTCGTTAAACATGTAATTTGCTTTTAACTGTGGCATTGCATCAATTTTCCAGTGGCATTATTAGAGGATGTTTCTTTACTGGGACATTTTGGTGTAGGGACTAAAAAAGGTCTATGTCAGTCCCATCTAAACCAAACAGGAGGGACTTTTAGGGACTAAAGAAAGAAGGCCCCGAGGGAGAGTCTTTTTGGGACTTTTTCCAACAGTTGCCCCTGCCCCGCATCGCAGCTTGTCTCTATTAGTTCATTACTAGGGGTAATGTGGTATTTTAGCATGTCATTTAATAACCTCTAGTCCATGTTTAGTCCCTGGAAGCAAGCAGGTAGGGACTAGGGAGTTTTTAACCAAACAGGGCCTTAGATTAACAACAGCTAAAGAGTTGCACGGGACAATTGACGCACCAGCACCATGTGCATCTACCAATGTATGAAGGGGTGATGCACAGTTTGTTGCAACAAAGAACAAAAACAACCAAGGAGAATATTTGTGTTGGTCCCAGTTTTGTTATCTTTAGACACCTTTCCCTATGTGAGCGCAGCAAATCTAGTCCCGCTCAAACTCTACAGCCTTGTCCCCCAAAACAAAAGATCAGTTTGTTCAGATGTGCATACTGCATTTGTCATTGTTTCCCCTTTTCGACCAACGTAGGTGCTGGATAGCCAGTATGTACTAGTACTTTCCCCCCTTCCTTTCCTCTTAGAATCACGTCCTAGATTCATGCTATACAACTTTCCCCACTACTTTCCTGTTTGATCCAACACCTAGATTCAAGTGCAGAAGCGGAAAAAGCCCACATGTAGTTAGAGCAATGCATGTGGAATAAGTAAATTATACCTTAAGGTTCTTGGGGTGTGGTTCGGTGGGCGACCGGAGGCCGTTCGGCCCACACTATGTACGGCGGCGAGGAAGAAGGGGTCGGAGGCCCTCCTGCGCCGCCGCTGGGTGAAAGAGAACAACTGCGCCGGTAGTGGATTCCCTCCCTCGCCGACGGCGACAGCGTTAAGCCTCCTTCCCTTCCCGACGGACGGATCCTGCCGACTCTTTGACCAGCAGTGAGGGGAGAGAGAGAGGCCAACGAAGTCTTGTTTAGATCTGGAGAGGGTGAGAGAGTGTGAAGAGAGCAACTACAAGCGTTGAGGCTCCAGCGTGTATATATATACTAGAGAGAGAGTGTGAAGAGTGCAAACCCTAGAACACAAGCTCCGAGGCTGCAGCATATACGTGATGAGGTGATTATACGGTCACTACAAGATCGTATAGCTCCATATCCATCCATTTTGGCCAGTCAAAGAATCCTCCTGGCACCGCCCCAGATCACTTTCTCTCTCTGTCATGCGGGGCCTACCTGTCATTGGGTGGAAGAAAGAAGTCAAATAAAAACAAAATTATGCTCAAGTGTAGTTATCAAACCTGAGACCTCAAGTTTGATGAGCGAACAGGCTAACCAGCTACACCACCCCCACGTTATGTTTAACGAGAGGAAAATAACCTTTAATACATTCCTGCATTCGTGTGACAAGCATGCCGTGTTTTTTTTGCGTGGGAGTCATTGGGATTTAAATCATAATCGTGTCATGTGGCTTTGGTGGTAAGGTCTTTTGGGATTTAAAGCAGTGTTGGTAGTACAGAAATAATGCAGCCTTAGTCACCTTACTTTTCTCCACGTAGTATGTTGGGTCCCACTAGTCAGAGGGTGAAACAAACAAATTAATAAGAAAAATTAAAAGCGACAACGGTGTATCTTACCTCACACATCTCGCTACTGCTCGTGAACACTGTCCAATTGATCCCTCTGTTCGCTCACGTACTATTTTAAGTGAATCCTTATTATAACATGCACACAATTTTGGGCACTTGTATTCGACCTAAGTCAGTCTGCCACCGTATCTCGTACTACTCCCTCCGTCTAGGTGTAATAAGTCACGTTAGAAGGTGCAGCGGGACCAAGGTGCAAGCAGATTTTTTTTCGAAACGAGGTGCAAGCAGATTGGAGGAGAAGGAGAAAATTGACCGGTCCTTCCTCCAATCAAAGCCCTAATTTCTGTCTCTAAACTCAACAATTAATCACAACAACTAAGAGATGCCGTTTTAGCTACCATGCAGGGCCACGTATTAACTCGCATGCATCAACGCGTAGTTGCGCTCCATGCATTGGGTTTCCGGGGGAGATAACAAGGCAGAGTAAGGAGCGTTTGGTTACATTGCTAGGCTGGTCAAAGTGGTGAGTAACTTGGAGTAGTAACATGCATATGTTACTAGTCTATGTTACTACTTTCATAGTAGGTAGTAACATATGGATGGTAACATGCAAGTCTTCATTAATTGAGATATAGACTCATTTTACCTCGGCGTGTGTGTGTGTGTGTGTGTGTGTTTAACAGCATGTGTGTGTTAGAGAGATCGACACATCGACCTACTCCTATAGAGAGATGGTGTGTAGTGTATGATTTAGCCACGAGAGTCGGTGCATCCTCTCGTTTCCGGGCGTCCGGTCGGGATAGGCGGGACAGCTGCCACGCTCGCTCCTGACCAGCCTGGCCCACCCAAAGCCCCTCCATCGCCCGCGCGCGCTTCCCGGCTGAAATGGTCAGCGTCGCTCCAAAGAATCGGTGTCACATTCATGCCCAGGCAGAGTGGACGCGACCTCTCACTGGCGCCTGCGTTGAAGGAAGAAGCGGATTCAAGAGTGATGGTTGCTTCGTTCGTCCAACTTACTGCTGGATCTATGTGATTTGACGGCTCATTGGTCATTATTACTGAGGTGGTAGGACTGCTGGATGTCCCACGCTTTCGGCGAAAGGAGGTACTACTAGATAACAATTTTCTCCATTCTCGGCGGAGGAGTGTGAGAGTAGTGAAAACACGCAGGCTCAGTGATTACATGGCCCACCTCACACTATCACCATATTTTCTGGACACCGTGCGGCACCTAACTCTTTACATAGTACTAGTATAGTACGTACTGTAATTTATCAGCGAGATAAATTTGTACAATGCTATGAAGCTTCCAGCCTCTGTTTCATGTATCTTGCGTCCAAGGTTGCCCGTTGCAACATTTCGTCAAATACAAAGGAGACTAACATGCATGCTATTGCATCTCGATGATTGACAGATTATAGCCAATATGTACTCCCTCTGTTCCAAAATAAGTGTCAACTTTAGTAGTAGTCAAGTTTGCATAAAGTTGAGACACTTATTTTGGAACAGAGACAGTAAAGAAAAAAACGATCCATGCAGTCCCTAGCCCTTGAACCGTAAACCCTAACCAGGCTTTAATTTGCTGGCAATGTTGGAGCTGCCGAAGAAATGAAGTTTGCAACCCTTTGACCATCGGATCATTTTGTGCAGTTTCACCAAAATCGAGATGAGCATCCATGTGGCAAAGAAATTGAAGAAGCGTGATTAGAATAAGATTACTGGGACTAGTTGATGAGACATAAACTCATCACAAATACAGTACGTAGAAGCCAGTAGGGGTATGTGCAGGGCAAAGAAGTAGAGAAATATCCACATGGAGTGATGTGGGCAGCTGGAGCAGTGGTGCAAGCCGGCTGTAAAGGGAGTTGTACCTGAGGGATGTCGGGACGTAGCTCAACCTAGAGGAGGGCGGCGGGAGGAGGCAACTGCCCACGTCGCGGCAGTGAGCAATGGACGAAGGCAACCTCACCACCTTTGTGAGAGAGAACGGCGGGGACCCCTGATCGGGACATGCCGACAGTGCATTTTCCCCGTCGGCGACGGCGACCGCATCTACACTAAGCATCCACCCCTTCCCCCGGCGGACATGATCCGCCGAGATGTTAGAGATGTGGCCACAGTCATTTTGTGCGAGAGAGTGTGAAGACTGAAGAGAGCAACCCCAGCAAGCAACCGTGTAGGCTCGTCCTGCCTATGTATATAGTGGAGCGGTTTCCTTTTCTCTCCATATGAACCTATTTATATTGCGTACGTGCCACTGAAGAAAAAACTTTATTTATAAATGACGCGGCACTTACTACTCGTTCTCCTATAAACCTTGCGCTTGGCATCTCCAAAATATTAACCTTGCGATTGGCTCTTCGCCTCTTCGGGAAGTCGAGCAATAATGGTACTGCAGTATATATCGTTCCGGCTATATGAGACCGAATGAATTGCTGCACGTCCACCACGTGGGCGAGGGTCGAGGGGCGAGGGAGAGTGTGTACTATTACGTCTGTTTCAATATGGACTACATACGGAGCAAAATGAGTGAATCTACACTCTAAAATACGTCTATATACATCAGTGTTTGGAGTATGTACTAGTAGTTCATATTGAAATCTACTAAAGGACATATATTCCAAACAATATGATAATCTCTCTAACCAAGGTAGGGACGAGGAGTAAACGGAGGGAGTGGTAAAATTTTCTCCTCGTCCTGCGAGCCACCGCGCGCATGGGCGAGGGAGTGGGCGTAAGGCGTACTAGTAAGCAAGCTTCACCTCATCCCGTGGGCGGGGGAGACGGCGTACTAAGCAAGCTTCTCCTCATTCTGCGAGTTGATGGGACACATCAAAAGTACTCCAGTGTATAGAGCCTTGCCTCTAAGGTAGGCCCCACATGGTTTGCCTCTTTTTTAACATAACACGTCAAGTCGCAATTTGTTTGTTCACCCGTGGTAGACGATCCTCCATCAAGTGGACAACTAGTACACGTGTCAAATTACCACGTGGGCTGCCTTTTCATACAGAAATGAGCTCCACCGAGTACCCGCGCGGGTGTGGTTGGGAAAGAGACAGGAGTACGTGCGTCGTGCGCGCACCTCTTCTCTTCGTGCACGTCCCCCACCTACGTGTGTGTGTGAGAGAGAGATACAAACCTAGACAGATGGTGTGTGCGTTCGTGAGTGTTTTTTGTTTGGAGGGGGTGATTTCGTGAATGTATTTGTGGGAATATGTGTCGATGGCATCTCAAATAAATTTTTGCATGCAATGTGTGTGAAATAGAGGCATATCCATATCATATAGAGAGGGCCAGAGGGGGCGATCCACGAGAAGAGAGGGAGGGGTCATAGATATCGATAGAGTCGAAGAGAGGATCAAGTGGGTGGGTGCGAGATGGATGAAGAGAGCCATCGAAATTGTGTGTGTGCAAGTCAAAGATATAGGGCGACTGACCTACCAAAACGTCAGAGGGCACAGGGCAGGTTTGTGTGTGGCGGGGAGACATGACTAGAGCGCTCGATGTATCGGTGTGTGTGTTTGGGGTGGGGGAGGGGGAGGCAGAGGCCTAACTAAAGAGGTAGAACGACTCGTATATGTGTTGAGAAGGAGAGACCCAGCTATGTCTTGAGGGAGATGGGTCGACATCCATACATAACTGAAGGACGGGAAATAGATTGGGAGAGGGAGAGAGAGAGGAGAGAGAGAGGGAGGGAGAGGGGTAGAGTGCTGGATGGGTGATGGAGTTGCTTCTTGAAGATGGTGGGAGAGGCCTACTAGACAAACTGAGGGTAGAACTGAAATATTATCAATAAGAGTGGGGATGTGTTTCTGTGTGTGCCTGTGCGTGATAGATCTGTCGGGACGCATGCATGGATGATGAAGGGGAACCATGTGTTTGCTAAGCAAACCTAACTAGATCGGTAGATCAATTGTTGTTTGTAGGAGGAAGGGAGAGACATAACTAATGAGGTAGATCGATCGACACGTGGGGAAAACGAGTTATAAGGACCTAGCTAGCTATATGTATAGCGGGAGATCGGTCAGTGTACATCCATTTGTTAGAGGAAAATAAGGCCCAGCGAGACGGATAGACAGAGAGAATGGAGCTAGGAGGTGGTGCGAGAGGCCGAGCTACTAGCTAGATAGGGGGGAGGAGTGTGCGGTTGTGAGATCGATGAAAAGAGGGGCGAGAGTTTACACGTGTGTGGGACCATATGAGAGACACGAGGTATGGACATAGAAAGGAGGAGATGGAAGGTGCGTGTGTACGTATGTTGTAGGCAGACGCTGGAGAGGTTTATCGATCGGTGTGTGTCGGAAAGGAGTTGTGGAGACTATGGGAGAACGACCTAAAGAAAAAAATGAATGTGCGCAATGGATAGAATGCTGAGGGAGGCACTACAAAAAAAATACACTTCCGTGATGATACATGTTTGTCACAGTAGGTCACGTTTTCTGTCATGCATGTACATCCATGACAAATTTATGACAGAATCAAGATAGTCATACCTGTGCTGTCGTAGAAGTGTTCTATGACATTACCAAAATTGTCATCATGGGTGTCCACTTCCATGACGATAAATCGCGCGTCACAGAAGTGCTTTCGTCAAGGGTGACCGACACGTGGCATCCACTCTAACGGAATGCCGTTAAGCTATCGGGTCCGGTTTTGGATCCGATAACCCGTTAACAGCCCGGACCAATGGGGATTTTCCACGTGTAAAATTTTGATTGGCTGACGGAAACATGTGTCAGCTCCGCGTTGGCACAGGTGTCACTCATCCAATGGGCGAGATGCGCCTATGATATGCTGACACATGGACCGGCCCAAAAGTGGCCCATAAAGTTAAGGGACAATTGCATTTTTACCCCTAGTTGGTTCCTACCCACGGGTTTTGCCCTTACTTTTTCCGTTATGGTCCCTCGAATGTCCTTTGACCGTTTGACCAAAACTTTGAAAATTCATAACTAATTCATATGAACTTAGAAAAATGAAAATAAGATATCAAAATGTTCAGATAAACATTACCTTTATGTGCATATCATTTACATTTAGGACAAAAGCAGCCTTTAAACTACCTGAGGTAATTATTGTTATTAACATTATTAAAAATAAAAAGGTATAAACAATATTTTTTTCATGAATAAAAATTACATGCAAATGTAGGTGATGTTTTCTGAACATCCAGATATCTTATTTGCATTTTTCTGAGTTCGTATCATCTTGTTAAGAATGTTCTAACGACTTTGACAATTATTTGGAAACTTCATGACAAGTTGATACGAACTCAGAAAATGCAAATAAGATATTAGGATGTTCAGAAAACATAACCTACATTTGCATGTAATTTTTATTCATGAAAAAAAAATGTTTATACCTTTTTATTTTTAATAATGTTAATAACATTAATTACCTCAGGTAGTTTAAAGGGTGCTTTTTTCCTGAATGCAAATGATATGCACATAAAGGTAATGTTTATCTGAACATTTTGATATCTTATTTGCATTTTTCTGAGTTCATATGAATTAGTTATGAATTTTCAAAGTTTGGTCAAACGGTCAAAGGGCATTCGAGGGACCTTGACGGAAAAAGTAAGGGCAAAACTGAGCAAGCTCGAAAAGTAAGGGCAAAACCCGTGGGTAGGAACCAACTAGGGGTAAAAATGCAATTGTCCCTAAAGTTAAATGGGCCGGCCCAACTAAAGGCCCACAAGATTTTGCGGTCCATAATGGGCCAGCCCAGCAAAAGGCCCACGAGATTTTTTGTATCATAATGGGTCGGCCCAGCTAAAGGCCCACGAGATTTTGCGGGCCATAATGGGCCGGCCCAGCTAAAGGCCCATGAGATTTTGCGGACCATAATGGGCCGGCCCAGATAAAGGCCCAACATCCTCAGTTAAGGCCCGTACGACTAGTGTCAAATTGGCCCGTCAACGGCCTGTCCTAAACTTGTCATCATCGCAGCCCATGATCACTTCTGGCCCGTTAACAGTCCGCTAAGTATATGGGCCAAATTACGGCCCGGTGTATTTCCGGCCTGTTAAAGGTCCTACTTCATTTGGGCCCATTTACAGGCCATTGAAACTTTCAGCCCATAAATGACCGTGAAGGAATTGAGTCATATTCGGCCATCTCTGACATTCGGCCTGTTAGCGGCCCACTATAGATTTGGACCACTTTCGGCCAGTTGTGATTTTCTGCCTGTTAACGTCGGGCGAAATCCATGGGCCATATGTGGCCCAACGTCACATCGGTCCCATTAATGGCCCATATAAAAATGACGATAATCTAGCCCAACCGAACTTCCGGCCTGTTAAAGGCCTGTGTATTAGGTCGGCGCATTTACGGCCCGTCCGAATTTCGGCCTGTGAAAGATCCGCATCGTAAATGGGCCCAATCTCACTTTCGGTCTTTTAAAGGCCCATGTTTTTATGGGCTCGAGACATTTACGCTTGTAAACGGCCTATTGTTACTGAGGGCCCAAATTATGTTTAGGCCTGTTAAAGGCCCACTATGGGCACAGGCCTACCAGAAAAAATATGAAATCTTATGCTGATTTAGGCCCAGATATTTTTAGTGGGCTACATGCAAATTTCGGCCCATAATCGTTTTTAGCCCAATTGGAATGGGCCCGACGAATGTTGCCATGTTGGGCTCCTACGAAGCTTTCGGTCGAATACATTACTAAGATAAACCTACACTATACAAAAATAGCGTCGTAATTATTGCAGCCTTTGGCAGCAGCATAAATGTTGTATCACAACAAAAGGCCTGTTGGCATAAAGTTTACAGTCCTTGCAGATAAAAGCACCATCAGATGTATAGAAGCACAGATCATTTGACCTGAGTGCTAATGTTTCAGGCTGTAGAATCTGATGGAGCAGCACGATCTTCACCTTTTTTCCACCATTGCTCTTGAACAACGAAGCGAATGTCTGATAGTCTGGTTTCAAAACCATTCATATCTTGACGACATTTGTCAACCACTATTCTTGTTTCCAAAACGACGTCCATTAGGGATTGGACTTGTGTCTAGAGCACAGATATATCACTCTGTCTAGCAGGAAGATTTTGTTCAGTAGGCGATTTGGACGAGGTTACCTTGACAACCAACCCAGAATTACGCAGGAAGGTGCTTTTTGCACTGTTAGTGGAGAGATACTGACGCACTGCAGCAAGAGGTGACATTGTGCCTGTGGTAGCCTCGTCACCTTCAGGTGGTTGTGGTTGTTCAATCATTTTTTCCATAGCTTCCTGAAAGTTTGAACTTGTTGATTAGTGTACCAGATAAGTTACTAATGAGACAAAAACAAACAAAGTAGGTTACACGTTTATACATAACTTATTTTGGTGAACTACTGTAATACATTAGCATGTATTGTAGTGCCAACTACATAATAAAATCACTTTCGGAACATATGTCCATGTAGCATGCCTACTGTATTGTCTATTTCCTCACATACGTTGAAATCTAAGGATAAAGAGACATGGTTTAAAGTACGATGAACATAGTATGACATCATTCATATCATGGGCAAACAGATATAAAACAAACAGGCTATTTTATCATTGTATGCGCACGTGAACATAACAACTAGAATACAGATCAAGACCAAAAGAATGTCCTTCATCTCTTTTAAACCATGTAAGGTGAAAGGATACGTTAAGACAACTGTGTATAAAAGTGAACAGAGTAACTGACATTGGCTGCAAACCAAGTAGTTAAATGAACACATCACAGTACCAATCAGTTCAAAGGCAGGAGGAGTAAGGACTTACAACAACGGCTTGAACTGGTGTGCTCATGCCCTTCATCTTGCTGGTGTGGCAATCCTTGAAGATTTGCACTGCATTCGGTTCAGGTTCTTTTTGGTCCACACAGGCTTTCCTCTAGTTTTGGAACAAGTCAATATAGATACGATAATATGGCACAGAAAAAAGAAGGAAGTAGCAGCTATTTACAAGAGCCTCGCGGTGTGCAATATAGCTATGAGATCCTGTTGTCTGTTGGAATTTCACTTTAGAACGGTTGGTCTTGTTCTTCAAACAGTTAGCCTAGAAGAAGATACACTTGTAAGGCACATACATAAATACAAGTTCAATATGTGGTCTTATCAAATACATATAGCCTACCTGATACTTTGGATCAGACCAGTGTTTAATGAGGGTTGTCCAGTCTTCATCTGTAATATATTCCACTGGAGATGTTTGGGCGATTTCATTGTTAGCCTTGCCTTCAAAGTGAGATTTTCTACGGTGGTACCGGTACTGTCGCTGAGCAGACTGAAAAACATGAGTGCATGCTTGTTTAGTTGCATCATCTTTCAGATCCAACTTGAACCTCATCTGTTGAAAAAAGAATGTGAGTCTTATTAGGAGGAAGCTAGAAAGTATGGGACAGAGCAAGACAATATTACTAATTGCGATGAATAACATTACTTACGGATAAATGGTCAAGGAAGGTGTTAAACTGGGTATTGTCTTTCTCATTCCCGTACTGGATCCATGTTGGGAGGATATGTGCATGACACCTAACGGCAACGGCTGCCTCTGATACTAACTTGGCTGACTCTGTAGCATCACGTGGCCTTTTTAAACCTGCCTCAAAATGGATCTCCATTCCTCCTCCTTTAGATTTTGTTAATCTGTCAAGCATTATCCCTGATGTCTGTTTCTGCTTGCGTCGTGGTGCTAGTTCAACAACGAATATGGAAAGTGTTAGTGTACATCAAAATGTGAGAGTAAATATAAAGGAGCATGCAACTGCAACTTGACTCGGTCAGGTACCGTCTTGGTGTTGATGCTCATGAGGTTCATCTGATCTTGCCAAGTCCTGTTGTGTCAGCAGTGCTTCGGAAGTAGTGTTCGGTGTGAAGGCAGCTTGGGAACTGGCCAGTTCCGGAGCAAACGAACGAGTAACTCGTTGAGATGCTGGTACAGTTGAAGCGGATGCTGTAGCTGGTGGAGCAGGTGATACTGTGTTTGTAGATTTAGCCGGTGGACGTGGACCTTCTACTGCACTATAAGTACCAGCAGAATCTGGACGGCCGATCCTTTTCTGTTTCACCCGATGAGTAACACCACTCCTTACTATATTATTTTCCTTGCTCTTTTTTGACTTTGCCATGTCAAGCCGTACCCACAACACAAAAGAGTAAAATCGCTCTTCAGAACTCATTGATGCGTGATACAGACAAGCAATACTTTGATGTAAGACAACCGTATGAGGATGGAATATGTAAGGAAAATAGGACGGCATGACATATTCACAGCTACGATGTGTAAACTAAGCAGAAGGATTTTCAAGAAAATAGAAGTGATGCAAGCTAGACACCATATGAAAGATGCAACCAATATTACTCTGCCAAGGTAAAAGTGTCGTGTCATAAGTGGCAATTCGAAAAATTAGAAGCAGTACAACGTAGAAATCAATGCAAGATGCAACTACTATCAAACTGCCATGTTAAAAGTGTACAATCATGAGTGACTGATGCGGGATACACAACAGCAGTACTTTGATGTAAGAACATGGTATGATAGATGGATGCAGTGTATTCTAGACACAGAACGCCATGTCATATGCACATGTATAACGTCTGAACTCAGCAGGTGCAATTTAATCAAAATAGAGGAAATACAGGCTAGACAACATATGCAACATGAAACCAATTATCACACTGTCAACTTGGAGCAAGCACCTGCGATGGAGTTGTTGGAAATATGCCCTAGAGGCAATAATAAATAGGTTATTATTATATTTCCTTGTTCATGATAATCGTTTATTATCCATGCTAGAATTGTATTGATAGGAAACTCAGATACATGTGTGGATACATAGACAACACCATGTCCCTAGTAAGCCTCTAGGAGACTAGCTCGTTGATCAATAGATGGTTACGGTTTCCTGACCATGGACATTGGATGTCGTTGATAACGGGATCACATCATTAGGAGAATGATGTGATGGACGAGACCCAATCCTAAGCCTAGCACAAGATCGTGTAGTTCGTTTGCTCAGAGCTTTTCTAATGTCAAGTATCAGTTCCTTAGACCATGAGATTGTGCAACTCCCGGATACCGTAGGAATGCTTTGGGTGTACCAAATGTCACAATGTAACTGGGTGACTATAAAGGTGCACTACAGGTATCTCCGAAAGTGTCTGTTGGGTTGGCACGAATCGAGACTGGGATTTGTCACTCCGTGTAAACGGAGAGGTATCTCTGGGCCCACTCGGTAGGACATCATCATAATGTGCACAATGTGACCAAGGAGTTGATCACGGGATGATGTGAGTTACGGAACGAGTAAAGAGACTTGCCGGTAACGAGATTGAACAAGGTATCGGGATACCGACGATCGAATCTCGAGCAAGTAACATACCGATAGACAAAGGGAATTGAATACGGGATTGATTGAATCCCCGACATCGTGGTTCATCCGATGAGATCATCGTGGAACATGTGGGAGCCAACATGGGTATCCAGATCCCGCTGTTGGTTATCGACCGGGAAACGTCTCGGTCATGTTTGCATGGTTCCCGAACCCGTAGGGTCTACACACTTAAGTTTCGATGACGCTAGGGTTCTAGGGAAAGTATGTACGTGGTTACTGAATGTTGCTCGGAGTCCCGGATGAGATCCCGAACGTCACGAGGAGTTCCGGAATGGTCCGGAGGTAAAGATTTATATATGGGAAGTCCTGTTTTGGTCACCGGAAAGGTTTCGGGTGATATCGGTAATGTACCGGGACCACCGGGAGGGTCCCGGGGGTCCACCAAGTGGGGCCACCAGCCCCAGAAGGCTGCGTGGGCCAAGTGTGGGAGGGGACCAGCCCCCTCCCCCCCTTATATATAGTTGAGGTTTGGGGCTGCCCATAGACATGAGAACGTCTCTCTTTCGGCGCAGCCCTACCCCTCTCCCTCCTCCTCCTCTCCCGCGGTGCTTGGCGAAGCCCTGCGGGATTGCCACGCTCCTCCACCACCACCACGCCATCGTGCTGCTGCTGGACGGAGTCTTCCCCAACCTCTCCCTCTCTCCTTGCTGGATCAAGGCATGGGAGACATCACCGGGCTGCATGTGTGTTGAACGCGGAGGCACCGTTCTTCGGTGCTTAGATCGGAATCAACCGCGATCTGAATCGCTACGAGTATGACTCCTTCATCCGCGTTCTTGCAACGCTTCCGCATCGCGATCTACAAGGGTATGTAGATGCACTCCCCTTCCCCTCGTTGCTAGATTACTCCATAGATTGATCTTGGTGATGCGTAGAAAATTTTGAATTTCTGCTACGTTCCCCAACAGGAGTACGGGAGATGAACTCATCATGTAGACTTGGGACTTCAACTTCATTAGCAGTAGCAGTGGCAAATCTAGAGAGTCTCTGTTTGCGTCGGTGCGGAGGACCACCAACATCCCCTAACTTACTCGTTTCCTTCATATTTTCTGATATTGCCTTATGAAGTCAAAACCACAAGAAGATGAATAAAATTAGCTCTGCATAACTGGTTGATGCATGATACAGACGAATACTACTTTGATGTAAGGCAAGCGCAGGATAGGAGGATGGAATATATACACAAAAAGACAACGTTTCATATTCACACGTACAATAAGAGGATGGAATATGTATGAAAAACAGTAAGCTGAAGGCATTTCAACAAAATTAGAAGAAATGAAGGCTACGCACCATATGAACATGCAACCAATATCACTCTATCAGGTAAAAAGTGTCTCGTCGTAAGTGCCATTTCAAGAAATTAGAAGCAGTACAAGCTAGAAGACAATGCAAGATGCAACCTACATCACAGTCCCAAGTTAAATGTGTCTTATGGGTAAGTGATCGTTGCAGGTATAAGTTGTAAGCTACACAGATGCAATTCAACATAATCAGAAGCAATACAAACTAGACATCATACGGAAAACGCAACCACATATAACAGTTCCAAGTTAGAGCAAGCACCTGTGATGGTGGAGTAGGGGAGATGTGCTCATCATGTACACGTATGTTCTAGAAAGAGGAACACGTGTCATATTCACAGGCATTATGTGTAAAGTAAGCAGATGCAATTCAACAAAGTTAGAAGCAATACAAGCTAGACATCATACGCAACATGCAACCACATATAATAGTACCAAGTTAGATCAAGCACCTGTGATGGTGGAGTAGGGGAGATGTGCTCATCATCTACACAGCTACGTTGACTGTCTAGCCTTGCGTTGTCTTGCGAATCTTGTTGGGAGGATGGCGGAGTAGAATATGTAGAGAACCTCTGTTTCAGTTGCTCGGAAGGACCACCATCATCCAATGCCTTGCCAATTTCCTTCAGATTTATTGATTTTGCATTGTGAGGTCAAACCGACAAGAAAAAGGAATATAATTCGCTCTTCAGAACTCATTCATGCATGATACTGACGAACACTACTCTGATGAAAGGCAAAGTCATGATACGAGGATGGAATATGTACGAAAAAATGGACGGCTTGACATATTCACACCTATGATGTGGTAACTAAGCAAAAGGCACTTCAACAAATTAGAAGCACTGCAAACTAGACACCATATGAAAGGTGCAATCAATATCACTCTGCCAAGTTAAAACTGTCTCGTCATAGGTGGCGTTCATCAAACTAGAAGCAATACATGCTAGAAATCATATTCAAGACGCAAACCAATAGCACACTGCCAACTTAAAGGTGTTCCATCATAAGTGACTGATGCAGGATACACAAGAAGAGTAGTTTCATGTAAGAACATGGTGTGATAGACAGATATAGTATGTACCAAAAACAGGAAAGCGTGTCATATTCATACGTATCATGTGTAAGCTAAGCAGATGCAGTTTACACTAATTAGGAGTAATACAAGCTAGACACCATATGAAACATGCAACCAGATATCACACTGCCAAGTTAGAGCAAGCACCTTGGATGGTGGAGTAGGGGAGCGGAGACTTGGACCTTGTAATGCACTATCAGTACAAGGAGAATCGGTACAGATGCTCTGTTTACGTTGCTGCAGAGGACCACCATCATCGCCTTCCTTACTCTTTTCCTTCCTCTTTCTTGATTTTGCCTTGTCAAGTCAAACCCACAAGAAAAAGGAATAAAATTTGCTCTTCATAACTCATTCATGCATGATACTGACGAACACTACTTTCATGTAAGGCAGCTGCATGATAGGAGGATGGAATATGTATGAAAAACAGGACGGCGTGACATATTGACATGTATGATGTATAAAGTGTAAACTAAGCACAAGGTGCTTGAACTTGTTAGAATCAATGCAAGCTAGAAACCATATGAAAGATGAAACCAATATCACTCTGCCAAATTAAAAGGGTGCCCTAACAAATGTATTTGACCAAATTAGAAGCAATACATGGCAACAGGCTAGAAATAATATGCAATATGCAACGAATAAAGGTGACTCATCGTAAGTGATTGATGCAGGATACATAAGAGAGGTAGTTTCATGTAAGAACAAGGTTAACACATAGATGTAGTGTGTACCAAAAATAGGAAGGCATGTCATATTCACAAGTATAATGTGTAAACTAAGCAGATGCAATTTACCCTAATTAGAAGCATTACAAGCTAGACACAGTATGCAACATGCAACCACATATCACACTGCGAAGTTATAGAAAGCACCTGTGATGGTGGTGTGGGGGAATTGCGGTCGTCAGTTAGAGAGCTACGTTGACTATCTTCATTTAGCCTTACTGTTTCTTGAGAATCATGTGGGGAGGATGACACTGCACTCTTTAAACGAGTATGGCGTCTCACTGTAACCCACCCGGGTGACTGTCTCATCATAAGTGATTGACGAGGGATACAAAAGAGCATTAGTTTGATGTACGAACATGGTTAATAGACATATGTAGTATGTATCAAAAATAGGAAGGCGTGTCATTATCAAAGGTATAATGTGTAAAGTAAGCAGATGCAATTTAACCAAATTGGAAGCAATACACGCTAGGCACCATATGCAACATGCAACCACATTTGACAGTGCGAAGTTAAAGCAAGCACCTGGGATGGTTGTGTGTGGCAATTGAGATCATCAACTGCAGAGCTACGTTTACTGTCTCCAACTGCTGACATTGCATCCTTTAGAGCGCTGAAACGCTTAGTGCTTATCTTCGAATTACACTAGAGCGAATTTTGTCTTTTCTTTTCAGCATTCATCAACACTGCGTCAGAGTCTGAAATACCCATGCATAAAAAACAATAGTGTGAGTATGGGTGAAGTGTGTGCACAATTAGTACAATGTAAAGGTAGCAGATAGCAGGTCGGTGAGAAATAAAGGACGGGAGACATATGATAGCTCTACAACATGCATGGCACACTAAATTACTACATGATTCTATGAAATTAACATTCGACTGAAAACAAATAGGTCAGTCCATTTTTTCTGCACCGTCCGATGTACAAAGAACAGGCAGATCGCCTTCATCTACCTCCAGCCAATCAGTGTTGACGATCTTCCTCGAAACGACAGCGACCACCGGCCCAGTCCCCTGCCTGCGCCCTCCCCTCGACCTCACCGCACCGCCGTGCTTGGCACCACCCCCCGGCAATCCATTCAAGCCCCGCCGACCTCCAGATTGGGCGCAAGCAGCTCCTGCGCCCCACACCCCTATGATAGACACCGATGCGCTGCTTCCCCGTCGAACAGACGGACTAGGTGCTCCGTGCGCCTAAGCGGGTGCTGCTTCTTTTAATTGCGGTTCAACTGACCCTGAATTGAAATCCAAGCGGGCTACTGACCTCTAGCAAAGGTGAAATAGTAAAGGGAGGAAACCTTGTGCATTTAGTATCATGAAGAAGATGCAGTAAGAAGCGCTCAACTAGTTTCTTTCGTGGGATGAATACGGTGTGAGCAGAGACGTAAGGTTTGCACGAATAAGGGAAGAGGAGTACCTCTTTTTGCTGGCAGTGCTGTGTCCTCCTTCTGTTTTTCCACTTTGGTTCGCTGGAAACAAGAAGTTGTGGAGGATGGTGCAGCCTTAGACGAATCCATGGCCAAGTTGTTGAGTGTGGTGCGGTGGCCGTCTGTCGGCGGCAGGGAAGCAGATCCGAGGCGGCGAACGACGGCGTAGCGGGAATAGCTCCGGTGCCGTGGACGGTTGCGACAATGGAGCGGCAACACTGAGGCGCAGGACGGCGTGGTCGGAGTAGTTCTGGTATGGCGCGTCGGCGTCGGCGTCGTGGAGGCAGCTCTACATTGGCTTCAGCTGCTAAGTCCTTGAGGGCGTTGCGGTTGCGGTTGCGTTGGACGACGACTTCGGGGTACCGGCTCCGGCGTGAGGGAGGAGGGCGGCAGTGGATTGGGCGCTATGGGGTGGAGGACGGAGGAGGCTGGGGTTTCACGGCTGGTGGAGAGGGCGTTTTGGCGCCCACGGAGTATGAATGGGGAAACGGAGGGAGGCGGGGAACTAAGGGGGAACAATGTTTCGGTTTGGGACGCGCTTGTTTGAAATTTGGGGAAAGTTACAAACTTTGCCCCCATCAAAAATTTCGGACATATTGCGGGTTGGGGGTAGGACAGTAATCTCAGGTGTCCCAAATGTGGGTGGGATAGATTCCGGCCGAGCGCATGGGTGTTTAGGCGCCCACGGCGTATGAATGCTTCTCGGAGGCGGTTGAGACTGGCATCTTGGTGAAGTTACAAACCTACCCCGGTTTAGACCTTTGGACATCAGGCCGATAGGCTACACGGGCCAGAGTCAGGACAGTAATTTCCTACCACCAAACATTAGTCTCGCGCGGTTTCGGGTGACCAGATGCCTATTTGGCGCTTCATTCAATATTTGGGAGCAGAAGCATTAACGTTTTTGGTTCTCTTGAATTGAACATTCAGGATTTGTCAAACTTCACAAATCTTTACTCTTGAAAATCCTAAAGCTACGATTATTTTGGAATGGAGGTGGTACATTTGAATATACATTGTACATGAGTATATATTAAAAAATATGCAACTTACCTCAGTTCATGCATGGTTCCAGATATAATCTCCTTGGTTGCAAAAAAAAAGTTAGACATGCGTATGAATATATATAGCATGTTCAAACGCACAACAAATATTGATGCCCCTTTTACATCTAATTTACAAATGCCATTATCTCGGGTTCAAATAGATGAATGCACTTCCTATGAATTCGAATCTTCGAAACCCCCTTTATGTTGAATTCGACATGTATTCTATTTCGTAGCTAGCAATTTGGAATGTATCCATGCAAGTGACAAATGTATAAAGTGCTTCACACTAACAACATGGAGTGCACTAATTAACGTTTATATATGAATTGCAAAAGCATCCATTACCTGTATTTCAAACCGCTCTCACTCTATGGATCGATAATATGAAATAAACACATGCACATGCTAGAATTCAATAGAGTATGGGTGTCTGCTGGACCGATTTTCGTCCATACGCAATTTGCAAAATTCATGATCTCATCCAAAAATAATAATGCCATTTATATTTTCATTTAATGCATAGAACCGCCTTTTACACGTAGATGCACTATGCCTCGTCCCGTTCTCACAAACGCGCTATATATCTCTCTATCTACCGCATAAGTGCACACACTTTATATGCATCGACATTTCTCTTTCACACATGCTCACAATCTCTCTCGGGGTGTCGGGGAGTCTCATACACATGCTTTCTCTGTATCTCTCTCTCTCTTTCTGACTACTATGTACCACTATTTTCACTAATCTCAGTTGGAAAACACTATTTCTCTCACATGCATATATACACACGCACGGTCTCTACTAGCCCTCTATACGCACATATATGTGCCTACGTGTCTCCCGCACGCACATTATTTTTAGGCCTCTCTCGCACACATTGCCCCCCACTACTAGGGAAAACCTTATACACAGCATCTTAGCAGTAGCGCTGGACAAAATCGTGCGCTACTGCTACTTAGTAGCAGCACGCGTAAATAAACCGCGCTACTGCTATAACTTTAGCAGTAGCGCGTACTAGCAAAAAGCGTTGCTGCTATGTTTGAACTGGGCGCACATGGCTAGCCCAACTTAGCAGTAGCGCGTGTCCTCACCCATCGCTACTGCTATTCTAGTTAGCTGTAGCGCTTTTCTCGCACACGCGCTACTACTAACCCTACCTTATCCTCCCCACGCGGCCGACCCTCTCTCTCACTCACTCTCCCTCTCAGTCACTCTCGCCCGCGACGATACTCGTCGTCCGCCGCCGCCGCCGTCGTCCGCCGCCGCCGCCGTCGTCCGTCCTCCACCGAGGTACTCCCTCCTCCTCCCACCGTGCCCTCCTCCCTCCTCCTCCCACCGCGCCCTCCTCCCTCTGCCTCCGGCCGCCCCCTCCTCCTCCGGCCGCCCCCTCCTCCCTCCTCCGCCGGCAGCCCTCCTCCTCCCACCGCGCCCTCCTCCCTCCTCCTCCCACCGCGCCCTCCTCCCCCCGCCTCCGGCCACCCCCTCCTCCCTCCTCCTCCGGCCGCCCCCTCCTCCCTCCTCCCTCCTCTGCCGGCAGCCCTCCTCCCACCGCCCCTCCCTCCTCCTCCGGCCGGCCCCTCCCCCTCCTCCTCCGGACGCCCCTCCCCCTCCTCTCTCCTCCCTCCCTCCCTTGTCTCTGTTCTTGCAAATTGTAGGTAATTTAAATGTAGATTTTAGAATGTAGACATTGTAGAATGTAGGTTTTTTAATAGAATACTTTTTTTGACTATTTTAGGTGTTTTGAATAAAATAGAAGTAAGAAAAATTAGGGTAGAACTAGGGTAGTAGAATTTTTAGCAAGTGTTTAATAGAAATAGTTTATTTAGTAAGTGATTAATATAACTAGTTTATTTATATTAAGTGATTAATAGAAGTAGTTTATTTAGTAAGTGCTTAATAGAACTAGTTTATTTATAGTAAGTGCTTAATAGAACTAGTTTATTTAGTAAGTGTTTAAAATAATTAGTAAGTAAATTAATAAACTAGTTGAACTAGTTTAGTTTTAGTTGAACTAGTTTAGTAAGTAAATTAATAAACTAGTTGAACCAGTTGAATTAATAGAACTAATGTATTTTTAGTAAGAAAATTAATATAACTAGTTGAACTACTTTATTTTTAGAAAGAACTAGTTTTTTTCTATTTATAGTAAGTTTATATTTAGTAAGAACTAGTTGAATTAATAGAACTAGTTGAACATGTCATATTTGTTGTTATTTTTTATTTTAAGCAATTATTTGGGATGTATTAGTGATAACTTATAGGGTTTTTGCTTTTGCAGAAATCAAGGAGCCCCTCCATCATCCCCGCCGTCATCCCCGTCACCGCCCCCCTCCGACCTCGAGGTGAGACCAGCCAAATCTCCATGTCAATATGAGTCCTATAAGATATATATGATGTAGATAAAAACATGTATATCATGTGTTGCTCAAATAGGATATGTGGTTGCCCAAGTGGCCGGTCATGTTCAGGTTACACCTCCGAGTGGCCTATGTTTTGCCGGAGTGTTGATTAATTTCCGTTCCGGCAAATTTCAGGCGCTCGATATGTCCTTTTTTAGCAAAGGTCATGCCGGATTTTTCCGTGAATGCTGGCATGACTTGTGCTAGAATATGTAGAAATATCGAGTGGCCTGGATTTTCTCGAAAAATAATGATCTAATTTAGGTTTTTTAGTACATATATTTAATTGTACAAGTTTAATCTTTGAATTATGAACATAGGAAATGTCGTACTCGGATGACGAAAGTCTCCCGGGGGAGTACAGCTGGTGCCACGACGATCGAGGTCTGTGCGACAGGTGCCCTCACCTGGACGATGATCGGCGCTTCAGCATTAAGCTCGAGGAGACCTTCGACGTTGAAACGGTACGCAACGACGACAATTGTTTTTTCGTAATTAAGCACGACTTCAACTATTTCAACGTCTAATTTTCATCTTTTACAATTCGACTAGCTTATCCCATGCCATGCAAGACGCTATGTCTTGGAGAGGATGGGTTTTGAAGACCATGAAAATTTTGAAACAAAGAAAATACACCTAAGGACCCATCATGATATGGATTTTGAAGTAAATTTGTACAATCCTCAGAGCGTAACCCATTTTGGTTGCCAAAATTGGGAAGCACTTTGCAAAACGTATGGTTTTATGAGGGTATGATTGTCACCATGGATCTTGGTGATCCTGATATCGAGCAAAACAATATGGACATTTGGGTCCTTGTTGATACGCTTCCGATTCTACCGCTATGTGAGTTTCTCAAACATAGTTATTAACTAATTTATATTGTTTATTTCAAAATAGTTGACAGCTTATTTCCATTGACAGCTTATTTTCATTCTTCAAAGAATGTGCGGAAGATGGTAGACAAAACCCACTACACCGATGGCTCCGAATTTACTTATAAGGAGAAAAATCATGTGATCGCATTTTGTACTTTCTTTGAGAATTACAATACCTATTATCGAACTCCTCCAAATTATGGTGAATACGTGCCACTAGTGCACGTGTTGAACCATGATAAGTTCTATGGAGATACCCTGGTAAGATTTTTTACTATTACGACATCCGTGCATCTTTTGCATACTTCTAAAACCAGTACATCATTGCTAACTACGAAGTTATTACTATGTTTTTCAACAGAAAATCCCGATGGATTGTGTGCCTCGTCTGATGTATTACAATGGTCGCCTTGAAGTTCTGAACATACAGCCGGGTCATCCTACGGATCTCACCTGTGCATATCGGATTTCTGAAACCGGTGAACACATGCTAATCAAAGAGTGGAAAAAATGTTTGGACATTTGTAAGGAGGTTCTTGGAAGCAACATTAAGCGAAAGGCAAGAATTGGAGACAGGATAATCTGCATTCTCCATAATGGAGAGCCAGGGGCTATCTTGTTTTTTGCTATTTTACCTTAGAGAATATAGTAGGTCCTAAGAGAATGTAGTAGGTCCTATGAGGTACAATATGTTTATTATGTGGTACAATGTGTTAGAGTTGATGATGAGGAATAGTTGTGATTATGACTAGTGACCAACTTGCTATGTGATGTCTCATTGATGAAAACGATGATCATGAGGAGCTGTTATATGACAATGATGTATTATGATGATAAGTTTTTAATGATATGATGATGATGATATTTATTATATCATTGCGTGAAAGAACCGCGGATTAGTTTCAAGTGGATGTCCATCCACTTGAAACTAGTCCACGATTCTTTCACCCAATGATGTAATAACTCATTATGATGTAAAAACAATCTCTAAATTGCTGCTGTATGAAAACTTGTATAGAGGTGTATGAATACAACATGAAATAAAAAGAAATAAAATTCGGAATAATAGTAGTAGCGCGGGCCGGGAGAAGCGCTACCAGTAATTACCAGTAGCGCCCCGTCGAGAAAGCGCTACTACTAAGTCGGTGTAGCAGTAGCGTTGGTTAACCAACGCTACTGCTAACCTTTAGCTGTAGCGCCGTACCAGTAGCGCTCCTGCCCGCGCTACTGATAGGCCTAAAACCCGCGCTGCTGCTAGGCTTTTCCCTAGTAGTGCCCCCAGACACACCTCTCTCTTAGTAGTTGGCAGATATGATTCCATCATATCATTCGGTAGGATATCCCTGACTGTTAGGCTGGATGGTAATACGAGGCAAAGTTTTACCCTAGTTCGGACCCTTGCAGTTGAGGAAAAAGCCTACTCCTGGTACTATATATTAGTGGTAGGGGTGTGTACAAAGTACACGTGAATACCAGGCATTGTGCGTGTGTGTATACTATCGACGAACTAGCCCCCAAGCTTCTACAGCATACTGGGGGCCTAGGGTTACAAATCATATATAGTCAGCTTATCACCAGTGGGGATAGAGTCCTCCACGACTCTGGTAGCTAGCTTCGTGTTTTACGCCAAGTCCTCCACATGGGTCTTCGTATAACGCGTCTCGATCCAACGTATGTGGCGCAGGATGGAACTGACCCATGAGTCCTCATGTTGACCCACCACAACTAGAAATGATGTGCCCACCACACCACACACGCAATTGGCCCACTAAGAAAATAATCCTATACAATAGTACAACGTTATACATGAAAGTTAATTGCATGGTGCATCCAAAAATATTTGTTCTGCATTGTGAATATTTATATATTCTCCTAAAATATTAGTCACGGGAAAGAGAAACGAAGGGCATATCTGTCCTTGTCTCCACCGGACATCCCCTCTTTCTACACCACTTTCACGTACGCACACAAACTATCTCTCGGCCCTCTAAAAGTATGCATGCCCACGACACATTCACGCATGACGGTCACTGTATTTCAAGCTAAAGCACTATACGGTCACTAGAGTTCAGAATATGCTCATTACAGTCACCGTATACATTCTCGTGGTGATCATACGGTATCTAGCTCACGATACATCTCCGTATTTTCTTGATGACACTGACGGACTTTGCATTTGATGCGTGCTCTGTATTTTGTTGACGACACTTACGGTCATTGTATTTGAAGCAAAAGCACGATATGGTCACTGGACTTCAGAATAAGCTCATCACGGTCACCACATACATTTTGTCGTGCGAACCAACATGTGGTTGGATGGTTAGGAGGACAGTGGTTTCTCGAGCCCACCAGGGTTAAAGTCCAGGTGCTCGCATTTATCCTGGGTTAATTTCAGTATTTTCCGGCGATGTGCGTTCAGTGGGAGGAGATGCTCCACTCGACTACGAAGCACCTATGGTGACTTTGTAAAATCTCAAGATCATATGCTGGCCCACTCTCTCGAAGGTGCTCATAGGGGTAGGGTATGCGTGTGTGCACTTATAGCGGTGAGTGCTTGCGCGTATATATGAGCCCTTGCGTCTGTACCGTATTAAAAAATACATGCATGATTATACGGTCACTTACTCACCCGTACAACTTTGTATTTTGTTGATGGCACAATCAATTGACCAGTCAAACGTTCCACGTGGCGCAACTAGTGTTGCACCATCAGGGCGCGTAACCGTGGGGCCCACCTGTCAGCCCGTATATGAAAGAAAGAAATGGTAGTTTGAGTCTGTAGTTTGTTAATAAAATACGGAGTACATTTTAGGGTGATCATACGGTCACTGGCTCACCATACAGCTCCGTAATTTGTTGATGACATGATCAATTGAACAGTCAAACGGTCCACATTCAGCAGCGCACATTACCATAGGGCCCACCCGTCAGCGCGTATATGAAGGACAGAAATGGTAATAAATTAGTGGTCGGTGGGTACTCGAAGTCGTGAGACCTCTGGTTGGCAGTCGCCGGCGGTGGGGGCGCGTTGATTGGGCAGTGGGGTGGGGATCGCCGGAGAAAAAGCTCGGCGCGGGGAGGGGGGCTAGAGGGATGGCCGGTGCGGCGGCGGACCGGCGGTGAGGAGTGGTTTCGGGGCGGGCGGGGCGGCGCGGGCCGGCCACGGGCGGCGCGGGCCGGCGGTTCGGCCGATGGTGGCTGGTGGCTCAGGGGGTGGAGTTTGATGATAAACTGCAGGCCCTTGATTTCGTATCCAACGGCTGGAAAATCTAATGACCAAAGATGAAAAAGTCAGTCGACTAACATGTAGCCTCACCCCGCACGTACACATGCATGCACGCAAGACACGCACGCGTGCAGGCGTGCAACACTGACACGTACACATAACGAACACACGCACGCATGCAGGCATGCAACACTGACGCGTACACATGCACTCACGAACACATGCACGTACGCACACATGCATGCAACACTGAAACATACCCTTGCACGCACGCAACACTCGCACGCCTGCATGCACACAACACACGACGCAAGACACACGCTCAACCTATACGTGCATGCACCCTTTGTTAAGGACATGGATTATTATGGGTATTAATCAATCTTATTTGTGATAAGCAGAACATTGATGTTTGTAGCGGTCTTTATGAATCACAACGTATCGAATGGGCTATCAACATAGTAGGCTTATCTACATGAAAAGGATGACGTCACACTCAATGAACAATCATCGGTTTATGAAATGCCCACTTCTGACCGCCCTGGCCCACCAAAGGTTCCTCTGTTGTGCGCTGCCTGCGTTAGGTCACTGACATGCAGGCCATGTACCCAAAGAGCCCACACGTCAGTGGAAGAACGGCGCGCTGTCCTACGTCAGAGTCGAGGGTGCCACTCGCTGCACGCCCGGCTGAACACGCCTCCTTGCCGCATTCAAACGCCTCCATGAAACCCGCCTGTGTGGAAGCCGAGAAACCCACTCTGGACACACGTCCGTTCATGCCGGGCCGGCATTAAACGCAACGCCGGCCGAGCTACTCCCGTCCGCCGTCTATTTAATCTCCTATTTGAACGAGGCCAAACGCCGGCCAAGAATCGCACACCTCCGCCGCTCCCCTATCCCCTCCTTCACCATTTTGTCCACTCTTACAATGGCTTATGAAGAGTAGTTATTCCGCATCCAAGCCGGCTGGGTGGCCCGCCGAGCCAGCCGGATACAAGCTATGCAGCTCGTTGATCCACCTCCCTCCCCTCGCCCGACGGAGCCAGTTGCCGCCCCAAGCCGGCGCGCGGTTCAGCAACTAGCCGCTCCAGGCCAGCTCGACGAGGAGCAGCGCACGAGCGTCGTTGCTGCCGTCCACGCCGCCGCCTCATACCGCATCTCACGTAGGTGGGGGACGTGCATGAAGAAAAGAGGTGCACGCACGGCGCACGTACTCCCGTCTCTTTCCCAACCACATCCGCGTGGGTACACGGTGGAGCTCATTTCTGTACGAAAAGGTAGCCCACGTGGTAACTTGACACGTGTACTGGTTGTCCACTAGATGGAGGGAGGATCGTCTACCACGGGTGAACAAACAAATTGCGACTTGACGCGTTATGTTAAAAAAGAGGCAAACCATGTGGGGCCTACCTTAGAGGCAAGGCTCTATACACTGGAGTACTTTTGATGTGTCCCGTCAACTCGCAGAATGAGGAGAAGCTTGCTTAGTATGCCGTCTCCCCCGCCCACGGGCGCGGTGGCTCGCAGGATGAGGTGAAGCTTGCTTACTACGCCTTACGCCCGCTCCCTCGCCCACGCGCGCGGTGGCTCGCAGGACGAGGAGAAAATTTTACTAGTACTCCCTCCGTTTACTCCTCGTCCCTACTACCTTGGTTAGAGAGATTATCATATTGTTTGGAATATATATGTCCTTTAGTACTCCCTCCATTTACTTATACAAGGCCACTATAAAAAATACATTTTGCATCTATACAAGGCCACAAATAGTAATCGAGACAAAAGTTACTACTCACTCCGCGACCGCGACCAAGGCGGAGTGGAAAACGAGAGAACTTAATAGCTTTTTGCTAATTAATAGCATTGCATGCAATGAACTAACCACTACATGTCATGTTTGTTAGTCTCGTGTCATTAAAAGCATGCACGGCCCACATCTCTTATTGGTTGATATGTCACGAAACAAGAAACGACAAGTGAGTTAATGTATCGTGCCTAAGTGTTTTGGGATTATTTGGTTTTTGTAAGGTGACTTACACACCTAGACGGAGGGAGTACTCCCTCCTTTCCAGTTTATGGCTCAATTTCAAAATCTCTCCAACCAAGGTAGACGGTGAGTGGTCGAATTAATTTCGTACTCCTAGTTTGCACAAGTAATTAGTATGCTCGTTTTTCTCAAGAAGTAATGTTTACCGAGGCATTAATTAGAACGAATGCATGAATGACCACTAAATTTCCATGAACTTCTACATGCATTGGTGAGTTTTCTCTTAACACTGCTTGCATCGGGTGATCTAATGCACCTCGAAATCAAACATGTGATGGTACTACTACTAGTAGTAGAATTGAGACTTATAAAACGGAAAAACGAATGTTTTGTAGATGAGCCCTATAAACCCTGGTGGGTACGTACTCCGTAAAATTAGATTTTCCCAAAACTAAGTCGCTCAACCTTTATTTTCTTGTTTCCCTTCTTGCCTCCTTGCCTCGAACAGACTATGCCAAACTCCCCTGCCTACCGCGCGGGAAAAGACTCGCCCTCGCCTTTTTTTAGTCCGGGTTTGTATCGGTGAATTGCGCGAAGCAGAAAAAACCCAAGCCGTGTCTTGTACTCCTCCGTCGACGCTCGCTTTCATGAATTCTGTACTTCCTGTCATCGACATGTGGGACATATAGCAACCGGGTCGACGTGTCAAGCACCAAATAACAGTGCAGAACAGCAGGGGGGACGCACCCCAGTCGTACCGCCCCAGTAGTAGTAATGAGCAATGAGACGTCAAATCACAATGCCGCACCTTCCCAGACGGACGAAGCAACCATTATTTCACACTTCGGTTCACCATCATCTCAAACCACGTAGTATTTCTTCTGCCTCAAGAGGGACATGCGCATCGCCTTGGTACATCATGACACGTGGGACCGCATGACAGGCCATGCTCCCCCGCCGATCGCTCTGTAAAATCACCTCCTTTTTACTACTATACTTCCTCCGTATCGGTTTACATGGCATGCACGTCGTTCTAGGTTGAGATTTTAACTGGCTATATATGTGATGAACAGTATATGTTTAGAAACTACATCCGCTTAATAATCCAATGATATACTTTTTGTGACATAGTAACTCAGATTTAGTTAGTCAAATGGATGACCTAGAACTACGTGCACGCCCTATAAACCGAGACGTCTTAAAAATGAGACGGAGAGGGTAGTTCAGTACGTATCCTTTTAGATCAATATAGTCGGGATTCACCAAGGAGCAAAACCAAGTGGTAGGCTGCACCTGTCGTGTTGGCGTAGCGACTCAAGCAGGGTCAGTCCGCACACGAAATGGCGACACACTTAACAGGACCCCTTTGGCCGACATGTGGCTCTTCCACCGTCTTGTTCCACGTGCCATGCACCAAATTACAGTTCGGAGCAGCGGTTGGAATTGGAGGCACCCCGGTCGTAGCGCCGCAGTAGTAGAAAATGAGCGATGAGGGGTCAAATCACAAAGCCCCACCTTTCCCGCATTAAGCTGGACGGACGAAGCAACCATCATTTCACTCTAGGGCGCAAGAGCATAAAGAAAAGAGAAAACCAATGATGCGTGCGGCAGCTACCTAGGGCACCCTAGGGTAGGGGTCTCCACTACAGATCATTTTTTTAAAGTGCCTCCACTACAAATCGCCTTCTCCCTCGTCCGCTTGAAGAAAACCGATGATGCGTGCGGCGGTAGGGTTTGTAGGAGTACTACTAGGGCGTGCGGGGCCACGTCGTAGTAAACGGGAGAGGGATTGAGTTCGAGTCCACGCCTTAAATATGTGTGGGCCGCTTGGTTTTAGGGGAACGAGGCAGCATTTTGGGTTCGGGGACCAGTGGAGATATAGTACGTACAAAAAATTGTGGACGTAGGTTCGACCGAAAGGCAATGATGCATGGGCCCTGCATTTTGATATACCCGGAGCCGCGTGAAATTTGCTACTCTACTCAAAACTAGTAAGGTACACATGCATTGAACACATGAGATTTCGAAACCAAATTATGAATAAATACACACTATAGCATGTAAAGCTTTGAGTCATATATGCATGATGTAGATGTTCGTTTAGTTCTTATAGTTCATCTCATTCAAAATCAATTAGTTTTATAAAAATGTTAAGATTCATGGGGTTGTGCATTGTAAAGCATAAAGTAAAAAACAAATAATGGCATTTCATTTAGAAAAAAATCAATTATGATACGAAAGATTCTAGAACAAAGGAGAAGTGCATGGGTTTTGAGGTTTGTGCATTATGCTTAAGTTCAACCATGGAGTTTTCTAAATTGTACATGTGGCAGATCTGGTGGAATGTTGATGATATCCAACAGCCAGTAGTGCTCGGATTTGCCATCTCTGCACTGTCGGATTAGCTTCATCCAGCGACCATCTTTCAAGTTATTCGCACACTATATAGTTCTTGTGCCATAGTTGCATGTCTTGGAAAAAATCTACTAGTGGGTTGTACTAGCTATTTAGGAATATAAGATGTATACATGAAAGTTGTAGGGAAAGAGATGACATGGAGTATCTCAATTCCTATGAGTAGGGATTGGAAAAGAGATGTCATTTGGTTGACATCATAGGAACTTTTCTATTGAATCTAGAGATGACATGTATCTCAATTCCTATGAGGAGGGATTAGAAAAGAGATGTAATTTGGTTCATATCATAGGAACTTTTCTATTGAATATATGCTAATGTTTATTTTCCTTTGAAATTATGGGAGTATAGGAATCCATTCATATGAACCAAGTGGCTCTAAAGCTATAGAAATGATATCATGTTTATTTCCTTTGAAATGTGGAGTATATGAATCTATTCCTATGAACCAATTGGCTCTAAAGGAAAAAATCCTATAAAAATCATATCATATAGAGTACCTATGATATTCCTCCACACCAAAGGATGGTTGAAATTGCTGCAGGTGATACAATGGTCTTTCTTTGTAGACTCCTCCCCCGTCTTTATAGTTACCTCTCGAAGATGAATGAAATGATATATACAGGGTATTCTACATGTGCAATTTGGTACACGAAAACTTGGTAAAAGTTTGCGAGGTTCGAATTTTCAATAAAGCTATATGCACTGCATTTTGGAACGGAGGGAGCATACGGCAGTTGCTAACACTCACGTGAAAGATTTTTGTGTAGGAGGAGTGGCTGTTCTGTTAAATGACATGGCAAAACTGACACTGTCGGATGCCGATCTAACGGTTCTTACGGCGTTCGTCAGGAAAAGGCTTGTGGCGAACGTTTGTCGGATAATGATTTATGGACACATGCATTGCATTGATACGTACCCCCCTCTCTCTCACGCACACGCACCCTCCCGAGTCCTCTCGCACCCACCGTCTATCTGCAGGTAGACGTCACACACATATGTGCTCTTCACACCCTACCCTCAGAACTTCTAAAAAACAAAAGATGCCGCGCACATTTTATTTTAGCTCACACGTCACACACTTATACTATTACTCTTGTGGCGAACGTTCTTTGGGCATAGTATATTGTACTCTCACGAAGAGAAGCGGTGCACGCACGCACTAGTTCTCTCACGCCCACTCGCGGGTACACGTAGGAGCGCATTTTTTTTAAGCTGGTACAACAAAATCACTCCACTACATATATAAGCAGGAGCCTTAGCGCTTGCTTTACTAGGGTCCTCTCGTTCACTCTCTCATGCTCTCCAGATCTAAGCAAGACATAGGTGGCCACACTCTCTCTCAGCTCACGGCTGGTCACAAATCCAGCCGGACAACCTTGACCGGGGCAGGGTGTAGGTGCATCGTTCACGCTGTCGTCGGCGGCGAGGGAGGAGACCAACGGCTGCCCGCGCGTCCCGATCGGCGGCCGTGCCATTCTCTCCGAGAGAGCGCCGGCTCCGAAGGGCCTCCGACCCCTTCTTCCTCCCTGTAGTATTGTGGCCAAGATGTGGCCTCCCGACGCCGTCTTTGCCACATGCCGACGACCCTCAGGTATATATTCCTTCGAAACCTACCTTGCTCTACTGCCCCAGCTCCCCACTTGGCTTCGTGTGGATATTTTTCTACTTCCGTCCGTTGTTCCAAAGACATCTAGACTTTTACTATTATTAGAGGTAAAGCTAGTTCATACAGTCGACTCTAAGAGTTGGTTCAAAAAGGGAAGAAAGTGGGAAAGCTGTAGCATGAATCTAGGACTTGGTTCTAAGAGGAAACGGGGGAAAGTAGTAGATACTGGCTACCCAACCGGTCTCTTGGTTGAAAAGACGAAGAAAGCATGGTGGATGGCGAAGGGTGGGGGGAAGTGGACCCATCTCTTGGTTGAAAAAGGAAAGAAAGTGACGGGTGTTGGGGGACAACGCAAATGAGAATGAGCAGGTCTAGATTTCCTGTGCTCACATAGGAAAATGTCGCCGAGGAGATAAAAAATGGGACAAATGCAGACATGTTGCCTGAGTGTTTGCCACTCTCGGCAACCACATCTGCCTCACCACTTTATGCCTCTGCTGTCCCTACGCCCATATCGCTACCGTTAATGTAAAATCACATGAAGCATTAAGCAATGCCACCTAATGTCACTATAAGTAATGGTCTAGTGCCGTCGATAAATTGAAGCAATGCCACCACCATTTTATGAAGTGCTTCCGTCTTGCTTTATTTCCCATGAATTGTGTTTTTGCAGTTACACTTAAATCTCACACCGCTAACATTGCTTCATCCCAGTGGAACTGCACAAATTTGATTGCACATTTACTGACCATGTGCTACTCTCATGACATTAATACTAATGATATTGTTCTGCATGTTAATCTACTGGCAGTGTTGATGTGATGTGATGCTACTTACTTAAGGACACTTTCATACTGTCAATCTAGTGCCAATTATAACACAATAGATGTTGTTGTTAATCATACGCCACTGCAAATATCTGTCACTGTTTAAATAACCGTATTTCGTATTTGCGCAAACAGGGATGTCTGTCTCCATATTGTTTCGGGATGTGTGTCTCCATATCGTTTCTATCCACGCAATCAAAAGCACACACACCTCAGTTTTAGTAGAACTGTGCAAAATGAGATGGCTATCCCTCGTTGCCGTCGTCTAACCACCCGTCTTCCAAGTATTCCTACATTGGTAGTTACTAGGTAGAATGACCAACGCAATCTAAAAGAAGCTGATTCATACATTTTACTTCCTAATTGCAGTGCAGGGACGAGCGAAAACATCTGCATCATAGTCCGGAATGCACTTTCCTCCAGTTCATCCATGGACCAAGGACAAGCTGGCACGGCTGCACGGAGGTTTTTGGGACTGGTGCGCGGACAAGAGGCATTGTGGTCTGCTTATTTCTGCAAATAGCGGTGCTTAAATTTAGTGGAATGCACAAGCCTTTCAGCTGGTCAGTACACTGCATGGTTCAGTTCAGCATTACAGCTGAGAACACAATTATAATTGGTTATTCTCGAATGAGAGAACCTAACCCTGGATGGTGGCAACAAGAAAAACCCAGAGTGAACTCCAGGAAATTTAAGCCTGCCGGGAGGCCCTTTGCTCAGAGAAGCCTTGCTTGTTTTTTCCTGATTTGTAAACCTTCTCACAACTTTGTCTTTTGCTATTAACTAGTATATGTTTGTTATGTTCTATGAATCATTGAGATGTATAAAATTGCTTAACTTATGCTTTTCAAGTTTTTTATGAAGCCGAGTTTAATGTGAGTGTTCCACATGAACGCTGGACTAGCGTGTGAACGTTTGGAATTTACATTGTGGCCTCAGTTAACTGCATGAACCACTGTAACAAGATACATAGTTGCTTATATGTCAGACAGCAGATTGTTGATTGTTAGCTGGTCGATAGCCTAGTGTTGAAGCGAGATGAGCCAATGTGTCGTGTTTTGCACAACTGCTTACAAGTTGGGTAGCACCAACAGTGTTTACAAGTACTTATGTATACGTCGGCGCACAGTTCTCGAACGAGTACTCTATTTCATCAAAACACACACTCCTCATATGATAAAACTAGTGAGGACGCATTTGTTCCGGCAACAATTACGATGCTTCACGGGCACACAAAAGTAGCAGCAGTTCCCATAGACGGATTCAAACAGAGTACTAGCCCCAGAGGGCTCGATAACAGGCAAGGTTCGGATAATTAGACAGAATCCAAACTACTATTAAACACTAGCTGGGGCAAGTATTTCATGCCTCGATCTAATTTGGGTTGGAGACAAGACGGACCTTGCCATGAACATCATCGAGGACGTCCGACAGTAGCTCAATCCTGTGAACCTTCATGAATACAACCTTGTGGCCTTGCTACTCATAAACTTGTTTGTGGAGGCATGCCACGTCATCTTCCTGCGTAAGCTTGACAAGAACAGTATGCCTCACAAACGAAGGAGTAGCTTTGAACTTCTTGTGCTTCAGTACACCCTGGACAACACGCCTGACAACAGTGAGGCTGGAATACAACTCTTCATTGGTATAAGCGCAAATGGCTTCCAGGATCCAACAGCCTAAAAACTCTGTTTTCCTAGTGCGTATATTCAGGTCATCCGCCTCATAGCGAGTGACATGTACAACCACACAATCCTTGTCTGCATCAGGGCTCTAATTGAAACAGAAACAAATTCTGAATTACTTTCCAGCATAAGAAACACAAGTTATTTAAACCACTATGTATAGCATGGCATCGAAGCTAATAAAATTTTGCATTATTCATCACCACATACTTAGATGAAAAACCACAATCGAGATCGGCAAAGAAGAAAATCACCTTGGGCAGCTCAGGGGGGGGACACATCCTTGAAGGGGGAAAACTGCTCCTGCAGTGCCACGAGGGCTGTAACCTCAAACGGGGCGTTGACCATCTCAGTAGTGGCCGTGAGCGTATCTGGGGTTGGCTCGGTGGCTTCCTCCATCTTCTTGGAGCTCTCTGTCTCGTGGGGATCAGCCTCCCGCGTCTGCTCCAATATCGCAGATCTTTGCCTGGTTCTCCTTGGTCCATCATGAAACTGACGAATACTAGGAGACCACTGAAAGGAAAACACAATCGCAATGACAATGAAACAAAAAAGAGAGTGAGGATCGGTTACTGCTTTGCGAAAGTTCTTTTTTTCTGAACGAAAATATACCAACATCACGGATCCGCTTACCTTCCCTTCGTTGGGAGAGAAGAATAGTGGCAAATGCGAGTGTTGCCTTTCTTGAAGACGGTGAGGGAGAAGGGGATTCAGCGAAGAGTGAAATGATGGTTGCTTCGTCTGTCAAACTTAGACTGCGGGGAGGTGGGGTTTTGTGATACGACGGCTCGTTATTGCCGCTCTATGATCGGGGTGACTCTCCGCCTGCATACTGCCTTCTAATTTGGTGGATGGCATTTGGGCCCGCGCGCTGCATGGCCTGCATGTCGGTGAACAAAAGTATAATGGCATTTAGTAGAGGGAGACGTTTCGATGACCTAGGAGGAGCCAGAAGCGGTATTGTATCCACTGTACTAGTAGTAATTGTTTTTCTGGGTTGCTGTAGAGTGTCTCCACTGTACTAGTAGTAATTGTTTCTCTAGGCCCAAGACAAAACAGCCCATCCACCCTAGTAAATAGTAAAATCAATTCAAAAGTCCATATATTTACTGAATGAGAGGCGCTACCCACACCCAGCACACCGCCCCCCAAAAAAACATGGGTGTTCTTCTTCCTCCTCACTCCCACCCACCTCACATCAGCTCGCTCCACTCGTACCCCCAAATTCCTCACCTCACTCCTACAGAAAACCCCAGCTCCCATTCTTCCTCACTACTACAGAAAAACCCCAGCTCCCCTTCTTCTTCACTCGCACTACAACTAGGCTCATTATTCGTTACTCTGCTCAAATCCATGAGCGCGACGCGACGCCCTCGAGGAAAATGGAGTCGGCTGACCCCAGCGCCAAGAAGACGAGGCTCCCACCAGCGGCGACACCTGTTGTAGATCCCGCACCCGGCAGCGTGGGGAGAAGCGATGACCCCGCCCCCACCGGATCCCAGGAACCCGTAGAATCTCGGGTGGACCGCATCAGCGATCTCCCGGACGCCGTCCTTGGGGAGATCATCTCGCTTCTCCCCACCAAGGATTGTTGCCGCACCCAAGTCCTCTCAATTCGGTGGCACCCTCTATGGCGCGCCGTGCCCCTTAATCTCGACTGTCGTCAGCTATCTCTCTTCAATGATTTTGAAATCCCCAGAGCCATCATCTCCTCCCACCAGGGCTCCGTTCAAAGCCTCTACATCCTGTCATGCTACCTGAGCAAGCATACCATGCCCTGCATGGTGGACGCCTGGCTGAAATCCCCTGAATTCATAGAACTACAGCTGCTTGAGTTCTACTATTCCCCTGGAAATCACCTACCAGATACCGAACGCTATCTACCTGTGCCGTCAGCACCAATGTCCATCTCGCGGTTTTCCTCCTCTCTCCACACCGCCACCTTTGCGCTGTGCGACCTACCAGACAATCTGGTACTAAACCTTCGACTCCCATTTCTGAAGAAACTTTCACTTGTGCGGGTTCGTATATCGGAGGCCTCATTGCACAACATCATCCACTCCAGTTGCCCTGCCCTGGAGTGCTTGGTGCTTGTTTTCACAGTTAGAATCGGTTGTCTCCAAATAAAGTCGCCTAACCTTGTAAGAATTGGAATTTGTTTTGATGGAAGGCAGCTCATCATCCAAGATGCCCCTTCACTTCAAAGGTTGATCATTTATTCTAGTTATTCACCATTGCAAATAACCGTCCTCTCTGCGCCTAAACTAGAGACCTTGGGTGTAATACATGATCTCTGTGCTCATTTCAATATGGTGTTTGGCTCCACAGTTCTTCAGGTACTTTACATTATCATCTACACTTGTAATGATAAGCTGCATTTTAAATTTCTGCGCATAAGTTATATGTCATCTTGGACTACACATTTTGTACTAATATTATGTTCTATGCTCAATGAAGAGTTTCTCCATGGATGGCCTATCAATGGTGCTGGATTCTGTCAAGATCTTATATATCCAAATGAATAGTTTTGATCTGAACAAGATTATTGGCTTGCTGCAATGCTTTCCATGTCTGGAGAAGTTGTATATAAAGGTGATAATTTCACGCACATTGGAAGCCCGCATATAGTGTACTAGAATTAACCGTTCCGTTGTTGCTCTTTCAACACTCCTTTTTTTAGACCTTAACTGTTTTCAATCTTCATGTCTATTTAGACAACAGGATGGGGTAAAAAGTGTTGGGGAACGTACTAATTTCAAAAAATTTCCTACGAACACGCAAGATCATGGTGATGCATAGCAACGAGAGGGGAGAGTGTTGTCCACGTACCCTCGTAGACCGAAAGCGGAAGCGTTAACACAACGCGGTTGATGTAGTCGTACGTCTTCACGATCCAACCGATCAAGTACCGAACGTACGGCACCTCCGAGTTCAGCACACGTTCAGCTCGATGACGTCCCTCGAACTCCGATCCAGCCGAGTGTTGAGGGAGAGTTTTGTCAACACGACGGCGTGGTGACGATGATGATGTTCTACCGACGCAGGGCTTCGCCTAAGCACCGCTACGATATTATCGAGGTGTAATATGGTGGAGGGGGGCACCGCACACGGCTAAGAGATCAATAGATCAATTGTTGTGTCTATGGGGTGCCCCTGCCCCCGTATATAAAGGAGCAAGGGGGAGGCCGGCCGGCCCTTGTTGGCGTGCCAGGAGGAGGAGTCCTCCTCCTAGTAGGAGTAGGACTCCCCTCTTTCCTACTCCTACTAGGAGGGGGAAAGGAAGGGGGAGAGGGAGAAGGAAAGGGGACGCCGCCCCCCTCTCCTAGTCCAATTCGGACCAGAGGGGGAGGGGGCGCGCGGCCCCTCCTGGCTGCCCCTCTCTCTCTCCACTAAGGCCCATAAGGCCCATTACTTCTCCCGGGGGGTTCCGGTAACCCTCCGGCACTCCGGTTTTCTCCGAAATCACCCGGAACATTTCCGGTGTCCGAATATAGTCGTCCAATATATCAATCTTTATGTCTCGACCATTTCGAGACTCCTCGTCATGTCCGTGATCACATCCGGGACTCCGAACAACCTTCGGTACATCAAAACATATAAACTCATAATATAACTGTCATCGTAACGTTAAGCGTGCGGACCCTACGGGTTCGAGAACTATGTAGACATGACCGAGACACATCTCCGGTCAATAACCAATAGCGGAACCTGGATGCTCATATTGGCTCCCACATATTCTACGAAGATCTTTATCGGTCAGACCGCATAACAACATACGTTGTTCCCTTTGTCATCGGTATGTTACTTGCCCGAGATTCGATCGTCGGTATCTCAATACCTAGTTCAATCTCGTTACCGGCAAGTCTCTTTACTCGTTCTGTAATACATCATCTTGCAACAAACTCTTTAGTTGCAATGCTTGCAAGGCTTAAGTGATGTGCATTACCGAGAGGGCCCAGAGAAACCTCTCCGACAATCGGAGTGACAAATCCTAATCTCGAAATACGCCAACCCAACAAGTACCTTTGGAGACACCTGTAGAGCACCTTTATAATCACCCAGTTACGTTGTGACGTTTGGTAGCACACAAAGTGTTCCTCCGGTAAACGGGAGTTGCATAATCTCATAGTCATAGGAACATGTATAAGTCATGAAGAAAGCAATAGCAACATACTAAACGATCAAGTGCTAAGCTAACGGAATGGGTCAAGTCAATCACATCATTCTCCTAATAATGTGATCCCGTTAATCAAATGAAAACTCATGTCTATGGCTAGGAAACATAACCATCTTTGATCAACGAGCTAGTCAAGTAGAGGCATACTAGTGACACACTGTTTGTCTATGTATTCACACAGGTATTATGTTTCCGGTTAATACAATTCTAGCATGAATAATAAACATTTATCATGAAATAAGGAAATAAATAATAACTTTATTATTGCCTCTAGGGCATATTTCCTTCAGTCTCCCACTTGCACTAGAGTCAATAATCTAGATTACACAGTAATGATTCTTACACCCATGGAGCCTTGGTGCTGATCATGTTTTGCTCGTGGAAGAGGCTTAGTCAACGGGTCTGCAACATTCAGATCCGTATGTATCTTGCAAATTTCAATGACTCCCACCTGGACTAAATCCCGGATGGAATTGAAGCGTCTTTTGATGTGCTTGGTTCTCTTGTGAAATCTGGATTCCTTTGCTAAGGCAATTGCACCAGTATTGTCACAAAAGATTTTCATTGGACCCGATGCACTAGGTATGACACCTAGATCGGATATGAACTCCTTCATTTGCTGCTTCCGAAGCAGCTATGTACTCCACTTCACACGTAGATCCTGCCACGACGCTTTGTTTAGAACTGCACCAACTGACAGCTCCACCGTTCAATGTAAACACGTATCCGGTTTGCGATTTAGAATCGTCCGGATCAGTGTCAAAGCTTGCATCAACGTAACCATTTACGATGAGCTCTTTGTCACCTCCATAAACAAGAAACATATCCTTAGTCCTTTTCAAGTATTTTAGGATGTTCTTGACCGCTGTCCAGTGATCCACTCCTGGATTACTTTGGTACCTTCCTGCTAGACTTATAGCAAGGCATAGATCAGGTCTGGTACACAGCATTGCATACATGATAGAGCCTATGGCTGAAGCATAGGGAACATCTTTCATCTTCTCTCTATCTTCTGCAGTGGTCGGGCATTGAGTCTTACTCAATTTCACACCTTGTAACACAGGCAAGAACCCTTTCTTTGCTTGATCCATTTTGAACCTTTTCAAAACTTTGTCAAGGTATGTGCTTTGTGAAAGTCCAATTAAGCGTCTTGATCTATCTCTATAAATCTTGATGCCCAATATATACGCAGCTTCACCGATGTCTTTCATTGAAAAACTCTTATTCAAGTATCCCTTTATGCTATCCAGAAATTCTATATCATTTCCAATCAGCAATATGTCATCCACATATAATATCAGAAATGCTACAGAGCTCCCACTCACTTTCTTGTAAATACAGGCTTCTCCAAAAGTTTGTATAAAACCAAATGCTTTTATCACACTATCAAAGCGTTTATTCCAACTCCGAGAGGCTTGCACCAGTACATAAATGGATCGCTGGAGCTTGCACACTTTGTTAGCTTCTTTTGGATCGACAAAACCTTCCGGTTGCATCATATACAACTCTTCTTCCAGAAATCCATTCAGGAATGCAGTTTTGACATCCATTTGCCAAATTTCATAATCATAAAATGCAGCAATTGCTAACATGATTCGGACAGACTTAAGCATCGCTACGGGTGAGAAGGTCTCATCGTAGTCAATCCCTTGAACTTGTCAAAAACCTTTCGCAACAAGTCGAGCTTTATAGACAGTAACATTACCGTCAGCGTCAGTCTTCTTCTTGAAGATCCATTTATTTTCAATGGCTTGCCGATCATCGGGCAAGTCAACCAAAGTCCATACTTTGTTCTCATACATGGATCCCATCTCGGATTTCATGGCCTCAAGCCATTTTGCGGAATCTGGGCTCACCATCGCTTCTTCATAGTTCGTAGGTTCGTCGTGGTCTAGTAACATAACCTCCAGAACAGGATTACCGTACCACTCTGGTGCGGATCTTACTCTGGTTGATCTACGAGGTTCAGTAATAACTTGATCTGAAGTTTCATGATCATCATCATTAACTTCCTCACTAATTGGCATAGGTGTCACAGAAACTGGTTTCTGTGATGAACTACTTTCCAATAAGGGAGCAGGTACAGTTACCTCATCAAGTTCTACCCTCCCACTCACTTCTTTCGAGAGAAACTCCTTCTCCAGAAAATTTCCGAATTTAGCAACAAAAGTTTTGCCTTCGGATCTGTGATAGAAGGTGTACCCAATAGTCTCCTTTGGGTATCCTATGAAGACACATTTCTCCGATTTGGGTTCGAGCTTATCAGGTTGAAGTTTTTTCACATAAGCATCGCAGCCCCAAACTTTAAGAAACGACAACTTTGGTTTCTTGCTAAACCACAGTTCATAAGGCGTCGTCTCAACGGATTTTGATGGTGCCCTATTTAACGTGAATGCAGCCGTCTCTAAAGCATAACCCCAAAACGATAGCGGTAAATCAGTAAGAGACATCATAGATCGCACCATATCTAGTAAAGTACGATTACGACGTTCGGACACACCATTACGTTGTGGTGTTCCCGGTGGCGTGAGTTGCGAAACTATTCCGCATTGTTTCAAATGTAGACCAAACTCGTAACTCAAATATTCTCCTCCACGATCTGATCGTAGAAACTTTATTTTCTTGTTACGATGATTTTCAACTTCACTCTGAAATTCTTTGAACCTTTCAAATGTTTCAGACTTATGTTTCATTAAGTAGATATACCCATATCTGCTCAAATCATCTGTAAAGGTGAGAAAATAACGATATCCGCCACGAGCCTCAATATTCATCGGACCACGTACATCTGTATGTATGATTTCCAACAAATCTGTTGCTCTCTCCATATTTCCGGAGAACGGTGTTTTAGTCATCTTGCCCATGAGGCACGGTTTGCAAGTACCAAGTGATTCATAATCAAGTGGTTCTAAAAGTCCATCAGTATGGAGTTTCTTCATGCGCTTTACACCGATATGACCTAAACGACAGTGCCACAAATAAGTTGCACTATCATTATCAACTCTGCATCTTTTGGCTTCAATATTATGAATATGTGTATCACTACTATCGAGATTCAACAAAAATAGACCACTCTTCAAGGGTGCATGACCATAAAAGATATTACTCATATAAATAGAACAACCATTATTCTCTGATTTAAATGAATAACCGTCTCGCATCAAACAAGATCCAGATATAATGTTCATGCTTAACGCTGGCACCAAATAACAATTATTTGGGTCTAAAACTAATCCCGAAGGTAGATGTAGAGGTAGCGTGCCGACCGCGATCACATCGACTTTGGAACCATTTCCCACGCGCATCGTCACCTCGTCCTTAGCCAATCTTCGCTTAATCCGTAGCCCCTGTTTCGAGTTGCGAATATTAGCAATAGAACCAGTATCAAATACCCAGGTGCTACTGCGAGCATTAGTAAGGCACACATCAATAACATGTATATCACATATACCTTTGTTCACCTTGCCATCCTTCTTATCCGCCAAATACTTGGGGCAGTTCCGCTTCCAGTGACCAGTCTGCTTGCAGTAGAAGCACTCAGTCTCAGGCTTAGGTCCAGACTTGGGTTTCTTCTCCTGAGCAGCAACATGTTTGCTGTTCTTCTTGAAGTTCCCCTTCTTCTTCCATTTACCCTTTTTCTTGAAACTAGTGGTCTTATTGACCATCAACACTTGATGCTCCTTTTTGATTTCTACCTCCGCAGCCTTTAGCATTGCGAAGAGCTCGGGAATCGTCTTATCCATCCCTTGCATATTATAGTTCATCACGAAGCTCTTGTAGCTTGGTGGCAGTGATTGAAGAATTCTGTCAATGACGCTATCATCCGGAAGATTAACTCCCAGTTGAATCAAGTGATTGTTATACCCAGACATTTTGAGTATATGCTCACTGACAGAACTATTCTCTTCCATCTTGCAGCTGTAGAACTTATTGGAGACTTCATATCTCTCAATCCAGGCATTTGCTTGAAATATTAACTTCAACTCCTGGAACATCTCATATGCTCCATGACGTTCAAAACGTCGTTGAAGACCCGGTTCTAAGCCGTAAAGCATGGCACACTGAACTATCGAGTAGTCATCAGCTTTGCTTTGCCAGACATTCATAACATCTGGTGTTGCTCCTGCAGCAGGCCTGGCACCCAGCGGTGCTTCCAGGACGTAATTCTTCTCTGCAGCAATGAGGATAATCCTCAAGTTACGGATCCAGTCCGTGTAATTGCTACCATCATCTTTCAACTTTTCTTTCTCAAGGAACGCATTAAAATTCAACGGAACAACAGCACGGGCCATCTATCTACAATTAACATAGACAAGCAAAATACTGTCAGGTACTAAGTTCATGATAAATTCAAGTTCAATTAATCATATTACTTAAGAACTCCCACTTAGATAGACATCCCTCTAATCCTCTAAGTGATCACGTGATCCATATCAACTAAACCATGTCCGATCATCACGTGAGATGGAGTAGTTTCAATGGTGAACATCACTATGTTGATCATATCTACTATATGATTCACGCTCGACCTTTCGGTCTCCGTGTTCCGAGGCCATATCTGTTATATGCTAGGCTCGTCAAGTTTAACCTGAGTATTCCGCGTGTGCAACTATTTTGCACCCGTTGTATTTGAACGTAGAGCCTATCACACCCGATCATCACGTGGTGTCTCAGCACGAAGAACTTTCGCAACGGTGCATACTCAGGGAGAACACTTATACTTTGATAATTTAGTGAAGGATCATCTTATAATGCTACCGTCAATCAAAGCAAGATAAGATGCATAAAAGATAAACATCACATGCAATCAATATAAGTGATATGATATGGCCATCATCATCTTGTGCTTGTGATCTCCATCTCTGAAGCACCGTCATGATCACCATCGTCATCGGCGTGACACCTTGATCTCCATCGAAGCATCGTTGTCGTCTCGCCAACTATTGCTTCTACGACTATCGCTACTGCTTAGTGATAAAGTAAAACAATTACATGGCGATTGCATTGCATACAATAAAGCGACAACCATATGGCTCCTGCCAGTTGCCGATAACTCGGTTACAAAACATTATCATCTCATACAATAAAATTCAGTATCATGTCTTGACCATATCACATCACAACATGCCCTGCAAAAACAAGTTAGACGTCCTCTACTTTGTTGTTGCAAGTTTTACGTGGCTGCTACGGGCTTAGCAAGAACCGCTCTTACCTACGCATCAAAACCACAATGATAGTTTGTCAAGTTGGTGTTGTTTTAACCTTCGCAAGGACGGGCGTAGCCATACTCGGTTCAACTAAAGTGACAGAGACAGACACCCGCCGGTCACCTTTAAGCAACAAGTGCTCGCAACGGTGAAACCAGTCTCGCGTAAGCGTACGCGTAATGTCGGTCCGGGCCGCTTCATCTCACAATACCGTCGAACCAAAGTATGACATGCTGGTAAGCAGTATGACTTATATCGCCCACAACTCACTTGTGTTCTACTCGTGCATAACATCAACGCATAAAACCAGGCTCTGATACCACTGTTGGGGAATGTAGTAATTTCAAAAAATTTCCTACGAACACACAAGATCATGGTGATGCATAGCAACGAGAGGGGAGAGTGTTTTCCATGTACCATCGTAGACCGAAAGCGGAAGCGTTAACACAACGCAGTTGATGTAGTCGTACGTCTTCACGATCCGACCGATCAAGTACCGAACGTACGGCACCTCCGAGTTCAGCACACGTTCAGCTCGATGACGTCCCTCCAACTCCGATCCAGCCGAGTGTTGAGGGAGAGTTTTGTCAACACGACGGCGTGGTGACGATGATGATGTTCTACCGACACAGGGCTTCGCCTAAGCACCGCTACGATATTATCGAGGTGTAATATGGTGGAGGGGGCACCGCACACGGCTAAGAGATCAATAGATCAATTGTTGTGTCTATGGGGTGCCCCCCAGCCCCTGTATATAAAGGAGCAAGGGGGAGGCCGGCCGGCCCTTGTTGGCGCGCCAGGAGGAGGAGTCCTCCTCCTAGTAGGAGTAGGACTCCCCACTTTCCTACTCCCACTAGGAGGGGGAAAGGAAGGGGGAGAGGGAGAAGGAAAGGGGGGCGCCGCCCCCCCTCTCCGAGTCCAATTCGTACCAGAGGGGGAGGGGGGCGCGGCCCCTCCTGGCTGCCCCTCTCTCTCTCCACTAAGGCCCATAAGGCCCATTACTTCTCCCGGGGGGGTTCCGGTAACCCTCCGGCACTCCGGTTTTCTCCGAAATCACCCGGAACATTTCCGGTGTCCGAATATAGTCGTCCAATATATCAATCTTTATGTCTCGACCATTTCGAGACTCCTCGTCATGTCCGTGATCACATCCGGGACTCCGAACAACCTTCGGTACATCAAAACATATAAACTCATAATATAATTGTCATCATAACGTTAAGCGTGCGGACCCTACGGGTTCGAGAACTATGTAGACATGACCGAGACACGTCTCCGGTCAATAACCAATAGCGGAACCTGGATGCTCATATTGGCTCCCACATATTCTACGAAGATCTTTATCGGTCAGACCGCATAACAACATACGTTGTTCCCTTTGTCATCGGTATGTTACTTGCCCGAGATTCGATCGTCGGTATCTCAATACCTAGTTCAATCTCGTTACCGGCAAGTCTCTTTACTCGTTCCGTAATACATCATCTTGCAACAAACTCTTTGGTTGCAATGCTTGCAAGGCTTAAGTGATGTGCATTACCGAGAGGGCCCAGAGAAACCTCTCCGACAATCGGAGTGACAAATCCTAATCTCGAAATACGCCAACCCAACAAGTACCTTCGGAGACACCTGTAGAGCACCTTTATAATCACCCAGTTACGTTGTCATGTTTGGTAGCACACAAAGTGTTCCTCCGGCAAACGGGAGTTGCATAATCTCATAGTCATAGGAACATGTATAAGTCATGAAGAAAGCAATAGCAACATACTAAACGATCAAGTGCTAAGCTAACGGAATGGGTCAAGTCAATCACATCATTCTCCTAATAATGTGATCCCGTTAATCAAATGACAACTCATGTCTATGGCTAGGAAACATAACCATCTTTGATCAATGAGCTAGTCAAGTAGAGGCATACTAGTGACACATTGTTTGTCTATGTATTCACACAGGTATTATGTTTTCGGTTAATACAATTCTAGCATGAATAATAAACATTTATCATGAAATAAGGAAATAAATAATAACTTTATTATTGCCTCTAGGGAATATTTCCTTCAAAAAGTTATAACCAATCGGTGGATTCGTAAGCATCGGGATTTTCTCACTTCTCATGAGATTCGATTGAAGACAATAACGCTAGAACGATATGTAGCCAACCGTGCAAACACTAGATTTGTCACATTCTTCCTACTAAATGCGAGGTTACTATTGTCCATCAGGCTTAAGTTTATCAGCAGCATGGTTTTGACGGATGGGTATGTGGAAGAGCAAAAAAAGGAGTTTCAGGTGGGCAAAAGAGCTTCTGAACGTGCCGGGCTTCTATTTACAACATATTGTGGTCATAATCCAGTAAATTTTACGACCCAGGATGTTCATTCTATGGACCTGACCGATCCATTTGACTGTGACTGCCAAAAACAGTGCTGGTGTTAGATGTTGTTGCCCTTTTCAACCTGGGTTTTTTGTAAACCTGATGAACAATTAACCCTCGTGCTTTTGTACAGTTTGTAAGCTGGAGTTAGACGTTCTTGCCCTTTTCAACTCGGCTGTGACTGTCATATTTTCTTTGAAGCAAGGCAAATGGCTTGCTAGTCGTTTAATTTAGAGTGAAATATTGTAACAACTAACAAATCCCAACCAAGGGAAATAACATCACTCTCGCCGGCTGCTTGAGCTCACTGTGCATTACAGAAGCCAGGTGATTAGCCCCCACCAGCACCCACAAAATTATTTCCAACTAGCACATCAAATGGGCTGTAAATTTTCATAGGAAGGGTTGCATGACCGTGACAGATTTGGATTCTGACATTTGGGACCCGCGAGGAAATAGCCTATCCAAGGTGGTGTCGACTTACTAGCCAGTCAACAAACGATTCCGCCTACCAGCCGTTGGATTGACATCCAACATCTGTCGTGTATCTTCTATCTCTTGTCTTCTTCTTCCTCCAGCCACCCAAACCAAACCACCCCGTCGGCTCCGCCTGCTCCCGCCTCCCATGGCTGGCTGCGCCTCCGCCGCCCTACCGCACGTACCCTCCAACGTTGGCCAGTCCCTCCCTCTATTCCCCCACACGTCCTGTTATTCTCCGGCGACGTCAGCCCCAACACGCACCCGCACCCGAACCAGTCAACCCTCGTACTCCCCTCCGCATGCAACTGGACCGGCGCATCTTCCACGGCTCCTGTTCGTTCCGTCCGAGGCCTCGCCGTCGTCCTCCGCCTTGCGGCCTTGGTTCGCTCGCCGTGCGTGGTGCGCCGCCCTCTTGCGTTGTCAACAACCGAGAGGAACAAGGAGATGACTGTACGTGGAGAGGATGACAGTAGGGACCCACCAGCGTCATGGCAGTACGCAAGCAAGTGCCTCTATATTACAAGCCCAAAAAATATGGTTCCTCCTAATGGTTGGACATCTGGGGCTCACGCCATTGTCAACGTAGTCAATAAACGAGAGAATTACACTACGAGCGGCTGACACCAGGGACCCAGCAGGTCGGGCAGTTTTTTTTGAGGAACAAGCAGTTGTTATTTATACTAGTTTTAGCGACGGATCAGGGTAACAACGGGGCTGTGCGGGGGTTGTGGCCCGTCTAGCCAGGGTTTTATTTATGTTTACCACATCATGAGCCCAGTTGTGTTTTTTTCTTGCTAAAAATGGCTAGCCCAGTTCTATTTTTTTAAAGAAATACCCAAACGAGGCCTACTTGCTTTATAAGCCCTGCTGGGCTGCAAATCTTTTAAGACGAGGAGAGTTTCATTCGGTTTGCCCAGAAATGGGCTGTACATTTTTAAAACACATCAAACCGGGAATTAGTTTCAATTTTTTTTCATTACAAGATTTAAAATTCCATTGATTTTTATGCGTGGACAATTATTTGGATTTTATATTTATATAAATTATTTTTCAAAATAGTTTGAATGTGAATCGATATTTTGGGATTAAAAACAGTTGACTGCACCGAAATATGCAAAACAAATCGTATACTTTTTAACCATGGCCACAATATGGGGTGTAATGCTAACAAAAAGAAGATGGGCTACAAAAAAATTCTTAAGAATTAGCAAATGGGTTGTACATTATTAGAAATAATGCACACGAGAGCAGTGACTGTTGGATGTCCATCCAACGGCTGTCGTGCTTCTTCAATCTCTGCTTTTCCTGCTCCAGCCGCTCAAACAAGCACCGGCGGGACTGTCTGCTCCCTCCTCCTGCGGCCGGCTATGCGGCCGCGCAGGGCTCACCGCCCCACCATACTCCCATCGCTGGCCTAGCCATCCCTCTACTCACCCACACCTGCTATTATTCTTCGGCGACGGTAGACGAACCAGTAAACCCTCGTACAATCGTACTCCCCTCCGTGTGGGAAACAACTACCGAGTCTTCCCTGCCTCCGTGTCGTTCCCTTCCTAGGCCTCGCCTTCGTCCACTGCCCTGGTGCTCTCGGCGCGGCCTAGTCAACATGGTCAATGAACGACATCCATCGGAAGTGGACTGTACGTGGAGAGGCTGACAGCTGGGTCCACGGCTGCACGCAAGGAAATGCCTCCTTATTACGCGCAAAATAATGATTCCTCCACCTGACAGCTAGGGCCCACGGGAAGGGCTTCTGTATTTCACAGAAAAAACGTTCCCCCCGCTGACAGGTCAGACCCACCAGCTATATCTTCGCACGCAAGGAAGTGCCTCCTTATGACGCACAAAAAAATGAATACCCCCTGCTAGCTGGGACCCACCATAGTGGGTGGCTGACTTGTGGGCCTACTAAGTTGACGGGGACAGAGGGCTTTGTCAACTTAGTCAATATGAACAATTCTAGCTCCAGTGACCGTACGATGTCCATCCAACGGTCATAGTGCTTCTTCAACCTCTGGTCTTCTTGCTCCAGCCGCCCAAAGTAGCGCCGGTCGTGCCGCCTGCTCCTGCCTCCCGTGTCCGCCTGTGCTGCCGCGGAGGCCTCACCGCCCCCATACTACTCCCACCGCTGGCCAGGCCATCCCTCCACTCACCCACGCCCCCTGCTATTCTACGGCGATGGCAGCCTCACACCGCTGCCGAACCAGTGAACCCTCGTACTCCTCTCCGCGTAGGCATCCACTGCCGCGTCTTCCCCGGCTCCGCGTCGTCCCCTTCCTAGGCCTCGCCGTCGTCCACTGCCTTGGTGCTCTCGGTGCGGCGTGGTCAATGTGGTCAACGACCGACTTCCATCGGAAGAGTGCTGTACGTGGAGAGGCTGACAGTTGGGTCCACGGCCGCAGCTGGGTCCACGGCCACAACCTTTTTTGTGATTTGCCAAGTAAGTCGCTTTGTCAGGCCTGTTGGGCTACAAATCTTTCAAGACGAGGAGAGCTTCATTCGGTTGCCCGAGAAAATGGTCTATCAGTAATGAGAAATGGGACGTACATTCTTAAAACACATCAAACCGGCAATTAGTTTCAAACTTCTTTTTTTATTTCGAGATTTTAAATTGCATTGATTTTTATGCGTGGACAATTTGTTGGATTTTATATTGATATACATTTATTTTTAAAATCAGTTTGAATGTGACTCGAAATTTCGGAATTAAAAACAGTTCGGACCGCACCGAAATATGCAAATTTCGTATAATTTTTTAACCGTGGCCACAATATGGGCTGTAATGCTAACAAAAAGAATATGGGCTCCATAAAAACCTTAAGAATTAGCAAATGGGCTGTAAAATTATTAGAAATAATGGCAGATGCGATGTATGCTATTTTCCACAGATTTGAGGCTTTCCTAAAAAAAGGTTGACGCACAAGCAGTGACCGTTGGATTTCCATCCAACGGCCGTCGTACTTCTTCAATCTCTGCTCTTCCTGCTCTAGCCGCTCAAACAAGCGCCGGCGGGACTGCCTGCTCCCTCCTCCCCGTGGCCGGTTGTGCTGCCGCGCAGGCCTCACCGCCCCACCGTACTCCCATCGCTGGCCTAGCCATCCCTCTACTCACCCACAACTGCTGTTATTCTCCGGCGACGGCAGACGAACCAGTAAACCCTCGTACAGTCGTACTCCCCTCCACGTGGGAAACAACTGCCGAGTCTTCCCTGCCTTTGTGTCGTTCCCTTCCTAGGCCTCGTCGTCGTCCACCGCCCTGGTGCTCTCGGCGCGTCCTGGTCAACGCGGTCAATGACCGACATGCATCTGAAGTGGACTGTACGTGGAGAGGCTGACAGCTGGGTCCACGGTCGCACGCAAGGAAATGCCTCCTTATTACGCGCAAAATAAGGATTCCTCCACCTGACATCTGGGACCCACCGAAAGGGCCTCTGTATTTCGCGAAAAACACGTTACCGCCGCTGACAGCTTGGACCCACTAGCTATATCTTCGCACGCAAGGAAGTGCCTCCTTATTACGCACAAAAAATGAATACTCCCCCTGCTAGCTGGGACCCAGTATAGTGGCAGGCTGACTTATGGGCCTACTAAGTTGACGGGGATGGAGGGCTTTGTCAACTTAGTCAATATGCACGATTCTAGCTCCACTGACCGTACAATGTCCATCCAACAGCCGTAGTGCTTCTTCAACCGCTGGTCTTCTTGCTCCATCCGCCCAAACCAGCGCCGGTCGTGCCTCGTGCTCCTGCCTCCCGTGGCCGGCTGCGATGCGGCGGAGGCCTCACCGCCCCCTACTACTCCCACCGCTAGCCAGGCCATCCCTCCACTCACCCACGCCCCCTGCTATTCTACGGCGATGGCAGCCTCACACCGCTGCCGAACCAGTGAACCCTCGTACTCCTCTCCGCGTAGGCATCCACTGCCGCGTCTTCCCCGGCTCTGTGTCGTCTCCTTCCTAGGCCTCGCTGTCGTCCACCGCCCTGGTGCTCGGCGCGGCGTGGTCAACGTGGTCAAGGAACGGCTTCCATCGGACGTGGACTGTACGTGGAGAGGCTGACAGCTGGGTCCACGGCCGCATCAAGGAAGTGCCTCCTTATTACGTGCAAAATAATTATTCCTCCACCTGACAGCGGGGACCCACCGGACGGGCCACCGTATTTCGTGAAAAAAACATTTCCCCCTGACTGCTGGGACCCACCAGCTACATCTTCGCACGCAAGGAAGTGCCTGACAGTCGGGACCCACCTGGTCGAAGCGTACGTAGCGTTGTCATTCTGGTCGTGAACGTGTACGTACATACTGGTCGATGTAGAGGCGCGCATGTGTCGTAGTAGAGGCGCGCACGTAGCATGTACACGTACGTACATCGGCCATGGTGCAAGAAAGTAAATACGGCCACGTACGTACATACGGGCGGGGTCTCGAACGCCTACTCGCGCGTACGTACGGCCAGGGCTCGTGTACATGGCTGGGTCGAAACGGAGAAACAGCGTCGTCCTCGTGTTCATGGGGAGGCAACGGAATGCGTTGTGTTCATCGGGAGGCAACGGAACGCGTGGGAGCCAACCGGCTTGGACGGAACAACCAATGGAAACGAGGCCTGGCGTACCGCAGAACAGAGGAAACGGCCTTGTCTTCGACCGGCCACGTTCGAAACTAGATCCTATTCATCGGGAGGGGTCTGGCGTACCACAAAATGGAGGAAACGGACCTCCTACGGTCAAAACGGGGGTCCTATTGATCGGGAGGGGTGTGGCGTACCGCAAAACGGAGGAAACGAACTTGTGTTGGAGCGCTATGGTCGAAACGGGGGTCCTGTTCATCGGGAGGGGTGTGGCGTACCGCAAAACGGGACTCCACGGGATACTGTTCATCTCCACTGTTGACCCCCTCCAGCCTCCACGGGCTATTGTTCATCCACCGTCGACCTCCTCCAGCCTCCACCTGCGACTGTTCATCCAGCCTCCACCGCGCGCTACTCCACCGGCTACTGTTCAACCACCCCTCTCCACGGGCTCCTGTTCAACCACCCCTCCACGGGCTACTGTTCATCCAGCCCTCCACCGTCTACTATTCATCCTGCCCTCCATGGGGTGGTCCTGTTCATCCTGCCCTCCACGGGTCCTGTTCATCCAGCCCCAACCGGCTCGATCGATCGGGGTCTTGTTCATCCACCCCCACCGGGAACTGTTCATCCACCCCCCCCAACGCTCACTGTTCATCCAGAGGCAGCATCGATCGGCTTCAGTTAGCAGCAGTAGCGAACGAATCCCTCGATCAGGTTCAGTTAACAGCCATCGATCGATCGCTCGGGTTCAGTAACGCGTAGCTTGCAGTGCAATCGCTCGGGTTCAGTTAGAGCCCAACGCCTCGCACACACGCGCGTACGTACGAGAGAAACGCGCATCGCTCGGCCCCCGACCACCCACTATAACCGGGGACTCCCTGATATTTTCCGCGCCCTCGCTTCTACCACGGTTTTTTCCGTCATGGACGGCCCAAAGAATGTCATGCAGCTGTGTCTCCGGCCCGCCCAGGACGAAAAGCCCATTTTCTGTCATGATTTTTTGTCATAGAAGTAGGACCCCACCACATCTATGATGATACCGGGTTTTTTCACAATTATCGTCATAGAAGTGTCATAAGTATGACAAAAAATAATCGTTCGGCCCAAAATGTCACGGACGTGTCTTTTTTTTGTAGTGAGGGGCAGGGCGAGGAGGGCATGTGCATGCACGAGAGAAAGTTAGTGCTAGCTACAATGGTTAGAGGATTGTGTGGGTGTAAGAGACTAACAAAGATCATAATTTGATATGAAAGTGGATTCATATATTTGAATAGGAGATCATAGTGTTATAAACATATGCATGCATGAATATAGCGGTGATACGCGTGCTGTGGTTTTGCACCTGTTATACCATAATGTGATAATGCATGGCGTTTGCAACTCATAGCTAAATGTCGAACAATCTAAACCATACTATATCTCGAGCAATCTCACATTGTATTTGAATTTATGATAATGTGTGGCGTTTGCAGCTTACAACTAAATATCGAACAATCTAAACAATACTATATATCGAACAATCTCACATTTTATTTGAATTTGTGGTAATGTGTAGTGTTTGCAACTCACATCTAAATACTTGTAGGCGTAGGGGGCGGGGCACCATACATTATGTGATAAACACATTATACATATGAGACATGGTTTAGATTATGAAGATCTAGCTAGAGCTTGAAATGTACTGTGATTTGAAATCAACATAAAGTGGATTCAAAAAATCGAGTTCGAGTTCATATAGTACACATAGTTCATATCTAACTCGAGAGTAATCATGTGGTGTGCTGTGAAGAGAATACACAAACGATGGTTTAACTTGACAATAATGATGATTGTAGATCTTATTAAATTAGAGAAACGAATTCAAATGGTTTGACTTCACAACAATAATTATTGTAGATCTTATTCAAATAGAGAAACGAATTCAAATTTAGTTCATATTGAAGCGGTAGTATATACATTTGGAATGCACTAAAACGTTCATTTGAGTAGCAGGTTGCATGCATTATACACGTAGCGAAATATTTTAATTGAACATAACATGAATTCAAAGTTTTGAATGGCATTTGTAGTGTGAATTGATTTGGTACTGTACACGGGACTAGACTCTCTTGTGTGGTGCGAATTGATTTCTTTTTGTTTTTTCGTCGATAGAAGTGAGAATTGATTTGGTACAGTACTCGTTAGGCTTGTCCGAAAATTTCAACCCGCGCCTTGTCACCCCGAAATATTTAAGATATATCTTTGTCTCGTTGTGCTCCGAAAACTCCCTCCATCTCAACCCGCGCCTTGCTATTCCAAAATTACAACGCGCGCGAAAACTCCCACCTCCTGTGAAATCCCGACACACAAAATGCCCGTGATACCCCTGAACCGAAAGAACCGCCTAGCTCAAATCGGTGGGGGTAATTTCGTAACTTACCCCACATTTCGGACAAGCGCGTCCCTAAGCCATGGTTCCCCACTCCATCCCATCCGCCCACCCATTCGTACACCGAGGCTGCGAAAACCCGCGAAGCCCCACACCCTCCTCCGTCCACCACCCAGCCGGAGCCTCTTCCCCGACGACGTCGTCCACAGCAACACCTCGACGTCCCTCATTCACCGTACCGGATGAGGATCCGTCGTCGATCTCATCATCCCGCCGGTTCAGCCACCCCGTCCTCCACCTCCAAGGAGCCGCCCCGATGTTCCCCTCGTCTTTCGCACCACCTCCATTCCCACACCGCCGTCTTCACCTGCACCACCGGAAGACCATCATCATCACCATTTCCTCGGATGAAGCTGAGGCCTAATCGGCGCCACCAAAGAGGTTGTACACTAATCGCCATATTTTTTTCTTGATTCGATCTCACGGTGCTGCCGGCGCTCGGTCCCGAGCCTCCACGGCGCGGCTCCATCCACGGCGGCGTCGCTGGCCACTTCCTCCACGGTCGCTCCCTCGGCGGCGACGTCCACATCAGTAGGAGATGCTGCTGCTTTAGCTCTCGCTCGCACTGCTACTCTGCTCTTGCTATTGCTCGCCTGCTGCTCTCGCTCTTGCTCTTGCTTGCGATGCTGCTCCGATTTGGCTACACTTCAGTCGACTGAATCGACTTTTGGGTCGGTCGATTTTCAGGGGGTGGGGGGGGGGGGCTCGCCGGAGTTAAGGAAGAACCAGCCACAACGGAGAGGGGGGCTCGCCGGAGAGGTACCCCACTATCTATCTTAGGGTTCAGGGTGGGGGCGATGGTCGCCGGCGATGGTGGGGCGGTGGCGTGGGGATCGCCGGAGAAAAAGCTCGGCACAGGGGGTGGCTAGAGGGATGGCCGGGGCGGCGGCGGACCGGCGGTGGGGAGTGGTTTCGGGGCGGGCGGGACAGCGCACCGCCGACTGTGGGTGGCGGAGGGCAGCGGTTTGGTCGGTGGTGGCTGACGGCTCAGGGGGTGGAGGTTGAAGTTGAACTGCAGGCCCTTGATTTCGTATCCAACGGCTGGAAAATCGACTGATCAGAGATGAAAAATCCAGTCGACCGGCTCTCGCACGCGCTGCTGCTGCTACTACTGCTTTTCTGCTGCTAGCTAGTGCGTTCAGTTTTGACAGTAAAATTCAGTTTCGACAGTTAAGTTCAGTTTCGATAGTTAAATTCAGTTTCGACAGTTAAGTTCAGAGATGAGCGGCTAGTGTATTTTACACCTAGAACTTTGTGGTTATGTATTTTATGTCATCTATTGGAGATGCTATTAGAATTTCACTCAGGTTAACGTTGTCTCTCCTGTCCTGCTTCAGCCTCGGCGTCGTACAACTCACCGGAGCTGCTCCAACGACGAAACCCTCCATCACAGTGGAGCAGTACCCCGGGCTCCATCTCAATATGCCTAAGACCTTCTTCCCCTCCTCCGATAGCCAAGTCAGCCGGATCATCCTCACCGACCAACCCAAGCACGCTGAGATCGACATGGCTTCGCCAAAGAGGTTGTACAGTTGTTGCATCTCTTTTTTACTCTACATGTTATATATATTATCCACTGAGCACACGCGGTAATGTGAAATACGATTAGTTTCTCCTACTATATGACAAGCAGTGAGGTACCAGGCAACTTAGCTATCCGTGATGGACTCTCTTGAACGCCATCATTATTTATCTCTGTGTGTTTGAGTTGTGCATTTGTCGATGGGCCTGGGAGTTGAGCTAGTAGGGTAGTGGCCTCGGTCCAAAGTAGTAGAAGTAGGCAAGTATCACAAAAACATTTTTTGAGTGTATCTTTTCCTTGCTCAAGCCTGCCTACTAGGATCGCCAGTGCTTGAAAGGAAAAGTGAAGGAAAAACATAGGAATTGGAAAGTTTCCTATGGTACTACTATTCATGCATTTGGTTCAAAGGAATGGAGCAAAGGAAAATTGTAGGATTTGTTCCTTTAGTGTCTCCTTGAAAGAAAAACCGTACGGATTTTAATTTCCACTTGTCCTCCTTTTCAAATTCCTATTCATGAAGAACAAGACTAAAAGATAGTAGCATAATAGCATTATAACCGTACATTTTCTTGTGGTTTGACTTAATCTCACCATGCTTCTTTGCATCCTGTGATCTTCCAATTCTTGTGAACCAAACACCCAGATTGGCAGAAGTCCTGTGTTTTTAAATTCTCTGTTTTGCACGTGCATTCCTATCCTATTACTGTGTATTTCCTGTCCCTGCATTGTTAGAATCCTCCAATTCAAACGAGCCCTTACAGAATTACTTCTCTTACAGATAGTTGTCAAAGAAAACCTTGTGTGGTTTGTCCCACTCCTGCTGCACCTCGTCCACCCAAGCTCAGCTGCTCCAACGACAGAAGGGTCCAGCACAGCAGGGATCCGGCCTCCAGACTGTCTTTCGCCGCCTCAGATCTTCTTCCCCGCCGCCGGCAGCCATGACAACTGCATTACCATCATCAACCGAGCAGATGACCTCGAGGACTACACAGGTCCGCAAGAGATGTCGCACTCTTTCGTGTCTGCTTACGTTATGCATCGCTTAATATTACATGCTACTTTATCGTCCTGTTCACCGATTAGACTCTGAGTCAGCTCCAAACTAATGGTCAAACTTGAGTTTTTAAATGGTTGTGGGGTACATATCGGGGCCGCAATCAATAGTATCTATCTACTATCTGGTTAATCTCTGGTGTCTACTATGAGTTTCATGTTGGGTGGGAAACAAACAGTAAAGAAGCCATTATCTGTATTTTTTAACTGAAGCCATTATCTGCCTGCTATCATTGGTTTTGGGTCTATCCACAGGTTGCTACCATCACTCTGGATTTTTGCATGCACTCCTTACATAATCTCACTATGTTTTATTCCTATGCATGTTAGTTATTGTACACAATGGAACTGAACATGTAGTGCAAACGAGACGAGCCTTGCGTGGCAATAAAATTTCATGCAGATGTCGCTCCATGGTAGGCACAAAGGCAGCCCCCCCCCTCCACCCATTTTCGGATTGTAATCGAGAGGAAGATATCTGTTCTGGGGGGATTCAGAAGGAGAAGACCACTCCTATTTACCCCCTGAGGTCTCCGCTCTAACTTGGCATGCTGATGTTGGTTATATCATGCATATGGTGCCTTGCATTGCTTACTTTATACATCAAATATGTCAACTGCTTAGTTTAGACATGCTTTGTGTGAATGCCATCTGTTTAGTTTATTCACCGTTTATGTAATTATGCAATGCCATCTTGTTTAGCCAGGCATCATATATGTGAAGTTTGCAATGCCATCCTGCTTAGCCAGCCATCTTATATGTGAATTATATCAGGCCATCCTTTTTTTCCGTTACGTATTACATTTGTCAACAATGTTAGTACATTCAACTACTCTTCGTGTGCATCAACCATTTGACACGGTGATGGAAAATTCTGGAGTGAAAACAAGGTCTTCAGAGCAGACTATGCTATCTGACGAAGCGCATATCTCACTGGTTACGGATAGCTCCTCAGAGGAGGATTCAGAGACAGATGACCAGTCCTATTTCCCCCCCGAGGTGTATGCTCTAACTTGGCAGGGTTATGTTGCTCATATCGTGCGTATGGTGTCTTGCATTGCTATGTCATTTGATTGGTTTAGACATGCTTTGTGTGAATGCCACCTGTTTAGTGTCTAATTACCATATATGTGAATTATGCATTGTCATCTTGTTGCAAGACATTATATATGTGAATTATGCAATGCAATCTTGTTGCAAAGGCATTATATATGTGAATTATGCAATGCCATGCTGTTGAGCCAATCATCATGTATGTGAATTGTATCATGCTATCATTTTTTTCTATTACGTGTTCCATTTGTCGACAATGTTTGTATATTCAACTACTCTTCCTGTGCATCAGCCATTTGAAGTAATTGATGGAAGTATCTGGAGTGAAAACAAGGTATTCAAAGCAGACAATGCTACTTGCTGAAGCAGACATCTTGCTGGATACAGAGAGCTCCTCAGAGGAGGATTCAGAGACTGATGACCAGTCCTATTTCCCCCCTGAGGTCTATTCTCAAACATGGCAGGGTAATATTACCCATGTCATGCATGTTGTCTTGCATTGCTTAGTTTTTACATCATATATGGATTGCCATCTACTTACTTGCTTACTATATAAATCATATATTTGAATTATATCATGCCATCATGTTTACATACACAACATCTATCTGAATTATAGCATGGCAACCCATTTAATAAAGACATCATATAGTTATATCATCTTATCCTGTTTAGTGTTTACAATCATCATATTTTGAATTATGTCATTCTATCCGAGAATTATATCATGCTATCATGTTTCCATAGGCGGCATGTATGTGAATTATGGCATGCCAACCTATTTAATAAACACATTATATAGTTATATCATGTCATCCTGTTTACATGGTCATCATATTTTGAACTATGCCTTTCCATATTTTTTAGTTAGCCATCATAATGTGAAATTGTGTCATGCTATCCTGTTTAGTTAGCCATCATATATGTGAAATTGTGTCATGCTATCCTGTTTGGTTAGACAACATAAATGTGAATTATTTCATGCCCTCTTTTATTCCCCACTATCCATTGCACCTGTCTATCATACAATGTTTGTACATTCAATTACTTTTCTTGTTTGTCAGCCATTTGAATTGGAGAGGGTGATGGCAGTATCTAAGGGGGTAACAACACGGTCTTTAGAAAAGATAGTGCTACCAGTTGATGCAGATAGAACCACGGTTGTACTTGCCCAAGAACCAGCCCCACCACACATAACCCAGACTCTCGTAGATTGTACCCCTACCCAGTTGGACAGAGAACCAACTACACCCCTTCTAACCCCAACCCCAACAGATAGTAACCCAGTTCCAGTTGACACAACACCGTCTCCACCACAGAGCACCCAAACACGAGCAATTAGTAAGGGAACTGCAGTGCCCAAAGCACGAGGACCACCACTCCGAATCCCAACTCAACGCTTAAAGGAGAAGAAGAATTGTTCTCAGGTCAGGTTCTGTAGCTATGGTTCATACTCCTTTGCTCTTGCATCACTGTATTTACTCAGACCAACTATTTTCAAATTTGAAGGATGGAATTGAAACTCCAATGGCGCAACAGGTATGTTTTAAACCTGTTTCTTTAACTGGTTTGCTGTTGTAACTTGCTCTATGTTGATTTCAGTTTCAGTTGAATAAACAGTTATGTTCTCATGTCATGCACATTACAAGTGTTGTTATTGCTCTATAGTTTCCCACACTTATATTCTGTCTATTCTGCTTTGTCTTGAACAAATATTATTTGAACTGTGTCTCTATCTTGATTTGGCAACAAAAACTAGAATGATATAGACCATAAAGTGACCATGGTACATAGATATATGTTTGTTTCATGCTGTTATCCTGTGCACTTTACTACTGAACTGATTTACCAAAATGAGTTTCATATACAACATGGTAAACTTGTGATGTGTCTTCTTGTTTCTCTTTTAGAATGCGGACAAAATATTGGAGAACAGTACCCCGTTATGCAATGGTAAAGGAAGTAATGCAGATAAGGTTCAAGATAGTGAGACATCCATGTTGGTCTCCAAGAAAGCTGATTAAAACTACCTTGACGATAGTGAGAGAACCCAAAAGTCCTATCTTGATGTAGTGTTCGAGTTACTGGCCACTACTACTGGCACAAGCTCTTCGAACTCGCTACCTGAATCAGTTCGTCTTCTTGAGTCTAAGCTTCAAGTTGAAAGACATCGATCAGATGTGCTGCGACAGGAAGCTGAAGGACCGAGAAAGTCCCTGCAGAATTCAGATGCATACTTTCTGGTGCAACAGCAAGCGCTGGAGGATTTAAGCGCCAAACAAGAGAAAGTTAATAAGCTTGCAAAGCATCTTGCCAGCATATGGGTACCCAGGATATTGTTTCTTGAGATCTTCTGAAGTGGTTTCAGTTCTGGACTTGTTTTGCTGCGGCGTTTATTTGCACTGGTCGCCAACTTTGACAACCAGTGTATATGATATGCTGCTTTGTTCCCTATATTTGCACTGGTGGCGAACTTTGATGCCCAGTGGATGTAATATGTGTAATAGCCGTGATAGCCTAGCGTAAGTTGCTTGCTTATTTATTTCCTTGTTGTCTTGTTTATTTGTTTGCTTGTAGTCAGTGTTGTTCTTTTTCCGGGTTTGCTAGTGGCCGCAATAACCTATTTTTAAAAAATAGGCCACAATAACCATGGGTTACATATTTACTGTAGTGACATTGGGCCTTCTACGGGCCGTAGAAACAATGGGCCTTCTACGGGGCGTAGAAACAATGGGCCTTCTACGGGCCGTATCATTAATGGGCCTTCTACAGGCCGTATCATCAATGGGCCTTCTACGGGCCGTATGATCGATTGCCCAAACATGGGCCGATAACATACCGCATTATGGCCGTAAACGGGCTAGAGTTGGAATCGTCTGTTCATGGGCCGACCATAACGGGCCGTCATTAATCAGCCGTATTTGACGACGCTATGAAAACGGCCCAACGTATTAACGACCACAAATAGGCCGACTGTAACCACGGGCTGAATTTGGCCCACAAGCAGAAAATGACAGTAACGGGCCGTAAGTAACCGAATGCTGGAAATGAGCCCAAGAATAAATGGGCCCTGAGAAGGCCGAAAGATAACATGGGCTGGAAACAGCCCAATGGTATAATGGGCCGTTAATGGGTATAAAGTGATACACTGTTCATTACGGGCCAGTTTCACCACGGGTCGTTAATGGGCCAAGAGTTACAAAGGGCCTCATATGGGCCGAAAGACTTCATAGGCTATACATGGGCCGGAAGTTAAAACGGGCTGGAATCATATTGGACGGCCCAGATGACGCTACTGGGCCTAATTCGGATAGTTCATAACGGGCCCTTGGTTAGCGGGCTGTAAATGAGCTATATGTGAACAGGCCGTTAACAGGCTTTCCGTGGGCCGGCCGCCACCTTTTGACCAAGTCAAACGGGCCGGCCTTTTCACAGGAATGGGCCTCTGTTGGGCCCTGCCACATGTCGATGTATCATAGGCGCCTTCGGTCCAATGAGTGGATGACATCTGTCCCAACGGTGAGCCGACACGTGTTTCCTCCAGCCAATGATGATTTTGCACGTGGAAAATCCCCATTGGTCGGGGTTGTTAATGGGTTATCGGATTCAAAACCGGACCCGATAGCGTAACGGCGAGCCATTACGGTGGATGCCACGTGTCGGCCACCCTTGACGAAAGCACTTCTATGACGCGGGATTTATTGTCATGGGAGTGGACACTTCCGTGATGATATTTTTGGTAATGTCATGGAACACTTCTACGACAGCACAGGTATGACTATCTTGATTCTGTCATAAAATCGTCATGGATGTACATGCATGATAGAAAACGTGACCTAATGTGACAAACACGTATCATCACAGAAGTGTATTTTTTTGTAGTGTTGGATGCTCATATTGGCTCCTACATATTCTACGAAGATCTTTATCGGTCAAACCGCATAACAACATACGTTGTTCCCTTTGTCATCGGTATGTTACTTGCCCGAGATTCGACCGTCGGTATCATCATACCTAGTTCAATCTCATTACCGGCAAGTCTCTTTACTCGTTCCGTAATGCATCATCCCGCAACTAACTCATTAGTCACATTGCTTGCAAGGCTTATAGTGATGTGCATTACCGAGAGGGCCCAGAGATACCTCTCCGATACAAGGAGTGACAAATCCTAATCTCGATCTATGCCAACTCAACAAACACCATCGGAGACACCTGTAGAGCATCTTTATAATCACCCAGTTACGTTGTGACGTTTGATAGCACACAAGGTGGTCTTCCGGTATTCGGGAGTTGCATAATCTCATAGTCAGAGGAATATGTATAAGTCATGAAGAAAGCAACAACAATAAAACTATACGATCATTATGCTAAGCTAATGGATGGGTCTTGTCCATCACATCATTCTCTAATTATGTGATCCCGTTCATCAAATGACAACACATGTCTATGGCTAGGAAACTTAACCATCTTTAATTAACGAGCTAGTCAAGTAGAGGCATACTAGGGACACTCTGTTTGTCTATGTATTCACGCATGTACTAAGTTTCTGGTTAATACAATTCTAGCATGAATAATAAACATTTATCATGATATAAGGAAATATAAATAACAACTTTATTATTGCCTCTAGGGCATATTTCCTTCAAAGAAGCAACCACGCAGACGGCGCAAACTCCATGAAGGCAGATTCCAGCACGAGAAGTTTCTTTGAATCTTGACCTAGATCTTTGTTCTGTTACTTTAGGTCGATTTCCCCTGATTGAATGCGCTTAGTGGTCACTGTGTTCTTATAATGGCGTTTTTATCACAATTATCGTAGGATGAAACCAGAGAGAGTGTTTTATCTCAACTGTAGAATGGAGACCACTGTCATAAGCAATGGTGGCACAAAAGGAGCCGGTACGGGCTTCACATTTCCCCTTGTGGTGGACAAAAATTCAGCATTTGTACAATTTAGAGGCGCTATAAGTGATAAATATCCATGGGGTATTTTTCATAGCACTGTTGCGGTTGCTGTCGCCGGAAGGGTCTGGAATTTCAAGATAGAGGGGAGATCCAGTGAAGGAGTATGGTGACGGTTGTTGTCGGCCGCCGTCGCCGGAAGGGTTTGGAACTTCAAGGCAAAGGGGAGATCTAGTGAAGGAGGATGGTGACGATTGTTGTCCGCCGCTGTCGCTGGAGGGGTGGAGCTTGGATAATGAGCACCGGGGGGTGGAAGGGGTCAGGGGCATCACTTCCGTCGCCGGTGGAGGAGCTCGGAGGTGGGGCACTGGATCTTGGTCGACAACATGTGTCGTTCGCTGGAGCCGTGGTTTTCCTCCCCAACCTCTAGGGTCGTGGTTTGATGTTTGCTTGAACTACGTCGGTATTTCCCCAAAGAGGAAGGGATGATGCAGCACAACAACGGGAGGTATTTCCTTCGGTTATGAGACCAAGGTTATCGAACCAGTAGGACAACCACGCAACACTACGAGAACGACACATGCACACAAATAACAAATACTCGCAACCCGACGTATTAAAGGGGTTGTCAATCCCTTTCGGGAAACGGAGCTAGAAATTGGCAAGCGGACGGGATAAAATATGATAGATCGGATAAATAGATCTCAAATAAAATAAAGTGCAGCAAGGTATTTTTGTATTTTTGGTTTAATAGATCTGAAAATAAAAGCAAATAAAAATAGATCGCGAAGGCAAATATAATAAAGAAGAGACCCGGGGGCCGTAGATTTCACTAGTGGCTTCTCTCGAGAAAAATAGCAAACGGTGGGTAAACGAATTACTGTTGGGCAATTGATAGAACTTCAAATAATCCTGACGATATCCAGGCAATGATCATTATATAGCAATCACGTCCAAGATTAGTAGACCGACTCCTGCCTACATCTACTACTATTACTCCACACATCGACCGCTATCCAGCATGCATCTAGTGTATTAAGTTCATGGAGAAACGGAGTAATGCAATAAGAACGATGACATGATGTAGACAAGATCTATTTATGTAGAAATAGACCCCATCTTGTTATCCTTAATAGCAACGATACATACGTGTCGGTTCCCCTTCTGTCACTGGGATCAAGCACCGTACAATCGAACCCATCACAAAGCACCTCTTCCCATTGCAAGATAATAGATCAAGTTGGCCAAACAAAACCCAAATATCAGGGAAGAAATACGAGGCTATAAGCAATCGTGCATATAAGAGATCAAAGAAGACTCAAATAACTTTCATGGATAAAAAGATAGATCTGATCATAAACTCAAAGTTCACCGGATCCCAAGAAACACACCGCAAAAAGAGTTACATCAAATGGATCTCCAAGAGACCATTGTATTGAGAATCAAAAGAGAGAGAGAGAAAGCCATCTAGCTACTAACTACGGACCCATAGGTCTACAATGAACTACTCACGCATCATCGGAGAGGCACCAATGGACATGATGAACCCCTCCGTGATGGTTTCTAGATTGGATCTGGTGGTTTTGGAACTTGCGGCGGCTGGAATTGATTTTCGTCGACTCTCCTAGGGTTTCTGGAATATTGGGGTATTTATAGAGCAAAGAGGCGGTGCGGGAGGCACCGAGGTGGGCACAACCCACCAGGGCGCGCCCTGGTGTCTTGTGCTCACCTCGGGCTCCCTCTTCAATACTTATTTGGCCCACTGGATGTCTTCTGGTCCAAAAAAATCCACAAAAATTTCGCTGCGTTTGGACTCCGTTTGATATTGATTTCCTGCGATGTAAAAAATATGCAGAAAACAACAACTGACTCTGGGCACTATGTCAATAGCTTAGTATCAAAAAATGATATAAAATGATTATAAAATGATTGTAAAACATCCAAGAATGATAATATAACAACATAATTAACACCGAATAATGCACCACAAGTAGGATATAATTTCATTGCATAACTATTAACTTTCGTGCTTGCATAGGGAATCACAAACCTTAACACCAATATTCTTACTAAAGCATAATTACTCATCAACATGACTCACATATCACATCATCATATCTCAAAACTATTACAAGGAATCAAGTTTATTTTGTCCAATGATCTTCATGAAAGTTTTTATTATATCCTTCTTGGATATCTATCACTTTGGGACTAATTTTCAAGTGTTGCTTTTGATAAGCTTAAACAAATATAAGTGAAGATCATGAGCATAATATTTCTTTCTTTAAAATTAATTTAAGTGAAGCAAGACAGAATCTTAAAAAAAAATACTAACTCTCAAATAAATCTAAGTGAAGCATGAGAGCATTTCTTCAAAAATACTAAAGCACACCGTGCTCAAAAAGATATAAGTGAAGCACTAGAGCAATTCCATTGCTCATAAAGATTTAAGTGAAGTATGGAGAGCAATTCTAACAAGTCATGGCATAATTTTGGCTCTCTCAAATAGGTGTGTCCAACAAGGATTCATGACTTAAAACAAAGAGCAAAACAAGCAAAGACTCATATCATACAAGATGCTCCAAGCAAAACTCATAGTATGTGACGAATAAAAATATAGTTCCGAGTAAAATACCGATGGTCGTTAGAAGAAAGAGGGGATGCCACTCGGGCATCCCCAAGCTTAGTTGCTTGCTTCTCTTTGGATAATACCTTGGGATGCCATGGGCATCCCCAAGTTTAGGCTCTTCTTACTCCTTATTCCTTCATCCATCGTAACATCACCCAAATCTTGAAAACTTCAATCACACAAACTCAACAAAACCTTCGTGAGATCCGTTAGTATAAGAAAGCAAATCACTACTATAAGTATTGTTGCAAACCCATTAATATTTTGTTTTTGCATTATATCTACTGTATTCCAACTTTTCTATGGCAAAAACTCTCCAAAGAAAACCATAGAATCATCAAAACAAGCACACAATGCAAAGAAAACGGAGTTTGTAAAAAAACAGAAGAGTCTATAGCAATCTGGATATTAAATTCTGAAAAATTAGGACAACATGAGAAATTTGTATATTAATCTTCTGCAAAAAGAATTGGTATTTTTATCACGCTTCTGTTAAAAATGAGAATTATTTTCGTGAGCGCAAAAGTTTCTGTTTTTCAGTAAGATCAAATCAACTATCACCCAACATGATCCTAAAGGCTTTGCTTTGCACAAACACTAATTAAAAGACAAAACACACAATCATAATAGGAGCATAATTGTGCAAACACTCAAGAACAGAAAGCAAAAGGCAAAAATAAATTTTATTGATTGGGTTGCCTCCCAACAAGCGCTATCATTTTACGCCCCTATCTAGGCATAAAGCAAGGATCTAAGTATTTTCATTCATAGTTTTGGCAACTTTTGTAAGGGATTTCTCAAACCCGGGAGGCTCTTTGCGCTTCCCTAAATTTTCAGGAAAAGACACCATCTTTAGATCTAAAATATCCAATCGCTTATTACAGAGAGTAATCAAGGTATTCATGCGATTGATACTACCATTAATATGTTTGAGGGGTTCGTTATATTTTTGCAATTCAACCATATGTTTGTGCAAATCACCAAGTTTTCCAACATTTGAACTCCCTCTGGGGTGAAAGAAAACCCCTTCTTTTGAGGTGGAACCCCCAGAATTCCTTCTAAACTTTCATGGGCAGCATTGGCATCAAGCTCGATAAAATTCCCTTTAGCTGCAAAATCTAAGAGTTGTCTATGATGCAAAGCCAATCCTATGTAAAAATTACGAAGCAAAATCTTTGCGTCTCCCTTTAGGTTGCAAACACGATAGGATTCCATTAGCCTATACCACACATCTTTCAAATTTTCTCCTTGTCGTTGCTTGAAGTATAAAACTTCAAAATCTGGTGACAAAGGAGGAGTAGTCACGCTAGCCATTATGACTAGAAAGCAAGAACACGAATAGATCCGTCAAGAAAATGGCGAACGAAAAAGAGGGCGAATAAAACGACAAATTTCTGTGAAGTGGGGGAGAGGAAAACGAGAGGCAAATGGCAAATAATGTAAATTGCAAGGAGATGAGATTTGTGATTAGGAACCTGGTAGATGTTGATGATGTCTCCCCGGCAACGGCGCCAGAAATTCCTTTTGATGTTTGCTTGAACTACGTCGGTATTTCCCCAAAGAGGAAGGGATGATGCAGCACAACAATGATAGGTATTTCCCTCAGTGATGAGACCAAGGTTATCGAACCAGTAGGAGAACCACGCAACACAACGTGAATGACACCTGCACACAAATAACAAATACTCGCAACCCGACGTATTAAAGGGGTTTGTCAATCCCTTTCGGGCAACGGCGCCAGAAATTGGCAAGCGGACGGGATAAAAATATGATAGATGGGATAAATAGATCTCAAATAAAATAAAGTGCAGCAAGGTATTTTTTATTTTTGGTTTAATAGATCTGAAAATAAAAGCAAATAAAAATAGATCGCGAAGGCAAATATAATAAAGGAGAGACCCGGGGGCCGTAGATTTCACTAGTGGCTTCTCTCGAGAAAAACAACAAACGGTGGGTAAATGAATTATTGTTGGGCAATTGATAGAACTTCAAATAATCATGATAATATCCAGGCAACGATCATTATATAGGCATCACGTCCAAGATTAGTAGACCGACTCCTGCCTGCATCTACTACTATTACTCCACACATCGACCGCTATCCAGCATGCATCTAGTGTATTAAGTTCATGGAGAAACGGAGTAATGCAATAAGAACGATGACATGATGTAGACAAGATCTATTTATGTAGAAATAGACCCCATCTTGTTATCCTTAATAGCAATGATACATACGTGTCAGTTCCTATTCTGTCACTGGGATCAAGCACCATAAGATCGAACCTATCACAAAGCACCTCTTTCCATTGCAAGATAAGTAGATCAAGTTGGCCAAACAAAACCCAAATATCAGAGAAGAAATACAAGGCTATAAGTAATCATGCATATAAGAAATCAAAAAAGACTCAAATAACTTTCATAGATAAAAAGATAGACCTGATCATAAACTCAAAGTTCATCGGATCCCAACAAACACACCGCAAAAAGAGTTACATCATATGGATCTCCAAGAGACCATTGTATTGAGAATCAAAAGAGAGAGAGAAAGCCATCTAGCTACTAACTACGGAATCGTAGGTCTACAATGAACTACTCACGCATCATCGGAGAGGCACCAATGGACATGATGAACCCCTCCGTGATGGTGTCTAGATTGGATCTGGTGGTTCTGGAACTTGCGGTGGCTGGAATTGATTTTCGTCGACTCTCCTAGGGTTTCTGGAATATTGGGGTATTTATAGAGCAAAGAGGCGGTGCGGGAGGCCCAGGCGCGCCCTGGTGTCTTGTGCTCACCTCGGGCTCCCTCTTCGGTACTTCTTTGGCCCACTGGATGTCTTCTGGTCCAAAAAAATCCACAAAAAGTTTTGCTGCGTTTGGACTCCGTTTGATATTGATTTCGTGCGATGTAAAAAATATGCAGAAAACATCAACTGACACTGGGCACTATGTCAATAGGTTAGTACCAAAAAAATGATATAAAATGATTGTAAAACATCCAAAAATGATAATATAACAACATGGAACAATAAAAAATTATAGATACGTTGGAGACGTATCATGGTTTTCCTCCCCGTGGGAATAACGTGGGTCGTGCGGGGCTACCTCTTCAATGACACAGTCCAAATGACGCGGGCCATCTCCTTAGGCCAACTCGTCCCATGGTTCTTTGACCTAGGGAAATAGCGGGGATCCCGGGCAACCAAACAAGGCAAGAGGGTTTGCGAATATCCATTTTTTAGCCCAGGCTCATCTGCACCCGCGATGAAGACAAAAAATCAAAATAAATACTAGAGAAATTCAAAAAATTCCTATTTTTGCATGGTAGATAATTTGATGTGTGAGTTACTCTTCAATTTTCAGATCATTCGGACAGCCGGGCAGCTCTTGGCAAAAGAGATAAATTATGGGTTTGTAAAAAAAGTCTACTGGTTATGTACTGTTCTGAACAGATTTGTCTTTTTTGCTGAGTGCTACTCAATTGTCCAAATGATCTGAAAATTAGAGACCATACAAATTAAATATTTACCATGCATTTTTTTGGAATTGTTGGATTTTTTCTTGAATTATTTTTTGATCAGGTGCAGATGAGCGCGGGCACCGAATCGCTGCACCCGGAGGGTCTGATCCTTTTGCTGTCAACGATGTACCGATGATTATAAATGAGCAAGGGGGAGGGGGCTTCAAGCGTAAAAATAAAAGAGGAAAAAATCCCCTCGATCAAAAAATAAAACAAACGAGAAAGAACAAGAAAACGCTACACGTTCCTCACGTGTTCGCGAGACTTCGCCGTCCACCTCCGTCGCCTTCCCCAACTTCCCGACTACTCTCCATCCAAGCAGCAGCACCGCCATAGACACATTGCACACGCCCAAACCAATCTGCTCCTTCCGGCGTGCCGGGTTCCGCGGATCGCGAGCTTGGACAAACCGCTCGATCAGAGCGCACCTGAGGCACCGTTTCTGCCCCCGCGCGATGGCGTCCCCGCCGCCGCCGCTGCTGCTAACGCTGGTGTGGGCGGCGGCGCTCCTGTGGTGCGGCGGATGCGACGCGCGGTTCGTTGTGGAGAAGAACAGCCTCAGGGTGACGGCGCCGGAGGCGCTCAAGGGCGCCTACGAGTGCGCCATCGGCAACTTCGGCGTGCCGCAGTACGGCGGCACCATGGTCGGCGTCGTGGCCTACCCCAAGGCCAACCGGAAGGCCTGCAAGGGGTTCGATGACTTCGATGTTTCCTTCAAGGCCAGGCCCGGGGCGCTGCCCACCTTCCTGCTCGTCGACAGGGGAGGTGAGGGAACATAACCGCTTCTTCGTTTTTGCTGCTGCTAGTTCTGCATGTGTGTGTCGATTGGTCCTATTAGATAGGCTGCGCATTTTATTTAACCACGTCCGAGTTAATTATTGCATCTTGCCAAGCGATGATGTGATTAAGCTGAATAGTTATTGACCAAGTTTGGTACAACGACCAAATCTTTGACCAAGGCCCTCGTGGATATTATAGTGGCTACCTCACTGACTTGTTTTACTGATTTTGTTCTCAGCCAATTATTGTTGGACATCTTGTTTGCTTTGCAACGTCACATTCTACACGGTTAATTTGGATTACACTACATGATGTTTTAAAGACTGATTACATAACATGGTTTTGTTGTTCTATATAGATTGCTACTTCACAAAGAAGGCATGGAATGCGCAAAATGCAGGTGCAGCGGCGATCCTTGTTGCCGATGACAGGGATGAACCTTTAATCACGATGGACACGCCTGAAGAGAGTGGAAGGGTGGAATATTTAGAGAACATCACCATCCCCTCGGCGCTAATATCCAAAAGCTTCGGGGATAGGCTCAAGAAAACTATCGATAATGGAGAAATGGTTAATGTAAACTTGGATTGGAGGGAGTCTCTGCCCCACCCCGATGAGCGTGTTGAGTACGAATTCTGGACTAACAGTAACGACGAATGTGGTCCAAAATGTGATAGCCAGATTGATTTCGTCAAGAGCTTTAAAGGAGCAGCCCAGATACTTGAGAAGAAGGGATACACACAGTTCACTCCGCATTACATTACATGGTATTGCCCAGAGGCCTACACTTTAAGTAAGCAGTGCAAATCGCAGTGTATCAACCATGGGAGGTATTGTGCACCTGATCCGGAACAGGATTTCAGCAAAGGGTATGATGGGAAAGATGTAGTAGTACAAAATTTACGCCAAGTCTGTGTTTATAAAGTTGCTAAGGAGAGCAAGAAACCCTGGTTGTGGTGGGATTATGTGACTGATTTTGCAGTTCGATGCCCAATGAAAGAAATGAAGTACACCAAGGAATGTGCTGATGCAGTTATCACATCACTTGGTACATTTGTTTGTATATACCTTATTATTTTCTACTCTGAGGTGCAATAGTTGTACTGAATAAGTTTATAATTTCCAGGCCTTGATCACAAAGCAATAGATAAATGTATTGGTGATCCAGATGCTGATGAAGAAAATCCTGTTTTGAAAGCTGAACAGGACGCACAGGTTAGTACTTATGTGCAATTTTTTATATTCATATTCGTATGATTGGTGATCTCAGATCTCAATGTAACATCCTATACCATTTTGCGTAGATTGGCAAGGGCTCTCGTGGTGATGTCACCATCTTACCAACTCTTGTAATTAACAATAGACAGTACAGAGGTGTGTGCTCTTCGAAGTTCTACTCATTACAGTTACCAGTTTTGTTTTTGTTTGAGATTCTGTGTTGCTTAGCTGAGTTTTGTTTATCAGGGAAACTTGACAAAGGAGCAGTTCTTAAAGCACTTTGTGCTGGATTTCGTGAAACCACTGAGCCAGCTGTTTGCTTGAGTGAAGGTTGGTACATTGATTTCACTACCTTCCCCACAATTTATGCTGAAAGAGTCTCTTGCTCTTGAACTGTTCATGTTATGTTAAACCGTAGATATTCAAACAAATGAGTGCTTGGAGAACAATGGTGGCTGTTGGCAAGACAAGGCTGCTAACATCACTGCTTGCAAGGTATCTCGATTGATGTTAATCTCTTTCTGTAAATAGGTCATTGAGTTGTTTTCCTTTTCTGTTTTAACTTACGCATATGATACTTGGCTGGTGGTTATGCAGGACACTTTCCGTGGAAAAGTGTGTGAATGTCCAGTTGTGAAAGGTGTGAAATTCGTTGGTGATGGCTATACTCATTGTGAAGGTATATACTACCAGGAATCAGGACTATTTCTTTTCTTCCTTCTTTTTGGACTATGTTTAAATAAAAATCTGATCAAAACTGTGTGTATCACCTGCCAATTGTCGTTTAACGTCCCATGGCGTTGGCTTCTAAATCATGGCATCGCAGCCCCTTATGACCTCTTAATTGGTAACATATGCTGTTGTTCTTTTAGCTTCCGGAGCTGGGCGGTGTGAGATTAACAATGGAGGCTGTTGGAAAGAAACCATGAATGGCCGGACATACTCTGCTTGTACTGTAAGTTATCAGTAGGAATTTTCCATACTGCTTCTTAGTGTGTTAAAATGATCTAAAAGCATATTCTTGGTGCTTAACTACATACAGGCTGATGGCTGTAAGTGCCCAGATGGGTTCAAAGGCGATGGGATCCACAAATGTGAAGGTAAGTCAATTACTGAATGTTAGGCCATTGGAAGTCTTTACACTACAAAACTTGCAGGTTTAAAAGAGATGTGAATATGTACTTTAGGGTTGGCTTCACAGCCATAGCATATCGTATATTGCTGGTCACACTGCTGCTTAGATGTGGTGCTGAACTGCTAATGTGACTCTTTTGTGACAGATATTGATGAATGCAAGGAAAGGACTGCATGCCAGTGCAAGGAATGCAACTGCAAGAACACATGGGGAAGCTATGAGTGCGGCTGCAGTGGAGGTTTGCTGTACATGAAGGAGCATGACACATGCATAAGTATGTACATATCTTTTACGACTAACTTTTTATTGCTTCAGTAATTGCATAGTTGTGGATCTATCCACCCCACTTGGTACAGAGCCCGTGAAAAATGAAATAAAATTTCCTTTTCAAAAAATTAATTGCATACTTGTGTCTAGCCAAATTGGTTCATTCAGCTTTTAGATACCTGGATTTGCAGGCTAACTTCCTTCTTCGTCAAGGTGCAAACTGATACACTTCTGTGTTCTACTCCCTCCGTTCCTAAATATATGTCTTTTTAGAGATTCCAATGTGGACTACATACAGAGCAAAATGAATGAATATACACTCTAAAATACGTCTATATACATCCGTATGTAATCCATATTGAAATCTCTAATAGACATGTATTTAGAAACGGAGGGAATAGAATATATAGGTGTGATGAAATGTGATACCATTGATGAGAAAATATGTCAAACTTCATTCTGGTTTGCCAGAGCACTGGACTTGCACTATTTGAGGCGCACTAAGGGCATGTACAATGGTAGGATTGAAGTCGAAGCATTGTACTTGAGCGACACTACACTGAATTGTCATTCTTCATCTTTTTCAGGCAAGAGTGCAGCAGCACAGGTAGGCTGGAACTTCCTGTGGGTCGTCTTCTTCGGCCTAGCGGCAGTAGGAATCGCAGCATATGCAGTGTATAAGTATCGGATCCGGGTACATGATATGAACAACCTCTTACATGTTCATTAGCAACTCATAAAATCAAATCTAGGTCAGTATCATCTAACTCTCGGTTTGCTTCTCTGCACGCAGAGGTACATGGATTCAGAGATCCGCGCCATCATGGCGCAGTACATGCCCCTGGAGAACCAGGGAGAGATTCCCAGTAATTCTCACCATATTGAGATGTGAAGAACAACGCCGGAGCGGCTTATGAAACGAACATTTTTTGTCTGGCATGTGTGATTGTAGCGATCTTATTGTACAGCATACTAAGACATTCTGTAAATTTCTAGATTAATCACTCAAAGTGCCAAGACATAGTGGACTCCTTGTTGCGAGGATGTTTAAACCGTACAGTCAAAGTTCGAAATCATTACATACATAACTTCACGGAATTGTCGAATCATATCAGCCCCTTTGACCTTGCGGATAAGGGCACTTAATTATGCTGTTTGATTCATCTAGCTGCATATTTTCAACTGTTTCATGGGAAGGGGTGAGCTCCACATCGAAGCACGAGCGTACCAAAGATATTGTTTTAAATCTAATTTGCTCAGCTAGGGATATGGATTATTGCTATGCTTACAAAGCCACGAGCTATCAGACACCAATTCTAGGCAGCTTTTTTTGCACATGAGGGCATCGGTGCAACTGCAGCTATTCTCAGAAACAACAGGGGAAACTTTATTGCGGTTCACTGCAAATTCATTGCTATTGCAGATCACCACGGAGGCAATGGCCAAGAAAGATGGATTACTATTCAGTTTTGCTAGAACTCATCTAGATGAGATATAGTTTGGTCTCATTTACCTTTTATAGCCATTGAATGTGATGCTATAAGATGCGTGTGTGCTGACGTGGGTTGTTTTCGTTTTCGTTTTCAAGGTGAATGAAACAAAATTATATCTCATCTAAATGAGTTCTAGGCACTCCCTTACTATTCGCTAATTCCCTTGGGTTTAGTAGGATAGAATGGGAGTCTGAATCTCTTCAAGTCATTAATTTATGCTCTGGACAAACAAGATGGTCGAATGAAGCTGCAGCCTTATTTACAGAATGCATAGATATTGGTTCATCTATTAGAAAGATCATCTTTAAGCACTGCTTACGATCATGTAATAATGCAGCGCATGTGCTAGCTAATCATAGTTATCGTAATAAGTCCTTTTTTAGCTGGTTGGACGAGCCTCTCGATTTGTTGATGAGGGAACTCGTGGATGATGTAACCGTGTTTTAATTCAATACAGCTAGCCATGAAGACCTCTTCTAAAAAAAGTCTAGGTAGTTTTTTTTTTTGCGAATACACCAATTCTAAGTAGTATAGCTTATAGTATTAGAGAAATAATTAATAGCCAATAAAGCGTGTATATATAAAGCGAGAAGACCACGGTGTCTCCTTATCCATGACCACCTCTTGCTCCGTAAACCCACTTTTCCGACGAAAACCCTCGATCACAGCGCAACGCAATGGGGTTCACCGCCGTAGCCATATCGTCCTCCAACCCAAAGCCCCGCTCCGAGACCCCCCGCAACGCGGCCCTCACGTCCGCCATCTCCGCCGCTTCGGGCAGCACCGGTCTTCCTCACCTCGGCAGCGAAGATGGTGGCCGCGGCTTCGGAGGCCTCCTATCGTGGCTCTTCAACGCCGGCGCGGCGCACGCCGCGGAGGAGAAGCCGCCGTCGAGGGACTGGGACGCGCACGAGTTCGGGGCCAGGACGACGGTGCCGTTCGCGAGGCTGCAAGGGGCCAAGAGGTACAAGGTCTCCGACGTCAGGTTCCTCGACCGCCGCGCGCTCGGCGGCGGGGGCGCGCGCGTCACGACGGGGCCCGACGACCCCCTGTTCGAGGGCGCGGCGCTGCGGCCCGGCGAGGTGTACACCCGGTCGCAGCTGCTCGGGGAGCTCGAGGCGCTGTCCTCGTGCGGCATGTTCGACGGCGTCAGCGTGGAGGCGGTCCGGCCCCAGCCCGACGGCACCCTCGGCATAACCGTCTCCTACGCCGAGGCCCTCTGGCCCCCGGCGAAGCGGTTCAGCTGCGTCAACGTGGGCGGCCTCTTGCCGGCGCAGGCCGACGAGGTCGAGGACGATGACATGACGGAGAGGGAGAAGATTGCGCTCCGGCGGAGGCATGAGAGGGCGTATCAGCAGCGGCTCGGGCGGGCCAAGGCGTGCATCCTGCCGGAGCCCGTGCGCGGGGAGGTGGTGGAGATGGTGAGGAAGCAGGGACGGGTGAGCGCCAGGCTGCTGCAGAGGATCAGGGACTGCGTCCAGAGGTGGTACCACGGTGAGGGGTTCGTGTGCGCTCAGGTGATCAACTTCGGGAATCTTGACGCCGGCGAGGTTTTGTGCGAGGTCGTCGAGGGGGAGGTAACCGGGGTGGAGTACCAGTTCCAAGACAAGCTCGGCAATGTCGTCGAGGGGAACACCCAGCTCCCTGTAATTGACAGGGAGCTGCCCCAGCAGGTATATGTACTGGAAACACCACGTACTTACATGAAACAAACAAACAAACAGCATGATAGTTAGGATAATCTTGTTATTAATCACCATAACCATCAACTTTCCACAATTCATGTCAAGTCCCATACCAATTTAGAAACACCATCTGATCCTTCTGTTCTTTTTCGAGCAGTCCTATAATTTTGAATATAAGACTGCTCTAAAAATTACAGACGGATAAGATGTGTTTCTTTGGTTGAAAAATTACTACTATGTGTTTTTGTTTCGATCGCAATGTCGTTGAACACAAATTCAGAAAAACGCCGAGACAGTGAAAAGCAGTACAAACCTTTTTTTCATGGATTTGAGGATTTGACCTGTCTCTGTTGATCTGCCGTTACAGCTTCGACCAGGTCATATCTTTAACATTGGGGCGGGGAAACAAGCTCTGAAGAACATAAATGCGCTCGGATTATTCTCCAACATAGAGGTGAATCCACGACCTGATGAGACAAAAGAAGGGGGCGTAGTGGTTGAAATCAAGCTCAAAGAACAAGATCCCAAATCAGCCGACGTGGAGACAGTGTGGAACTTTGTACCAGGGGATCAGGGACGACCAACTCTTGTAATGTGTCTACATACTTGTAATCTTTTTTACAGTATCTTGTTAAAATCTGCCTTAAAATTGCTGGGGAAGTTCATAATCGAGATGTCCATCACTGTAGTTTAAGCCCTGTTGCCCAACCTTATGCATTTGTATCTGATGGAGGCTTTTTGTTTCAGGCATCCATTCAACCTGGAGGAGGTGTGACGTTTGAGCACCGCAACATCTGTGGCCTGAACCGATCTCTCGCCGGATCTTTCTCATCGAGCAACCTGCTCAACCCTCAGGTGAGTTGGTGATGGATGATTCTGTAAGATCAGTGAGTGTGTTTTCAGTTTTGCTGTGTGCTGCTTTTGGTTAGTTTTGGAGACAGTCACTTGGTTGGTGTCAGAGGAATTTTGCTTAGGAGGGAGGCATATATCCACACATCTGGACATGCATTTAAGCTTATATATCCATGTTTTTGTTTGGTTGCTAGGATGATGTTTCATTCAAGCTTGAGTACACACATCCTTACTTGGACGGTGTGGAGGACCGGAGCAGGAACCGCATCTTCAAAGCCAGTTGCTTCAACACCAAGAAACTCAGCCCTGTCTTTGTCCCCGGCCCCAACATGGACGATGCTCCACCCATCTGGGTCGACAGAGTTGGAATCAAAGCTAACATAACAGAGGTTTGCACAAATTCAGTACCCCCTCGGTTTTGAAATGTAAAACATTCCAACACTTATTTGACCAACAATTATTTCCATTTAGTTCGACAGCATCAATTGTGTATCACATAACATGTTATTGAACTAAATCATTAGTAAGATGCACGTCAATTGTGTACCTCCTTTCGCATATTTATATCTCCATGAACACTCAAATGACTCCTTTTCATGAATCATATCCACATTTATGTGGGTGAGTTAACGAATTAAAATAAAACCGATAATGGATTCGCAGAACCTCACAAAGCAGAGCAAGTTCACGTATGGCCTCGTGCTGGAGGAGATCACGACGCGTGATGAGAGCAATGATGTGTGCACACATGGGCTCCGGACGAAGGCCACCGGTGCCCTTGGCATGGATGGCCCCCCCACGACGTTCAGCGGCACCGGCGTGGACCGGATGGCGTTTCTTCATGCCAATGTGACCCGGGATAACACGGAGTTCGTCAACGGTGAGACCATCGGTGACAGATGCATCTTCCAGGTATGGTTTAAGTGGTTAATGAGTAAATTATTAAGACTTTCTGTTTTCACAAATGATTCAAAGAACTACACTTTCAAGGGGTAGTTTCATAAATAAAACCATTGTTTTTTATTGTCCTAGAAAAGTGCATTATTCTATAGAAGGCTGTTCGTCGTCAGGTTTTGGCAAGAAGAAATGCAGTTAATTTACTCCCAAAGTTTTGTAGGAAAAAAAATTGTTTTGTAGGAGTAAAATCCAGGTTCAGTAAATAAGTTCTCCAATGGTGAACCAAGTAAATTCTCTTGTGTCGCAGGTGGACCAGGGCCTGGGCATCGGGAGCAGGAACCCGTTCTTCAACCGCCATCAGCTGACGGTCACGAAGTTCGTGAACCTAAACAAGCAAGAGAAGGGAGCCGGGAAGCCGCCGCCGGCCGTTCTCGTCGCCCATGGCCGCTACGCCGGATGCGTGGGGGACCTGCCGAGCTACGACGCGTTCGCCCTCGGAGGGCCTCACTCGGTCAGGGGCTACGGCATGGGCGAACTCGGCGCCTGTAGGAACCTTCTCGAGGTTAGCTGCTGAATCTGTTTCTGTTCGGTTTCGACTTGGACCAGAGCATTTCCGATGCTGCTGTTAACCGTGTATGCATGCAGGTCGCGACGGAGGTGCGCATCCCTGTCCCCGTGATGAAGAACACGCACGTTTACGCTTTTGCCGAGCATGGCACCGACCTCGGGAGCTCCAAGGACGTCAAGGGGAACCCCACGGAGTTCTTCCGGCGCGCCGGCCAGGGATCGTCGTATGGCGTGGGCGTCCGGCTTGGCCCGCTCCGGGCGGAGTACGCCGTCGACCACAACGCCGGCACGGGATCCGTCTTCTTCAGATACGGCGACAGGTTCTAGACTGGACGGATGACCGACCTTCCGCGCAACTGTACCAGCTTAGGCCACATATACATTTTCTAACGTGTACTTTGTTTCGACATTCACCGTTTGTTAGCTGCTAAGGTATTCCTGCACTGCACTGTACATTCCATGTTAAGACTACACATTGTCAGCTCAAGGAGAAAGGGGCCCAGTTCAGAAATTTTCCATAGAATTTCACGCACGGTGTAGATGGTCCCAGTATGATAATGAGAGAAAAAAGGAGACACTGTTGTGAACTTTTCAACGGATAATTAAACCAAAAATGGGGGGACAAGAAAACTAGCTCTTCACTGTTGGCATCTCATCTGGTATCCACTTCCACTCTATGCCCGGCTCATATACTGCCCGGTTCTCGAGTCAATTAGGACATCATCGCCTACATCAACGAAAGACGGCACATTGACAACAGCTCCTGTTTCCAGAGTTGCAGGCTTTGTTCCTCCTGCGAAACAAGGTATAAGCAGATAATTCAGATGGCGTTAACCAGCTCTAGGGATCATCAACCTGATCAAGCCAGAATCTGAGAGAGGATGCAAGCTCATCCTTCATTCTATAAGATAGAAGCAAGAGGTCTCTTCTAAAGTTGAAAAACCAGGAAACAATACTAAGAGAGATATTGTCCAAGATCTTGGCGACTAACCAATAGTAACATGAACATAAATGGCTCTTGAGACTTCTTCACTACTAGTGTAGTGTCAAAAACGCTCTTATATTATGGGACGGAGGGAGTAGAAAAGAAACGTCAACGTTTAGACAAGCGGCCTCTACCAAATGATATGCTCGCCTGAGTGCAAAAGATGCCTCAGACATAATGGGATCACTTTTCGTTGTACGACACTGCTAAATAAACTCTTAGAACAGGTGCAGCAGGTTATATCTGCAAGATAAAGTACTCTCTGTACCTTGTGCACTGTCACCTTGCCCTGGATCAGCCTCGGTTACGGTCAGCCTAACAGTGATGGGGAGATCAAAATCAATGATCTGCAAAATTTAATACCGTCAGTGTCCAACAGTAATGTAGTGTGCACGGATATACAGTAAAACTAACTAGCACAGTATCGGAAAAAATGAGAAGGTGATAGCACATAATAGGAAATACCCGTCCATTCCAGTATAACAAAGTGCAGTCCATTCCTTCTTTCAACCACTTCTGCCTGTCGCCAACATCTGACTCGTTTAAGCGGCTTTCTTCAAAGGATGTCTGGAAAGGTAAATTATGATGAGAACAGTTGTACACTTGAAGAATGCACAATACCGATCGCTAATAAGTGATGATGATTGGTTGAGAATAACAGATCGTTTATTCTGTATTTGAGGTTGTCTGCACACAAAGGACACCTCATTTCAACCCGTCAAAAAAAAGGACACCTCATTTCAAACTGGTTTCTACTTGTTAAGTTTGATTTTAGCTAGTGCGTGACGAGCAGGATTTCAGGCTCCCTTCAATGAAATTGGATCATTTTTATTTAAAGGAGAATGATGGCAATGGATCACCCGCCCATGAAGATATCCATCCCCAAGCCCACGGTGGTGCTTGTCACCCGCCCATGAAGATTTCCATTGTTAGAAAATCGTGCCCATACCCGATGGATATCCTTGCCACTGGCTACCCACCGGTTCTTCTCAGCATGTACAAATAACGACTCAAACATAGCAAATAAGCTCAACAATTATGTATACAATAACCACAACATATTATGATGACGGAGGTAGGGTTTATAATTATATATGTGATATATCTCTGATGACACACATGTAATATGAAATATTATTTTTACTATATTACTTTTACTTAATTATTAAAATGTTAATCGGATGAGCGGTGGGCAACCCATGGGCAAGCAATTATACCCATAACCTCCATGATTAATTGGGTTACCCATGGGCTGCGTCTCAGCTACCGGATATCCAAACCCATGCTTAAAACTGCCATCCTTAGACCAGAATTGCATTATTGGATCGAAACATCTGGGAAAATTCCGGCTCATAATTTCATCAAAATATGATAAATTTGGAGAGTTCACCTTAATTTGGCTCATAATTCCTTATCATGCAACTTCATCATCCTCTAATAATAGTGCCACATGTCTACATTTTTTTCTTCAGCAATCTGTGCATAACTCAGTACATAGTTATCCACGTAACATAAACTCCTGTAGTTACTTACTGTCCAAAATCAGCTCATCACTTACAGCATGTGCAATGAGGTAGACATATGAAACATATAAGCAGGTGGCAGGCAATTGTGTCATGACCAAGGTTCTCAATTGCGGTCGGAATTTCTGGTAACAGACCGGTTACTGGTTCTTTCGGCCACCCAGGTAGAAAAAAAAGTACCAGACAGTACTGGATAAAATTTGTTCGAATTCATTTTTTTAATCAAAGTTTGTTTGATTGATTTTGGGTGAAAAATAACCAAGATTTCCAGGCAACCGGTTATTCCAGCCCCTAGCGTGAAAACAAACAGAATCGAGAAAGAAAAATTGGTCATGACATATTTGAGTCAAATAGATGTACCTACCAAATCCATGAACACAAACTGGGAGCCATCCTTGTAGGTGAATTGTTTGGTTTCCTTTGAAATAGAAGCTTCCTGGATCTGAAAGTGTAGGAAAGTGGTAAGTGTATAACTACAATGCGCTGTGATATAAATGAGAAGTATAATAATTCCTCAATTGATGAAGTGATGAGATAAGTCAGTATCCTACATATGCCTAAATAGTTGATCCCCACTATCTCAATTCTCTCAACATGCACACATGCCACCTCATCACGCCACTAATTTTTTCTCTGAACATGCATGGTAAATGGCACTCCCTCCGATCCTTTTTATAAGATGTTACAGACAGCTGATTTTCAACTGTTTTGGGAGCTGTCTGAACTATCTAAAATGTCTTATAAAAGTGAACAGCGGGAGTAGTTTATATTCTCTCTCAACATGCACATATCCCAACTCACCACACATGCCACCTCATCAATTACACTAATTATATCTCTCTTAACATGCATGAGAAATTCTACTTATATTCTCTATATATTTACAACTATATAATAATTAAATACAATATATTATTTCTATTTTAAATTTTATTAAAAAATATTTCAACCAATCCCCGGAACAACACACGGGTTATCATCTAGTTTGATTAACTAACGAGTACAAATACAGAATTACAGATGTAAAAAAGGAATTGCTAAATGCAGCATCAGATTCTGAAAAGCGAGTTTCTGCTCAGATTACCGTACTTCCAGCTCGAAAGGTTTTCTCAACTGTGTTGCCAGTGATATAATTGCGCATTTTTGTCCTCACAAAAGCGGCACCTTTTCCAGGTTTGACATGGAGAAACTCTGTTGTTGCATGGAGGGGGAAAAGTTCATATAGAAGCTTCTCACATTGATTGTACTAAATATAGAACAACAACAACAAAGCCTTTGGTCCGAAACAAGTTGGGGTAGGCTACAGCTGAAACCCATAAGATGTCGCAACCAACTCATGGTTTTGGCACATGGATAGCTAGCTTCCACGCACCCCTAGTATGAAATATAGAACAATGTTATAATATACTAAATGGACGACCATTCAGCCATTGCTTTCCATGTGTAGAATTTATCTTTAGCTGGCCCCTTGTAGTTATAATTTTGCTTGAATTAAGCACTTAACTAAAACTTTAAAACTCAGTTCACAAGGGTTCAGTGTCTTGTACCATTTCACTACAGAGATTTGAAGAAACATAGCTAGCACTGAGGGTGCATTGAGAGGTGAGTAGGTGACACATACTCCAGAAGGGAAAATAAGGACATGTAGCAGTGAATTATTTACAGATATTTTAGATTAAACTAACATAAGTGAATACGTTCTCCTAAAAACTAAAAAAAAAAAATCTCGAAAAGGCGGTCATACCCCTGGCCTCTGCACGGCCCTTAAAACTATAAAACAAGAACTTCCACAGATATTCTGGGAAAATGCTACTGAGTGATAACACAGGAATATGTTTTGTTTTTTTAAAGACAAACACAGGAATATGTCGAGGTGCCAAATTGACCCTGCTTACACAGTTTTTGGAACTATAATAAAACAAATAACTAACCGTTGGGCTAAGCAAAGAGGAGGTACATTCACTGAATTTCTCAGATTATGCAATGGGGCCTTCAGGTGAAAGAAGGGGCACTACGTTCACTAGCATATCCACCCAGAACCAACCATATGTAGAGGAATATGATTTTGGATGTTACCAAGAATCTTCCACGGCGCGCCGTCCACCTCCAGGTTGAACCCCACCTTGATGTCGTTGCTGGACAGCGCGTAAAGCCCTGAAGCGGAACACACTATGATATCTCCTAGAAAGAAAGCTTAGGTCGAGGAGAGAGGAGAGAGGGTCACTCACGGGTGAAGCGGGAGCGGAGGGGCGCGAGGCTGAGGGGTCGCGCCGCGGCGAGGCAGGAAGGCGGCCGCTGGAGGTCGAAGAGGGAGGAGGAGTTGGCCGCGATGCGGTGGTTGTGGGTGGCGCCGGCGAGGTGGCGGAGAGCGGCCATTGTTTTGGTTCTCCGTTTCTTCCTTGGGCGCGCCGCTAACTCAGCCCGAGTGATGGTGATAAGGAAGAGGATGACGCCGCTGGGATCCTGACTCACTTTGCCTGTGTCCCGCCGCAGGCCACAAGCCTCCCTCTTCCTGACATTGTGGGACCCACTTGTCAGGGGGAAACACTCCATTTGGTATGGCACGAAATTTGAAATCTCTACTAGAGAGGGGCGTTTGGCTCCCTGGTTCACGTGAGCCGGGAGTGTTTTTTTGTTAAAAATACTAAATAAATAAAAAAACAAAAAAGATTTTGGAGAAAGATGATAGAGTGTGTGATGCCCGTGCCAAATTTGAGAGCATTTGAATGTCTGGGTAGCTCTCAGCAAAAGGACTAATTTAGGGTCTGTGAAAAAGTTTATTGTTTGGACCCTGATTTTTTTTTTGCTAAGAGCTACTCAGATGTCCAAATGCTTTGAAATTTGGCACCCACCTCACGCACTAAAATATCTTTCACGCAATATTTTTTTTGAAAATTTTATAGTATTTTTTTGAATTTACTGTTCACGGAATGCAGATGAGTCTGGGCTCAGAATTGGATATTTGTCTCTATTATCCTATTCTGGTTTTCTATTTTCCAAAATAGAGCAACTCTAATAGTTCATGTATTCTTAAATAAACTACTATTTGCAGAAGTTGAGGCAAAAATAGCCCTGCAAGAGCTCTCGCAAACCCGAATTTTTTTATGGGATGCCGTATAATCACCCCTTGCCCCTTACGTTTACGAGAAGATGATGAGCTGGTAGCCGTCTGAACTTTTCGTTGTACACCCTCGCGCCGCGACCGCCATGCTGCGCCGCCGCCGTCCCGACACCACGTTGCGTCGCCACCATCCCATGTCACCATGTTGCGTCGCCGCCGTCCCATATCGCCACGTCACGTGGCGCCGCCGCCGCCGCGAGCCCGTGCATCCCCGCCTCCTCTCCTACCAGCAAGGTTGCGCCGCCACGAGGCTGGCCACAAGCTCGCGTTGCTGCAAGGCCTCTCGCCACCAGGTCACGCGCGCGTCCGCTGAGAGGCCACACATCTGCACCTCCACTCATGTCCAACGAGGCCACACCGCCATGAGGCCTCTTGCTGCCAGGTCGCACCGCCGTTGCGAGGCTAACCACCACCCCCGTTGCGCCTTCCCTGCCCCGCCTCATTGCTCCGACCGCCTTCACCATGCCATGTCACTGTCTTGCAGGCCCATCATCGTTTAATGAGAAATAGGAAAATATATTTTAGGGGGGAACTGAGAAAAATAGGTGTCAGTAAACTTCCTCTAAATTATACGGTCATCCCACAACACAACTTTTATGGGAAATTTTCTATAGGTGCTATTGGAGTTACTCTTACGCTGTACTTTCGTCCGGCTCTCTCGCACCCCTCCCACGTAAGCTTTATCCTACCTCTCATCCATTTTCTCACCACGCATCAGTTTAATGAGTCACGAACCGTTGTTTTTTTCGTCCCCAATCTTGGGGAAGTGCTAAGGAGGGGATACACAAGTTTGGGTCGGAGGTTAGGGTTAAGGTCACCCCTTTCTCTATCTAGTTGTCTCACCGACCTATGCTGCCACATTGAGCATCGCCGACCCGTCGTGAGATGGGAAGCTCACTCATCTAATAGTCTGATGAGGAGGTTCCTCAGCCGTTTGAGAGGCGGACACCGGGGCGAGCGTTGCTGTCCATGATAGATCAAAGTAGTGGCGGCGAATGACAATGCGAAGCTCATCTTCCCGTCTCCAAAGCCCATTCCGTCGTGGTCGCCATTTGTGGCTCCCTCCTCATTCCGCAAGGAGTCATACAACTGCGACCTCCTTCGCGCTGGTACACTCTTCCATTTTATTTCTTCTTCCTTCGCTCCCCTGACTTGTCGTTGATCACTAGAGGAGGTGTGCGAGGATTCTGTCCTGGGGCTGCACGTGGTGAACATCGGCATGTCCCGCCCTGTCCGCGTTGGAAACGGATCTCAATTTGATATCTTTGGTACTATGCCTGCGTTTAGTTCAACTTTCATGGTTCGTATGCTGAATCTTTGCTTTGTTCTGCAGAATCTTCAATTGGGTTTGCAAGCTAGGGAATGATGCCACCACATTGGCCAGCCACATCCGGTTCATGTTTACCAGTTGGCAACATCGAATTCTATCGAGGTCTGGTTAGGGGATGACGTTCAAACTCTTACTTGGTTGTATCTTTTGTGGCACCCATGCTCATCTCCTCATTGTCAAAGGAACGGATTATTAAGGGAGCTTTTGGAAAGGTGAATCTAGAGCGATATGTTTTTTTATATAAAGTTAGAGCAATTGTTGCCAAGCTTAACACCTTGGATGTAAAAAACTTTTTCTATAATATAGCTGAAACGCACAGTTAGACCGTAAATTGCATTGTCATCAATATCAAAATCACTTAGGCAGAGAAATGCCCTTTCAGTCTACTCGCTGGGACAAGTGTCACGTGCCCATTGGCCTAGTTGAACCTTTCTTAGGACGACAGGTGCCATCCGACCCATTGAAGATCCATTGAGTTAAAAAAGCTAACCCATTCTAAGCCGTGGTTAAGGCCCATGGGCCTTAGTCAAATCTTAATGGAACTGGACCATGGAAGGCCCGCTAATGGCATGTGTGTAGACAACCCATTAATAGCCCGGGTCCATACAGTCCATTTACAGCCCGTGTGGATTTGGACAATTACCGACATGTGGATCTTTTGGCGTGATTTTGGCTCACTTGAGGCATGTGGTACTTTCAGTTCATTTGAGACTCATGGTTATTTCTGTCCGTTTGCGGCCCGTGGTTGTATCGACTTGTATGCGACTTGTGGTTTATTTTGTGTGTTAGTGTCCTGCGGTAATTTCGTCCTGTTAGCAGCCCATGGTTCTTTCGGCTTGTTAATCGTTGTTCGTTCGGCACATTAATAGATGATTGGAAGCAACATACAGTCATTAAAATAAACATGCAATTTACAATAGGATATTGCAGTAGATTACATTAAGTGGGCATCAAATTCATCGCTAGTGCAAACAAATACACCAACAAAACAAGTTCAAAGACCTAAGACAACTTCAACAGAATTTAAGAAACATTATCATGGGCATTGATCATGCCAGCAAGCAACTGAGCAAGCTGGTGAACACCCCCTTGTTTGGTTCAGTAATCCTACGCATGGTGTTATCTGTGTGGTTCTAACCATGTACATACATTAGTGGTCACTAACGATAAGTCGTGGCCGAGAAAGGAGCGGTACATATCTCACTACCCATGTAGTGTAAGTATCATATAGGGGCGTAGGCAGGTCATGGCCTGGGGAGTAGTAAACAAATGTTGCATGGACTGTAGCAACAATAATGTATTGTAGCTACAATGTCCATTGGATTGAGATCCAGTGACATGCCATGGCCACGTCACTTATGAACAGTACCATAACATGCCCCTCTCTTTCAGTCATTCGATTGAGAATCAATTAGCCATATCAATGCAAAAGTACCTGTGCTACAGTACATGAACAAGGCCCGTGCTACAGGGTTGGCGCTACAGGACGCCGAACAGTATGCATCTACAGTGTTTCCTCCTACGATACATGATCTGGGTTGTTGATTTTCAATCCAACGGTCATGTTACAGTGTGACATGCTATGGGCATATCACTAGATCTCTGCATATGGAACCGTATGGGACTGGCCCGGGACGTCACCTGTATGCACTCGTACCATGCGTATGGGACCGTATTGACTACCCAACGGTGTACACTTATGTAATATAGTAGACTAGAGAGAGTATGCACACAACTACTATCATGGTCAAAGTTCGGGAGACTATGTATATAACTACTAACATAATTTGCAAAGCCTATCTTACCGTGGATAAGTAGACTAACTGAGCAATAGTACTTTTTCTGGTTCCCAGTCTAAATATTCGAAACACTATTTATGGTCAAAAGTTTCAAAGTTTGGCTTAAAACATTTTTTTTAGAAAAAGAGGATATACCCCCGGCCTCTGCATCTGGACGATGCATGAACATATCTAAAACATTACTGCTTTTTCGTGTACAGAAAACAATAAAGCCTTTTGAAAATTTTAGTGCTTGTTTCTCGGGAGGGTTTCTCAAGACTCTTGTTCTATAGTATGGCTGAAGATCTCCCAACTCTAGTCTGGCATGCACCTTTGAAATATCATCAGCGGTAGAATACATGCTAGAAAATGTACAGATATAGTACCGTTTCCTTTTCAGACGTATCCAGACGGCATGAAAAGAGAGGCCATTTCTCTACGACGAAGATCTGTGTCTGTGCTTACCAAACTTTAAGTGCTATACAGCGACAAGATACTCCAGTCTCCAGTGGCAATATCAAGCACAAAAAGTGATCATGCAGAGAGCATACAACATTTGAAAACTCAAGAGATAAGAGTGGAAGGAGGAATCTGTCCCAGTATCCATTGCTCAGAGGTTACTAGCGGTTGCTACTTGCCAGTGGCTCCAACTTGTCTCTGGATCAGAGCCTGCAAGTGAAGTGAGGAAAACGACAACTGAATTTCTTCGATGACAACATGATGATACGGAGAGAGAAAAGATTGTGAATTCAACGTTATCCCTTTGGTAGAGCGGCTTCGAACATCTTGGCCACAGCGTCTTGGAGCATCTTCAGCCGTTCGCCCCCCAAGGATGTTTTTAGGCGAAAAATAGCGCCTCTTGGGGGCCTGGCGGCGATAATTTGGGCGTGCGAGGGGGGGGGGGGGGGGGAGGGGGGGAGATGATTCCCAGCCGAGACCGCACCGGCATGGGCGATTTTTTTCTAAAATTCGACGAAATTCAGTAAATTTGGACGAAATATAGACGATCTCATTAGTATTTGGCGATTTTTTACATAGATAAAAAACATAAAAAAACTACTCCTAATTCATGCCGAGGAGTTTGTAGAACGCCGTGTAGTCGTCGTCGTCGTCGCTTGGCGGCCCGTCCTTCGAGGCGTCGTCCTTGCTGCAGCCCTGCCCTGTGTCGCCGCTGCGGCCCGGCTGGCTCGGCGCAGCGACCTCGTTGTCGCCGTCGGAGAGCATGACGCTGCCGCCCTCGTCACAGCCGCAGCGCGCCGTGCAGCGATCTCCTCCAGAGCGCGGCGCTGGCGCTCCATCCCCTCCCGCACGTAGTCCTGGCGCGACCATAGGAGGCCGCTCTCCAGGTCGGCGGCCATGGCCTCATGCTCCTTCTTCACGGGGGGGGGGGGGGGGGCTCCGTCAGCTCCTTTTTCGGCTTGACCAGGCGGGAGGGGGGAGGGGAAGGGGCGCGGCCGCGGGTGCGTGGACGGAGCGGCGTCTTCTGCGGTTCGGGATTGACGAGGAGGAGTGGCGCCGACCCGGAGGAGCGGGAGCCCGAGGACGACGACGGCGGCATGTCCATGCGCCTCGGCGTCCAAGAGCTTCCCCGGCGGCGAGAGAAGGAGGGCGCTGGGTACTCGAGCACCGGCTCGTTGCCGCCCTCGATGTGCGCGAGCACGGCGGAGAGGGTCTGCCCTGGCGCTCCCCACCATAAACAGCAGCCCCCGGCGCCGGGCGCCGTTGGTGGACGCCGGCTGCTCGGTGCGGCGCCGCTCGAAGTACGCGATCCAGAGCGGCTGGTTGTCCGCCGCGTACCGCGGCTGCTGGCGCGCCTGCTCCGGCATGTTTGCCCGGATCGCCGCAATGTTGGCGGCGAGCACAGAAGGCATGGGGACGCCGCCCGCGCTCAGCCGCCATGCGCCGGGCACACGCATGTCGGGCGGCATCGGGTAGTTGGCCTCCTGCAGAAGGCGGGCCTCCCAGTCGTGCAGCCAGCGGCGACCAAAGACGTTGGCCGCCGCTTTGTCGCCGGGGAACCTAGGGGGGATGCCGAATTGGGAGGACCCCAAGTAGGATTCCTCCTACTTGGGGCGCCCCCTTGGCTGCCTCTCCTCCCTTCCAACCTATATATATGTGGGGGGGACCGCTAGAACACACAGCAAACATTGTTAGCCTTGTGCGGTGCCCCCCTCCATAGTTTACGCCTCCGATCATATTCACGTAGTGCTTAGGCGAAGCCCTGCGCGGATCACTTCACCATCACCATCACCACGCCATCATGCTGACGAAACTCTCCCTCGACACTTTGCTGGATCAAGAGTTCGAGGGACGTCATCGAGCTGAACGTGTGCAGAACTCGAAGGTGACGCACGTTCGGTACTTGATCGGATGGAACGAGAAGAAGTTTGACTACATCAACCGCGTTGTCACGCTTCCGCTTTCAGTCTACGAGGGTACGTGGGCACACTCTCCCCCTCTCGTTGCTATGCATCTCCTAGATAGATCTTGCGTGAGCGTAGATTTTTTTTTGAAATTGCATGCTACGTTCCCCAACAGTGGCATCCGAGCCAGGTCTATGCGTAGATGATATGCACAAGTAGAACACAAAGAGTTGGGGGCGGTGATAGTCATACTGCTTACCACCAACGTTTTATTTTGATTCGGCGGTATTGTTGGATGAAGCGGCCCAGACCAACCTTACATGACCACGTTCATGAGACCTGTTCCACCAACAGACATGCAACTTGTTTTGCATAAAGGTGGCTGGCGGGTGTCTGTTTCTCCAACTTTAGTTGAATCGAATTTGACTACGGCCAGTCCTTGTTGAAGGTTAAAACAACAAACTTAACGAAACACCGTTGTGGTTTTGATGCGTAGGTAAGAACGGTTCTTACTAGAAGCCCGTAGCGGCCACGTAAAACTTGCAACAACAAAGTAGAGGACGTCTAACTTGTTTTTGCAGGGCATGTTGTGACGTGATATGGTCAAGACATGATGTGATCTACGTTGTTGTATGAGATGACCATGTTTTGTAAAAGTTATCGGCAACTGGCAGGAGCCTTATGGTTGTCGCTTTATTGTATGAAATGCAATCGCCATGTAATTGCTTTACTTTATCACTATGCGTTAGCGATAGTTGTAGAAGCAATAGTTGGCGAGACGACAACAACGCTACGATGGAGATCAAGGTGTCAAGCCGGTGACGATGGAAATTATGACGGTGCTTTGGAGATGGAGATCAAAGGCACAAGATGATGATGGCCATATCATGTCACATATTTTGATTGCATGTGCTGTTTATCTCTTATGCATCTTATTTTGCTTAGTACGGCGGTAGCATTATAAGATGATCCCTCACTAAAATTTCAAGGTATAAGTGTTCTCCCCGAGTATGCACCGTTGCGAAAGTTCTTCGTGCTGAGACACCACGTGATGATCGGGTGTGATAGGCTCTACGTTCACATACAACGGGTGCAAGACAGTTTTGCACATGCGGAATACTCGGGTTAAACTTGACGAGCCTAGCATGTACAGACATGGCTTCCGAACACTGGAGATCGAAAGGTCAAACGTGAATCATATAGTAGATATGATCAACATAGAGATGTTCACCATTGAAAACTACTCCATCTCACGTGATGATCGGACATGGTTTAGTTGATATGGATCATGTGATCATTTAGATGACTTGAGGGATGTCTATCTAAGTGGGAGTTCTTAAGTAATATGATTAATTGAAATTAATTTATCATGAACTTAGTCCTGATAGTTTTTTGCATATTTATGTTGTAGATCAATAGCTCGCGTTGTAGCTCCTATTTTTTTTTGATATGTTCCTAGAGAAAACTAAGTTGAAAGATGATAGTAGCAATGATGCGGACTGGGTCCATGATCTGAGGATTATCCTCATTGCTGCACAGAAGAATTATGTCCTTGATGCACCGCTAGGTGACAGATCTATCGCAGGAGTAGAAGCAGACATTATGAACGTTTGACAAGCTCGGTATGATGACTACTTGATAGTTTAGTGTGCCATGCTTAACGGCTTAGAACCGGGACTTCAAAAACGTTTTGAATGCCACGGAGCATATGAGATGTTCCAAGAGCTGAAATTGGTATTTCAGACTCATGCCCGTGTCGAGAGGTATGAGACCTCTTGAAGGAAATATGCCCTAGAGGCAATAATAAAGTTGTTATTTATATTTCCTTATATCATGATAAATATTTATTATTCATGCTAGAATTGTATTAACCGGAAACTTAGTACATGTGTGAATACATAGACAAACAGAATATCACTAGTATGCCTGTACTTGACTAACTCGTTGAATCAAAGATGGTTAAGTTTCCTAGCCATAGACATGAGTTGTCATTTGATTAACGGGATCACATCATTAGAGAATGATATGATTGACTCGACCCATTCCGTTAGCTTAGCACTTGATCGTTTAGTATGCTGCTATTGCTTTCTTCATGACTTATACATGTTGCTATGACTATGAGATTATGCAACTCCCGAATACCGGAGGAACACTTTGTGTGCTACCAAACGTCACAACGTAACTGATGGTTATAAAGGTGCTCTACAGGTGTCTCCAATGGTACTTGTTGAGTTGGCATAGATCGAGATTAGGATTTGTCACTCCGATTGTCGGAGAGGTATCTCTGGGCCCTCTCGGTAATGTACATCACTATAAGCCTTGCAAGCAATGTAACTAATGAGTTAGTTGCATGATGATGCATTACGGAATGAGTAAAGAGACTTGCCGATAACGAGATTGAACTAGGTATTGAGATACCGACAATCGAATCTCGGGCAAGTAACATACCGATGACAAAGGGAACAACGTATGTTGTTATGCGGTTTGACCGATAAAGATCTTCGTGGAATATGTAGGAGCCAATATGATCATCCAGGTTCCGCTATTGGTTATTGACCGAAGACGTGTCTCGGTCATGTCTACATAGTTCTCGAACCCGTAGGGTCCGCACGCTTAACGTTCGGTGATGATCGGTATTATGAGTTTATGTGTTTTGATGTACCGAAGGTAGTTTGGAGTCCCAGATATGATCACGGACATGACGAGGAGTCTCGAAATGGTCGATACGTAAAGATCGATATATTGGAAGCCTATGTTTGGACATCGGAATGGTTCCGGATGAGTTCGGGCATTTACCGGAGTACCGGGAGGTTACTAGAACACCCCGGGAGGTATATGGGCCTTATTGGGCCATAGTGGGAGAGAAGAGAGGGAGGCCTAGGAGGGGGCGCGCCCCCCCAAGCCCAATCCAGATTGGGTGGGGGGCCGACCCCCTTTCCTTTCCCCTCTCTCCCCCTTCCTTCCACTCCTAGTCCAACTAGGGAAGGGGGGAATCCTACTCCCGGTAGGAGTAGGACTCCCCATGGGGCGTGCCATAGGAGGGCCGCCCCCCTCCTCCACTCCTTTGTATACGGGGGAGGGGGCACCCCATAGACACACAAGTTGATCATTGATCTCTTAGCCGTGTGCGGTGCCCCCCTCCACCATAATCCACCTCGGTCATGTCGTTGCAGTGCTTAGGCGAAGCCCTGCGTCGGTAGCTTCATCATGCCATCGTGCTGACGAAGCTCTCCCTCGACACTCTGCTAGATCATGAGTTCGTGGGACGTCACCGAGCCGAACGTGTGCAGATCGCGGAGGTGTCGTACCTTCGGTGCTAGGATCGGTCGATCGTGAAGATGTACGACTACATCAACCGCGTTGTCATAACGCTTCCGCTTACGGTCTACGAGGTACATGGATGACACTCTCCCCTCTCTTTGCTACGCATCACCATGATCTTGCTTGTGCGTAGGAATTTTTTTGAAATTACTACGTTACCCAACAGTGGCATCAGAGCCAGGTTTATGCGTAGATGTTATATGCACGAGTAGAACACAAGTGAGTTGTGGGCGATAATAGTCATACTGCTTACCAGCATGTCATACTTTGATTCGGCGGTATTGTTGGATGAAGCCGCCCGGACCGACATTACGCGTACGCTTACGCAAGACTGGTTCTACCGACGTGCTTCGCACACAGGTGGCTGGCGGGTGTCAGTTTCTCCAACTTTAGTTGAATCGAGTGTGGCTACGCCCGGTCCTTGTTGAAGGTGAAAACAGCACATACTTGACGAAAAATCGTTGTGGTTTTGATGCGCAGGTAAGAACGGTTCTTGCTCAGCCCATAGCAGCCACGTAAAACTTGCAACAACAAAGTAGAGGACGTCTAACTTGTTTTTGCAAGGCAAGTTGTGATGTGATATGGTCAAGACATGATGCTAAATTTTATTGTATGAGATGATCATGTTTTGTAACGGAGTTATCGGCAACTGGCAGGAGCCATATGGTTGTCGCTTTATTGTATGAAATGCAATCGCCATGTAATTGCTTTACTTTATCACTAAGCGGTAGTGATAGTCATAGAAGCAATAGTTGGTGAGACGACAACGATGCTACGATGGAGATCAAGGTGTCACACCGGTGACGATGGTGATCATGACGGTGCTTTGGAGATGGATATCAAAGGCACAAGATGATGATGGCCATATCATATCACTTATATTGATTGCATGTGATGTTTATCCTTTATGCATCTTATTTTGCTTAGTTCGACGGTAGAATTATAAGATGATCTCTCACTAAATTTCAAGGTATAAGTGTTCTCCCTGAGTATGCACCATTGTGAAAGTTCGTCGTGCCGAGACACCACGTGATGATCGGGTGTGATAAGCTCTACGTTCACATACAACGGGTGCAAGCCAGTTTTGCACACGCAGAATACTCGGGTTAAACTTGACGAGCCTAGCATATGCAGATATGGCCTCGGAACACTGAGACCGAAAGGTCGAGCGTGAATCATATAGTAGATATGATCAACATAGTGATGTTCACCATTGAAAACTACTCCATCTCACGTGATGATCGGACATGGTTTAGTTGATTTGGATCACGTGATCACCTAGATGATTAGAGGGATGTCTATCTAAGTGGGAGTTCTTAAGTAATTTGATTAATTGAACTTTAATTTATCATGAACTTAGTACCTGCTAGTATTTTGCATGTCTATGTTATTGTAGATAGATGGCCCGTGCTGTTGTTCAGTTGAATTTTAATGCGTTCCTAGAGAAAGCTAAGTTGAAAGATGATGGTAGCAACTACACGGTCTGGGTCCGTAACTTGAGGATTATCCTCATTGCTGCACAGAAGAATTACATCCTGGAAGCACCGCTAGGTGCCAAACCCGCTGTAGGAGCAACACCAGATGTTATGAACGTCTGGCAGAGCAAAGCTGATGACTACTCGATAGTTCAGTGTGCCATGCTTTACGGCTTAGAACCGGGACTTCAATGACGTTTTGAATGTCATGGAGCATATGAGATGTTCCAGGAGTTGAAGTTAATATTTCAAGCAAATGCCCAGATTGAGAGATATGAAGTCTCCAATAAGTTCTACAACTGCAAGATGGAGGAGAATAGTTCTGTCAGTGAGCATATACTCAAAATGTCTGGGTATAATGATCACTTGATTAAACTGGGAGTTAATCTTCCTGATGATAGTGTCATTGACAGAATTCTTCAATCACTGCCACCAAGCTACAAGAGCTTCGTGATGAACTATAACATGCAAGGGATGGATAAGACAATTCCCGAGCTCTTCGCAATGCTAAAGGCTGCGGAGGTAGAAATCAAGAAGGAACATCAAGTGTTGATGGTCAACAAGACCAGCAGTTTCAAGAAAAATGGTAAAGGGAAGACGGGGAACTTCAAGAAGAACGACAAGCAAGTTGTTGCTCAAGTGAAGAAGCCCAAGTCTGGACCTAAGCCTGAGACTGAGTGCTTCTACTGCAAAGGGACTTGTCACTGGAAGCGGAACTGCCCCAAGTATTTGGCGGATAAGAAGGATGGCTAGGTGAACAAAGGTATATGTGATATACATGTTATTGATGTGTACATTACTAATGCTCGCAGTAGTACCTGGGTATTTGATACTGGTTCTGTTGCTAATATTTGCAACTCGCAACAGGGACTACAGATTAAGCGAAGATTGGCTAAGGACGAGGTGACGATGCGCGTGGGAAATGGTTCCAAAGTCGATGTGATCGCGGTCGGCACGCTACCTCTACATCTACCTTCGGGATTAGTTTTAGACCTGAATAATTGTTATTTGGTGCCAGCGTTGAGCATGAACATTATATCTGGATCTTGTTTGACACGAGACAGTTATTCATTTAAATCAGAGAATAATGGTTGTTCTATTTATATGAGTAATATCCTTTATGGTCATGCACCCTTGAAGAGTGGTCTATTTATGTTGAATCTCGATAGTAGTGACACACATATTCATAATATTGAAGCCAAAAGATGCAGAGTTGATAATGATAGTGTGATACGTCTCCAACGTATCTATAATTTTTGATTGTTCCATGCTATTATATTATCAACCTTGGATGTTTCATATGCATTTATATGCTATTTTATATGATTTTTGGGACTAACCTATTAACCTAGAGCCTAGTGCCAGTTTATGTTTTTTCCTTGTTTTTGAGTATCGCAGAAAAGGAAAACCAAACGGAGTCCAATTGACCTGAAACTTGACGGAACTTATTTTTGGACCAGAAGAAGGCCATGGAGCAAAAGAGATGGGCCAGAAGAGTCCCGGGCTGCCCACGAGGGTGGGGGGCGCGCCCACCCCCTGGGCGCGCCTCCCTACCTCGTGGACAGCCCGGAGACCCCCCTGACTTGTTCTCGACGCCAAAACCTCTTATATATACAGAAACCCCCAACATAACCTAGATCGGGAGTTCCGCCGCCGCAAGCCTCTGTAGCCACCAAAAACCAATCGGGACCCTGTTCCGGCACCCTGCCGGAGGGGGATCCCTCACCGGTGGCCATCTTCATCATCCCGGCGCTCTCCATGACGAGGAGGGAGTAGTTCACCCTCGGGGCTGAGGGTATGTACCAGTAGCTATGTGTTTGATCTCTCTCTCTCGTGTTCTTGAGGTGGTACGATGTTGATGTATCGCGAGCTTTGCTATTATAGTTGGATATTATGATGTTTCTCCCCCTCTACTCTCTTGTAATGGATTGAGTTTTCCCTTTGAAGTTATCTTATCGGATTGAGTCTTTAAGGATTTGAGAACACTTCATGTATGTCTTGCATGTGCTTATCTGTGGTGACAATGGGATATTCACGTTATGTTGGGGATATAACTATTAGGTATGACCCGCCCAGAAGGGGCCGGGTTATACCTACGAAGACTCTTGAAGCCCAAGACCAAGCTTGAAGATGGCGGTTCAGTTAAGGGCCCAAGGCCCAAAGGCGACTTAAGGCCTGTAGAGATAAACTGCCATATATGTGTAAACTTGTGTTATAAGGCAGGAATAGAGAGAAACTGAGCCGGACACTGTTTATGAGCCGGCCGGGACTCTATGAGCCGCTGGGCGTCGACCTCTGTATATAAAGGGACGACCCAGTGGCGGTTCAGGGCAAGTAACATCAAATCGAGAGCTAGGTCAAGCGGATTCGCTCCCTAGTTATCGAGACATACATAATCCCACTGAAAACTGGATCGTAGGCTTTTACCTTCACCGCAAGGGGCCGAACCAGTATAAATCTCGTGTCCTTTATCCCGATTAACCCCTTCTTGCTTCCTAATTGCGATGGCTCCACGACTAAGTCCTTTCACTAGGACATCTGCCGTGACAATTCCACGACAGTTGGCGCCCACTGTGGGGCCAGCGCACGGTGGATTTGAGTTCTTGAAGGGCAGCTTCGAAGGGCTCAAGGGATACGCTGTGGGCCGGATGACCAAGAGTCATCGCGGCAAGCTCTACATCGACGACGCAGGTTGGGGCCCCGACGCCGGCTCAATTGAGTACGGGTACCGGGTCCCCTTCGGCGGAATTCACGTCTTCATCGGCCGGATCGGCAAGCCGGGCCCTGAGCCGGACATCTGCACCGACATCATCGAGACGGCTTAGCGTGCAAGACCCGCCCAGGTTCCGCCCGCCATGAAGCGTGCCTTCGTGGGATGCGTCCATGGAGGGGAGCTTCCTGAAGGATCCGTGTGACGGCCATGGGTGAGTCGTCCATGGGTGAGACAGATTCGTTGTATCAACTACAAGACGGCGAGCTTGGGGGTTGTTCCGATGGCAGCAGTATACCGGACTCCTTTGAGCCACCAAGCAGAGTAGGGATCTTCATGGCCGGCACTCAACCAGGTCAAAACTCTACGGCTGCGGCAGCGATAACCTCCGGGTCAGCGGCAGCCGGGGCAGGAGGCCCTGTGCGCCCGCCGGCTCAAGTGCTGATTGATCTCACGGATAGACTGACAACCCTGTTAACCGCCACAGTTAATCCGGCGGATCAGGCTGAACATGATGCAGAGCTGGCTCGGTTACGTGAGGAAATAGCACAGGCCAAGGAAGACCTAGCAGCTGAAGGCACCGGATTGGCTACGGAGCGGGCGGCTTTGGATGCTCGAGCCCAGTAGCTTCGATCAGAAGCGTTCCAGCTTACGATGGATTTAAACACATCAAATGAGGTCATGAGGAGAAGGCACCAGAAGTCTCAATCCCGTCTGCCTTTGATTTACGATCCTAGAAATCTCTTCCGCACACCCGGTGCAGGTCCCAGTAATCCGCCAGAGGTAAACCCGGCTGCGACACCCAGAGCTGGGGCGCCGGTTCAACCACGGGTGATGGAACCTCCCCGAGTGAACACTACTCCACCTCAGTATGTGCCAACGCCACCGGGTCATCATTCTAACCCGCTGGAGAACATGATCGCTGCGGCGGCGCGATTGGCGGATCTCCCAGTAGAGGGCGACTCTCCGATGGCAGTTGAAACACGAAGGGTCCGAGAACTTCTTCAGACGGCTCTGGTACAGCAGGAGGCATACTCTTACAGTCGAGACAGGATTCATTCGACCCCTCGTCCGAGCCGGAGCCCGAGTTACAGCAGGCATATGGACTCGGCGGCAGTTTCAAGAAACGTCCGACGCCGTGATCAGCCAGGTGGGCGAGACCCGGCGCGAGATGGAGCCCCTAACTTGGCTAATCAAGATAGGGTACGCCAAGAGGCTGAACGGGCGGCTCAGCAGGCGATGGAGCAGGCGGCTTACCAACCTTTTCCGGTTTATCCGACGACTTCTATTGAGGCAGGCGCGACCACGAGAACCGGAGGTGTTCCTTGCTTAGTGCCAGCACTGCGTAATGAGCGTTTGCCCAAGGATTTTAAGGGGCCTCAAAAGGTGCCTAACTACACGGCCAACTTACAGCCCGGGGCGTGGATTGAAAGTTACGAGATGGCCATGGAATTGCTGGAGGTCAGTGACACGACAATGGCCAAGTACTTCACTATGATGCTGGATGGAACAGCCCGCACTTGGTTAAAGGGACTGCCACCTAATTCCATTGGTTCCTGGGCCGAGTTAAAAGCCCGGTTCATTCAGAACTTTAAGGACACATGCAAGCAGCCCATGTCGATTGTGGACTTGACTAATTGCAAGCAAGAGGAAGGTGAGTCCACAACCCATTGGGTGTGCCGGGTGAAGGAAATAATACATTCATCTGATGAGATGGATGCCGGCTCTGCGGTCTTAATGTTGGAGAAAAATTGCCGTTTTGAGCCTCTAAAACAGAAGTTGGGGTGGCTCAAGCGCGATTGTAATGACATGGGCCAACTGATGGCGGCTCTAGTCAAATACATCGATTCTGATAGTACCAAGGATCCCACATCTGATGAAGAGAAGACAGGGAAGGGAAAGAAGAACGGTAACGCTAAGGGTCTTCAGCATAACCCGGCGAATCAAGGAGCCAATAATAAACGTAAGGCTGACGGTAGCTCGGAGTTTGTGGCGAATACGCAGGGCAATAATCAACGGCGCAAGGGGAGGCCACCTCCTCGGTCGGGCGTGTTAGGTCCCACCCTTGAGCAGTTGTTGAATGAGCCCTGTCCAAGACACGGCACCCGGGAGAAGCCGGCCACTCATCTATGGAAAGACTGTACTATCATGAAGGCTTTCAAGAATTCTAACATGTTCGATGGAAATCACGGGCCGGGCGGCGGCTCAGGCGATGGCGGCTTTCATGGCCCGGGCGGCGGCGGTTTTCATGGCCAGGGCCCTCAAGGTCATCAAGGTGGTTATAGTCAGCAATCTGGTCAGGGAGGTCAACAGCCGCAGCAATCCGGGTATCAGAGTAACCCAAAGCAGCTGAACAGTGGGCAGTATCATGTGTTCACCAGTAGCTTATGCAAACGGGACCAGAAACTTCATAAGAGGGCGGTGAACGCGGTTGAACCGGCGGTTCCGCGTTATCTGAGATGGCCTGAGCAGCCTATTCTATGGAGTAGGGAGGATCACCCTCCACGGGTTGACAATCCGGGTCACTTGGCCTTAGTGGTGGCACCTCAAGTTGGTGGATACAAATTCACAAAAGTGCTCATGGACGGAGGCAGCAGCATCAACATCCTCTATTATGAGACCTTTCGTCGCACGGGGTTGACTGATAAGAATCTTAAGACATCCAACACTATTTTTCATGGAGTAGTGCCCGGTAAGTCAGCATACCCAGTGGGTAAGATTGAGCTGGAAGTAGCCTTTGGCGATGAGCATGATTCCAGGGCTGAGAAGTTAACCTTTGAGGTAGTCAAAATCCGGAGCCCGTACCACGCATTGTTTGGACGGCTGGCTTATGCAAAGTTCATGGCGCGGCCGTGTTATGTTTACCTGCAGCTCAAAATGTCGGGTCATAAGGGCACCATCACAGTGCATGGGAGTCGAAAGATAGCCTTGGAATGTGAGGAAGGCGATGCTGCTTATGATGAATCTGTTTGCGCAACAGAGGAGTTGAAGTTCTACAAGGACAATGTTGACCGGACAGACATGACGTCTTTGAAAAAGCCAACCACAGAACATGAGCCGGTGATGAAATTTAAGTCGGCTGATGAAACCAAGCTTGTTGATTTTGTTCCAGGCGACTCATCTAAGCAGTTCAGTATCAGTGCCAATCTGGATCCCAAATAGGAAAGCACGCTCATCGAGTTCATCCGTGAGAACCGAGACATCTTTGCATGGAAACCTTCTGACATGCCGGGTGTACCGAGAGAACTCGGTGAGCACACTCTTAATATTGATCCAAAATTTAAGCCGGTCAAGCAGTTTCTTCGGCGGTTTAATGAGGAGAGGCGTAAAGCTATCGGTGAGGAGGTGGCCCGGCCTTTGGCGGCCGGGTTTATTGTTGAAGTTTTTCACCCAGAGTGGTTGGCTAACCCGGTGCTTGTGCTAAAAAAGAACGGCACCTGGCGTATGTGTGTGGATTACACGGACTTAAACAAGGCTTGCCCAGTTGATCCCTTCGCTCTCCCTCGTATTGATCAAATCATTGATGCTACGACGGGTTGTGAGCGTTTGAGCTTCTTGGATGTTTATTCTGGATATCATCAGATCAAAATGGCAGTTAAGGACCAGGAGAAGACGGCTTTCATCACTCCGTTTGGAGCCTTCTGTTATGGGTCTATGCCTTTTGGGCTTAAGAGTGCCCAGGCGACTTATCAGCGATGTGTGCAGAACTGTCTCCACAATCAGATTGGGCGCAACGTTCATGCTTATGTGGATGACATTGTGGTGAAGTCCAGAGAGAAGGAGACCTTGATAGATGATCTGAAGGAAACCTTTGATAATCTCCGAGTCTACAAGATGATGCTTAACCCGGCAAAGTGCGTTTTTGGAGTGCCAGCTGGCAAACTTTTGGGTTTTCTGGTCTCTAACAGAGGCATTGAGGCTAACCCGAAGAAGATCAAGGCAATCACCTCTTTGGCTAAGCCGGCGTGTATCAATGACGTTCAGCGTCTGGCGGGCCGTATTGCTGCTTTAAGCCAGTTAATAAGCCGGTTAGGTGAGAAGGCCATACCACTGTACCAGATGATGAAGAAGGCGGACAATTTCGTCTGGAGTGATGCTGCTAATGCTGCCTTTGAAGATTTGAAGAGACAGTTGTCTGAGCCACCGGTCCTTGCTGCTCCTATTGATAAGGAGCCCTTATTGCTGTATGTGGATGCTAATACACGTGCCGTCAGCGTGGCCATTGTGGTGGAGCGCAAGGAGGCTGGAAAGGAGCATCCGGTTCAACAGCCGGTTTATTACATCAGTGAGGTGCTGATTGAGTCCAAGCAAAGGTATCCACATTGGCAGAAACTTGTTTATGGGGTATTCATGGCAAGGCGGAAGCTTAAGCAGTATTTCCAGGGTCACCCCATCACTGTGGTCAGTTCTGCTCCTTTGGGCGATATCATTCAAAACAGAGAGGCCACGGGACGAGTCGCCAAGTGGGCCATTGAACTTGGGCCTAATGGTTTGAAGTATGTGCCGCACACTGCTATTAAATCTCAAGCACTGGTGGATTTCATCAACGATTGGACGGAGCTGCAAATGCCTGAAGAAAAGCCGGACAACACATATTGGACTATTCATTTTGATGGGTCCAGGCAATTGGAAGGCTCGGGGGCTGGAGTTGTTTTAGCTTCCCCACGAGGTGACAAATTTGATATGTGCTCCGGTTGATGTTCCCTGTACTAACAATGCAGCTGAGTATGAGGCCTTGCTCCATGGTCTTCGGATGGCTAAAGAGATGAGCTTAAGCCGGGTAAGGTGCTTTGGCGACTCAGATTTGGTGGCTCAACAAGTATCATGCAAGTGGGATTCTAAGGATCCCCTTATGGTGGCTTATCGCCGTGAAGTTGATGCCATTGCTGGACACTTCAAGGGTTACCAGGTGGAACACATTGATCGAAGAAAGAACGAGGCAGCCGATGCTTTAAGCCGGCTGGGGTCTCAGCGTAAGCCGGTACCACCTAACACCTTTTTGGATGTTTTGCATAACCCTTCTATCAAGTTACCTACAGAGGAAGACTTGGCTGTTCCTGACCCGGACGCACAACTGGTGGCGGCTCTTCACGTTGTCCCAGACTGGACAGTGCCATATTTGGCTTACATGACTCGGGGTGAGTTGCCTGAGGACGAAACCTTGGCCAGGCAGATAACCCGGCGGTCTAAGTCAATGACGATTGTCAATGGGGAGTTACATCATCGCAGTGTCACTAGAGCGTTTCAATGTTGTGTCTGTCCTGAGGAGGGTCAAGAAATTCTTCGTGAGATTCATGAGGGAGATTGTGGCCATCATGCCGGTTCAAAATCTCTTGTGGCCAAAGCTTTCCGTCATGGTTTTTATTGGCTGACGGCTCATGCTAATGCGTAGGATCTGGTCAGTAAATGCGATGGTTGCCAGAAATTCTCACGACGGGCTCATGTGTCGGCTCAAGAATTGAGGATGATTCCAATTACTTGGCCATTTGCAGTCTGGGGGCTTGACATGGTTGGGCCTTTCAAAAGGTCCAAAGACAAAAAGACACATCTCCTGGTGGCGGTTGATAAATTCACGAAGTGGGATGAGGCAGAGCCGGTCGGTAAGTGTGATGCAGCCACGGCGGTTCAATTCATGAAAAAGGTGATCTTTCGTTTTGGTTTTCCACACAGCATCATAACTGACAATGGTACTAATCTGTCCAAAATTGCCATGGAAGAATTCTTTCAACGTGAGCATATCCGGCTTGATGTCTCATCGGTAGCTCACCCTCAATCCAATGGTCAAGTTGAAAGAGCCAATCAGGAGATATTGAAAGGCATAAAGCCCCGGTTCATGGTTCCCTTACAGCGGACGCCGGGTTGTTGGGTGGAGGAGTTGCCTTCTGTGCTATGGAGCATCAATACTACGCCTAACAGATCTATGGGTTATACGCCTTTCTTCATGGTTTACGGAGCCGAGGCGGTTCTACCGAGTGACATCCGTCATGACTCGCCCCGTGTGGCGGCTTATGTTGAAGCTGATAATGAACAAGCCCGCCAGGATGCACTTGACCTGTTGGATGAGAAGCGCGACTTAGCAGCAGCCCGCTCGACGATTTATCAACAAGACCTGCGCCGTTATCACAGCCGCCGGGTTAAGTCCAGAACCTTTCAAGAGGGTGACTTGGTGCTCCGGCTCATCCAGGATTAGTCCGATGCGCACAAGCTATCCCCACCTTGGGAAGGACCCTTTGCGGTCAGCAAGAACCTGAACAACGGGCCATACTACCTTATCGACGTTCGAGAGCACAAAGACTCACGTAAGTCGGAGGAGGAGATCCGCCGGCCGTGGAACATTGCTCATCTTCGGCCTTATTACACTTGAGCCACTGGCTCTCATGATGTACATATTTTGACATGTATATATTATGATAAGTAATAAAGCAGGGCCTCTATCCTTTTCATCCTCAATGATCATATGTTCTTATTATTCTAACCATACATGACCGGTTGGGGGCTGATCGTATTCGAATCTAGCTTTACTTTCTTGGTCCGGCTCATGATCATATTCAAATCTAGCCGTTAAACCTCATGGTCACTAGGGGGCTTCCTGTTCAAACATAGGTCGTATTCGAACCAAAGAGAACATAGCTGTCGATACCCTTTTGACCGGCACACTGCCAAACTCACTAGGGGGCTTCTTGATCGTATCCGAATCATAGCTCAACCCCTTTTGGGTCCGACATTGATCGTATTCGAATCAGCATCGTTAAAAAACTCTCAAGATCATTTGGGGGCTTCCTGTTCAAACATAGGTCGTATTCGAACCAAAGAGAACATAGCTGTCGGTACCCTTTTGATCGGCGCAACGCCAAAGCCACTGGGGGCTACATGATCGTATTCGAATCCTAGCTTAACCCCTTTGGAACGGTTTTACTGATCGTATTCGAATCAGAAGCCTCAAAATTCTATCTATTTTGTCTAAAAAGTTTTTTGCAACAAATTTTTTGGGTTTGGCTTGAGAATTTTTTTGACATATTTGAAGCATTTCATGAGTAGCTTCTATTTAACCCGGTTTAGCCTTGGCCAGTAAGTCACCAGCATATAACAATAATCATGTGTGGAAGTACCAGCTTCTACAGGATTGGGTAACCACCCTTTCTGTCCGGGTCATATGCACCGGCAGCGTAAATCAAAAGATCACAGGTATGATGTTATAGTTATATTTCAAAGCTATAATTGATAGCCGGCTTATATATGACTCTTTTTTCATCCGGGTTTATGTAAAATATATGACCCACCTTGCAGTAAAACTCCCAAGAGCCATGTGATTAATTTTCTGTATGCAGGACAGTGTAAAAGCTTTCTTAAGCATAAGGAAAACAGATGATAAGCATAATATGGATGCATATAGGATGGCGGCTTAATAGTATTGAGCACCAAACACGTGCACGAAGGCACGAACCAAACCAAGTTATGTCTACCCTATTACATGACTCCCCGAGTCCAAATGGTTAACATTGTTTTTTAGCAAAGCATAAATATGACCCGCCCGACGGATCAACTGTGTTGTTGGCCTGGAGCTTCCGGATCATCCCTTTCCGCTCCTCTGTCCTGTTCCCTGTCCTGGAAGGTTGATGATGACCAGTCAATGCCACTCAAAGCTTGAAATTCAGCTTCATCGTCAATTAATCCTTCCGGGTCAACTTCAGGGGCGAAGGTATGCTTACGAATTGGAGGGATCAGGCTGATCACTTCATAATGCGGCGTTGGAATCCTCCGATTTTCAGCATCATAACCCGGTTGATACTTGGTAAGATCCGTGTCATCAGCAATCAAGGTGGCCACAGGGCGTATTTCCTTAACACAAGTGGTGAAGTCCTCCTGTCCAAAGGGTGTGCCGTCCTCCTTTAGGCTTGGATACCCAATGGCGATGTCGGCCGGGTCTAGCTCTGGTAGCCACGCCTTGGCCCGACTTAATGCAGCTATGGCTCCGGCTCTCGCAGACGATCGCCTTAGTTCATTAAACCACTGAGGTAGCACAACAAGCCGCTTTAATACATCCGACAGGAGTGGGAACTTCATTCGACAGGGCCACTGCAGCTAAGGCATGCTGAGACCCGGTGTAGAGTTGCTCCACCAGCGTGTAAACCGCCTTCAGCTTTATCAGCATGCTCTGGTTAAGGTTTGAGCTCCTGGGGCCTGCGTTACAATGTCAGATGACTTGATGACAATTGATATGCTTATTACGAAGATTCAAATACTTAACACTTGTAGAGTGACTTACCAAAGATTGCTGAGACCATCTGAGATACATGGCGTTTTAAACCGGATAATTCGGCGATCGCTTCTGCAAGAGCCGCCTCTGCCTTCTCAGCCCGGTTGATCAAAGCGATCTTTTCATCAGCCCAGGCCTTCTTTTCCACTTCAAAGCCTTTTTTCAGTTTTTCTTGTTCAGATACGCTGAACTCGAATTTGGAGTTGGCTTTTTGAGTTTCAGTCTCCTGTGCTTCCAGTCGATTCTTCAAGTCAGATATTTTCGATTCAAATTGACTATTGGTGGCCTGCACAAATACCGGGTCAAAAGGACAGAATTGTCATGCTGCAATATTAAGTCCCAAGTCTTTTGCAAGCAAGAACACTTGGCACTTGGGGACTAATGTGTGCCGAAGAATTTTGTTTAAGGTGGCGGTTCCTGACAGTAAGTTCCAATCACTTTGCAAGCAAGAGTATTTGGCACTTGGGGGCTAATGTATATTGCTATTTAAAAGCCTTTTTAATAGTTTGTTCTGTGCAACCATATGAAGAACCGGTTCAATCATACTGATTAAACCGCCCCTTGGGGACTACGGAGTAAGCCGGAATTCTTCTGTATTTTCATTCAACCATGTTACTAATATTGCTCAGTTTATGTCTAAAGTCTACAACATATTCATCATAAGCAATAGACTTGGGGGCTGGCATGGTAAGGATAAATGAATATGTAAAAAGGATTGTACCTCAAACTTCTGGTGCATCTGCTTCACCATGTCAATTTCTATGTCACGGCCGCTGTGCACTTGGCTCATATAGCCAGAAAAGATATCTCTGATACTCATATGAGTATAATCAGCAACATCAAGCTTAGTTCTGCGGCGTTCAAGAAGTTCCTCCTTGGCAGGACACTTCGCCAGCACGGTAGGCCTCCCCGGCTCAATAAAGCTGGTTTTGGTGATTTCGACGTCAAGATCTTGATGATCATCCGTCTTGGTCGGGCTAGGGAATTCCGGATTTCCAGAACCATCGATGGTTTGCTCGACAGGCGGGTCAGCAATAGGAGTTGGTATGTCATGGGTTGGCTCAGGCGGCGGCTCATGAGTGGAGGCTTCAGGAGCGGCCGTTCCAAGTTCCAGCTCATTCAGGATTGGCTCTTCGGCCGGCTTGTTCTTCTTCGCCCTTTTGCTGGGCTTTGCTTGACCGCTGCATAAAATCAAAAGGTCAGTGAAAATACAACAAATTGAACTGAGCACAGATTAAGCAGGTTATCATTACCCTGGAGCGGTTTTAAAAGCCGGCAAATTGGACTGCATTGATTCGCCGGAAGAAGGTGAAGTTTCCTGATAATTTGAGTCAGAAGAATTGAGTGGTTGACGAGTGAGACCCGCCAAAGGATAAAAGGGATATAAGTCGGAGGTGACCTCGTTCCGACGCTTTCTTGGTGCATTGGGTAAGCCGGAGGAGAGTTCCGCATCTTTACTGGTCCGGGTCTGCCTCCGGCTCTCATGAATCTGCCGCTTCAAAAGAAATTGAGGATCGTGATAAGCTAACGGATGTGAAAATCTTACTTTCTGGGTTACTCTTCGGATTTCCTGTCTTGGCAAAGGCTCGGAGTCGGAAGAAATGATAGTTACCTCTTCAGCTTTTCCATGACTGGTTCCCGTGTCTTCCTGCTGATAATCAGTGTCAATAAGGTAATTAAAAAAGGAGCCAAGAGAGTCAAGGGCTACCTCCGACTCAGAGGTATCTTCTAGATGAAGCATATCTGAAGCGCTGGTTTTGTTTCCCTTCTTCTTGGCAGCGGCTTTCTGGGCGGCTTTCTTGGCCTTTCTGGCTTTCTTTGCAGCTTCATGATCATACTTGGCCTTCCAAAATTCGTCAGTGGCCTGTGAATTACAACAAGAGTTTTGAGTAAAGATAAAACTTTCAAAGGTGAAAGTAAAAATGCTTAAATTAGTGGCTTACCGCTGGAGCCGGGTTAGCTTTGCAGAAAGGACTTAAACCTACTTTGCCACAGTCTGCCAGGCTCTCATTCAGGAGTGACTTTGTCATATCATCAATGACGTCTTCAGATAAATCATCAGGGCTGTGCCGCAAAGGATCATTCTTCTGGCCTGTGTAGTCGCACATCAAACCAGGGCGGCGGTATGGGATAACCCGCCAGGCAAGCCAAACCCGGACCAAATTGATGCCATTTAAGCCATTCCCTAAAAGAGCCTTGACTTTACTCATGGTGGGCGCAAGCTTCTGGCGTTCAGTAGGAGACAGCTTATCTGGTAGAGGATGAGTGGACTCAAGGCGCAGGGCGTGAAAGCCGGGCAGAGGGTTCTCACCAGCTGGAGAAGTATCTTGACAATAGAACCATGTCTGGTTCCAGTCTTTGGGGTGACTCGGTGGATCGGCATATGGAAAAATGCAGTCTCTCCGTCGCTGGATTGAGATCCCACCAAGCTCCAAGCTAGGCCCGTTGGCACGTTCATTCTGGCGGTTCAAGTAAAATAATTCTCTGAAGAGCAGCAAGTTGGGTTCTTCTCCAAGGTACACCTCACAGAACACTTGGAAATTGCAAATATTTGATACGTTGTTGGGCCCAATATCTTGAGGTCGGAGATAAAAAAAGTGCAGGACATCTCTGAATTTTTTTGAGCCGGGTGGAGAAAAACCCTGGTTCATGTGGTCAGTAAAAACGATGACTTCCCCTTCTTTGGGTTGATGCTTTTCCTCTGTTGGATTAGGAGCACGATAGGATATGATTTCCTTCTTTGGCAGATAGCCAGTCTTCACAAAATTAGCAAGAGTGCTTTCTGCGACGATGGATTTGACCCAATTGCATGTAATGGGTGCTTTAGGTGCTTTGGGCGGCATTGTGATGGAAGCCTACGACAAAATGAAAATTTCCGGTTCAAATTTAAGCCGGAGAGAAATACTTCAATTCATATTCAAGATGGCAGCTTATAAAGGGGCCTAATGGTATATGGCTAATTATGTCAGATCATTTAAGCCGCCCTGAGCAGTTAAGTTATTTGAGCCGCCATGTGTGGTTGAACTTATCTACTGAGCATTTCAAATTTAAAGCCGGTGGTGTGAGCCACCATGGTTAGGCGGATCTATCAAGATACAGACATCGACTAAGTGTTATAAAAACAGGTTTCACAGATTGCAGTTATTACTTTGGATCAACAGATGCTCAGAAAAGGAAAAATATTCTAGACCTAACAAACCAGTACAGAGGAGTTCATCAGTTCGAAAGAGGCCTTTGTACAAAAAAGGGGATCTACTAGCATCTGAAATGGATGCGAAACAGCTACCACATGAATTTAGTACTTATTTTAGATCAAAAGAGGACGCAATGGAGAAACCACGGAGAATCCGTGATGAATAGCGAAGAACATAGAGGAACTTGAAAACCCTAATGCAGATCTGAGGTGCCGGAAGGCGAAGACTTACAACTGCAGATCTACTGCGGAGGGTCGTCGCCGTTCTTTGGACTGCTTCAGGTTGATGCCGCGGCCGAGGGCGAGGAAGACGAGGTGCTCTGCGGCGGCGGCGGAGCTCCAGTGGCAGTAGGGTTGCGAGAGGAAGAAGACGAGGAAAGGGGAGAATTAGGAAAGACCTGGTCATGCCTATTTATAAGGGAAGACTGATAATTGGGCGCAAAAAACGAGGAGGCCAAAAACATAATTATCCAACTACAAAGACGCCTCGATTCTCGGGATGGTCATTAAGATAAGGATCTATTGAGATACATTGGATAAAACATGCATTAATGGCAGATGACGTCATGGCGGGTCACCATAAATCCAAAGGATGATGTCATGGCAGGTTACAAAAATATTATACAAGAAAAGAGCAGGAGATTTTGCTTAAGTATTGAAGATTGACATGAACCAGTTCAAATCAATCTGGGGCCTAATGTTGGGGATATAACTATTAGGTATGACCCGCCCAGGAGGGGCCGGGTTATACCTACGAAGACTCTTGAAGCCCAAGACCAAGCTTGAAGATGGCGGTTCAGTTAAGGGCCCAAGGCCGAAAGGCGACTTAAGGCCTGTAGAGATAAACTGCCATATATGTGTAAACTTGTGTTATAAGGCAGGAATAGAGAGAAACCGAGCCGGGCACTGTTTATGAGGCGGCCGGGACTCTATGAGACGCTGGGCGTCGACCTCTGTATATAAAGGGACGACTCGGTGGCAGTTCAGGGCAAGTAACATCAAATCGAGAGCTAGGTCAAGCGGATTCGCTCGCTAGTTATCGAGACATACATAATCCCACTCAAAACTGGATCATAGGCTTTTACCTTCATCGCAAGGGGCCAAACCAGTATAAACCTCGTGTCCTTTGTCCCGATTAACCCCTTCTTGCTTCCTAGTTGCGATGGCTCCACGACTAAGTTCTTTCACTAGGACATCTGCCGTGACAATTCCACGACACGTGATCTACTTGATGTATGTTTTGGTGATCAACTTGCGGGTTCCGTAACATTGTGAACTTATGCATAGGGGTTGGCACACGTCTTCGTCTTGGCTCTCCGGTAGAAACTTGGGGCACTCTTTGAAGTACTTTGTGTTGGTTTGAATAGACGAATCTGAGATTGTGTGATGCATATCGTATAATCATACCCACGGATACTTGAGGTGACATTGGAATATCTAGGTGACATTAGGGTTTTGGTTGATTTGTGTCTTAAGGTGTTATTCTAGTATGAACTCTATGATAGATTGAACGAAAAGAATAACTTCGTGTTATTTTACTACGGACTCTTGAATAGATCGATCAGAAAGAACAACTTTGAGGTGGTTTCGTACCCTACCATAATCTCTTCGTTTGTTCTCTGCTATTAGTGACTTTGGAGTGACTCTTTGTTGCATGTTGAGGGATAGTTATATGATCCAATTATGTTATTATTGTTGGGAGAACTTGCACTAGTGAAAGTATGAACCCTAGGCCTTGTTTCCTAGCATTGCAATACCGTTCACGCTCACTTTTATTACTTGTTACCTTGCTGTTTTTATATTTTTAGATTACAAAAACCTATATCTACCATCCATATTGCACTTGTATCACCATCTCTTCGCCGAACTAGTGCACCTATACAATTTACCATTGTATTGGGTGTGTTGGGGACACAAGAGACTCTTTGTTATTTGGTTGCAGGGTTGTTTGAGAGAGACCATCTTCAACCTACACCTCCCACGGATTGATAAACCTTAGGTCATCCACTTGAGGGAAATTTGCTACTGTCCTATGATACGTGTAGCGACCCGACCTCAAACGGTCAAGTCTCTGTGCTTCAGTGTCATCCCTGGATCGGTAATGCTGACACACACAGTACTCGAAGGATTTATAACAGAGTAGCAATCACACACTTATTACATCGAATATCTCAAAAGAGAACCTATTACAATAAATATGGTTTAAGGCCATCTAATACGATAACAGAGGAAGGCTTGGAAGATAAAGTGAGTCCATCAACTCCAACGGCATAGCTGAGCTGCACGGCAACGACCTAACGAACCTTACTCCTCGTCTGAAAAGTCTGCAACATAATACGTTGCAGCCCGAAAATGGGTCAGCACATGGAATATGCTGGCAATATAACACAGTAGAGCAAGAACAGAATAATGCTATCACTACATGCATATTTGGCTGGTGGAAAGCTCTATGGTTATAGTTTTGCGAAAAGCCAATTTTCCCTACAACAAAGGAATAAGTTTTATTTTAACTATCATGGTAGTTGAAACATCATTGAGAAGGTTCCTCCAACTCAATCCCAATTAAAGTAATTATCAACCCAACAATATTACTTAAGAGTGATGAGATACTTAGGATACTCCAAGTACTAGATACTCAAGATTGTCCATAACCGGGGACACGGCTAACCATGATTAGATTGTACACTCTGCAGAGGTTTGCGCACTTTTCCCCACAAGACTCGATCTCCTCCGTTGGATTTCTCGCACTACATGGTGTTTGAGAAACGGATGACCGAGACACAGTTTTTCAGAAACATTAACTCTTTACTCCGGGCAGACCATACCAAACCTACATCCCTCTACCTGCCGATCCACCTCTTCAAGAGCTCATGCAACTTACTCAACTATGCTAGAGCCCATAATAGCTTGTGGCTGCACACGGAAGTTTCTAGCATGAAAATATCTCAGTTCCCTTTGAGCCTGGGTGGCGGACCTTAGGATGATCACACGGGTACTCCGGGATATCCTAGGACAACACTTGATTCTCCAGGTGCCCGACAATCAATCCACCCAGATGTGTATTAAAGTTGCCACCTTAAGTTGAACCATTAATTAACAATCTCACATCTGTCATGGATTTCACTCACCCAATCCACGTCTACGAGCATAGCATAGCAATATAAGCAATACGCAGAAGTAACTCCCAAGGGTTTGAATATAACAGGGCAATAGGTTCTACCTCATCAACTACTTCCCACCCCACATGTTAATCACATCCTAATCATGCAATGTTTGAGGTTTGGAACTAATGAATAAAAACTGGGTATGAAAAGAGTATGATCAATGTGTTACTTGCCTTGCTGACGATCCACAAAACCTAGGGACTCGTAGTAGCACGCTTCGCACTCCGGGAATTCTATCGCAAACAAACAATAGCATACATAAGCAATCAAGAAAAGATGCACGGGCAAAACTCAAATAAGAAGAATTGACCAGAAAGTTCAACTTAAGAACCCCGGTTTGCAAAAAGAATCAAATCAAACGGAGCAACGAAACTCAAACTGCGAAAGAAACAAGATCCGTTTACTAATCTGAACTAAAGTCAAATTTTACAGTGCCAAAATCCTGTTCAAGTTGGTTAAACAGAAACAGGGTTTCGAGACGAAGATCTAGGCGCTTGAATCGCCTGATTCCGATAAACGAGCGAAAAGATAAACTGAAACGAAAATCGGATCAGAAATCACGATCGAAAATAATCGCTGAAAATCCGAGAAAAAGAAAACTGACGAACAGGCTAATGAACGAACGTTCGTTGTCTGTAACTAACGAATGAAAACCGTTCGTTAAAACGAACATACGGACAAACGCCCGCTATAAAAACTAAACCGAGAAAACCGGCGAACCGATCTAAAAAAACGAACTAGGGTTTAAAAAAACGGATCGGTTTTAGAATAAAACCGAACGGCGGCGGCGGCGTATACCTCCGGCGAGGCTCCGGTGAGGTGGGGCTGCGGTGGTGGGTGGCGCGGGGCGGTGGCGGCGGCAACGGCGAGCGGCGGTGCGTGGCAAAGGGCGGCGGCACGGCGTGGCTAGGCGGCGGCGTGCGGGGTGGGGCGAGGCAGGCGGCGGGGTTGGTGGTGGTGGGGGGGTCCGGAGGCGGGGTATTTAAAGGAGGGGGTGCTTGCTTGGGGGAGGGGGCAAGGCGGCGCGGGAGTCCTGGCCGGACTCGGTGTCGCGGCGGCGGCGGCCTCCCGGTCTCCTGGAAGGAGACGGCGGCGCGGGGCTAGCGGGCCGGCTCGACTGGGCTTCGGCCCAGTCAGGCGCTGAAGTTTTTTTAAATAATTTTGCCGGAATTAAATAAATCCTAGAAAATAAAATAAAAATCTAAAAATACCAAAACAAAGTTTCACCGTCTAAATAAAATATTTAGAACGAGATGAACATTTTCTTGGCCCTAAAATGCAATTTTGAAAAACGTGCAATTTTTCTAATGCAAATAAAATAGCAATAAAATACGAATAAAATCAAATATTTGATTTTAATATTTTTCCTCCAATATTTCAATTATTTTGGAGAAGTCATATTATCTCCTCTCATATATTTAATATGAAATATTTTTTGGAGAGAAAAATAATTAAAACCAATAATCCTCGTTTCAATATTTGATAAAATTGAAATATGAAAACAATGAAATCCCCAACTCTCTCCGAGGGTCCTTGAGCTGCTTAGGATTTCGAGGATCGCGAAACGAAATGCAATAAAATATGATATGTATGAATGATCTATGTATAACATTCCAAATTGAAAATTTGGGATGTTACAATACGTCTCCGTCGTATCTACTTTTCCAAACACTTTTGCCGTTGTTTTCGACTCTAACTTGCATGATTTGAATGGAACTAACCCGGACTGACGCTGTTTTCAGCAGAATTGCCATGGTGTTATTTTTGTGCAGAAATAAAAGTTCTCGGAATGACCTGAAACTTCACGGATATTATTTTTGGAAATAATAAAAAATACTGATGAAAGAATCAAGGCCAGGGGGCCCACACCCTGTCCACGAGGGTGGGGGGCGCCCCCCTACCTCGTGGGCCCCCTGGTGCTCCACCGACCTCAACTCCAACTCTATATATTCACGTTCGGGGAGAAAAAAAATCAGAGAGAAGGATTCATCGCGTTTTACGATACGGAGCCGCCACCAAGCCCTAATCTCTCTCGGGAGGGCTGATCTGGAGTCCGTTCAGGGCTCCGGAGAGGGGAATCCGTCGCCATCGTCATCATCAACCATCCTCCATCGCCAATTTCATGATGCTCACCGCCGTGCGTGAGTAATTCCATCATAGGCTTGCTGGACGGTGATGGGTTGGATGAGATTTATCATGTAATCGAGTTAGTTTTGTTAGGGTTTGATCCCTAGTATCCACTATGTTCTGAGATTGATGTTGCTATGACTTTGCTATGCTTAATGCTTGTCACTAGGGCCCGAGTGCCATGATTTCAGATCTGAACCTATTATGTTTTCATGAATATATGTGAGTTCTTGATACTATCTTGCAAGTCATTAGTCACCTACTATGTGTTATGATCCGGCAACCCGGAAGTGACAATAATCAGGACCACTCCCGGTGATGACCGTAGTTTGAGGAGTTCATGTATTCGCTATGTGTTAATGCTTTGGTCCGGTACTCTATTAAAAGGAGGCCTTAATATCCCTTAGTTTCCATTAGGACCCCGCTGCCATGGGAGGGTAGGACAAAAGATGTCATGCAAGTTCTTTTCCATAAGCACGTATGACTATATTCGGAATACATGCCTACATTACATTGATGAATTGGAGCTAGTTCTGTGTCACCCTATGTTATAACTGTTGCATGAATAATCGCATCCGGCATAATTCTCCATCACCGATCCAATGCCTATGAGCTTTTCACATATTGTTCTTCGCTTATTTACTTTTCCGTTGCTACTGTTACAATCACTACAAAACTATCACTATTACTTTTGCCACCGCTACCGTTAGTTCCATACTACTTTGCTACTAAATACTTTGCTGCAGATATTAAGGTATCCAGGTGTGGTTGAATTGACAACTCAACTGCGAATACTTGGGAATATTCTTTGGCTCCCCTTGTGTCGAATCAATAAATTTGGGTTGAATACTCTACCCTCGAAAACTGTTGCGATCCCCTATACTTGTGGGTTATCAAGACTATTTTCTGGCGCCGTTGGCGGGGAGCATAGCTCTATTATTTGAGTCACTTGGGATTTATATCTGCTGGTCACTATGAGGAATTTGAAAGACGAAAAAAACCAAAATTTATCCCTCAACTACGAGGGGAGGTAAGGAACTGCCATCTAGCTCTGCACTTGATTCACCTTCTATTTTGAGTAAGCTTGCGACACCTAAACCTGCTTCTGCTATTAATTCTGATATGTCGCATGTTATTGATGATGCCACTTCTGCTATGCATGATACTTATGATGAAACTACTTCTATGCTTGATACTACTGTGCCACTTGGTGAATTTCTTGATGAACAACTTGCTAGGGCTAGAGAGAATGAAATTATTGAAACTGATAATATTGATGAAAGTGATGATGAAGATTCTCCCCCTAGATATGAATTGCCTGTTGTGCCTGAGGGTCATGTTATGGATCAAGAAACTACTAGAGACTTTCTTGCTTGCAATGATAGGAGTGATCTTAAGAAATTATTAGCTAAGCTGAAAGAAAATCTTTGAATGCTAGAATGAAATATGACCCTGCTTATGCTACTTCACCTATCTTTGTTACTGATAAGGATTATGATTTCTCTATTGATCCTGAGATAATTACTCTGGTTGAATCTGATCCTTTCTATGGCTATGAATCTGAAACTGTTGTGGCACATCTTACTAAATTAAATGATATAGCTACCCTGTTCACTAATGATGAGAAAACTCGCTACTATTATATCCTTAAATTATTTCCATTCTCATTAAAGGGTGATGTTAAGACATGGTTTAATTCTCTTGATCCTGGTTGTGTGCGTAGTCCCCAGGATATGATTTATTACTTCTCTGCTAAATATTTCCCTGCTCATAAGAAACAAGCTGCTTTAAGGGAAATATATAATTTTGTGCAAATTGAAGAAGAGAGTCTCCCACAAGCTTGGGGGAGGCTTCTCCAATTACTTAATGCTTTGCCTGATCACCCTCTCAAGAAAAATGAAATACTTGATATCTTTTATAATGGACTAACCGATGCTTCCAGAGACCACCTGGATAGTTGTGCTGGTTGTGTTTTCAGGGAAAGAACTGTTGATGAAGCTGAAATTCTATTGAATAATATGTTGACCAATAAAAATAATTGGACACTTCCTGAACCAACTCCTAAGCCAACTCCGAAGAAAAGGGGTATTCTATTTCTCAGTCATGAAGATATGCAAGAGGCAAAGAAATCTATGAAAGAAAAAGGTATTAAAGCTGAAGATGTTAAGAATTTACCTCTTGTTGAAGAAATACATGGTCTTAATTCATCACCTATCGAAGAAATACATGGCCTTGATAACCCGACACAGGTAGTAAAGGTAAATTCTCTCTATAGATATGATAAAGCTGAAATCCCGCCTACTAAGTTTGCTAGCCAATGCTTAGATGAGTTTGATAATTTTATGGTTAAGCAAGAAGATTTCAATGCTTATTTTGGTAGACAATTAAAACGCAATGCTTATATGATTGAACACTTGAGTGATTATATGTCTAGAGTTAAAGGTGAACTTAAACTCATTAGTAAACATGCTTCTATGGTTACCACTCAAGTAGAACAAGTACTTAAAGCTCAGAATGATTTGCTCAATGAATTAAATAATAAGAAGAATGATAATGCTGTTAGAGTTATGACTAGAGGGGGTAAAATGACTCAGGAACCTTTGTATCCTGAGGGCCACCCTAAGAGAATTGAGCAAGATTCTCAGAGAACTAATGTAGATGTGCCTAGTCCTTCTAAAAAGAAGAAAAAGAAAAATGATAGGACTTTGCATGCTTCTAGTGAACCTGTTGTAGACACACCTGAGAATCCCAATGATATTTCTATTTCTAATGCTGAAACAAAATCTGGTGATGAACATGAACCTAGTGATAATGTTAATGATGATGTTCATGTTGATGCTCAACCTAGCAATGGTAATGATGTAGAAATTGAACCTGCTATTGATCTTGATAACCCACAATCAAAGAATCAATGTTATGATAAGAGAGACTTTGTTGCTAGAAAGCATGGTAAAGAAAGAGAACCATGGGTTCAGAAACCCATGCCTTTTCCTCCCAAACCATCCAAGAAAAAGGATGGTGAGGATTTTGAGCGCTTTGCTGAAATGATTAGACCTATCTTTTTGCGTATGCGTTTTACTGATATGATTAAAATGAATCCTTATGCTAAGTATATGAAGGATATTGTTACAAATAAGAGAAAGATACCGGACGCTGAAATTTCCACCATGCTTGCTAATTATACTTTTAAAGGTGGAATACCTAAGAAACTTGGAGATCCAGGAGTACCAACTATACCATGCTCCATTAAAAGAAACTATGTTAGAACTGCTTTATGTGATCTTGGAGCCAGTGTTAGTGTTATGCCTCTCTCTTTATATTGTAGACTTGATTTGAATAAGTTGACACCTACTGAAATATCTTTGCAGATGGCTGACAAATCAACTGCTATAACCTGTCGGTATTTGTGAGGATGTGCCTGTTGTGGTTGCAAATGTTACTATTTTAACGGACTTTGTTATTCTTGATATTCCCGAGGACGATAGTATGTCTATTATTCTTGGAAGACCCTTTTTGAATACTGCAGGGGCTGTTATTGATTGCAACAACGGCAATGTCACTGTTCATGTTAATGGTAATGAGCATACGGTACACTTTCCGAGGAAACAACCTCAAGTCCACAGTATCAATTCTATTGGAAAAATTCCATCAATTATTATTGGAGGTTTTGAATTTCCCCTTCCTACTGTCAAGAAGAAATATGATATTCTTATTATTGGGGACGTGCATATCCCCATTGAGGTAACATAGTGTTATTCGAAATTTCTCCGGTTTCATGTTATTCGAAATGAGTTTGTTAACAAGACCTGATCAACCTTGTTAGTGGATTCCTTTTGATGAGCATGAGATGGATGAAGTTAGAAGGCACAACCTTCTGTACCCTCCTATTACTTTCTGTAATTTAGATTAAATAAAGCAAAAATAGTATTTTCTGTCTGTTTTCTGAATTATCCATGAAATAAAAAAATACCCCGAAAATAAAAGTTCTCCAAATGCCCCGAAATTGAAATATGATTTTTTTGGAATATTTGAGAATATCTGGCACTGAGAAAACAGCAGGGGGAGCAAGCGCCTGGCCATGAGGGTCCAGGGCGCTCCCCCTGCCTCGTGGGCCCATGGTGGCTCCCCTCCACTTATTCCAGCCACCACACACTCCTTCCTCCCAAAAAAATCACCAACCATCTCAAGCACGAGTTCTAGCTCATTTTGCTATGATTTTCGATCTCCTAGCTCAAAGCTCCACTCACAAAACTGCTTGGGGGATTGTTCTTTGGTATGTGACTCCTCCAATGGTCCAATTAGTTTTTGTTCTAGTGCTTTATTCATTGCAAATTTTTGCTGCCTAGGTGACCCTATTCTTGAGCTTGCATGTCGAATTTATATGATCCCAAGTAGTTCTAATGCATGATATAGTCTCTAGGCACTTGTGGGAGTAGTTGCTATCAGTTTTGTTGAGTTTGGTTCACTTTTATTTTGAGTTACCAAAAATTTCAGAAATTTTCAGAAAATGATGAAGAGATTTTTGAGGGGTTCTTCGAGCCGAAGCTCGAAGGATAAGCAAAGTGAAGAAGACAAGAGGCCCAAATATAATCTCCCTCGTACCACGGAAGTTCGGCCTTGTGAATGGCCTTGTGATAATTTCTTGAGAGCAGCCGGGATTTATGATGATTTTTATGAGTTGGCTGAAAATGCAGGCCTCACCGACTTCCTCCGCGACCAATGCGAACAGTATCTCTTACTCACTAATATTTTTGTGCAAAATTTTCATTTCCATGCTAGGAGGTCACCACCTTCGGTGGATTTCTATTTATATGATGAGTATAAGGAGATGTCCCTCTATGAATTTTGTGAGGTTTGCAAGTTGCCCTTTTCGGGCAGCATAGAGGAACCACATCGTAACGATGTGGAGGGGTTTAATGATACAGTTGCTGTAGGGGAAACGAGGAAGGTTTCCGATGCAAGAATTACTAGCATACATTTTCCTGTTCTACGTTACTTTACAATATTTGCTAGTAGATGCTTAATTGGTCGCGGAAACTGTGGCAACCTTAGTGCCCCTGATATTGTTATTTTGTGCCATGCCTTGTTCCGTGATGACACATTTAGTATGGGCGCTATTGTTGCAAAGCGGTTAAATCTTAACCGTACTAAGGGCCTCATCTTGGGAGGTATCTTCGCCTCGCGCCTCGCTGCACATTTTAACATACCTATTAGACATTATGAGAAAGAAGAAAAGTTGCTGCCTCCTGTTTTTCTAGACTATAAGAGTATGGTAGCACATGATTTTATCGTTAAGAATAGGGAAAAGACGCTTAAGTACAAACAAATATTTTATAAAATTCGCCCTGAGATTATTACTTTGCCTGCTCCTTCCTTGTTTGACTTATCTGCAGGCCAGTACCTTGTTCCGCCGGAGGCTATTCACGCCTACCGAAACCCCACACCAACTACAGAGCCAGAGCCGGAACCACAATTTGTTCCTCCACGACAGTCTGTTTACCAGTGGGATCCGGAGGAGATTGCCAACCAGTGGCAACCCGAGGCTCCATCACAGTACGACCCCAACTATAACTTTGGATACCCGCCAGGCCAGCCGTGGCCATAGACCAACTTAGGCCAAAAGCCTAAGCTTGGGGGAGTACGTATTTCTCACCGACATTACATTCATATTCACACACTCATGCTAGTTGTCGGTGCTCATACTTTCTCATTGTAATATCCATGCTAGTTTATTTTACTTTTTATGCTTTCTTCTTGTATGTTTGAAAAACCTTAAGAAAAAAAAAATTAGTTGTAGCTTTTAGCTAGTTTACTTTTCATGCTTGTAGTAGTAATTAAAAAGAAAACCCAAAAAGATTTCTTGTTCTTCTTTTGCTTGTTGGGAGCTTTCCCATGTAAATAGTTTTATTTCTTTTCTTTGGGGGTCGAGAGGAGAAGACCATAATGAAAATGTTGAAGTGGCTCTTATATGCATTATTGTTGATTTAACCAAGAGCCCATATTGCCTTGTCTTCTCCTGTTTATTGAATGCCTGCAGATTCCAGCTTAGTCCAATGCACGTGCACTATTATTATTATCCACATCGTTTAGTCGTGCAAGTGAAAGGCGATAATGACGATATATGATGGACTGATTGAGATAAGAAAAGCTGGTATGAATTCAACCTCTCTTGTTTTTGTAAATATGATTAGTTCATCGTTCCTGATTCAGCCTATTATGAATAAACATGTTTGCAATGACAATTAGAGATTATAGTTGCTTATGCCATACTTAATTAGCTAGGAGTTTATAATGGTTTACCTTGCGTGCCAACATGCTATTAAAATGGTTGTGATGTGGTATGATAGGGTGGTGTCCTCCTTTGAATGATTCAAGTGACTTGACTTGACACATGTTCACACATGTAGTTGAAACAAAATCAACATAGCCTTCACGATATTTATGTTCATGGTGGATTATATCCTACTCATGCTTGCACTCAGTGTTTATTAATTTTAATGCATGTTCATGACTGTTGTCACTCTCTAGTTGGTCGCTTCCCAGCCTTTTTCTAGCCTTCACTTGTACTAAGCGGGAATACTGCTTGTGCATCCAATCCCTTAAACCCCAAAGTTATTCCATATGAGTCCACTATACCTTCCTATATGCGGTATCTACCCGTCGTTCCAAGTAAATTTGTATGTGCCAAACTCTAAACCTTCAAATAAAATTCTGTTCTGTATGCTCGAATAGCTCATGTATCAACTAGGGATGTCTGTATCTTCCATGCTAGGTGGGTTATTCTCAAGAGGAGTGGACTCCGCTCCTCACTCACGAGAAAATGGCTGGTCACTGGGATGCCCAGTCCGATGCGTTATGCAAATCAAATCAAAATAATTGCAAACAAAACTCCCCCGGGACTCTTGTTAGTTGGAGGCACTTGTTGTTTCGAGCAAGCCATGGATTGATGCTTGTTGTTGGAGGGGGAATATAAACTTTACCATTCTGTTTGGGAACCGCCTATAATGTGTGTAGCATGGAAGATATCGAGATCTCTCGGTTGTTACGTTGACAATGAAAGTATGCCGCTCAAAATATTATTTATCTCTATTTCAAAACGGAGCTTTGGCACCTCTACAAATCCCTGCTTCCCTCTGCGAAGGGCCTATCTATTTACTTTTATGTTGAGTCATCACCCTCTTATTAAAAAGCACCAGCTGGAGAGCACCGCTATCATTTTCATCCATTACTATTAATTTATATTGAGTATGACTATGACTGGATCTCTTTTACCATGAATTACAATGCTTAGTCAGTCCTTGATCTTTAAAGGTGCTCTGCATTTATGTTTTGCGGTCTCAGAAAGGGCTAGCGAGGTACAATCTTGTTATATCATATCATGATTGTTTTAAGAAAGTGTTGTCATCCGAGATTTATTATTATTGCTCGCTGGTTGATTACGCCATTGATATGAGTAAACATGAGACCTAAGTGTTATTGTGAATATGGTTAGTCATAATCTTTGCTGAAAACTTGAATGCTGACTTTACATATTTACAACAAAAAGAGCAAATAGAGTTCGTAAAAGTTTTTCTTTTGTCACTTTCAGTTTATCAACTGAATTGCTTGAGGACAAGCAAAGGTTTAAGCTTGGGGGAGTTGTAGGATCGAAAGTATGTCTAGAGGGGGGGGGTGATTAGACTACTTGACCAAATAAAAATCTAGCCTTTTCCCAATTTTAGTTCTTGGCAGATTTTAGCAACCTAGCACAAGTCAAGCAATCAACCTACACATGCAATTCTAAGAGTATAGCAGCGGAATGTAAAACAATTGCATATGAAGGTAAATGGAGGAGATTGAGGGATCAAACGCAATGTTGACACGGAGATTTTTTATCCGTGGTTCCGATAGGTGGTGCTATCGTACATCCATGTTGATGGAGACTTCAACCCACGAAGGGTAACGGTTGCGCAAGTCCACAGAGGGCTCCACCTATGAAGGGTCCACGAAGAAGCAACCTTGTCTATCCCACCATGGTCGTCGCCCACGTAGGACTTGCCTCACTAGGGTAGATCGTCTTGACGGATGCTCCCAAGTAACACCTAGCCAATCTAGGAGACACCACTCTCCAAGAAGTAACAAATGGTGTGTTGATGATGAACTCCTTGCTCTTGTGCTTCAAATGATAGTCTCCCCAACACTCAACTCTCTCTCATAGGATTGGATTTGGTAGAAAGAAGATTTGAGTGGAAAGCAACTTGGGGAAGGCTAGAGATCAAGATTCATGTGGTTGGAATGGAATATCTTGACCTCAACACAAGTGTAGGTGGTTCTCTCTCAGAAAATATATGTTGGAAGTGTAGGCATGTTCTGATGGCTCTCTCCACCAATGAAGAGTGGGTGGAGGGGTATATATAGCCTCCACACAAAATCTAACCGTTACACATAAATCACCAAACTCGGTGGGACCGATTCAGAGAACTCGGTCAGACCGATTTGGTTCATAATGTGACCGTTAGGTGTTTCGGTGGGACCGACATGTCAACTCGGTGGGACCGATATCATTAGGGTTAGGGCACAACGTAATCTCGATGAGACCGATTACACAAACTCGGTGAGACCGATTTTGGTAATAGTCAAACAGAGAGTTGGTCAGGCAAACTCGGTGGGACCGATTCGCTCATCTCGGTTGGACCGAAACGTTACAAAAAGGAAACAGAGTGTTTGCATTGCAATATCGGTGGGACCGATTGCTCATCTCGGTTTGACCTAAACGTTACGAAGGGAAACAGAGAGATTACAATCCCATCTCGGTGAGACCGAGATCCCTATCGGTGAGACCGAAAAGACTAGGGTTTCTGGCAATGGCTATGTCAACTGAACTCGGTGGCTCCGGATGGAGAGAATCGGTGGGGCCGAGTTGAATATTTGGTTTGGGACATATGTGAATATGAGAAAGTAGTGGGGGGTTTTGGAGCATATCACTAGGCATTTTGAGCAAGAACCTCATTAAGCAACACCTCATCCCTTCTTAATAGTATTGGCTTTTCCTATAGACTCAATGTGATCTTGGATCACTAAAATAGAAAATGTAGAGTCTTGTGCTTTGAGCTTGAGCCAATCTTTTGTCTTTAGCATTTTGAAGGGTCCACTTTCTAATCCATGCCATGCCAATCACTGAGCTTTCCTGAAATATTCATCTTGAAATAGCATTAGCTCAATGAGCTATATGTTGTTAGGAATTACCAAAACCACCCAGGGATAGTTGCACTTTCAATCTCCCCCTTTTTGGTAATTGATGACAACATATAGATCAAAGCTTCAACAAATGATAAATAGTATTGAAAAACATCGTCGCTTTGAGAAGTACGTGAAAAGCAAGAGCTCCCCCTAAATTTGTGCATTATTTAAAATTTGCTTTTGAATGCAAATGCACAATCGATTAGGATCATGGGTTACTCTTCCATGTCACATACATCTTGGTGGAGCGCTCAAAATGATAGAAGTTAAAGCATGCACTCATCACCAAAACAAGTGAATGATCATCTAGGATATAAAAGATAATATCACCCAACAAGCATTAAGGGTAGCATATGATCAAACACATGATCAAACAAGTATCTCATAAGTAGCTCACACAAGCACACAATAAAGTTTCAAACCAAACCAAATAAGTGCAAAGAGAGATAAAAACCAACACACTCTCTCTCTCTCGAAGCCTATGATCTATACATTTTTCTCCCCCTTTGGCAACAAGTTACCAAAAAGTTCAAAAATGCATAGTGCTAAACGACTCTCGGGCTTGATCTTGGTGAGGAGGTGTCGAGAGAACACCAAGAACGAAGGCTTCAGATGAAGTAGCTGGAGCTGGTGGAGTAGTTGCTGGAGGTGGAACTGGAGCTGTAGTTGCTGGTGCTAATGTTGTAGATCTGGTGTCTGTCACTGGCACTGCAGCAGATCTCTGTCCTCTGGGCACTCTGGCAAAAGCATCTGTGGTAGACTTGCCCTTCTTCTCCTCTGCTTCCTCCTGAAGTTGCTCAACTGCAGTTTGGATCTCTGTTACCTTGACATCAAGGTCATAGAATTTCTGCTCAATGATCCTCTCCAGACTCTCCTAGTTCTTGGTCAGGGTGGCCAAGCCCTTCTCAATCCTCAGGGTCGATTGGATCAGGTATCCAAGCTGGTCTTGCTTGCTCTTCAAGAATACCTGAGATGCCTCCTCTGCTGTTGGCATCTTTGCAGCCTTCTCTGCCTTAGCCTTCTCTCTCTTTTCATGTGCTTGAGCTGAAGATGGTTCATTCTCATTCATCACAACAGTGTTATCTTCAAATTTAGGATAGATGGGCAGGTGCTCCTTATCCAAAATGTACTTGCCTTTGCCCATCTTTGAGTTGATGAGCTCCTGAATGTGTGGGGCATACCCACAACTTCTCTTTTGGTCAGCAGCAGTCCTCTTGATTGTCTCTATAATCAGGCTCATAACTTTGAACTTCCGTGGGACATCAAATATGTGCAGCAAGTTGATGGCATGTCCTCTGATCATCTTGTGATCACCTGACTTGGGTAGCAGTGTGTGCCTTAAGATCTAGTTTATGGTTGGCAAACCAGACAACAGATAGTGAACTGATCCAAACTTATGTGTATCCAAAGCAGCATCTGGGATCTCTTTGTACATGTTGGCCATAGTGTTGTGGTCTTTCTTCTTCTCTGCATAAATGTCCAAGTCATCCTCATGTTCCTCAGGAGCATTGATTAGCTTAGCCCATTCCTCAACTGTAGACTGGTACCTAGTACCCTCAGACATCCATACTATCCTTTCATCTGGATAGAAGTGGGCAGTGGAGTAAAACTGCATGATGAGCTCATCATTCCACTTGGTGAGCTTCTGCTGCCTTCATCATAGCTGCTAGAGGGATCTGAACCCTCACTCATTTGCACCTGTTGCTCAGACCTGTTCTGACTATCACTCTGATCAGACATCTCTGCAAATACTCTAACAGCAGACCCTGTGAATAGGTTATAGACGAGGTAGAGTAGATGAGCATCACAACGTACAGGAGTTTTGCAAAATGGATGACTTAAAAACTTAGTTTTAGTTCTTCACAGAAAGCATTTCGGATCTACCGATTTGTAAACTCGGTGATACTGAAGCAGCTTTTGGAACCTAAACTAGTGAACTCGGTCAGACCGAGTCACAGTTCGGTGGTACCGAGACTGCTAGGGTTTCACAGAGAATCGAACTCGGTCGCACCGATTTGCAGTTTTCGGTCAGACCGAAAACGCATGTGCTCTGGCCTAAGCCAAAATCGGCGAGACCGATTTCTACAACTCGGTCGGTCCGAGATGAATTCGACGGAGACCTAACCCTAAATTTTCAAATCAAAACTAATCTACCGGACATTTTCGCTGGACAGGATGATTTCAATCGTGGCAAGAATCATGACAAAGCAATGTGCTAAGAATCGGAGTTAAGGATTAGCACAAAGTTCAAGTTCGTACCCTAGTTCGGCGACGAACCTGCTACGGCGGCAACGGCGGTGGAGATTTCCGTTGACGGTGGCGGAGATCAGCGGCGGGTGGTCGCTGGCGACGATAGGATGATCCGGAGACCCGAAGAGGCAGAGCAGGTTATGCGCGGGCGAGAAGGTTCGGAAATTTTTCCAAAATTTGGCCCATCGATATATATAACCTGACCCTATCGGTGTGACCGAGTGGAACGACTCGGTGGCACCGAGATGAAAAACTGCAAGCAGTTACTGCAACTCGGTGTGACCGAAAAGTTCTAATCGGTTGCACCGAGATTGAAAACCCTAGATCAACTTAGTGACTCGGTAGGACCGAAAAGGATGAATCGGTCAGACCGAGATGCACAAATAGGTTTTGGAGGTTTAAGTCTATGATGAATCGGGAACTCCGAGTGCTCCTCACACAGAGTGGTTCGAATCTGACTTGATCAAACTTTGTGATGTAGCATGAATAGAGTTTGAGATGAGGAAAGCATAGATAGCTAGAGGGAGTTCTTAGGCATTCTTGTCCATCCATTTGGCAAAAGAGAAAGAGCCAAACAATCAAAACAACAAATGGATGTCCTCGAATGAGTAAAATATGCAATCAACATGCTCACACAATAAAATGGCAAATGAAATATGTGACAAAGCATGCACAAACACTCTAGCATCTATCAAGCAATTTGGCGATGACTAGGTCATCTATATATGAGTATATTGACTTAGGAGTCAAATGAGAACATTTGATCATAGGTCATACTCATCGTTTAAGCACAAGTGGGGTTACCACTTTTACATAAAGCATTGTTGTGTTCACACCATTAGAGTTGCTTTAGCTCAATTGATTAGAGTAAAGTTCCCCCTAGATGTGATATCCCCCCTAAGAGGGATGAACTAACCTTGGGTTTTGTCGATGATGACTTCATGTAGGTGTTGAAGATGTAGATGCTCAATGTTGATGTAGATAATTTGGAGCAATCCTTTGGAGTGAGTTGCACTTTCAATACCTACATGGGTTAGTCCCACAAGGAACAAACAAGGATATCCATAGACATAGAGTGATGCATACACAAGATGATGTCCATGAAAGCATTGGGTTACCTTGTCCCTTGTCTTACCAACAAGAGGGTTTGTGACTCCTTGAACTAGTGCAAGATATGGAAGTTGTTTGCACTTGTCCTCGCCAAAATGATAAGAGTGAAGTATGTTGGCGGAGTCACCCTCAAGAACTCTTTAGTTCTTCTTCTTCTGGATCCACACCATCTTGATGGGAATCCTTGGAGTTGTTGTTGTACTTGATGAAGTAGAACTTGATGTAGTCTTGGGAACCCACTTGACCAAGGCCTTAGGTGCTTCTTCAAATGCATCAATTTCCTCTTGAAGCTTGTCCTTGCCTTTTTGCTTGTGGTCTTGTGGTGGAAGATCATCTTGAGATTGTGTCCCTTCGAAAGAAGTAGGATCATACTTCTCTTGTTGAGGAACAAACTTCGTCTTGGGGTATTGATCTTCTTCCCACTCAACTCCATTGGCATTGAACTTTCGTTCAAAACCAACACCTTGATTCTTCCGGTGTCTTCCTTGCTTGCGTACAATTTCCTCAAATTGCTTACTTCCGGCAAGGCTCTTGTAAGCACCTTTCTCTATAATTCCCTTCAATAAGCTATTTTCTTACTCAAGTGTAACTTGGCTAAGAGAATCATTAGTGGAATCTAGAGAACTACTAGAAGCAACAACATTGGATTTAGCATTATTGTTGTTACTACTAGTTGAAGCATCTTTCTTGTTCTTGTTGCTAGATTTAACTTCTGGCATGTAAGTAAACAAGAGTAAACGCTTGGCAATGTAAGAAGAACTTTTCTTGCGAAGATCATCATTGATTGCCTTTAAAAACTCATGCTCTTGCTCAAGGTTGAGCTTTTCAAAGCGTAGCTTATCATGAGTCTTTAAAAGTTCTCGATGATTTTCCAAGGTAGTTTCATGAGCTAACTTAAGAGTGTTTAGTTCTTTAGTTAGACACTCAATCTCCTTCTTATCATCGTCATTCGTTTTATCTTGATTAGCATGATTAATTGACGTTTCATCATAGTCTTCATCACTAGAGTTGTCAACAAGTAAATCATCATCACCTAGCAAATCATCTTCATCACTATTGAAATCAACATACTCGGGATGTGTTATCTTTGGACCTTTGGCCATGAAGCATCTTCCAATTCCTTCATTTGGTGAGTCAAATATGTCGTAGGAGTTGGTTGACACAAGTGCTAGACCGGCAACACCTTCATCTTGAGTATATTCGGAGTCGGAGTGATAACTTCTTTCGGAGTGATTGTCGGAGTCGGAGCCGGATACCCATTTACCAACATGAGCTTGATGTCTTCTTTTTGTGTAGCTCCTTGATGACTTTTCCTTCCTTTCCGAATCCTTGCTTCTCCGAGAGGGTTTTCGTTCATAACGATCATCTCTACTCCTCCTTTCTCTTGGTGGTGATTCTTCTCTTCTACTTCTTCTTTTGGGAGAATCTTCTCTTCTTTTGTAGGGGGCCGTACAGTCATTGGAGTAGTGTCCGAGTCTTCCACAATTGTAGCAATTACGCTCACGACTAGAAGATCTTTTGTCATTGTAGGACCTTGACTTGGAACTTCTTTCCTTGCTTCTACTCTTGTAGAACTTGTTGGAGTTCTTTACCATTATGCTCAATTCTTCATTGAAGGTTTGTTTCTCACTTGATGATGTGGGAGCATCACACGAGGCTTTGTAAGCACCACTTGACTTGTTGTGAAGCTCTTCCTTATCCTTGAGTGACATCTCATGAGCAACAATTCTTCCAATGACTTCCGTTGGCTTGAGATCTTTGTAATTGGGCATCATTTGGATCCATGTGCACACGGTATCATATTTTCCATCCAAGGCTCTTAGGATCTTCTTGATGATGAATTTGTCGGTCATCACTTCACTTCCTAAGCCGGCAATCTCATTTGTGATGAGAGCAAGCCTAGAGTACATTTCGGCGACACCTTCACCATCCTTCATTTTGAACTTGTCAAGTTGACTTTGAAGCACATCCAATTTGGATTCCTTGACGGAGTCGGTACCTTCATGCATATCAATCAAAGTATCCCAAATTTCCTTTTGCATTCTCAAGACGGCTGATTTTGTCGAATTCTTCGGGGAACAATCCATTGAAGAGAATGTCACAAGCTTGAGCATTGTATTGTAGCATCTTCAACTCTTCCGCGGTAGCTTCACGGTTTGGTTCTCTCCCATCAAAGAATTCACCTTGCAATCCAATACACACAATAGCCCAAACGGCGGGGTTATGTCCAAGAATATGCATTTTCATCTTATGCTTCCAACTACCAAAATTTGTACCTTCAAAGTAAGGACCTCTACGGTGGTAATTTCCCTTGCTAGACGCCATACTCTCCTAGGTTGTGAAACCAAGAGACCACCAAAAGCTATGGAAATCAAAGCAAATGGAGACCAAAGCTCTGATACCACTTGTAGGATCGAAAGTATGTCTAGAGGGGGGGGCTGATTAGACTACTTGACCAAATAAAAATCTAGCCTTTCTCAATTTTAGTTCTTGGCAGATTTTAGCAACTTAGCACAAGTCAAGCAATCAACCTACACATGCAATTCTAAGAGTATAGCAGCGGAATGTAAAACAATTGCATATGAAGGTAAATGGAGGAGACTGAGGGAGCAAACGCAATGTTGACACGGAGATTTTTTATCCGTGGTTCCGATAGGTGGTGCTATCGTACATCCACGTTGATGGGGACTTCAACCCACGAAGGGTAACGGTTGCACGAGTCCACGGAGGGCTCCACCCACGAAGGGTCCACGAAGAAGCAACCTTGTCTATCCTACCATGGCCATCGCCCATGAAGGACTTGCCTCACTAGGGTAGATCTTCACGAAGTAGGCGATCTCCTTGCCCTTAAAAACTCCTTGGTTCAACTCCACAATCTTGACGGAGGCTCCCAAGTAACACCTAGCCAATCTAGGAGGCACCACTCTCCAAGAAGTAACAAATGGTGTGTTGATGATGAACTCCTTGCTCTTATGCTTCAAATGATAGTATCCCCAACACTCAACTCTCTCTCATAGGATTAGATTTGGTAGAAAGAAGATTTGAGTGGAAAGCAACTTGGGGAAGGCTAGAGACCAAGATTTATGTGGTTGGAATGGAATATCTTGACCTCAACACAAGTGTAGGTGGTTCTCTCTCAGAAAATATATGTTGGAAGTGTAGGCATGTTCTGATGGCTCTCTCCACCAATGAAGAGTGGGTGGAGGGGTATATATAGCCTCCACACAAAATCTAACCGTTACACACAAATCACCAAACTCGGTGGGACCGATTCAGAGAACTCGGTCAGACCGATTTGGTTCATAATGTGACCGTTAGGTGTTTCGGTGGGACCGACATGTCAACTCGGTGGGACCGATATCATTAGGGTTAGGGCATAACGTAATCTCGGTGAGACCGATTACACAAACTCGGTGAGACCGATTTTGGTAATAGTCAAACAGAGAGTTGGTCAGGCAAACTCGGTGGGACCGATTCGCTCATCTCGGTTGGACCGAAACGTTACGAAAAGGAAACAGAGTGCTTGCATTGCAATCTCGGTGGGACCTATCGCTCATCTCGGTTTGACCGAAATGTTACGAAGGGAAACAGAGAGATTACAATCCCATCTTGGTGAGACTAAGATCCCTATCGGTGAGACCGAAAAGACTAGGGTTTCTGGCAATGGCTATGTCAACTGAACTCGGTAGCTCCGGATGAAGAGAATCGGTGGGGCCGAGTTGGATATTTGGTTTGGGACATATGTGGATATGAGAAAGTAGTGGAGGGTTTTGGAGCATATCACTAAGCATTTTGAGCAAGAACCTCATTAAGCAACACCTCATCCCTTCTTAATAGTATTGGCTTTTCCTATAGACTCAATGTGATCTTGGATCACTAAAATAGAAAATGTAGAGTCTTGTGCTTTGAGCTTGAGCCAATCTTTTGTCTTTAGCATTTTGAAGGGTCCACTTTCTAATCCATGCCATGCCAATCATTGAGCTTTCCTGAAATATTCATCTTGAAATAGCATTATCTCAATGAGCTATATGTTGTTAGGAATTACCAAAACCACCCAGGGATAGTTGCACTTTCAGGAGTTGATACATCTCCGTCGTATCTACTTTTCCAAACACTTTTGCCCTTGTTTTGGACTCTAACTTGCATGATTTGAATGGAACTAACCCGGCTGACGCTGTTTTCAGCAGAATTGCCATGGTGTTATTTTTTGCAGAAATAAAAGTTCTCGGAATGACCTGAAACTTCACGGAGATTAATTTTGGAAATAATAGAAAATACTGGCAAAAGAATCAAGGCCAGGGGCCCACACCCTGTCCACGAGGGCGGGGGGCGCGCCCCTGCCTCGTGCCCCCTTGGTGCTCCACCGACCTCAACTCCAACTCTATATATTCACGTTCGGGGAGAAAAAAATTAGAGAGAAGGATTCATCACGTTTTACAATACGGAGCCGCTGCCAAGCCCTAATATCTCTTGGGAGGGCTGATCTGGAGTCCGTTCGGGGCTCCGGAGAGGGGAATCCGTCGCCATAGTCATCATCAACCATCCTCCATCACCAATTTCATGATGCTCACCGCCGTGCGTGAGTAATTCCATCGTAGGCTTGCTGGACGGTGATGGGTTGGATGAGATTTATCATGTAATCGAGTTAGTTTTGTTAGGGTTTGATCCCTAGTATCCACTATGTTCTGAGATTGATGTTGCTATGACTTTGCTATGCTTAATGCTTGTCACTAGGGCCCGAGTGCCATGATTTCAGATCTGAACCAATTATTTTTTCATGAATATATGTGAGTTCTTGATCCTATCTTGCAAGTCATTAGTCACCTACTATGTGTTATGATCCGGCAACCCCGAAGTGGCAATAATCGGGACCACTCCCGGTGATGACCGTAGTTTGAGGAGTTCATGTATTCACTATGTGTTAATGCTTTGGTCCGGTACTCTATTAAAAGGAGGCCTTAATATCCCTTAGTTTCCATTAGGACCCCGCTGCCACGGGAGGGTAGGAAAAAAGATGTCATGCAAGTTCTTTTCCATAAGCACGTATGACTATATTCGGAATACATGCCTACATTACATTGATGAATTGGAGCTAGTTCTGTCTCACCCTATGTTATAACTGTTGCATGAATAATCGCATCCGGCATAATTCTCCATCACCGATCCAATGCCTATGAGCTTTTCACATATTGTTCTTCGCTTATTTACTTTTCCGTTGCTACTGTTACAATCACTACAAAACTATCACTGTCACTTTTGCCACCGCTACCGTTACTTCCATACTACTTTGCTACTAAATACTTTGCTGCAGATATTAAGTTATCCAGGTGTGGTTGAATTGACAACTCAACTGCGAATACTTGAGAATATTCTTTGGCTCCCCTTGTGTCGAATCAATAAATTTGGGTTGAATACTCTACCCTCGAAAACTGTTGTGATCCCATATACTTGTGGGGTATCATCCTACAAACCTCTGCACTTGGAGGCCCAACAATGTCTACAAGAAGAAGGTTGCATAGTAGACATCAAGCTCTTTTCTGGCGTCGTTGCCGGGGAGGTGAGTGCTTGAAGGTATATCTTTAGATCTTGCAATCGAATCTTTTTGTTTCTTGGTTTATCACTGGTTTAGTTTATAAAATAAAACTACAAAAAATGGAATTGAGGGTGCCTCATATGCTTCATCTTTTTAATGTCTTCCGTGAAAATGATGGGAAGGAAAATTGTGCTCAAGTACTAGAAGAAGAATTACATGGAATGCTTGGCATAAAATATGTGAATGATGAGCATGATTGCAATATTGTTAGTATGAATTCTTTGAATGCCCATGATGCTAATGATATGCAAGGCCACAAGCTTGGGGATGCTATGTTTGATGAAGATGATATGTTTTGTCCCCAAGTTTTGATGAGCAAATTTATTATGATGATAGCATGCCTCCTATTTATGATGATTATAATTATGAAAGTGGATTTGGAGAGGTCATGACTTTATTTAGTGATGAATCCACTATTTCGGAAGAGGTTCCAATTGATTATGAGAATAAAGTTGCTATCTATGATGATTATTGTGATGGCATGTATGCTATAAAAAATAATGATAACCATGAAACTTGTCATCATGATTTTAGTTTTCAATTGGATTATGCCTCACATGATAGTTATTTTGTTGAGTTTGCTCCCACTATTATTCTTGAGGAGAAATTTGCTTATGTGGAGAGTAATAAAAATTCTATGCTTGTAGATCATGAAAAGAATGCTTTATGTGATGGTTATATTTTTGAATTCATTCGTGATGCTACTGAAAATTATTATGAGGGAGGAATATATGCTTGTAGGAATTGCAATAATATCAAGTTTCCTCTCTATGTGCTTAAAGTTTTGAAGTTATGCTTGTTTTGCTTTCCTATGCTAGTTGATTCTTATTCCCATAAGTTGTTTGCTCACAAAATCCCTATGCATAGGAAGTGGGTTAGACTTAAATGTGCTAGTCACATTCTTCATGATGCTCTCTTTATGTTTTAATTCTTATCTTTTATGTGAGCATCATTAAAATCATCATGCCTAGCTAGGGGCATTAAACGTTAGCGCTTGTTGCGAGGCAACCCAATTTTATTTTTGTTCCTGTTTAGTAATAAATAATTCATCTAGCCTCTGGTTAGATGTGGTTTTATGTTTTAATTAGTGTTTGTGCCAAGTATAACCTTTGGGAAGACTTGGGTGAAGTCTTTATGATCTTGCTGTAAAAAACAGAAACTTTAGCACTCACGAGATTAGCTGCCATTTTTTTCTGGAGAGTGCTATTTAGTTGATTATTTTTGCAGATGATTAATATACAAATTCCTCACGTCCACCAATTTATCTCAGAATTTTTGGAGTTACAAAAGTATACGTTTGATACAGATTATTACATACTGTTCTGTTTTTTGACAGATTCTGTTTTCTTTGTGTTGTTTGCTTATTTTGATGAATCTATGAGTAGTATCGGAGGGTATGAACCATAGAGAAGTTGGAATAAAGTATATATTACACCAATATGAATTTAGAATGAGTTCACAACAGTACCTAAGTGGTGGTTTTATTTTCTTATACTGACGGAGCTTACGAGTTTTCTGTTGAGTTTTGTGTTGTGAAGTTTTCAAGTTTTGGGTAAAGATTCGATGGACTATGGAATAAGGAGTGGCAAGAGCCTAAGCTTGGGTAGGACCAAGGAACCCCAAGGTAATATTCAAGGACAACCAAGAGCCTAAGCTTGGGGATGCCCCGGAAGGCATCCCCTCTTTCGTCTTCATTCATCGGTAACTTTACTTGGAGCTATATTTTTATTCACCACATGATATGTGTTTTGCTTGAAGCGTCATTTTATTTTCTTTTGTTTTGCTTGCTGTTTGAATAAAATACCAAGATCTGAAATCCTTAAATGTTAGAGAGTCTTCACATAGTTGCATAATTATTCGACCACTCATTGATCTTCACTTATATCTTTTGGAGTAGTTTGTCATTTGCTCTAGTGCTTCACTTATATCCTTTTAGAGCACGGCGGTGGTTTTATTTTTAAGAAATAGATGAACTCTCATGCTTCACTTATATCATTTTGAGAGTCTCTAAACAGCATGGTAGTTTGCTTTGGTTATGAATTTAGTCCTAATATGATAGGCATCCAAGAGGGATATAATAAAAACTCTCATATAAAGTGCATTGAATACTATGAGAAGTTTGATTCCTTATGATTGTTTTTATATATGAAGATGGTGATATTAGAGTCATGCTAGTTGATTAGTTGTGAATTTGGGAGATACTTGTGTTAAAGTTTGTGATTCCCGTAGCATGCACGTATGGTGAACCGTTATGTGATGAAGTCGGAGCATGATTTATTTTTTGATTGTCTTCCTTATGAGTGACGGTCGGGGACGAGCGATGGTCTTTTCCTACCAATCTACCCCCCTAGGAGCATGCGCGTAGTACTTCATTTCGATAACTAATAGATTTTTGCAATAAGTATGTGAGTTCTCTATGACTAATGTTGAGTCCATGGATTATACGCACTCTCATCCTTCCACCATTGCTAGCCTCTCTAATACCGCGCACCTTTCGCCGGTATCATACACCCACCATATACCTTCCTCAAAACAGCCACCATACCTACCTATTATGGCTTTTCCATAGCCATTCCGAGATATATTGCCATGCAACTTTCCACCGTTCCGTTTATTATGACACGCTTCATCATTGTCATATTGCTTTGCATGATCATGTAGTTGACATCGTATTTGTGGCAAAGCTACCATGCATATTATTTCATACATGTCACTCTTGATTCATTGCCCATCCCGGTACACCACCGGAGGCATTCATATAGAGTCATATTTTGTTCTAGTATCGAGTTGTAATCATTGAGTTGTAAATAAATAGAAGTGTGATGATCATCATTAATAGAGCATTGTCCCCAAAAAAGAGAAAGGCCAAATAAAAAAAGGGAAAGGCCCAAAAAAGTAAAAAAAAAGAAAAAAGAAAAAAAGAGAAATAAAAAGGGACAATGCTACTATCCTTTTTCCACACTTGTGCTTCAAAGTAGCACCATGATCTTTATGATAGAGAGTCTCTTATTTTGTCACTTTCATATACTAGTGGGAATTTTTAATTATAGAACTTGGCTTGTATATTCCAACAATGGGCTTCCTCAAATGCCCTAGGTCTTCGTGAGCAAGCAAGTTGGATGCACACCCACTTAGTTTCTTTTGTTGAGCTTTCATACATTTATAGCTCTAGTGCGTCCGTTGCATGGCAATCCCTACTCCTCGCATTGACATCAATTGATGGGCATCTCCATAGCCCGTTGATTAGCCGCGTCAATGTGAGACTTTCTCCTTTTTTTGTCTTCTCCACACAACCCCTATCATCATATTTTATTCCACTCATAGTGCTATGTCCATGGCTCACACTCATGTATTGCGTGAAAGTTGAAAAAAGTTTGAGATTACTAAAGTATGAAACAATTGCTTGGCTTGTCATCAGGGTTGTGCATGATGAGAGCATTCTTGTGTGACAAAAATGGAGCATGACCAAACTATATGATTTTGTAGGGATGAACTTTCTTTGGCCATGTTATTTTGAGAAGACATGATTCCTTAGTTAGTATGCTTGAAGTATTATTATTTGTATGTCAATATTAAACTTTTGTCTTGAATCTTATGGATCTGAATATTCTTGCCACAATAAAGAAGATTACATTGATAAATATGTTAGGTAGCATTCCACATCAAAAATTCTGTTTTTATCATTTACCTACTCGAGGACGAGCAGGAATTAAGCTTGGGGATACTTGATACGTCTCCAACGTATCTATAATTTTTGATTGTTCCATGCTATTATATTATCAACCTTGGATGTTTTATATGCATTTATATGCTATTTTATATGATTTTTGGGACTAACCTATTAACCTAGAGCCCAGTGCCAGTTTATGTTTTTTCCTTGTTTTTGAGTATCGCAGAAAAAGAAAACCAAACGGAGTTCAATTGACCTGAAACTTGACGGAACTTATTTTTGGACCGGAAGAAGGCCATGGAGCAAAAGAGATGGGCCATAAGAGTCCCGGGCTGCCCACGAGGGTGGTGGGCGCGCCCACCCCCCTGGGCGCGCCTCCCTACCTCGTGGACAGCCCGGAGACCCCCCTGACTTGTTCTCGACGCCAAAACCTCTTATATATACAGAAACCCCCAGAACATAACCTAGATCGGGAGTTCCGCCGCCGCAAGCCTGTGTAGCCACCAAAAACCAATTGGGACCCTGTTCCGGCACCCTGCCGGAGGGGGGATCCCTCACCGGTGGCCATCTTCATCATCCCGGCGCTCTCCATGACGAGGAGGGAGTAGTTCACCCTCGGGGCTGAGGGTATGTACCAGTAGCTATGTGTTTGATCTCTCTCTCTCTCTCTCTCTCGTATTCTTGAGGTGGTACGATCTTGATGTATCACGACTTTGCTATTATAGTTGGATCTTATCATGTTTCTCCCCCTCTACTCTCTTGTAATGGATTGAGTTTTCCCTTTGAAGTTATCTTATCGGATTGAGTCTTTAAGGATTTGAGAACACTTGATGTATGTCTTGCATGTGCTTATATGTGGTGACAATGGGATATTCACGTGATCTACTTGATGTATGTTTTGGTGAACTTATGCATAGGGGTTGGCACACGTTTTCGTCTTGACTCTCCCGTAGAAACTTGGGGCACTCTTTGAAGTACTTTGTGTTGGTTTGAATAGATGAATCTGAGATTGTGTGATGCGTATCGTATAATCATACCCACGGATACTTGAGGTGACATTGGAGTATCTAGGTGACATTAGGGTTTTGGTTGATTTGTGTCTTAAGGTGTTATTCTAGTACGAACTCTATGATAGATTGAACGGAAAGAATAACTTCGTGTTATTTTACTACGGACTCTTGAATAGATCGATCAGAAAGAATAACTTTGCGGTGGTTTCGTACCCTACCATAATCTCTTCGTTTGTTCTCCGCTATTAGTGACTTTGGAGTGACTCTTTGTTGCATGTTGAGGGATAGTTATATGATCCAATTATGTTATTATTGTTGAGAGAACTTGCACTAGTGAAAGTATGAACCCTAGGCCTTGTTTCCTAGCATTGCAATACCGTTTACGCTCACTTTTATTACTTGTTACCTTGCTGTTTTTATATTTTCAGATTACAAAAACCTATATCTACCAACCATATTGCACTTGTATCACCATCTCTTCGCCGTGTATTGGGTGTGTTGGGGACACAAGAGACTCTTTGTTATTTGGTTGCATGGTTGTTTGAGAGAGACCATCTTCAACCTACGCCTCCCACGGATTGATAAACCTTAGGTCATCCACTTGAGGGAAATTTGCTACTGTCCTACAAACCTCTGCACTTGGAGGCCCAACAACGTCTACAAGAAGAAGGTTGCGTAGTAGACATCAAGCTCTTTTCTGGCGCCGTTGCAAGGGAGGTGAGTGCTTGAAGGTATATCTTTAGCGGAGTTCATAGCTGCTTCGGAAGCAGCAAATGAAGGAGTCTGGATGAAGTAGTTCATATCCGATCTAGGTGTCATACCTAGTGCATCGGGTCCAATGAAAATCTTTTGTGACAATACTGGTGCAATTGCCTTGGCAAAGGAATCCAGATTTCATAAGAGAACCAAGCACATTAAGAGACGCTTCAATTCCATCCGCGATCAAGTCAAGGAGGGAGACATAGAGATTTGCAAGATACATACGGATCTGAATGTTGCAGACCCGTTGAATAACCCTCTCTCACGAGCAAAACATGATCAACACCAAGAATCCATGGGTGTTAGAATCATTACTGTGTACTCTAGATTATTGACTCTAGTGCAAGTGGGAGACTGAAGGAAATATGCCCTAGAGGCAATACTAAAGTTGTTATTTATATTTCCTTATATCATGATAAATGTTTATTATTCATTCCAGAATTGTATTAACCGAAAACTTAGTACATGTGTGAATACATAGACAAACAGAATATCACTAGTATGCCTCTACTTGACTAGATCGTTGAATCAAAGATGGTTAAGTTTCCTAGCCATAGACATGAGTTGTCATTTGATTAACGGGATCACATCATTAGAGAATGATGTGATTGACTTGACTCATTCCGTTAGCTTAGCACTTAATCGTTTAGTATGTTGCTATTGCTTTCTTCATGACTTATACATGTTCCTATGACTATGAGATTATGCAACTCCCGAATAACGGAGGAACACTTTGTGTGCTACCAAACGTCACAATGTAACTAGGTGATTATAAAGGTGCTCTACAGGTGTCTCCAATGGTACTTGTTGAGTTGGAATAGATCAAGATTAAGATTTGTCACTCCGATTGTCGGAGAGGTATCTCTAGGCCCTCTCGGTAATGCACATCACTATAAGCCTTGCAAGCAATGTAACTAATGAGTTAGTTGCGGGATGATGCATTACGGAACGAGTAAAGAGACTTGCCGATAATGAGATTGAACTAGGTATTGAGATACCGACAATCGAATCTCGGGCAAGTAACATACCGAGGACAAAGGGAACAACGTATGTTGTTATGCGGTTTGACCGATAAAGATCTTCGTAGAATATGTAGGAACCAATATGAGCATCCAGGTTCTGCTATTGGTTATTGACCGGAGACGTGTCTCGGTCATGTCTACAAATTCTCGAACCCGTACGGTCCGCACGTTTAACGTTCGGTGACGATCAGTATTATGAGTTTATGTGTTTTGATGTACCGAAGGTAGTTCGGAGTCCCAGATATGATCACGGACATGACGAAGAGTCTCGAAATGGTCAAGACGTAAAGATCAATATATTGGAAGTCTATGTTTGTACATCGGAATGGTTCCGGATGAGTTCGGGCATTTACCGGAGTACCGGGAGGTTACCGGAACCCCTCGGGAGGTATATGGGCCTTATTGGGCCATAGTGGGAGAGAAGAGAGGGAGGCTTAGGAGGGGGCGCCCCCAAGCCCAATCCGAATTGGGTGGGCCCCCCCTTTCCTTTCCCCTCTCTCCCCCTTCCTTCCACTCCTTTATATACGGGGGATGGGGGCACCCCATAGACACACAAGTTGATCATTGATCTCTTAGCCGTGTGCGGTGCCCCCCTCCACCATAATCCACCTCGGTCATATCGTTGCAGTGCTTACGCGAAGCCCTGCGCCGGTAGCTTCATCATCACCGTCATCACGCCGTCGTGCTGACGAAGCTCTCCCTCGACACTCTGCTGGATCGTGAGTTCGTGGGACGTCACTGAGCCGAACGTGTGCAGATCGCGGAGGTGTCGTACCTTCGGTGCTAGGATCGGTCGATCGTGAAGACGTATGACTACATCAACCAGGTTGTCATAACGCTTCCGCTTACGGTCTATGAAGGTACATGGACGACACTCTCCCCTCTCGCTGCTCTGCATCACCATGATCTTGCGTGTGCGTAGGTTTTTTTTGAAATTACTACGTTACCCAACACCTCTAACAAGTACTTGTTGGGAATCGTAGTAGAATTTTAAAATTTTCCTACGCTCACCAAGATCCATCTATGGAGTATACTAGCAATGAGGGGAAAGGAGTGCATCTACATACCCTTGTAGATCGCGAGCGGAAGCGTTCCAATGAACGTGGATGACGGAGTCGTACTCGCCGTGATCCAAATCACCGATGACCGAGTGCCGAACGGACGGCACCTCCGCGTTCAACACACGTACGGTGCAGCGACGTCTCCTCCTTATTGATCCAGCAAGGGGGAAGGAGAGGTTGATGGAGATCCAGCAGCACGACGGCGTGGTGGTGGATGTAGCGGGTCTCGGCAGGGCTTCGCCGAGCTTCTGCGAGAGGGAGAGGTGTAGCAGGGGAGGAGGGAGGCACCCAAGGCTGTTGTTCTACTGCACTCCCTCCCCCCTTTATATAGGCCCCCTGGGAGGGGAGGGGGCGCCGGCCAGAACCCATCTGGAGGGGGGGGGGGCGGCGGCCAGGGGGGGTAACTTACCCCCCAAGTCAAGTGGGGCGCCCCTTCCAACCCTAGGCGCAGAGGGGAGGCCCATGGGGGGCGCCCCAGCCCACTATGGGCTGGTTCCCTTCCCACTTCAGCCCATGGGGCCCTCCGGGATAGGTGGCCCCACCCGGTGGACCCCCGGGACCCTTCAAGTGGTCCCGGTACAATACCGGTAACCCCTGAAACTTTCCCGGTGGCTGAAACTTGACTTCCTATATATAATTCTTCACCTCCGAACCATTCCGGAACTCCTCGTGACGTCCGGGATCTCATCCGGGACTCCAAACAACTTTCGGGTTTCCGCATACACATATCTCTACAACCCTAGCGTCACCGAACCTTAAGTGTGTAGACCCTACGGGTTCGGGAGACATGCAGACATGACCGAGACGCCTCTCCGGTCAATAACCAACAGTGGGATCTGGATACCCATGTTGGCTCCCACATGTTCCACGATGATCTCATCGGATGAACCACGATGTCGAGGATTCAATCAATCCCGTATACAATTCCCTTTGTCAATCGGTATGTTACTTGCCCGAGATTCGATCGTCATTATCCCAATACCTTGTTCAATCTCGTTACCGGCAAGTCTCTTTACTCGTACCGCAATGCATGATCCCGTGACTAACGCCTTAGTCACATTGAGCTCATTATGATGATGCATTACCGAGTGGGCCCAGAGATACCTCTCCGTCACACGGAGTGACAAATCCCAGTCTCGATCCGTGCCAACCCAACAGACACTTTTGGAGATACCCGTAGTGCACCTTTATAGTCACCCAGTTACGTTGTGACGTTTGGCACACCCAAAGCACTCCTACGGTGTCCGGGAGTTGCACGATCTCATGGTCTAAGGAAAAGATACTTGACATTGGAAAAGCTCTAGCAAACGAAACTACACGATCTTTTATGTTATGCTTAGGATTGGGTCTTGTCCATCACATCATTCTCCTAATGATGTGATCCCGTTATCAACGACATCCAATGTCCATAGTTAGGAAACCATGACTATCGGTTGATCAACGAGCTAGTCAACTAGAGGCTTACTAGGGACACGTTGTGGTCTATATATTCACACATGTATTACGATTTCCGGATAACACAATTATAGCATGAACAATAGACAATTATCATGAACAAAGAAATATAATAATAACCCTTTATTATTGCCTCTAGGGCATATTTCCAACAGTCTCCCACTTGCACTAGAGTCAATAATCTAGTTACATTGTGATGAATCGAACACCCATTGCGTCCTGGTGTTGATCATGTTTTGCTCTAGGGAGAGGTTTAGTCAACGGATCTGCTACATTCAGGCCCGTATGTACTTTACAAATATCTATGTCTCCATTTTGAACACTTTCACGAATGGAGTTGAAGCGACGCTTGATATGCCTGGTCTTCCTGTGAAACCTGGGCTCCTTCGCAAGGGCAATAGCTCTAGTGTTGTCACAGAAGAGAGTCATCGGGCCCGACGCATTGGGAATCACCCCTAGGTCGGTAATGAACTCCTTCATCCAGACTGCTTCCTGTGCTGCCTCCGAGGCCGCCATGTACTCCGCTTCACATGTAGATCCCGCCACGACGCTTTGCTTGCAACTGCACTAGCTTACTGCTCCTCCATTCAAAATATACACGTATCCGGTTTGTGACTTCGAGTCATCCAGATCTGTGTCGAAGCTAGCGTCGACGTAACCCTTTACGACGAGCTCTTCGTCACCTCCATAAACGAGAAACATATCCTTAGTCCTCTTCAGGTACTTCAGGATATTCTTGACCGCTGTCCAGTGTTCCATGCCGGGATTACTTTGGTACCTTCCTACCAAACTCACGGCAAGGTTTACATCAGGTCTGGTACACAGCATGGCATACATAATAGACCCTATGGCCGAGGCATAGGGGATGACACTCATCTTTTCTATATCTTCTGCCGTGGTCGGGCATTGAGCCGTGCTCAATTGCACACCTTGCAATACAGGCAAGAACCCCTTCTTGGACTGATCCATATTGAACTTCTTCAATATCTTGTCAAGGTATGTACTCTGTGAAAGACCAATGAGGCGTCTTGATCTATCTCTATAGATCTTGATGCCTAATATATAAGCAGCTTCTCCAAGGTCCTTCATTGAAAAACACTTATTCAAATAGGCCTTTATACTTTCCAAGAATTCTATATCATTTCCCATCAATAGTATGTCATCCACATATAATATGAGAAATGCTACAGAGCTCCCACTCACTTTCTTGTAAACACAGGCTTCTCCATAAGTCTGTGTAAACCCAAACGCTTTGATCATCTCATCAAAGCGAATGTTCCAACTCCGAGATGCTTGCACCAGCCCATAGATTGAGCGCTGGAGCTTGCATACTTTGTTAGCATTCTTAGGATCGACAAAACCTTCCGGCTGCATCATATACAACTCTTCCTTAAGGAAGCCGTTAAGGAATGCCGTTTTGACGTCCATCTGCCATATCTCATAATCATAGTATGCGGCAATTGCTAACATGATTCGGACGGACTTCAGCTTCGCTACGGGTGAGAAAGTCTCATCGTAGTCAACCCCTTGAACTTGTCGATAACCCTTAGCGACAAGTCGAGCTTTGTAGATGGTCACATTACCATCCGCGTCTGTCTTCTTCTTAAAGATCCATTTGTTTTTTATGGCTCGCCGATCATCAGGCAAGTCAGTCAAAGTCCATACTTTGTTTTCATACATGGATCCTATCTCGGATTTCATGGCTTCTAGCCATTTGTTGGAATCCGGGCCCGCCATCGCTTCTTCATAGTTCGAAGGTTCACCGTTGTCTAACAACATGATTTCCAAGACAGGGTTGCCGTACCACTCTGGTGCGGAACGTGTCCTTGTGGACCTACGAAGTTTAGTAGTAACTTGATCCGAAGCTTCATGATCATCATCATTAACTTCCTCCCCAGTCGGTGTAGGCACCACAGGAACATCTTCCCGCGCTGCGCTACTTTCCGGCACAGAAGGGGTGACTATCACCTCATCAAGTTCCACTTTCCTCCCACTCAATTCTTTCGAGAGAAACTCCTTCTCCAGAAAGGACCCGTTCTTGGCAACGAAGATCTTGCCTTCGGATCTGAGGTAGAAGGTATACCCAATAGTTTCCTTAGGGTATCCTATGAAGACGCATTTCTCTGACTTGGGTTCGAGCTTTTCAGGTTGAAGTTTCTTGACATAAGCATCTCATCCCCAAACTTTTAGAAACGACAGCTTAGGTTTCTTCCCAAACCATAATTCATATGGTGTCGTCTCAACGGATTTCGACGGAGCCCTATTTAAAGTGAATGCGGCAGTCTCTAAAGCATAGCCCCAAAATGAGAGCGGTAAATCAGTAAGAGAGATCATAGATCGAACCATATCCAATAGAGTGCGATTACGACGTTCGGACACACCATTTCTCTGAGGTGTTCCAGGCGGCGTGAGTTGCGAAACTATTCCACATTTCCTTAAGTGTGTACCAAACTCGTGACTTCAATATTCTCCACCACGATCTGATCGTAAGAATTTTATTTTCCTGTCACGTTGATTCTCAACCTCACTCTGAAATTCCTTGAACTTTTCAAAGGTTTCAGACTTGTGCTTCATTAGGTAGACATACCCATATCTACTTAAGTCATCAGTGAGAGTGAGAACATAACGATATCCTCCGTGAGCCTCAACACTCATTGGACCGCACACATCGGTATGTATGATTTCCAATAAGTTGGTTGCTCGTTCCATTGTTCCGGAGAACGGAGTCTTGGTCATCTTACCCATGAGGCATGGTTCGCACGTGTCAAATGATTCGTAATCAAGAGACTCCAAAAGTCCATCTGCATGGAGCTTCTTCATGCGCTTGACACCAATGTGACCAAGGCGGCAGTGCCACAAGTATGTGGGACTATCGTTATCAACTTTACATCTTTTGGTATTCACACTATGGACATGTGTAACATCACGTTCGAGATTCATCAAAAATAAACCATTGACCAGCGGGGCATGACCATAAAACATATCTCTCATATAAATAGAACAACCATTATTCTCAGATTTAAATGATTAGCCATCTCGAATTAAACGAGATCCAGATACAATGTTCATGCTCAAAGCTGGCACTAAATAACTATTATTGAGGTTTAAAACTAATCCCGTAGGTAGATGCAGAGGTAGCGTGCCGACGGCGATCACATCGACCTTGGAACCATTCCCGACGCGCATCGTCACCTCGTCCTTCGCCAGTCTCCGTTTATTCCGTAGTTCCTGTTTTGAGTTACAAATATGAGCAACCGCACCAGTATCAAATACCCAGGAGCTACTACGAGTACTGGTAAGGTACACATCAATTACATGTATATCACATATACCTTTGGCGTTGCCGGCCTTCTTGTCCGCTAAGTATTTGGGGCAGTTCCGCTTCCAGTGACCACTTCCCTTGCAATAAAAGCACTTAGTTTCAGGCTTGGATCCATTCTTTGACTTCTTCCCGGCAACTGGCTTACCAGGCGCGGCAACTCCGTTGCCATCCTTCTTGAAGTTCTTCTTACCCTTGCCCTTCTTGAACTTAGTGGTTTTATTCACCATCAACACTTGATGTTCTTTTCTGATCTCCACCTCCGCTGATTTCAGCATCGAATATACCTCAGGAATGGTCTTTTCCATCCCTTGCATATTGAAGTTCATCACAAAGCTCTTGTAGCTTGGTGGAAGCGACTGAAAGATTCTGTCAATGACCGCATCATCTGGGAGATTAACTCCCAGCTGAGACAAGCGGTTGTGCAACCCAGACATTCTGAGTATGTGCTCACTAACAGAACTATTCTCCTCCATTTTACAGCTGAAGAACTTGTCGGAGACTTCATATCTCTCGACCCGGGCATGAGCTTGGAAAACCATTTTCAGCTCCTCGAACATCTCATATGCTCCATGTTTCTCAAAACGCTTTTGGAGACCCGGTTCTAAGCTGTAAAGCATGCCGCACTGAACGAGGGAGTAATCATCAGCACGTGATTGCCAAGCGTTCATAACATCTTGGTTCTCTGGGATTGGTGCTTCACCTAGCGGTGCTTCTAAGACATAATCTTTCTTGGCTGCTATGAGGATGATCCTCAGGTTCCGGACCCAGTCCGTATAGTTGCTGCCATCATCTTTCAGCTTGGTTTTCTCTAGGAACGCGTTGAAATTGAGGACAACGTGGGCCATTTGATCTACAAGACATAGTGTAAAGATTTTAGACTAAGTTCATGATAATTAAGTTCATTTAATCAAATTACTCAATGAACTCCCACTCAGATAGACATCCCTCTAGTCATCTAAGTGAAGCATGATCCGAGTTAACTAGGCCGTGTCCGATCATCACGTGAGACTGACTAGTCAAGATCGGTGAACATCTCCATGTTGATCGTATCTTCTATACGACTCATGCTCGACCTTTCGGTCCTCCGTGTTCCGAGGCCATGTCTGTACATGCTAGGCTCGTCAAGTCAACCTAAGTGTATTGCGTGTGTTCCGAGGCCATGTCTGTACATGCTAGGCTCGTCAACACCCGTTGTATGCGAACGTTAGAATCTATCACACCCGATCATCACGTGGTGCTTCGAAACAACGAACCTTTGCAATGGTGCACAGCTAGGGTGAACACTTTCTTGAAATTATTATAAGGGAACATCTTACTTACTACCGTCGTTCTAAGCAAATAAGAGGCAACAACATGATAAACATCACATGCAATCAAATAGTGACATGATATGGCCAATATCATTATGCTCCTTTGATCTCCATCTTCGGGGCACCATGATCATCTTCGTCACCGGCATGACACCATGATCTCCATCATCATGATCTCCATCATTGTGTCTTCATGAAGTCGTCACGCCAACGATTACTTCTACTTCTATAGCTAACGCGTTTAGCAACAAAGTAAAGTAATTTACATGGCGTTATTCAATGACACGCAGGTCATGCAAAATAATAAAGACAACTCCTATGGCTCCTGCCGGTTGTCATACTCATTGACATGCAAGTCGTGATTCCTATTACAAGAATATGATCAATCTCATACATCACATATATCATTCATCACATCTTCTGGCCATATCACATCACATAACACATGCTGCAAAAACAAGTTAGACGTCCTCTAATTGTTGTTGCAAGTTTTACGTGGTTTGTAGGTTTCTAGCAAGAACGTTTCTTACCTACGTATGACCACAACGTGATTTGCCAATTTCTATTTACCCTTCATAAGGACCCTTTTCATCGAATCCGTTCCGACTAAAGTAGGAGAGACAGACACCCGCTAGCCACCTTATGCAACTAGTGCATGTCAGCCGGTGGAACCTGTCTCACGTAAGCGTATGTGTAAGGTCGGTCCGGGCCACTTCATCCTACAATACCGCCGAAACAAGATACGACTAGTAGCGGCAAGAAGAATTGGCAACATCAACGCCCACAACTGCTTTGTGTTCTACTCATGCATAGTAACTACGCATAGGCCTGGCTCATGATGCCACTGTTGGGAATCGTAGCAGAATTTTAAAATTTTCCTACGCTCACCAAGATCCATGTATGGAGTATACTAGCAACGAGGGGAAAGGAGTGCATCTACATACCCTTGTAGATCGCGAGCGGAAGCGTTCCAATGAACGTGGATGACGGAGTCGTACTCGCCGTGATCCAAATCACCGATGACTGAGTGCCGAACGGACGGCACCTCTGCGTTCAACACACGTACAGTGCAGCGACATCTCCTCCTTATTAATCCAGCAAGGGGGAAGGAGAGGTTGATGGAGATCCAGCAGCACGACGGCGTGGTGGTGGATGTAGCGGGTCTCGGCAGGGCTTCGCCGAGCTTCTACGAGAGGGAGAGGTGTAGCAGGGGAGGAGGGAGGCGCCCAAGGCTGTTGTTCTACTGCCCTCCCTCCCCCCCTTTATATAGGCCCCCTGGGAGGGGGGGGGCGCCGGCCAGAACCCATCTGGATGGGGGGCGGCGGCCAGGGGGGTAACTTACCCCCCAAGTCAAGTGGGGCGCCCCCCCACCCTAGGGTTTCCAACCCTAGGCGTAGGGGGGAGGCCCATGGGGGGCGCCCCAGCCCACTATGGGCTGGTTCCCTTCCCACTTCAGCCCATGGGGCCCTCCGGGATAGGTGGCCCCACCCGGTGGACCCCCGGGACCCTTCAAGTGGTCCCGGTACAATACCGGTAACCCCTGAAACTTTCCCGGTGGCTGAAACTTGACTTCCTATATATAATTCTTCACCTCCGAACCATTCCGGAACTCCTCGTGACGTCCGGGATCTCATCCGGGACTCCGAACAACTTTCGGGTTTCCGCATACACATATCTCTACAACCCTAGCGTCACCGAACCTTAAGTGTGTAGACCCTACGGGTTCGGGAGACATGCAGACATGACCGAGACGCCTCTCCGGTCAATAACCAACAGTGGGATCTGGATACCCATGTTGGCTCCCACATGTTCCACGATGATCTCATCGGATGAACCACGATGTCGAGGATTCAATCAATCCCGTATACAATTCCCTTTGTCAATCGGTATGTTACTTGCCCGAGATTCGATCGTCATTATCCCAATACCTTGTTCAATCTCGTTACCGGCAAGTCTCTTTACTCGTACCGCAATGCATGATCCCGTGACTAACGCCTTAGTCACATTGAGCTCATTATGATGATGCATTACCGAGTGGGCCCAGAGATACCTCTCCGTCACACGGAGTGACAAATCCCAGTCTCGATCCGTGCCAACCCAACAGACACTTTTGGAGATACCCGTAGTGCACCTTTATAGTCACCCAGTTACGTTGTGACGTTTGGCACACCCAAAGCACTCCTACGGTGTCCGGGAGTTGCACGATCTCATGGTCTAAGGAAAAGATACTTGACATTGGAAAAGCTCTAGCAAACGAAACTACACGATCTTTTATGCTATGCTTAGGATTGGGTCTTGTCCATCACATCATTCTCCTAATGATGTGATCCCGTTATCAACGACATCCAATGTCCATAGTTAGGAAACCATGACTATTGGTTGATCAACGAGCTAGTCAACTAGAGGCTTACTAGGGACACGTTGTGGTCTATATATTCACACATGCATTATGATTTCCGGATAACACAATTATAGCATGAACAATAGACAATTATCATGAACAAAGAAATATAATAATAACCCTTTATTATTGCCTCTAGGGCATATTTCCAACAGTACTTTGCCTACAAGATGGAGGAGAAAAGCTCAGGCAGTGAGCATGTGCTCAGAATGTCTGGGTACTACAATCGCTTGAATCAAGTGGGAGTTAATCTTCCAAATAAGATAGTGATTGACAGAGTTCTCTAGTCACTATCACCAAGTTACTAGAACTTCGTGATGAACTATAATATGTAAGGAATAACGAAAACGATTCCCAAGCTCTTCGTGATGTTGAAATCGGCGAAGGTAGAAATCAAGAAATAGCATCAAGTGTTGATGGTTAACAAGACCACTAGTTTCAAGAAAAAGGAAAAGGGAAAGAAGGGGACTTCAAGAAGAATGGCAAGCAAGTTGCCACTCCCGCGTAGAAGCGCAAAGCTAGACCTAAGCCTGAAACTGAGTACTTCCACTGCAAAGGAAATGGTCACTGGAAGCGAAACTACCCCAAATACTTGGCGGATTAGAAGGATGGCAAAGTGAACAAAGGTATATTTGATATACATGTTATTGATGTGTACTTTACTAGTGTTCATAGTAGCCCCTGGGTATTTAATACCGATTCAGTTGCTAAGGTTTGTAACTCGAAATAGGAGTTGCAAAAATGAACAGATACTAGTTAAGGGCGAGGTGACGATGTGTGTTGGATATGATTCCAAGGTTGATAAGATCACCATCGCACACTCCCTTTACCTTCGGAATTAGTGTTGAACCTAAAATAAATGTTATTTGGTGTTTGTGTTGAGCATCAATATGATTGGATCATGTTTATTGCAATACGGTTATTCATTTAAGTCAAAGAATAATTGTTATTCTCTTTACATGAATAAAACCTTCTATGCTCATACACTCAATATAAATGGTTTATTTAATCTCGATCGTAGTGATACACATATTCATAATATTTATGCTAAAAGATGCAAAGTTGATAATGATAGTGCAACATATTTGTGGCACTGCCGTTTAGGTCATATTGGTGTAAAGCACATGAAGAAACTCCATGCGGATGGACTTTTGGAATCACTTGATTATGAATCATTTGATACTTGTGAACCATGCCTCATGGGCAAGATGACTAAAACTCCGTTCTCCGGAACAATGGAGCGAGCTAATGACTTATTGGAAGTAATACATACCGATGTATGCGGTGCGATGAGTGTTGAAGCTCGCGGCGGGTATCATTATTTTCTGACCTTCACACATGATTTGAGATGATATGGGTATATCTACTTAATGAAACACAAGTCTGAAACATTTGAAAAGTTCAAAGAATTTCAGAGTGAAGTGGAGAATCATCGTAACAAGAAAATAAAGTTTCTACAATCTGATCGCGGAGGTGAATACTTGAGTTACGAGTTTGGCCTTCATTTAAAACAATGTGGAATAGTTTCACAACTCATGCCACCTGGAACACCACAGCATAATGGTGTGTCCGAACGTCGTAACCGTACTTTATTGGATATGGTACGATCTATGATGTCTCTTACCGATTTATCACTATCATTTTGAGCTTATGCATTAGAGATAGCTGCATTCACGTTAAATAGGGCACCATCTAAATCCGTTGAGACGACGCTGTATGAACTATGGTTTGGCAAGAAACCTATGTTGTCGTTTCTTAAAGTTTGGGGTAGCGATGCTTATGTGAAAAAGCTTCAGCCTGATAAGCTCGAACCCAAATTGGAGAAGTGCGTCTTCATAGGATACCCAAAAGAAACTGTTGGGTACACCTTCTATCACAGATCCGAAGGCAAGATCTTTTTTGCTAAGAATGGATCCTTTCTAGAGAAAGAGTTTCTCTCGAAAGAAGTGAGTGGGAGGAAAGTAGAACTTGATGAGGTAATTATACCTTCTCTCGAATTGGAAAGTAGCTCATCACAGAAAACCGTTCCCGTGATGCCTACACCAACTAGAGAGGAAGCTAATGATAATGATCATGAAACTTTAGATCCAGTTACTACCGAACCTCGTAGGTCAACCAGAGTACGTTCTGCACCAGAGTGGTACGGTAATCCTATTCTGGAAGTCATATTACCAGACCATGACGAACCTATGAACTATAAGGAAGCGATGATGAGCCCAGATTCCGCAAAATGGCTTGAGGCCATGAAGTCTGAGATGGGATCCATGTATGAGAACAAAGTATGGAATTTGGTTGACTTGCCCGATGATCGGCAAGCCATAGAGAATAAATGGATCTTCGAGAAGAAGACTGACGCAGATGGTAATGTTACTATCTACAAAGCTCGACTTGTCGCAAAAGGTTTTCGATAAGTTCAAGGTGTTGACTACGATGAGATTTTCTCACTCGTAGCGATGCTTAAGTCTGTCTGAATCATGTTAGCAATTGCCGCATTTTATGAAATCTGCCAAATGGATGTCAAAACTGCATTCCTTAATGGATTTCTTAAAGAAGAGTTGTACATGATGCAACCAAAATGTTTTGTCGATCCTAAAGGTGCTAACAAAGTGTGCAAACTCCAGCGATCCATCTATGGACTGGTGCAAGCATCTCAGAGTTGGAATATACGCTTTGATAAGGTGATCAAAGCATATGGTTTTATACAGACTTATGGTGTAGCCTGTATTTACAAGAAAGTGAGTGGGAGCTCTGTAGCATTTCTGATATTATATGTGGATGACATATTGTTGACTGGAAATGATATAGAAATTATGGATAGCATAAAAGGATACTTGAAAAAGAACTTTTCAATGAAAGACCTCGGTGAAGCTACTTATATATTGGGCATCAAGATCTATAGGGATAGATCGGGACGCTTAAAGGGCTTTCACAAAGCACATACCTTTACAAGATTTTGAATAAGTTCAAAATGGATCAGTCAAAGAAGGAGTTCTAGCCTGTATTGCAAGGAGTAAAGTTGAGTAAGACTCAAAAACCCGACCACGGCAGAAGATAGAGAGAGAATGAAAGTCATTCCTTATGCCTCAGCCATAGGTTCTATAAAGTATGCCATGCTGTGTACCAGTCCTATTGTGTGCCTTACCATGAGTTTGGCAAGGGAGTACTGAAGGAAATATGCCCTAGATGCAATAATAAAGTTGTTATTTATATTTCCTTACATCATGATAAATGTTTATTATTCATGCTAGAATTGTATTAACCGGAAACTTAGTACATGTGTGAATACATAGACAAACAGAGTGTCCCTAGTATGCCTCTACTAGACTAGCTCGTTAATCAAAGATGGTTAAGTTTCCTAGCCATGGACATGTGTTGTCATTTGATGAATGGGGTCTCATCATTAGAGAATGATGTGATGGACAAGACCCATCTGTTATCTTAGCAGTATGATCGTTTAGTTTATTGCTATTGCTTTCTTCATGACTTATACATGTTCCTATGACTATGCGATTAGGCAACTCCCGAATACCAGAGGAGCACTTAGTGTGCTATCAAACGTCACAACGTAACTGGGTGATTATAAAGATGCTCTACAGGTGTCTCCGATGGTGTTTGTTGAGTTGGCATAGATCGAGATTAGGATTAGTCGCTCCGATTGTTGGAGAGGTATCTCTGGGCCCTCTCGGTAATGCACATCACTATAAGCCTTGCAAGCAATGTAGCTAATGAGTTAGTTACGGGATGATGCATTACAGAACGAGTAAAGAGACTTGCCGATAACGAGATTGAACTAGGTATGATGATACCGACGATCGAATCTTGGGCAAGTAACATACCGATGACAAAGGGAACAACGTATGTTGTTGTGCGGTTTGACCGATAAAGATCTTCGTAGAATATGTAGGAGCCAATATGAGCATCCAGGTTCCGCTATTGTTTATTGACTGGAGATGTGTCTCGGCCATGTCTACATGGTTCTCGAACCCGTAGGCTCCGCACGCTTAACGTTCGATGACGATTCGTATTATGAGTTTATGTGATTTGATGTACCGAAGGTTGTTCGAAGTCCCGGATGAGATCACGAACATGACGAAGAGTCTCAAAATGGTCGAGACATAAAGATTCATATATTGGAAGGCTACATTCGGATACCGGAATGTTTCGGGTCGTTTCGGATAAGTTTCGGAGTACCGGGGGTTACCGGAACCCCCCCCCCCGGGGGGGGGGGGAAGTTATTGGGCCTCATGGGCCTAGTGGTGGAAGAGAGGAGGCAGGCCAAGGTGTGGCGCGCGCCCCCCTAGCCCAAACCGAATTGGACTAGGGCTAGGGGGGTCGGCACCCCCTTTTTCTTCTCTTCTTCCTCTCCTTCCTTCTTCTCCTACTTGGACTAGGAAAGGGGGAAACCTACTACTACTAGGAGTAGGAATCCCCCCTTGGGCGCGCCCCTTGTGGCCGGCCCTCCTCCTCCTCCCCTCCTTTATATACGGGGGAAGGGGGCACCCCATAGACACACAAGTTGCTCTTTTAGCCGTGTGCGGTGCCCCCCTCCACAGAAACACACCTTGGTCATATCGTCGTAGTGCTTAGGTGAAGCCCTGCGCCGGTAACTTCATCATCACCATCACCACGCCGTCGTGCTGACGGAACTCTCCCTCGGCCTCAACTGGATCAAGAGTTCAAGGGATGTCACCGAGCTGAACGTGTGCAGATCGCGGAGGTGCCGTGCGTTCGGCACTTAGATCGTTTGGATCGCGAATACGTTCGACTACATCAACCGCGTTACTAAATGCTTCCGCTTTCGGTCTACGAGGGTACGTAGACACACTCTCCTCGCTCGTTGCTATGCTTCTCCTAGATAGATCTTGCGTGATCGTAGGCAAATTTTTTGAAATACTACGTTCCCCAACAAGTACAATAGTGATCTAGGAGTAGATCACTAGACAACGGTCAAAATTATCCTTAGAGGACTAAGGAAATATTTCTCGGTTATGGAGGTGATAAAGAGTTCGTCGTAAAGAGTTACGTCGATGCAAGCTTTGACACCGATCTGGATAACTCTGAGTCTCGATCCGGATACATATTGAAAGTGGGAGCATTTAGCTAGAGTAGCTCCGTGCAGAGTATTGTAGACATAGAAATTTGCAAAATACATAAGGATTTGAATGTGGCAGACTCGTTGACTAAACCTCTCTCACAAAGAAAAACATGATCACACCTTAGTACTCTTTGGGTGTTAATCACATGGCTATGTGACCTAGATTATTGACTCTAGTAAACCCTTTGGGTGTTGGTCACATGGCGATGTGAACTATGGGTGTTAATGCTACCTCTTGAGCATGTGTTGCTTTTCCCTTGAAGAGGAAAGGGTGATGCAGCAAAGTAGCGTAAGTATTTCCCTCAGTTTTTGAGAACCAAGGTATCAATCCAGTAGGAGACTACACGCAAATCCCTAGTACCTGCACAAACAATTAAGAACCTTGCAACCAATGCGATAAAGGGGTTGTCAATCCCTTCACGGCCACTTGCAAAAGTGAGATCTGATAAAGATAATAAGATAAATATTTTTGGTATTTTTGTTGTATAGATTGAAAAGTAAAGATTGCAAAATAAACAGCGACAGAAATAGCTCATTGACGGGAGATTAATATGATGGAAAATAGACCCGGGGGCCATAGGTTTCACTAGTGGCTTCTCTCAAGATAGCAAATTCTACGGTGGGTGAACAAATTACTGCCGAGCAATTGATAGAAAAGCGCATAGTTATGAGAATATCTAGGCATGATCACGAACATAGGCATCACGTCCGTGACAAGTAGACCGAAACGATTCTGCATCTACTACTATTACTCCACACATCGACCGCTATCCAGCATGCATCTAGAGTATTAAGTTCATAAGAATAGAGTAACGCATTAGGCAAGATGACATGATGTAGAGGGATAAACTCAAGCAATATGATATGAACCCCATCTTTTTATCCTCGATGGCAACAATACAATACGTGCCTTGCTGCCCCTGCTGTCACTGGGAAAGGACACCGCAAGATTGAACCCAAAGCTAAGCACTTCTCCCATTGCAAGAAAGATCAATCTAGTAGGCCAAAACAAACTGATAATTCAAAGAGACCTGCAAAGATATCAAATCATGCATATAAGAATTCAGAGAAGAATCAAATATTGTTCATAGATAATCTTGATCATAAACCCACAATTCATCGGATCTCGACAAACACACCGCAAAAAGTATTACATCGAATAGATCTCCAAGAAGATCGAGGAGAACTTTGTATTGAGATCCAAAGAGAGAGAAGAAGCAGCTAATAACTATGGACCCGAAGGTCTGTGGTAAACTACTCACACATCATCGGAGAGGCTATGGTGTTGATGTAGAAGCCCTCCGTGATCGATTCCCCCTCCGGCGGAGCACCGGAAAAGGCCCCAAGATGGGATCTCATGGCTACAGAAGGTTGCGGCGGTGGAAAATAGGTTTCGTGGCTCCCCTGGATGTTTTCAGGGTATAAGAGTATATATAGGCGAAAGAAGTATGTCGGTGGAGCTACGAGGGGCCCACGAGGGTGGGGGCGCGCCTACCCCCCTGGGCGTGCCACCCTGCCACGTGGCCGCCTCATTGCTTCCTTGACGTCCACTTCAAGTCTCCTGGATTGCGTTTGTTCCAAAAATGATCCTCGCGACGGTTTCATTCCGTTTGATATTCCTTTTCTGCGAAACACTGAAATAGGCAAAAAAACAGCAATTTGCATTGGGCCTTCGGTTAATAGGTTAGTCCCAAAAATAATATAAAAGTGCATAATAAAGCCCATTAAACATCCAAAACAGATAATATAATAGCATGGAACAATCAAAAATTATAGATACGTTGGAGACGTATCAAGCATCCCCAAGCTTAATTCCTGCTCGTCCTCGAGTAGGTAAATGATAAAACAGAATTTTTTATGTGGAATGCTACCTAACATAATTTTCAATGTAATTTTCTTTATTGTGGCATGAATATTCAGATCCGAAAGATTCAAGATAACATAGCCAAAGAAAGCTCATCCCTACAAAATCATATAGTTTGGCCATGCTTCATTTTCGTCACACAAAAATGCTCTCATCATGCACAACCCTGATGACAAGCCAAGCAATTGTTTCATACTTTAGTATTTCTCAAACTTTTTCAACTTTCACGCAATATATGAGCGTGAGCCATGGACATAACACTATGGGTGGAATAGAATATAATAATGGGGGTTGTGTGGAGAAGACAAAAAAGGAGAAAGTCTCACATTGACGCGGCTAATCAACGGGCTAAGGAGATGCCCATCAATTGATGTCAATGCAAGGAGTAGGGATTGCCATGCAACGGATGCACTAGAGCTATAAATGTATGAAAGCTCAACAAAAGAAACTAAGTGGGTGTGCATCCAACTTGCTTGCTCACGAAGACCTAGGGCATTTGAGGAAGCCCATTGTTGGAATATACAAGCCAAGTTCTATAATGAAAAATTCCCACTAGTATATGAAAGTGACAAAATAAGAGACTCTCTATCATAAAGATCATGGTGCTACTTTGAAGCACAAGTGTGGAAAAAGGATAGTAGCATTGTCCCTTCTTTTCTTTTTTTGGGCCTCCCTTTTTTTATTTGGCCTTTTTTTGCCTTTCCTTTTTTTATTTGGCCTTTCTGTTTTTTTATGGGGCAATGCTCTATTAATGATGATCATCACACTTCTGTTTATTTACAACTCAATGATTACAACTCGATACTAGAACAAAATATGACTCTATATGAGTGCCTCCGGTAGTGTATCGGGATGGGCAATGAAACAAGGTTGACATTTATGAAAAATTATGCATGGTGGCCTTGCCACAAATACGATGTCAACTACATGATCATGCAAGACAATATGACAATGATGAAGCGTGTCATAATAAATGAAACGGTGGAAAGTTGCATGGCAATATATCTCGGAATGGCTATGGAAATGCCATAATAGGTAGGTATGGTGGCTGTTTTGAGGAAGATATAAGGAGGTTTATGTGTGATAGAGCGTGTCATATCATGGGGTTTGGATGCACCGGTGAAGTTTGCACCAACTCTCAAGGTGAGAAAGGGCAATGCACGGTACCGAAGAGGCTAGCAATGATGGAAAGGTGAGAGTGCAGTTAATCCATGGACTCAACATTAGTCATAAAGAACTCACATACTTATTGCGAAAATCTACAAGTCATCAAAAACCAAGCATTACGCGCATGCTCCTAGGGGGATAGATTGGTAGGAAAAGACCATCGCTCGTCCCCGACTGCCACTCATAAGGATGACAATCAAAGAACACCTCATGTTTCAAATTTGTCACACAACGGTTACCATACATGCATGCTACGGGACTTGCAAACTTCAACACAAGTATTTCTCAAATTCACAATTACTCAACTAGCACAACTCTAATATCACCATCTTCATATCTCAAAACAATCATCAAGTATCAAACTTCTCATAGTATTCAATGCACTTTATATGAAAGTTTTTATTATACCCATCATGGATGCCTATCATATTAGGACTATTTTATAGCCAAAGCAAATTACCATGCTGTTCTAAAGGACTCTCAAAATAATATAAGTGAAGCATGAGAGATCAATAATTTCTATAAAATAAAACCACCATCGTGCTCTAAAAGATATAAGCGAAGCACTAGAGCAAAATTACCTCGACCGTAGTGCAAAAATAATTACTTCAATTTTGGTGCAAGAACGCCTAGCCCGCAGCTCCTAGCGTTTAGGGTGATACAACCTCCTATGTACATCTTCACTTCTCTCTCCAGGGGAAGTGTTTATTTTCAAAAACATTAATGGTAGCTTCAATGGTCCTTAAGAACAACCTACCTAGTATAATTGGTGCAATGGGATCTTCAGGCATATCACCTATGACAAGATCAATCACAACATGGCAATCATTAATTTGAATGACTATACCATGCTTGATCCCTACTGATTGCATAAAGTAAGAATTGGCCATGTTTCAACTTAATTTCACTAGTAAAAAAACCAAGATTGAGATTTTCATAAACGGACTTAGTGATAGTAGAACCACTAGCACCTGGATCACATAAAGCATTGAACTTATTCAACCCAATCTCAATTTTAATAGTTGGCTCAAATATATCCTCTTGTTTAGCGGGAAGCTTACCATATAATTTTAAAATTTTAGCACCCAATTCAGGTACCTTATCTACAACTTGATCAACAAAGAGTTTGTATGCCTCATCATTTGATAGCTCAGGTAGTGGATGCTTGAGAGTCAACATTTTCATGGAGTATACAACAAAATACGAAGGTTATGGTACATGGCTCTTGTCGAGCTCCTCTGAAGATTCTTCGCTACTTCTCATCATCATGACACTCTCAACCGCATTAAGTTCTAGCTTTCCATCAAACTTGGCTAGAATCCTTCTTTGGATCTCTGTAATTTTTTGCAAGGTGTGCTTCCACGCTACGAGTTGTTTCTTCTAGATCATGCACATCGTTAGTGAGTGCAGCAATCTTACCGGTCATTTGACCGAGTAAGCCACCATGATGTTTTAAGATGTCAGTAAATATTTTGTTCTTCTCAGTTTGAGCAGTCATAAAAGTTTGAAGAGTTTCATCCAAAGAAATTCTATTACCATAGTTCATTCCATCAAAGGTGCTCCTTGATTAGTTGGATATGGCACTAGGATAATTTAGGAGCATAGCCTTGATTTTCAATTAGGATTATAATTGTTGTAAGCAATAAAGTTAACATCATTAACACCGGTATTGGTAATGTAGTTCACATTTACATGTTCTTTACTCTAATGATGTTAATTACTTCATCAATATTGGCGGCTAGCTCTTCACTTTCCTCTTCGAAGATAGAATTAACGTTTCTTGTGGTAGACATATCCACATGCCATTGGGCATGGTTCTCTTGCATATAGCATCTAGTAATTCCTTGGCCTCTGAAATAAGTCTTCCCATAATGCTTCCTCCTGCAGTTGTATCAAGCATGATTGTTTACATGGGGTTAAGAGCGTTATAAAATATATGAAGAATTAATCATTATTCCATCCCATGGTTGGGACAATTTCTTATAGCCTCCTTCATGCGGTCTCATGCAAGCGCTAGTGGTTTGTGGTCTTATTGCTTAAAAGCTTTGATCTGAGATCGAACTTGCACAATTTTCCTAGGGGGTCAAAACTTAGATAATACATACTACAACATAAATTATGATCTGTACTACAGCAAAGAGTCAAACAAGTTATTTTATCAAATTAAATTCCAGTTTTTAACCGGAGCTTTAACAACCTTTTTGGATGTAAATGTTGATATGAAAATAGGAATGGGTATGAGGTCTTAGTCTCATAACCTTATACTTGTTATTGGGATCTTATCTTGATAATAAACATAGCCCTGAAGACAACCCTTATGATGTGTTTTCTACGCGATGAAGTGGGGGATGTGTCTAAAGTACGTCATGACTGGTTCATGACCTACATCAAGAGTCAGTTGTCCAACCGATGGCCCCTACCATCGTGCGGGGTTATCTCAGTTATGAGAAATTACGCCAAAGAACAACATTGGGCATTTAATAACTACACCTCATTTATCCCCAAGTAGTTATTTCCACTACTGTACCAACCCTTTCTCTCGCTGGTGTTAAGATGTGCCCTTACTTTTTACCTCCTCCTTGATGGACCTATGGGATCCTGAGTATCCACCGGTCCTTATGAGAACCAGACAAAAGACAACTCTGTTGCAATCAGACAAATAAAAATAATGTCAAATATACAAAATCAATCAAATGTTCCTGCGCACAAATAATTATAGTTGCAAGGCCTTGGCTGAACCTCTTGCCTTACCGAATTACTCACACATGGTGATCACATCACAAGATGAACTCATTGAAGATGACAGCAAGATGAATGATTGATTGATAAAATATCTTACAATAGTTGTCGGATGCGATACACTGATGAAGTATGACTAACTTGGAGAGAATCATTGTGGTGATTGTGGCGGCGACTATGGATGCGATGAGATGGGAAATGGCAGCGTCTAGTGTTGGAAGATGGCTTCTAGTTCTTTGTTTCTCGAATGGTGTCCCCCCCCTATGGAGATTCTGATGTAGCCCTGTTTATTGAAGTTGTTTAGATGGACGGCCTGGAGCAGGTGGCGTGCGGTACGACCATTAGTACAAGCAGGCACACCCGTACTATCGTCACCTTGCACTCTAGGTAGCTTGTGACGCCTCCTATTGACTTGCCTTCTTCACCAAAGTTCGTATTTCCTTCTATGCGATGATATTCTTTCATGGTTGATCCCATTTCCTGTTGGAACCCAATAAATGATTTCACAATTTCTTACATCCATTAGTCCTTAGTATCGATATCAGAGTTATTCTATCAGAAAAACTCGGATTATCCTGTTTAAACAATGGTTGGATGAGCACAGAAATATGGTCATCAATGGACATGCCCATGTGGACTAGGAGCTTGAGCTTGGTGAGGATATAGGCGAGAATGAGAAAACTGCAATGATGGAGCGCGCAACGAAGATGGAGATCCTTAACGGTGAACAAATTAATTAGGGTGAATTAGAAACAACAAGATTGGGAGGGGCATTGGGGAGGGTGAGCCGAAACAAAGAGGAGAAGGCATAGATGGATCGAGAGAGAAATGGAGAGATACGTTGAAAGAGGTGTAGAAGTGGAAGGGCTTATGTTATATAGGAGAAGAGTTTTTATACTTGGGTGCAAAATGTGGGCTTGTTTACATGGATGTTCTCCCACTGTCGGGTAGAATATTTGTACCTTCATCACAGTACTAATAGACAGAACAGTTAGCTCCCGTTCGACAGTCATGATAACTATGCCACCACAGACTATTTAATTTTTGACCCGCGAGTGGTGTTTGTTTTCGCTGAAACTAGATCATCTGTTGGCATCACCCTTATAAATAGTCAGACGTACCGCTGACAAACACACTAAGAGCAACTCCAATAGCTCCCATAAATCTAGAAATATTTTAAAGGATCCCGTAAAAACACCCCCACCTTCCCTTAACCATGAAAAGATAGCCCTTTCCGTATAATTTGACGAGTAAAAACCCGCATGAAAGTTCAGGATGTGTGCCCTGCACCGCCGTGTTGCCCCTCCGTCGCTCCTCTCCGCTGCGTCACCATGCCACCGCTAGGACGGCCGCCTCCGGTTCCCCGCTCCACCATGCCAGCCGCCGCCGCTAGGATGCCCGCCTTCGCTTCCCCGCCTCATCGAGACGGCCGCCGTCGCGCCTCCCAAGCTGCACCACCTCACCGGTCCACCTGCTCCGGCGCCTGTTGCCACACTTCCCAACGCTGTGTCACCGGCTTGCAGTCCCAACGATGTTTAGTGGGAAAAAAAAGGAAAAGAAGATTTTAGGGAAAGAAGTTTTACGGGAACTGAGAAAAGTAGCTATGTGACAATTCCGGCAAATTATATGGTCATTCCATAAAAGCACTTTTACGGGAAGGTTTTTACAAGATCTGTTGGAGTTAGTCTAAGGCCCATCAGTGGTGACCGGCCAGAGAAGATATACTTATTGGCGATGACCGGCTAGAGAAGGTATACTTATATTTTACTACTGTTCTTTGCTTATTTTCTTTCGTTCGCTAGAAATACCATGCTTTGAACACAAGTTAACAAGGACAGTATAAATTATTATTCTGTGAAAAACACACTATTATATGTTATTAGTGAACAGAAACTCATTATTTACTTTTTGTCAGAAAACAGAAAATAATCATTATTATAGATAAGAGTAAAGCTACTAATATCTGTTCAGCAACGTGCAGATAGTAAATAGGAAAATATCACTAGACAACATTATTTGAGAAAAAGACATGTCCATTGGGAAAGTCTTTGCTGTTGGGTAACCAAAAGAACAGCGCAATACTACTCATCTTAGAACACAAAAAATGGAACATCGAATCATCTTTAAAGAAAGTTATAAAATGGGAGAATCATGACCAAAAAAATATCGTATGCTCCAACCCAAAATGACAAGGACACAAGGAACATTTGCATCAAGCCCCTTCTATCATCGCAAAATGTAAATAATAATTTGCATGTACCACCCATACGAAAACCAAAATCAGACCAAAGGCACACTAGTGAGGAAGCAAAGCAGTGGTGCAACGTTTCACTTTAGTTCCCTATATCTAGAAGAAATTACAAACCCGTACCCTGTCCGGCGCTATCTCCCTCCGCCGTTGGCAGCGGCGGCGCCGTCCTCAGCGAGCGAGGCTCGGCAGTTGGGGCAGGAGGTGTGCGTGGCGAGCCACATGTCGATGCAGCGGACGTGGAATCCGTGGTGGCACCGCGGGAGCACGCGCACCTTCTCGCCGTCGGCGAACTCGCCGAGGCAGATGGCGCACTCCGTGGCCGTGGCCGGGAGGGCGCCGCCGGAAGACTTGGCCCCGCCATACACCTCCACGGGTATCTTCCTCAGCGCCTTCCTCTTGAGCCCCGCCTGCACGTGCACGGATGTCGTCGTCCTCGCCGCGGTGGCGCTGGCCGCGAGGCTCGACGACGGCGCGAGCCGGCGGCCGCACTGGAGCACGCAGCGGATGACGGAGTTGAGCCCGAGCGCGAAAATGAGAACGCAGAGCAGCGCGGCGAGGATGATCACCATGTTGGCGTCGAAGTTGGCGTTGCTCCCCGCAGCGGCCGGCGACGCCAAGGTGCCGCCCGCCGCCGCGGCCGCCGCGGGGGTGACGAGCGGCGTGGCCTCCCCTGCGTCGCTGAGCCGCCGCATGGTGTGCCTGCGTACCAGCCGAGCTTGCGAGCTGCTGATGGACGTGTGTGTGGTGGTTTCAGGAAGAAATCAAGAGAGTGTTTTGGTTCGGGATATGATCGAGTAGTGCATACATGGGAATCGAGACATCTTCTTTTCTTTTCCTTGGCGCAGCTGCGAAAGTGAAAGTGAAAGTGAAAGCTGTGTGTATTCGTGTGTGCATCCTCGCGAGTCTCTTTTATACATATACAGATATACTTTTCGTGTAAGAGATGCTAACCCTAGCTAGGCAGCTAGTCGGCAAATTTAGGAAATTGAGGGAATATTGTTGTTGGATTTTGCTTTTCTCTAGAAACATAGAGGACCGAACTCGACGAGAGTAATCACGTCTCGCTAGTGGCCGCCATATTTTTTACCCCGCTATGTCTGCCGGCCGTGCGTGTTGTTGTGGTCTCGATTTCGACTAGATGGCACTCCTCTGTTCCTGCCCATACTCAGCTGCAGCGTCGGTCTCATATCTCGGCTGAAACGAGCGAGTCCAACAGCTATTTGGACCTTGATGATGTCTACATTCCGGCACAGAGAGCGAAAACCCTCATTCGTATAGGGGCTTGATGTGTGGTCCAATCACCCAGTAATTGATCATCGTGAAACAAGTTGGTCTTTTTTCGTTTCTGCCTACGGTATCTTTCGTTCATTTCTTAACACAGTAAAATAGCATATGCTCACAAAATGCACATCTAACATCTTAGGATTAATGAAGTCAGCACAAACACCTTATAATCGGTTGTAATGTCATCTCTCACCAAATAAACATTGCCAGAAAGTCTGGAATAAATTAAGAGACATGCGAGCACTAGTGTCAAGTCTAGGACGTGAACCCTAGGTCGATTCCGCCACAAGATCCTAACCATCCGAGCTACGGTCAATTTGTCTATTTTTCGTTCATTTGATTAGTAAAATTGAGCACTTATCATTTTACCCACATAATTTGGCTGTGTGGAGCAGCATTTTGTGGCAATAACACTTACATGCGGTCAGCCTAGAAAAAAAAACACGTACATGCGGTCCGTGTGAGAGTGGGTCGTTTCGATTCTTTGCCAAAACGTGCATCCAAGAACGGAAGCAGTTGGACCTACTTTCGTAGTTCCATGTCCTCCTAATATTCCTCCACTGATTGCATCATTAGTTTAGCGTGTTTGTTATTGGCAAGTTACCGGAATTTGCAACTCGCGTCAGTCAATTTGAGTTGATTGAAAAAAGTCAGTCGATTTGCGCAACCCCGAGGTGAAGATGGGGGCTGCGAGGCACGCGGAAGCCAGCGAGGATGAGCCACGAGCGACCTAGAGCCTAGACAACGCGACAACGGCATTGCCGGTGGAGGTAAATTGAAGGTTGATGGATTCAGGTGCCGGTAGGCTACGGGGAGGTTGTTGGCGATGAAACCCTGTCATAGTTTAGGGGAAGGCAGGAGCGACGGCAAAACGGCTCGGGCAGAACGGGTCAGCGAACGGAGCGCAGCAGCGCCATTGACCGTAGGCAGTGGTACGAGGGTGGGGCCGCGAGGGGGAAAGAGTTGGTTGGAGGAGGAAGAATGGTACATTCCCTGTTTAGTTCTCTCTCGAATTCATTGGGTTAGGGGTAAACAAGGTTTGATACACACTGTTCTGGGAAAGAAAAGGTAAACAAAGAAAGGAGAAGGAAGTCGCCGATGTTAAGCCGTTCCCTGACCCAACCGGATGTCGTTTCCTGTGTAATCCTTGCCTTAAGTAGCTTTGGGTCTTGAGGCCGCTGGGTCCCTCTTGTCATTGAGCCAGTCAGGTCCCACATATCTCCTGTTTGGTTGGCTGATCCGAGGAGGCCTGGAGATGGCACGGACTTCCTTCTGATTGGTCCCCGCGGCAGTGGATTTGCTGATCCGGCCATCAGGGATCCTAACATCTCTCCCTCCTTGAGCGACGGCTTGCCCCTAAGATGTGGAATCATGGAATTGTTGCTTGATCCTCATAGCATCCTCCCAACTGGCGTCCAGAAAAGCAAGATCGGACCATCTAACAAGCACTTGTTCTGGTCACCCTTGGGGTGTGTGACGCCAGCGACAATTCAACACTTTCACAAGTGAAATGAGCTCGTCCGTGGATGGAGGTTTAGTTGAAGCAATAATACCTGGTAGTAGTGCCTTGCACAAGAGTGACCCATGAAATACATGGTGTACTTTTGATTCCTCCGGTAATACCAATTTGTATGTAATTGGGTTCACCGCTTGAACAATTTGGAAGGGCCAAAGTATTTGAATGCTAGCTTATGTTCTGCTCTCTTGTGCACGAAAGTTTGAGCATAGGGCTGGAGTTTGACAAAAACTCTGTCACCAATGACAAAGTTTATGTCCGTGCGTTTCTTGTCGGTTTGATGTTTCATCACTTCTCTAGCACGATGTAGGTGTTGACTAAGAACTCGTTGCATCAATTTTCTCTCCTCAAGCCATTCTTTTAGCATCGGTATCCTGCAAGTAGAAGTTGCCTGTATTGCCCAGTGTCTTGGCTCTCTGCCGTGGTTTGCCACAAATGAGGAGGTCTTGATGGTAGAATGGTAACCGGAGTTATACCACAACTCTGCAAGAGGAAGGAAAAAAGCTCCACTTCTTGGGGTGCGCATGGACAAAGCAACACAGATAAATTTCTAAACTCTAATTGACCCGTTCCGTTTGGCCATCAGTCTCTGTATGGTAGGGTGTACTCATGTTTAGCTCAGTCCCAATGATCCTGAAGAGTACCTTCCAAAGTGACTGGTCAAAACTGGGTCACGGTCAGATATGATTACTTTTGGTAAGCCATGCACTTTGTATACACTTTCTAGGTAAGCTTGTGCCACCTTAGTTGTTGTGAAAGGATGATTCAAACCCACAAAGTGCGGATACTTGATGAATTTATCAACAATGACCAAAATGCAATTATAGTTCCCTGGTCAGGGTAAACCATCAATTAAATCCATTCTGACAACTTCCCATGCTCCCTCAGGAATGGTAAGGGATCGAAAAAGACCTAGATACTTGATCCTCTGGTTTGACCTATTGACATATGGCACAAGTCTGTATATATTGGTGAATCTGAGACTTCATTTTGGCCAAGCAAACAGCTATCTCACACGACTGTAAGTCACTATGAAACTAGAGTGCCCCCCCCCACTGTACTGTCGTGGAACGCCCTGATAATGCGTTGTTGGAGTTGAGGAGCACGACCTAGCCATATTCTTTTTCGGAATTGGAGAATACCTTTATCCATATAAAATCTGTTTTTCTTATCGGGACCTATAGACAGTTTGGACATAATTTTCTGGACTTGAGAGTTGGAGTTGTAGCTTGCCACAATGTCATCTAGCCATGCTGGTTGACAGATTGACATTGCTTGAAAAGTGTTCACCTGGAGTGCGTCAGGACAAAGCAACAACAGTGTTGTTCGTTTCACCTTGCCTATAGACAATTTTGCAGCGGAGCCCCAATAACTTAGTGAAAGCCTTTTGTTGTCAAGGTGTGGAAAGTCTTTGATCATCTAAGTGAACTAGGTTGCGTTGATCTGTTCGAATGAGGAATTCATCATTTTGCAAATAAGGTCTCCATTGCTCTATTTCCATTAAGATTGCAAAACACTCTTTTTCATAGATAGAGAGACCTCTGTTCTTGGGGCCCAATGGTTTACCCGTGAATGCAATGGGGGTGACCATTGTGTTGTAGAACTGCACCAACTCCATACTTGCACGCATCCGTGTCCACTGTAAAGGACTTGGAGAGATTAGTTAATTGCAAACATTGGTGCAGAAACGAGCTTTTGCTTAAGTAACTCAAAAGCCTCCTGAGTGGATTCAGTCCAGACAAATGGGTGATATTTTTTCAGAAGACTGAATAGCGACCTTGTGATAATACCGAAGTGTTGGACAAACTTGCGGTAGTATCTTGCTAACCCCAGAAACTTGCGCACCTCCTTGGCAGTAGTTGGTGTTGGACATTGTGCTAGTGTAGCTATTTTGCTGGGGTTTGTTGTAACCCCTTGACTGCTGATGACATGGCCCAAATATAAAATAGCATTCTGATCGAAAGAACATTTGGACTATTTGACTTGCCACTGATCTGCTTGTAATAACTGAAGAACTACCTTCAAGTGTTTGACGTGATCTGACAACGTCTTACTATAGACTAGGATGTCGTCAAAGAAAACAATGACACTTGCACAGAAGAGGATGCAACATTGAATTCATAGCTCCCAAGAAGCTTGGAGGGGCAGCTGCTAGACCAAAAGGCATGACCTAATACTCCCAATGCCCTGAATGCGTCTAAAATGCTATCTTGAATTCTTGACCCTCAGCCAAACAAATCTAATGATACCTAACTCGAAGATCGAGCTTAGAAAACCAGCTGGCTCCTCTTAACTCATCGAGGAGTTCATCAATCACCGGCACGGGGTACTTACTGATAACTATCATTGATTTCAGGAAATGATAATCCGCACAAAGACGCTAGGTGCCGTCTTTCTTTTTAACTAGCAGGGCTGGAGACGAAAAAGGACTAGCACTTCGTTGTATAATTCCTGCAACCAGTAATTCTTTGATATGTCTCTGAATTTCACTTTTCAAGTCAGGCTTATATCGATATGGTCTAAGCTTTACTGGTTGTGCCCCAGGCATAAGTGGTATTCGATGATCACAGTCTCTGCGTGGAGGCAGTGTCTTGGGATCATCAAAAGCTGGTTTGAATTGTTCCAGCAGCTGCAAAATCTCGGAGGGTATTGGTATCTGTGCGACTGAGTTGTATAACAAACCTAGGAGGTGCACCACATGAGCAACTGCTCCCTGTTTGCAAATTTGCAACAGATCTCAGACTGATGTCACAGAGCACTGGAATTGGTCAGATGCAGTACTTTTCAAAGAAATAGGCCCTCATCGTGTATAAATCTACATGTGTTGTTTAACCCAATCCACATTCATAGGATTGTGCTTCCTCAACCAATCAGTACCAGAAAAGCATCATATGCTCCCAGGGATAAGATTCTGAAATCTATATCAAACTCATGCCCTTGTGACATCCAGTGGCAATCAGATATAAACCGAATACATGAGAGGAGAGCTCCATCTGTTATCTTGACGTTGCAAGGTTTGGGAAGATCTAGAATACCTGACAATTTCTTAGATGACTGAAAATCCACAAAATAGGTGGAACTACCTGAATCAATAAGTAATAAAACCTCATGGATATGTATATACGCATGCAACTGAATGATTGTTGAAGCTGGGGAGCTGTCCATGGTCTGGTGCGACAATATGCAAAGATTTTCTTCATCAGATAATTGTGTATTTGTCTTGAGTGGAACCCAATAAATCCTCTTGACTAAACATAGCCCACGATTCATCCACGATATGCAATTGGACTGAAGCTGGACATGTATGACCTTTACCCCAACACTCTCCACATTTAAAACACAAACCACAAGCTCTTCTGAGGCTCTAAGAGCTAAAAGTTTGCACGCTGCACTGCCCGATGGTGCTCGAGCAGCCTCTGTACCTCTACAATCCTTAGCATTCACGGGCACAAGAATGTGCTTCTACATCTCAGTGTTGGGGAACGTAGTAATTTCAAAAAAAATCCTACGCACACGCAAGATCATGGTGATGCATAGCAACGAGAGGGGAGAGTATAGTCCACGTACCCTCGTAGACCGTAAGCGGAAGCATTATGATAACGCGGTTGATGTAGTCGTACGTCTTCACGATCGACCGATCCTAGTACCGAACGTATGGCACCTCCGCGATCTGCACACGTTTAGCTCGGTGATGTCCCACGAACTCACGATCCAGTAGAGCTTCAAGGGAGAGCTTCGTCAGCACGACGGCGTGATGATGGTGATGATGAAGCTACCGGCGCAGGGCTGCGCCTAAGCATTACGACGATATGACCGAGGTGGATTATGGTGGAGGGGGGCACCGCACACGGCTAAGAGATCAATGATCAACTTGTGTGTTCTAGGGTGCCCCCTGCCCCCGTATATAAAGGAGCAAGGGGGGAGGCCGGGCGGCCTTGGGGCGCGCCAAGGAGAGGGGGGATTCCTCCTCCTAGTGGGAGTAGGACTCCCCTTTCCTAGTCCAACTAGGAAGGAGGAAAGGGGAAGGAAGGAGAGGGAGAGAGGGAGGAAAGAGGGGGCGCCGCCCCCCTCCTTGTCCAATTCGGACTCCCAAGGGGGGGCACGGCCAGCCCTAGGCCCTCTCCTCTCTCTCCCACAAGGCCCATGTTGGCCCATTAGTTCCCCCGGGGGTTCCGATAACCCCCAACACTCCGATAAATATCCGATGACCCCCGGAACTCATCCGGTGTCCGAATATAGTCGTCCAATATATCAATCTTTATGTCTCAACCATTTCGAGACTCCTCGTCATGTCCGTGATCACATCCGGGACTCCGAACTATCTTAGGTACATCAAAACACATAAACTCATAATACCGGTCGTCACCCAACGTTAAGCGTGCGGACCCTACGGGTTCGAGAACTATGTAGACATGACCGAGACATGTCTCTGGTCAATAACCAATAGCTGAACCTAGATGCTCATATTGGCTCCTACATATTCTACGAAGATCTTTATCGGTCAAACCGCATAATAGCATACGTTGTTCCCTTTGTCATCGGTATGTTACTTGCCCGAGATTCGATCGTGGTATCTCAATACCTAGTTCAATCTCGTTACCGGCAAGTCTCTTTACTCGTTCCGTAATGCATCATCCCGCAACTAACTTATTAGTCACATTGCTTGCAAGGCTTATAGTGATGTGCATTACCGAGAGGGCCCAGAGATACCTCTCCGACAATCGGAGTGACAAATCCTAATCTCGATCTATGCCAACTCAACTAGTACCATCAGAGACACCTGTAGAGCACCTTTATAATCACCCGGTTATGTTGTGACGTTTGGTAGCACACAAAGTGTTCCTCTGGTATTCGGGAGTTGCATAATCTCATAGTCATAGGAACATGTATAAGTCATGAAGAAAGCAATAGCAATATACTAAACGATCAAATGCTAAGCTAACGGAATGGGTCAAGTTAATCACATCATTCTCTAATGATGTGATCCCGTTACAAATGACAACTCATGTCAATGGCTAGGAAACTTAACCATCTTTGATTCAACGAGCTAGTCAAGTAGAGGCATACTAGTGACACTATGTTTGTCTATGTATTCACACATGTACTAAGTTTCCGGTTAATACAATTCTAGCATGAATAATAAACATTTATCATGATATAAGGAAATATAAATAACAACTTTATTATTGCCTCTAGGGCATATTTCCTTCAGTCTCCCACTTGCACTAGAGTAAATAATCTAGTTCACATCGCCATGTGATTTAACACAAATAGTTCACATCACCATGTGATTAACACCCATAGTTCACATCGTCATGTGACCAACACCCAAAGGGTTTACTAGAGTCAATAATCTAGTTCGCATCTCTATGTGATTAACACCCAAAGAGTACTTAAGGTGTGATCATGTTTTGCTTGTGAGAGAAGTTTTTGTCAATGGGTCTGCCACATTCAGATCCGTATGTATTTTGCAATTTCTATGTCTACAATGCTCTGCACGGAGCTATTTTAGCTAATTGCTCCCACTTTCAATATGTATCCGGATTGTGACTTAGAGTTATCCAGATCGGTGTCAAAGCTTGCATCAACGTAACTCTTTACGATGAACTCTTTATCACCTCCATAACCGAGAAATATTTCCTTAGTCTTCTAAGGATAATTTTTGACCAATGTCCAGTTATCTACTCCTAGATCACTATTGTACTCTCTTGTCAAACTCGGGGCAGGCTATACAATAGGTCTGGTACACAACATGGCATACTTTATAGAACCTATGGCTGAGCCATAGGGAATGACTTTCATTCTCTCTCTATCTTCTGTCGTGGTCGGTTTTTGAGTCTTACTCAACTTCACACCTTGCAACACAGGCAAGAACTCCTTCTTTGACTGTTCCATTTTGAACTACTTCAAAAACTTGTCAAGGTATGTACTTATTGAAAAAAACTTATCAAGCGTCTTGATCTATCTCTATAGATCTTGATGCTCAATATGTAAGCAGCTTCACCAAGGTCTTTCTTTGAAAAATCTCCTTTCAAACACTCCTTTATACTTTCCAGAAAATTCTACATCATTTCTGATCGACAATATGTCATTCACGTATACTTTATTAGAAAGGCTATAGTGCTCCCACTCACTTTCTTGTAAATACAGGCTTCACTGAAAGTCTGTACAAAACTATATGCTTTGATCAACTTATCAAAGCGTACATTCCAACTCCGAGATGTTTGCACCAGTCCATAGATGGATCGCTAGAGCTTGCACATTTTGTCAGCACCTTTAGGATTGACAAAACCTTCTTGTTGTATCATATACAACTCTTCTTTAAGAAATCCATTAAGGAATGTAGTTTTGACATGCATTTTCCAGATTTCATAAAATGTGGCAATTGCTTAACATGATTCGGACAGACTTAAGCATCGCTACGAGTGAGAAAATCTCATCATAGTCAACACCTTGAACTTGTCAAAAACTTTTTCGACAATTCGAGCTTTTTAGATAGTAAAACTACTATCAGCGTCCGTCTTCCTCTTGAAGATCCATTTATTCTCAATGGCTTGCCGATCATCCAGCAAGTCCACCAAAGTCCATACTTTGTTCTCATACATGGATTCTATCTCAGATTTCATGGCCTCAAGCCATTTCGTGGAATCTGGGATCATCATCGCTTCCTCATAGTTCGTAGGTTCGTCATGGTCTAGTAACATGACTTCCAGAAAGGATTACCGTACCACTCTGGTGCGGAGCATACTCTGGTTGACCTATGAGGTTTGGTAGTAACATGATCTGAAGTTTCATGATCATCATCATTAGCTTCCTCACTAATTGGTGTAGGAATCACTGGAACTAATTTCTGTGATGAACTACTTTCCAATTCGGGAGAAGGTACAATTACCACATCAAGTTCTACATTCCTCCCACTCACTTCTTTCGAGAGAACTCCTTCTCTAGAAAGGATCCATTCTTCGCAACAAACATTTTGCCTTCGGATCTGTGATAGAAGGTGTACCCAACAATTACTTTTGGGTATCCTATGAAGACGCACTTCTCCGATTTGGGTTTGAGCTTATCAGGTTGAATCTTTTTCATATAAGCATCGCAATCCCAAACTTTAAGAAATGACAACATAGGTTTCTAGCCAAACCATAGTTCATACGGTGTCGTCTCAAAGGATTAGATGGTGCCCTATTTAACGTGAATGTAGCTGTCTCTGATGCATAACCCCAAAACGATAGTGGTAAATCGGTAAGAGACATCATAGATTGCACTATATCCAATAAAGTACGGTTATGACGTTCGAACACACCATTACCTTGTGGTGTTCCGGGTGGCATGAGTTGCGAAACTATTCTGCATTGTTTCAAATGAAGACCAAATTGGTAACTCAAATATTCTCCTCCACGATCAGATCGTAGAAACTTTATTTGCTTGTTATGATGATTTTCCACTTCACTCTGAAATTCTTTTGAACTTTTCAAATGTTTCAGACTTATGTTTCATCAAGTAGATATATCCATATCTGCTCAAATTATTTACGAATGTCAGAAAATAACGATACCCGCCGTGAGCCTCAACACTCATCGAACCGCATACATCAGTATGTATTACTTCCAATAAGTCAGTTGCTCGCTCCATTGTTCCGGAAAACGGAGTCTTAGTCATCTTGCCCATGAGGCATGGTTCGCAAGCATCAAGTGATTCCAAAAGCCCATCAGCATGGAGTTTCTTCATGCGCTTTACACCAATATGACCTAAACGGCAGTGCCACAAATAAGTTGCACTATCATTATTATCTTTGCATCTTTTGCTTCAATATTATGAATATGTGTATCACTACGATCGAGATCCAACAAACTATTTTCATTGGGTGTATGACCATCGAAGGTTTTATTCATGTAAACAGAACAACAATTATTCTCTGACTTTAATGAATAACCGTATTGCAATAAACATGATCAAATCATATTCGTGCTCAACGCAAACACCAAATAACATTTATTTAGGTTCAACACTAATCCCGAAAGTATAGGGAGTGTGCGATGATGATCATATCAATCTTGGAACCACTTCCAACCACTACAAAAAATACACTTCCGTGCTGATACGTGTTTGTCACAGTAGGTCACGTTTTCTGTCATGCATGTACATCCATGACAAATTTATGATAGAATGAAGATACTCATACCTGTGCTGTCGTAGAAGTGTTCCATGACATTACCAAAATTATCATCACGGAAGTGTCCACTTCCATGACGATAAATCGTGCATCACAGAAGTGCTTTTGTCAAGGGTGACCGACACGTGGCATCCACCGTAACAGAACGTCGTTAAGCTATCGGGGTCCGGTTTTGGATCCGATAACCCGTTAACAGCCCGGACCAATGGGGATTTTCCATGTGTAAAATTCTGATTGGCTGACGGAAACACGTGTCAGCTCCGCGTTGGCACAGGTGTCACTCCTCCAATGGGCGAGGTGCGCCTATGATATGTTGACACGTGGACCGGCCCATAAAGTTTAAATGGGCCGGCCCAACTAAAGGCCCACAAGATTTTGCGGTCCATAATGGGCCAGCCCAGCAAAAGGCCCACGAGATTTTGTGTATCATAATGGGCCGGCCCAGCTAAAGGCCCGCGAGATTTTGCGGGCCATAATGGGCCGGCCCAGCTAAAGGCCCGTGAGATTTTGCGCACCATAATGGGCCGGCCCAGCTAAAGGCCCAACATTCTCAGTTCAGGCCCGTATGGCTAGTGTCAAATCGGCCCGTCAACGGCCTGTCCTAAACTTGTCATCATCGCGGCCCATGGTCAGTTCTGGCCCGTTAACAGTCCGCTAAGTATATGGGCCGAATTACGGCCCGGTGTATTTCCGGCGTGTTAAAGGTCCTGCTTCATTTGGGCCCATTTACAAGCCATTGAAACATTCAGCCCATAAATGACTGGGAAGGATTTGGGTCATATTCGGCCATGTCTGACATTCGGCCTGTTAGAGGCCCACTATAGATTTGGGCCACTTTCGGCCTGTTGTGATTTTCGGCCTGTTAACGTCGGACGAAATCCATGGGCCATATGTGGCCCAACGTCACATCGGGCCCATTAACGGCCCATATGAAAATGACGATAATCTAGCCCGACCGAACTTTCGGCCTGTTAAAGGCCCGTTTATTAGGTCGGCGCATTTACGGCCCGTCCGAATTTCGGCCTGTGAAAGATCCGCATCGTAAATGGGCCCAATCTCACTTTCGGTCTTTTAAAGGCCCATGTTTTTTATGGGCTCGAGATATTTACACCTGTAAACGGTCTATTGTTATTGAGGGCCCAAATTATGTTTAGGCCTGTTAAAGGCCCACTATGGGCACAGGCCTACCAGAAAAATATGAAATCTTATGCTGATTTAGGCCCAGATATTTTTAGTGGGCTACATGCAAATTTCGGCCCATAATCGTTTTTAGCCCAATTGGAATGGGCCCGACGAATGTTGGCATGTTGGGCTCCTACGAAGCTTTCAGCCGAATACATTACTAAGATAAACCTACACTATACAAAAATAGCGTTGTAATTATTGCAGCCTTTGGCAGCACCATAAATGCTGTATCACAACAAAAGGCCTGTTGGCATAAAGTTTATAGTCCTTGCAGATAAAAGCACCATCAGATGTATATAAGCACAGATCATTTGACCTAAGTGCTAATGTTTCAAGCTATAGAATCTGATGGAGCATCACGATCTTCACCTTTTTTCCGCCATTGCTCTTGAACAACGAAGCGAATGTCTGATAGTCTGGTTTCAAAACCATTCATATCTTGACGACATTTGTCAACCACTATTCTTGTTTCCAAAATGAAGTCCATAAGGGATTGGACTTGTGTCTGGAGCACAGATATATCACTCTGTCTAGCAGGAAGATTTTGTTCAGTAGGCGATTTGGATGAGGTTACCTTGACAACCAACCCAGAAATACGCAGGAAGGTGCTTTTTGCACTGTTAGTGGAGAGATACCGACGCACTGCAGCAAGAGGTGACATTGTGCCTGTGGTAGCCTCGTCACCTTCAGGTGGTTGTGGCTGTTCAATCATTTTTTCCATAGCTTCCTGAAAGTTTGAACTTGTAGATTAGTGTACCAGATAAGTTACTAATGAGACAAAAGCAAACAAAGTAGGTTACACGTTTATACATAACTTATTTTGGTGAACTACTGTAATACATTAGCATGTATTGTAGTGCCAACTACATAATAAAATCACTTTCGGAACATATGTCCATGTAGCATGCCTATTGTATTGTCTATTTCCTCACATTCGTTGACATCTAAGGATAAAGAGACATGGTTTAAAGTAGGATGAACATAGTATGACATCATTCATATCATGGGCAAACAGATATAAAACAAACAGGCTATTTTATCATTGTGTGTGCACGTGAACATAACAACTAGAATACAGATCAAGACCAAAAGAATATCCTTCATCTCTTTTAAACCATGTAAGGTGAAATGATACGTTAAGACAACTGTGTATAAAAGTGATCAGAGTAACTGACATTGGCTGCAAACCAAGTAGTTAAATGAACACATCACAGTACCAATCAGTTCAAAGGCAGGAGGAGTAAGGACTTACAACAGCAGCTTGAACTGGTGTGCTCATGCCCTTCATCTTGCTGGTGTGGCAATCCTTGAAGATTTGCACTGCATTCGGTTCAGGTTCTTTTTGGTCCGCACAGGCTTTCCTCTGTATTTGGAAAAAGTCAATATAGATACGATAATATGGCATAGAAAAAAGAAGGAAGTAGTAGCTATTTACAAGAGCCTCGCAGTGTGCAATATAGCTACGAGATCCTATTGTCTGTTGGAATTTCACTTTAGAACGGTTGGTCTTGTTCTTCAAATAGTTAGCCTAGAAGAAGATAAACTTGTAAGGCACATACATACAAGTTCAATATGTGGTCTGATCAAATACATATAGCCTACCTGATACTTTGGATCAGACCTGTGTTTAACGAGGGTCGTCCAGTCTTCATCTGTAATATATTCCACTGGAGATGTTTGGGCGATTTCATTGTTAGCCTTGCCTTCAAAGTGAGATTTTCTAAGGTGGTACCGATACTGTCACAGAGCAGACTGAAAAACATGAGTGCATGCTTGTTTAGTTGCATCATCTTTCGGATCCAACTTGAACCTCATCTGTTGAAAAAAGAATGCGAGTCTTATTAGGAGGAAGCTAGAAAGTATGGGACAAAGCAAGACAATATTACTAATTGCGATGAATAACATTACTTATGGATAAATGGTCAAGGAAGGTGTTAAACTGGGTATTGTCTTTCTCATTCCTGTACTGGATCCACGTTGGGAGGATACGTGCATGACACCTAACGGCAACGGCTGCCTCTGATACTAACTTGGCTGACTGTGTAGCATCACGTGGCCTTTTTAAACCTGCCTCAAAATGGATCTCCATTCTTCCTCCTTTAGATTTTGTTAATCTGTCAAGCATTATCCCTGATGTCTGTTTCCGCTTGCGTCGTGGTGCTAGTTCAACAACGAATATGGAAAGTGTTAGTGTACATCAAACTGTGAGAGTACATATAAAGGAGCATGCAAATGCAACTTGACTCGGTCAGGTACCGTCTTGGTGTTGATGTTCATGAGGTTCATCTGATCTTGCCAAGTCATGTTGTGTCAGCAGTGCTTCGGAAGTAGTGTTAGGTGTGAAGGCAGCTTGGGAACTGGCCAGTTCCGGAGCAAACGAACGAGTAACTCGTTGAGATGCTGGTATAGTTGAAGCGGATGCTGCAGCTGGTGGAGCAGGTGATACTGTGTTTGTAGATTTAGCGGTGGACTTGGACCTTCTACTACACTATAAGTACCAGCAGAATCTGGACGGCAGATCCTTTTCCGTTTCACCCGACGAGTAACACCACTCCCTACTATATTATTTTCCTTGCTCTTTTTTTACTTTGCCATGTCAAGCCATACCCACAACACAAAAGAATAAAATCGCTCTTCAGAACTCATTGATGCATGATACAGACAAGCAATACTTTGATGTAAGACAACCGTATGAGGATGGAATATATAAGAAAAATAGGACGGCGTGACATATTCACAGCTACAATGTGTAAACTAAGCAGAAGGATTTTCAAGAATATAGAAGTAATGCAAGCTAGACACCATATGAAAGATGCAACCAATATTACTCTGCCAAGTTAAAAGTGTCTTGCCATAAGTGGCAATTCAAAAAATTAGAAGCAGTACAACATAGAAATCAATGCAGATGCAACCACTATCAAACTGCCATGTTAGAAGTGTCCAATCATGAGTGACTAATGCGGGATACACAACAGCAGTACTTTGATGTAAGAACATGGTATGATAGATAGATGCAGTGTATTCTAGACACAGAACGCCATGTCATATGCACATGTATAATGTATGAACTCAACAGGTGCAATTTAATCAAAATAGAAGAAATACATGCTAGACAACATATGCAACATGAAACCAAATATCACACTGTCAACTTAGAGCAAGCACCTGCGATGGTGGAGTATGGGAGATGAACTCATCATGTAGACTTGGGACTTCAACTTTATTAGCAGTAGAAGTGGCAAATCTAGAGAGTCTCTGTTTGCGTCGGTGCGGAGGACCACCAACATCCCCTAACTTACTCTTTTCCTTCCTATTTTCTGATATTGCTTTATGAAGTCAAAACCACAAGAAGATGAATAAAATTAGCTCTGCATAACTGGTTGATGCATGATACAGACGAACACTACTTTGATGTAAGGCAAGCACAGGATAGGAGGATGGAATATATACAAAAAAGACAGCGTTTCATATTCACACGTACGATAGGAGGATGGAATATGTATGAAAAACAGTAAGCGGAAGGCATTTCAACAAAATTAGAAGAAATGAAAGCTAGGCACCATAAGAACATGCAACCAATATCACTCTATCAGGTAAAAAGTGTCTCGTCGTAAGTGCCATTTCAAGAAATTAGAAGCAGTACAAGCTAGAAGACAATGCAAGATGCAACCTACATCACAGTCCCAACTTAAATGTGTCTTATGGGTAAGTGATCGTTGCAGGTATAAGTTGTAAGCTACGCAGATGCAATTCAACATAATCAGAAGCAATACAAACTAGACGTCATACGGAAAACGCAACCACATATAACAGTTCCAAGTTAGAGCAAGCACCTGTGATGGTGGAGTAGGGGAGATGTGCTCATCATGTACACGTATGTTCTAGAAACAGGAACACGTGTCATATTCACAAGCATTATGTGTAAAGTAAGCAGATGCAATTTAACAAAGTTAGAAGCAATATAAGCTAGACATCATATGCAACATGCAACCACATATAATAGTGCCAAGTTAGAGCAAGCACCTGTGATGGTGGAGTAGGGGAGATGTGCTCATCATGTACACGTATGTTCTAGAAGCAGGAACACGTGTCATATTCACAGGCATTATGTGTAAAGTAAGCAGATGCAATCAACAAAGTTAGAAGCAATACAAGCTAGACATGATACGCAACATGCAACCACATATAATAGTGCCAAGTTAGAGCAAGCACCTGTGATGGTGGAGTAGGGGAGATGTGCTCATCATCTACACAGCTACGTTGACTGTCTAGCCTTGCTTTGTCTTGCAAATCTTGTTGGGAGGATGGTGGAGTAGAATCTGTAGAGAACCTCCGTTTCAGTTGCTCGGAAGGACAACCATCATCCAATGCCTTGCCAATTTCCTTCAGCTTTATTGATTTTGCATTGTGAGGTCAAACCGACAAGAAAAAGGAATATAATTCGCTCTTCAGAACTCATTCATGCATGATAATGACGAACACTACTCTGATAAAGGCAAAGTCATGATACGAGGATGGAATATGTACGAAAAAATGGACGGCTTGACATATTCACACCTATGATGTGGTAACTAAGCAGAAGGCACTTCAACAAATTAGAAGCACTGCAAACTAGACACCATATGAAAGGTGCAAGCAATATCACTCTGCCAAGTTAAAACTGTCTCGTCATAGGTGGCGTTCATCAAACTAGAAGCAATACATGCTAGAAATCATATTCAAGACGCAAACCAATATCACACTGCCAACTTAAAGGTGTTCCATCATAAATGACTGATGCAGGATACACAAGAAGAGTAGTTTCATGTAAGAACATGGTGTGATAGATAGATATAGTATGTACCAAAAACAGGAAAGCGTGTCATATTCACACGTATCATGTGTAAGCTAAGCAGATGCAATTTACACTAATTAGGAGCAATACAAGCTAGACACCATACGCAACATGCAACCAGATATCACACTGCCAAGTTAGAGCAAGCACCTTGGATGGTGGAGTAGGGGAGCGGAGAATTGGACCTTGTAATGCACTATCAGTACAAGGAGAATCGGTACAGATGCTCCGTTTACGTTGCTGCAGAGGACCACCATCATCGCCTTCCTTACTCTTTTCCTTCCTGTTTCTTGATTTTGCCTTGTCAAGTCAAACTGACAAGAAAAAGGAATATAATTCGCTCTTCAGAACTCATTCATGCATGATACCGACGAACACTACTCTGATGAAAGGCAAAGTCATGATACGAGGATGGAATATCTACGAAAAAATGGACGGCTTGACATATTCACACCTATGATGTAACTAAGCAGAAGGCACTTCAACAAATTAGAAGCACTGCAAACTAGACACCATATGAAAGGTGCAATCAATATCACTCTGCCAAGTTAAAACTGTCTCGTCATAGGTGGCGTTCATCAAACTAGAAGCAATACATGCTAGAAATCATATTCAAGACGCAAACCAATATCACACTGCCAACTTAAAGGTGTTCCATCATAAGTGACTGATGCAGGATACACAAGAAGAGTAGTTTCATGTAAGAACATAGTGTGATAGACAGATATAGTATGTACCAAAAACAGGAAAGCGTGTCATATTCACATGTATCATGTGTAAGCTAAGCAGATGCAGTTTACACTAATTAGGAGCAATACAAGCTAGACACCATATGCAACATGCAACCAGATATCACACTGCCAAGTTAGAGCAAGCACCTTGGATGGTGGAGTAGGGGAGCGGAGACTTGGACCTTGTAATGCACTATCAGTACAAGGAGAATCGGTACAGATGCTCCGTTTACGTTGCTGCAGAGGACCACCATCATCGCCTTCCTTACTCTTTTCCTTCCTCTTTCTTGATTTTGCCTTGTCAAGTCAAACCCACAAGAAAAAGGAATAAAATTTGCTCTTCAGAACTCATTCATGCATGATACTGATGAACACTACTTTCATGTAAGGCAGCCGCATGAGACGAGGATGGAATATGTATGAAAAACAGGACGACGTGACATATTGACATGTATGATGTATAAAGTGTAAACTATGCACAAGGTGCTTGAACTTGTTAGAGTCAATGCAAGCTAGAAACCATATGAAAGATGAAACCAATATCACTCTGCCAAATTAAAAGGGTGCCCTAACAAATGTATTTGACCAAATTAGAAGCAATACATGGCAACAGGCTAGAAATAATATGCAAGATGCAACGAATAAAGGTGACTCATCGTAAGTGATTGATGCAGGATACAGAAGAGAGGTAGTTTCATGTAAAAACAAGGTTAACACATAGATGTAGTGTGTACCAAAAATAGGAAGGCATGTCATATTCACAGGTATAATGTAAACTAAGCAGATGCAATTTACCCTAATTAGAAGCATTACAAGCTAGACACCGTATGCAACATGCAACCACATATCACACTGCGAAGTTAGAGCAAGCACCTGTGATGGTGGTGTGGGGGAATTGCGGTCATCAACTAGAGAGCTACGTTGACTATCTAATTTAGCCTTGTTGTTTCTTGAGAATCATGTGGGGAGGATGACACTGCACTCTTTAAACGAGTATGGCGTCTCACAGTAACCCACCCGGGTGTTGGGGAACGTAGTAATTTCAAAAAAAAATCCTACGCACACGCAAGATCATGGTGATGCATAACAATGAGAGGGGAGAATGTTGTCCACATACCCTCGTAGACCGAAAGCGAAAGCGTTAGCACAACGCGGTTGATGTAGTTGTACGTCTTCACGATCCTGACCGATCAAGTACCGAACGCACGGCACCTCCGAGTTCAGCACACGTTCAGCCCGATGACGTCCCTCGAACTCCGATCCAGCCGAGTGTTGAGGGAGAGTTTCGTCAGCACGACGGCGTGGTGACGATAATGATGTTCTACCGACGCAGGGCTTTGCCTAAGCACCGCTACAGTATTATCGAGGTGGACTATGGTGGAGGGGGGCACCGCACGCGGCTAAAAGATCAAATCAATTGTTGTGTCCTTGGGGTGCCCCCTGCCCCCGTATATAAAGGAGCAAGGGGGGAGGTGCGGCCGGCCAGGAGGAGGCACGCCAGGAGGAGTCCTACTCCCACCGGGAGTAGGACTCCCTCCCTTCCTTGTTGGATTAGGAGAAGGGGGGAAGAGGTGGGAGAGAGGAAGGAAAGGGGGGCGCCGCCCCCCTCCCCTTGTCCTATTCGGACTAGAGGGGGAGGGGCACGCGGCCCTGCCCTAACCGCCTCTCCTCTTCTCCACTAAGCCCACTATGGCCCATTAAACCCCCGGGGGGGTTCCGGTAACCCCAGGTACTCCGGTAAAATCCCGATTTCACCCGGAACACTTCCGATATCCAAATATAGGCTTCCAATATATCAATCTTCATGTCTCGACCATTTCGAGACTCCTCGTCATGTCCGTGATCACATCCGGGACTCTGAACAACCTTTGGTACATCAAAACATATAAACTCATAATATAACCATCACCGAAACTTTAAGCGTGCGGACCCTACGGGTTCGAGAACTATGTAGACATGACCGAGACACTTCTCCGGTCAATAACCAATAGCGGAACCTGGATGCTCATATTGGCTCCCACATATTCTACGCAGATCTTTATCGGTCAGACCGCATAACAACATACGTTGTTCCCTTTGTCATCGGTATGTTACTTGCCCGAGATTCGATCGTCGGTATCTCAATACCTAGTTCAATCTCGTTACCGGCAAGTCTCTTTACTCGTTCCACAATACATCATCCCGCAACTAACTCATTAGTTGCAATGCTTGCAAGGCTTAAGTGAAGTGCATTACCGAGTGGGCCCAAAGATACCTCTCCGACAATCGGAGTGACAAATCCTAATCTCGAAATACGCCAACCCAACAAGTACCTTCGGAGACACCTGTGGAGCACCTTTATAATCACCTAGTTACGTTGTGACGTTTGGTAGCACACAAAGTGTTCCTCCGGTAAACGGGAGTTGCATAATCTCATAGTCATAGGAACATGTATAAGTCATGAAGAAAGCAATAGCAACATACTAAACGATCGAGTGCTAAGCTAACGGAATGGGTCAAGTCAATCACATCATTCTCCTAATGATGTGATCCTGTTAATCAAATGACAACTCATGTCAATGGCTAGGAAACATAACCATCTTCGATCAACGAGCTAGTCAAGTAGAGGCATACTAGTGACACTCTATTTGTCTATGTATTCACACAAGTATTATGTTTCCGATTAATACAATTCTAGCATGAATAATAAACATTTATCATGATATAAGGAAATAAATAATAACTTTATCATTGCCTCTAGGGCATATTTCCTTCAGTCTCCCACTTGCACTAGAGTCAGTAATCTAGTTCACATCACCATGTGATTTAACACCAATAGTTCACATCACCATGTGATTAACACCCATAGTTCACATCGTCATGTGACCAACACCCAAAGGGTTTACTAGAGTCAATAATCTAGTTCACATCGCTATGTGATTAACACCCAAAGAGTACTAAGGTGTGATCATGTTTTGCTTGTGAGAGAAGTTTAGTCAACGGGTCTGCCACATTCAGATCCGTATGTATTTTGCAAATTTCTATGTCAACAATGCTCTGCATGGAGCTACTCTAGCTAATTGCTCCTACTTTCAATATGTATCCAGATTGAGACTTAGAGTCATCTGGATCAGTGTCAAAACTTGCATCGATGTAACCCTTTATGATGAACCTTTTGTCACCTCCATAATCGAGAAACATATCCTTATTCCACTAAGGATAATTTTGACCGCTGTCCAGTGATCTACTCCTAGATCACTATTGTACTCCCTTGCTAAACTCAGTGTAGGGTATACAATAGTTCTGGTACACAGCATGGCATACTTTATAGAACCTATGACTGAGGCATAGGGAATGACTTTCATTCTCTTTCTATCTTCTGCCGTGGTGAGGCTTTGAGTCTTACTCAATTTCACACCTTGTAACACAGGCAAGAACTCTTTCTTTGACTTTTCCATTTTGAACTACTTCAAAATCTTGTCAAGGTATGTACTCATTGAAAAAACTTATCAAGCGTCTTGATCTATCTCTATAGATCTTGATGCTCAATATGTAAGCAGCTTCACCGAGGTCTTTCTTTGAAAAACTCTTATTCAAGTATCCCTTTATGCTATCCAGAAATTCTATATCATTTCCAATCAACAATATGTCATCCACATATAATATCAGAAATGCTACAGAGCTCCCACTCACTTTCTTGTAAATACAGGCTTCTCCAAAAGTCTGTACAAAACCAAATGCTTTGATCACACTATCAAAGCGTTTATTCCAACTCCGAGAGGCTTGCACCAGTCCATAAATGGATCGCTGGAGCTTGCACACTTTGTTAGCTCCCTTTGGATCGACAAAACCTTCCGGTTGCATCATATACAACTATTCTTCCAGAAATCCATTCAGGAATGCAGTTTTTACATCCATTTGCCAAATTTCATAATAATAAAATGCGGCAATTGCTAACATGATTCGGACAGACTTAAGCATCGCTACGGGTGAGAAGGTCTCATCGTAGTCAATCCCTTGAACTTGTCGAACACCTTTCGCAACAAGTCGAGCTTTACAGACAGTAACATTACTGTCAGCGTCAGTCTTCTTCTTGAAGATCCATTTATTCTCAATGGCTTGCCGATCATCGGGCAAGTCAACCAAAGTCCACACTTTGTTCTCATACATGGATCCCATCTCAGATTTCATGGCCTCAAGCCATTTTGCGGAATCCGGGCTCACCATCGCTTCTTCATAGTTCGTAGGTTCATCATGGTCTAGTAACATAACCTCCAGAACAGGATTACAGTACCACTCTAGTGCGGATCTTACTCTGGTTGACCTACGAGGTTCGGTAACAACTTGATCTGAAGTTCCATGATCATCATCATTAACTTCCTCACTAATTGGTATAGACGTCACATGAACCGGTTTCTGTGATGAACTACTTTCCAATAAGGGAGCAGGTACGGTTACCTCATCAAGTTCTACTTCCTCCCACTCACTTCTTTCGAGAGAAACTCCTTCTCTAGAATGGATCCATTCTTAGCAACGAATGTCTTGCCTTCGGGTCTGTGATAGAAGGTGTACCCAACAGTCTCCTTTGGGTATCCTATGAAGACACAATTTTTCGATTTGGGTTTGAGCTTATCAGGATGAAACTTTTTTTTACATAAGCATCGCAACCCCAAACTTTAAGAAACGACAACTTTGGTTTCTTGCCAAACCACAGTTCATATGGTGTCGTCTCAATGGATTTAGATGGTGCCCTATTTAACGTGAATGGAGCTGTCTCTAATGCATAACCCCAAAACGATAGTGGTAGATCGGTAAGAGACATCATAGATTGCACCATATATATCTAATAAAGCACGGTTACGATGTTCAGACACACCATTACGCAGTGGTGTTCCAGGTGGCGTGAGTTGCGAAACTATTCCGCATTGTTTCAAATGAAGACCAAACTCGTAACTCAAATATTCTCCTCCACGATCAGATCGTAGAAACTTTATTTTCTTGTTACAATGATTTTCCACTTCACTCTGAAATACTTTGAACTTTTCAAATGTTTTGGACTTATGTTTCATTAAGTAGATATACCCATATCTGCTCAAATCATCTGTGAAGGTCAGAAAATAACGATACCCGCCGCGAGCCTCAACAATCATCAGATCGCATACATCAGTATGTATTATTTCCAATAAGTCAGTTGCTCACTCCATTGTTCCGGAGAACGGAGTCTTTAGTCATCTTGCCCATAAGGCATGGTTCGCAAGCATCAAGTGATTCCAAAATCCCATCAGCATGGAGTTTTTTCATGCGCTTTACACCAATATGACCTAAACGGCAGTGCCACAAATGATTTGCACTATCATTATTAACTTTGCATCTTTTGGCTTCAATATTATGAATATGTGTATCACTACGATCGAGATCCAACAAACCATTTTCATTGGGTGTATGACCATAGAAGGGTTTATTCATGTAAATAGAACAACAATTATTCTCTAACTTAAATGAATAACCGTATTGCAATAAACATGATCAAATCATATTCATGCTCAACGCAAACACCAAATAACACTTATTTAGGTTCAACACTAATCCCGAAAGTGTAGGGAGCGTGCGATGATGATCATATCAATCTTGGAACCACTTCCAACACACATCGTCACTTCACCCTTAACTAGTCTCTGTTCATTCTGCAACTCCTGTTTCGAGTTACTACTCTTAGTAACTGAACCAGTATCAAATACCGAGGGGTTGCTACGAACACTAGTCAAATACACATCAATAATCTGTATATCAAATATACCTTTGTTCACTTTGCCATCCTTCTTATCCGCCAAATACTTGGGGCAGTTCCGCTTCCAGTGACCAGTCCCTTTGCAGTAGAAGCACTTAGTCTCAGGCTTAGGTACACACTTGGGCTTCTTCACTTGAGTAGCAACTTGCTTGCCGTTCTTCTTGAAGTTCCCCTTCTTCCCTTTGCCCTTCTCTTGAAACTAGTGGTCTTGTCAACCATCAACACTTAATGCTTTTCTTGATTTCTATCTTCGTCGATTACAGCATCACGAAGAGCTTGGGAATAGTTTCCGTTTATCCCTTGCATATTATAGTTCATCACGAAGTTCTAGTAACTTGGTGATAGTGACTAGAGAACTCTGTCAATCACTGTCTTATCTGGAAGATTAACTCCCACTTGATTCAAGTGATTGTAGTACTCAGACATTCTGAGCACATGCTCACTAGCTAAGAAATTCTCCTCCATCTTGTAGGCAAAGTACTGTCAGAGGTCTCATACCTCTCGACACGGGCATGAGTATGAAATACCAATTTCAACTCTTGGAACATCTTATATGCTCTATGGCGTTCAAAACATTTTTGAAGTCCCGGTTCTAAGCCGTAAAGCATGGTGCACTAAACTATCAAGTAGTTATCATACCGAGCTTTGTCAAACGTTCATAATGTCTGCATCTGCTCCTGCAATAGGTCTGTCACCTAGCGGTGCATCAAGGGCATAATTCTTCTGTGCAGCAATGAGGATAATCCTCAGATCATGGATCCAATCCGCATCATTGCTAACATCTTTCAACTTAGTTTTCTCTAGGAACATATCAAAATATAAACAGGGAGCAACAACGCGAGCTATTGATCTGCAACATAGTTATGCAAATACTATCAGTACTAAGTTCATGATAAATTAAAGTTCAATTAATCATATTACTTAAGAACTCCCACTTAGATAGACATCCCTCTAATCATCTAAGTGATCACGTGATCAATATCAACTAAACCATGTCCGATCATCACGTGAGATGGAGTAGTTTCAATGGTGAACATCACTATGTTGATCATATCTACTATATGATTCATGCTCGACCTTTCGGTCTCAGTGTTCCGAGGCCATATCTGCATATGCTAGGCTCATTAAGTTTAACCTGAGTAATCTGCGTGTGCAAAACTGGCTTGCACCCGTTGTAGATGGACGTAGAGCTTATCACACCCGATCATCACGTGGTGTCTGGGCACGACGAACTTTGGCAACGGTGCATATTCAGGGAGAACACTTTTATCTTGAAATTTAGTGAGAGATCATCTTATAATGCTACCGTCAATCTAAGCAAGATAAGATGCATAAAAGATAAACATCACATGCAATCAATATAACTGATATGATATGGCCATCATCATCTTGTGCTTGTGATCTCCATCTCCGAAGCACCGTCATGATCACCATCGTCACCGGCGCGACACCTTGATCTCCATCGTAGCATCGTTGTCGTCTCGCCAATCTTATGCTTCTACGACTATCGCTACCGCTTAGTGATAAAGTAAAGCATTACAGGGCGATTGCATTGCATACAATAAAGCGACAACCATATGGCTCCTGCCAGTTGCCGATAACTCGGTTACAAAACATGACCATCTCATACAATAAAATTTAGCATCATGCTTTAACCATATCACATCACAACATGCCCTGCAAAAACAAGTTAGACATCCTCTACTTTATTGTTGCATGTTTTACGTGGTTGCTACGGGCTGAGCAAGAACCGTTCTTACCTACGCATCAAAACCACAACGCTAGTTTGTCAAGTTGGTGCTGTTTTAACCTTCGCAAGGACCGGGCATAGACACACTCGGTTCAACTAAAGTTGGAGAAACTGACACCCGCCAGCCACCTGTGTGCAAAGCACGTCGGTAGAACCAGTCTCGCGTATGCGTACGCGTAATGTCGGTCCGGGCCGCTTCATCCAACAATACCGCCGAACCAAAGTATGACATGCTGGTAAGCAGTATGACTTATATCGCCCACAACTCACTTGTGTTCTACTCGTGCATATAACATCTACGCATAAAACCAGGCTTGGATGCCACTGTTGGGGAACGTAGTAATTTCAAAAAAAAATCCTACGCACACGCAAGATCACGGTGATGGGTAGCAACGAGAGGGGAGAATGTTGTCCATGTACGCTCGTAGACCGAAAGCGGAAGCGTTAGCACAACGCGGTTGATGTAGTTGTACGTCTTCACGATCCTGACCGATCAAGTACCGAATGCACGGCACCTCCGAGTTCAGCACACGTTCAGCCCGATGACGTCCCTCGAACTCCGATCCAGCCGAGTGTTGAGGGAGAGTTTTGTCAGCACGACGGTGTGGTGACGATGATGATGTTCTACCGATGCAGGGCTTCGCCTAAGCACCGCTACAGTATTATCGAGGTGGACTATGGTGGAGGGGGGCACCGCACACGGCTAAAAGATCAAATCAATTGTTGTGTCTTTGGGGTGCCCCATGCCCCCGTATATAAAGGAGCAAGGGGGAGGTGTGGCCGGCCAGGAGGAGGCGCGCCAGGAGGAGTCCTACCCCCACCGGGAGTAGGACTCCCTCCCTTCCTTGTTGGATTAGGAGAAGGGGGAAAGAGGTGGGAGAGAGGAAGGAAAGGGGGGCGCCGCCCCCCTCTCCTTGTCCTATTCGGACTAGAGGTGGAGGGGCGCGCGGCCCTGCCCTAGCCGCCACTCCTCTTCTCTACTAAGGCCCACTATGGCCTATTAAACCCCCGGGGGGTTCCGGTAACCCCCGGTACTCCGATAAAATCCCGATTTCACCCGGAACACTTCCGATATCCAAATATAGGCTTCCAATATATAAATCTTCATGTCTCTACCATTTCGAGACTCCTCGTCATGTCCGTGATCACATCCGGGACTCCGGACAACCTTCGGTACATCAAAACATATAAAATCATAATATAACCGTCACCGAAACTTTAAGCGTGCGGACCCTACGGGTTCGAGAACTATGTAGACATGACTGAGACACATCTCCGATTAGGATTTGTCACTCCGATTGTCGGAGAGGTATCTCTGGGCCCACTCAGTAATGCACATCACTATAAGCCTTGCAAGCATTGTAACTAATGAGTTAGTTGCGGGATGATATATTTCGGAACGAGTAAAGAGACTTACCGGTAACGAGATTACTAGGTATTGAGATACCGACGATCGAATATCGGCCAAGTAACATACCGATGACAAAGGGAACAACGTATGTTGTTATGCGGTTTGACCGATAAAGATATTCGTAGAATATGTGGGAGCCAATATGAGCATCCAGGTTCCGCTATTGGTTATTGACCGGAGACGTGTCTCGGTCATGTCTACATTGTTCTCGAACCCGTAGGGTCCGCACGCTTAAAGTTCGATGACGGTTATATTACGAATTTATGTTTTTTGATGTACCGAAGGTAGTTCGGAGTTCCGGATGAGATAAGGGACATGACGAGGAGTCTCGAAATGGTCGAGACGTAAAGATCGATATATTGGACGACTATATTTGGACATCGGAAAGGTTCCGAGTGATTCGGGTATTTTTCGGAGTACCGGAGAGTTACGGGAATTCGCCGGGGAGTATATGGGCCTTATTGGGCTTTAGGGGAAAGAGAGAGGAGAGGCTGCGCGCCCCCCAAGGCCTAATCTGAATTGGACTAGGGAGAGGGGCTGCGCCTCCTCCTTCCTTCTCTTCTCTCTCCCCTTTCCTTGACTCCTACTCCTACTACTTGGAAGGGGGGGAATCCTACTCCCGGTGGGAGTAGGACTCCTCCTAGGGCGCGCCATAGAGAGGGTCGGCCCTCCCCCTCCTCCACTCCTTTATATACGGGGAGGGGGGCACCCCTTGGAGGCACAACAATTGATCATTGATCTTTTAGCCGTGTGCGGTGCCCCCCTCCACCATAGTCCACCTCGATAATATCGTAGCGGTGCTTAGGCGAAGCCCTGCGTCGGTAGAACATCATCATCGTCACCACGCCGTCGTGCTGACGAAACTCTCCCTCAACACTCGGCTGGATCGGAGTTCGAGGGACGTCATCGGGCTGATCGTGTGCTGAACTCGGAGGTGCCGTCCGTTAGGTACTTGATCGGTCAGGATCATGAAGACGTACAACTACATCAACCGCGTTGTGCTAACGCTTCCGCTTTCGGTCTATGAGCGTACGTGGACAACATTCTCCCCTCTCGTTGCTATGCATCACCATGATCTTGCATGTGCGTAGGAATTTTTTTGAAATTACTACGTTCCCCAACAGTGGCATCCGAGCCTGGTTTTATGCGTAGATGTCATATGCACGAGTAGAACACAAGTGAGTTGTGGGCGATATAAGTCATACTGCTTACCAGCATGTCATACTTTGGTTCGGCGGTATTGTTGGATGAAGCGGCCCGGACCGACATTACGCGTACACTTACGCGAGACTGGTTCTACCGACGTGCTTTGCACACAGGTGACTAGCGGGTGTCAGTTTCTCCAACTTTAGTTGAACCGAGTGTGGCTACGCCCGGTCCTTGAGAAGGTTAAAACAGCACTAACTTGACGAACTATCGTTGTGGTTTTGATGCGTAGGTAAAAACGGTTCTTGCTCAGCCCGTAGCAGCCACGTAAAACTTGCAACAACAAAGTAGAGGACGTCTAACTTGTTTTTGCAGGGCATGTTGTGATGTGATATGGTCAAGACGTGATGAGATATAAGTTGTTGTATAAGATGATCATGTTTTGTTTAAGTTATCGGCAACTGGCAGAAAGCCTTATGGTTATCTCTTTATTGCATAAGATGCAAGCGCCAAATAATTGCTTTACTTTATTGCTGTGCGATAGCAATAGTTGCAAGAGCAATAGTTGGCGAGACGACCATGCGACGACACATTGATATAGATCAAGATGATGGAGATCATGGTGTCATGCCAGTGACGATGGAAATCATGACGATGCTTTGGAGATGGAGATCAAAGGCACAAGATGATGATGGCCATATCATGTCACATATTTTGATTGCATGTGATGTTTATCTTTTATGCATCTTATCTTGCTTTGATTGACGGTAGCATTATAAGATGATCTCTCACTAAATTTCAAGATAAAAGTGTTCTCCTTGAGTATGCACCGTTGCCAAAGTTCGTCGTGCCCAGACACCACGTGATGATCGGGTGTGATAAGCTCTACGTCCATCTACAACGGGTGCAAGCCAGTTTTGCACACGCAGAATACTCAGGTTAAACTTGACGAGCCTAGCATATGCAGATATGGCCTCGGAACACTGAGACCGAAAGGTCGAGCGTGAATCATATAGTAGATATGATCAACATAGTGATGTTCACCATTGAAAACTACTCCATTTCACGTGATGATCGGTTATGGTTTAGTTGATTTGGATCACGTGATCACTTAGATTATTAGAGGGATCTCTATCTATGTGGGAGTTCTTAAGTAATATGATTAATTGAACTTAAATTTGTCATGAACTTAGTACCTGATAGTATTTTGCATGTCTATGTTTGTTGTAGATAGATGGCTCGCGTTGTTTCTCCGTGTTTATATTTTGATATGTTCCTAGAGAAAACTAAGTTGAAAGATGTTAGTAGAAATGATGCGGATTGGATCCGTGATCTGAGGTTTAACCTCATTGCTGCACAGAAGAATTATGTCCTTGATGCACCGCTAGGTGACAGACCTATTGCAGGAGCAGATGCAGACGTTATGAACGTTTGGCTAGCTCAATATGATGACTACTTGATAGTTTAGTGCACCATGCTTAACGGCTTAGAATCGGGACTTCAAAGATGTTTTGAACATCATGGACCATATGAGATGTTACAGGAGTTGAAGTTAATATTTCAAGCAAATACCCGAGTTCAGAGATATGAAGTCTCCAACAAGTTCTATAGCTAAAAAGATGGAGGAGAATAGCTCAAGCAGTGAGCATGTGCTCAGATTGTCTGGGTACTACAATCGCTTGAATCAAGTGGGAGTTAATCTTCCAGATAAGATAGTGATTGACAAAATTCTCTAGTCACCATCACCAAGTTAGTAGAACTTCGTGATGAACTATAGTATGCAAGGGATAACGTAAACGATTCCCGAGCTTTTCATGATGATGAAATCAGAAATCAAGAAAGAGCATCAAGTGTTGATGATTAACAAGACCACTAGTTTCAAGAAAAGGGCAAAGGGAAAGAAAGGGAACGTCATGTAGAATGGCAAGCAAGTTGCTTCTCAAGTGAAGAAGCCCGAGTCTGGACCTAAGCCTGAGACTAAGTGCTTCTACTGCAAAGGGACTGGACACTGGAAGCGGAACTGCCCCAAGTATTTGGTGGATAAGAAGGATGACAAAGTGAACAAAGATATATTTGATATACATGTTATTGATGTGTACTTTACTAGTGTTTATAGCAACCCCTCGGTATTTGATACTGGTTCAGTTGCTAAGAGTAGTAACTCGAAACGGGAGTTGCATAATGAACAGAGACTAGTTAAGGGTGAAGTGACGATGTGTATTGGAAGTGGTTCCAAGATTGATATGATCATCATCGCACACTCCCTATACTTTCGGGATTAGTGTTGAACCTAAAATAAATGTTATTTAGTGTTTGCGTTGAGCATGAATATGATTGGATCATGTTTATTGCAATATGGTTATTCATGTAAGTTAGAGAATAATTGTTGTTCTGTTTACATGAATAAAACCTTCTATGGTCATACACCCAATGAAAATGGTTTGTTGGATCTCGATCGTGGTGATACACATTTTCATAATATTGAAGCCAAAAGATGCAAAGTTAATAATGATAGTGCAACTTATTTGTGGCACTGCCGTTTAGGTCATATTGGTGTAAAGCGCATGAAGAAACTCCATGCTGATGGACTTTTGTAATCACTTGATTATGAATCACTTGATGCTTGCGAACCATGCCTCATGGGAACGATGACTAAGACTCCGTTCTACGGAACAATGGAGCGAGCAACTGACTTATTGGAAATAATACATACTGATGTATGCGGTCCGATGAGTGTTAAGGCTCACGGCAAGTATCGTTATTTTCTGACCTTCACAGATGATTTGAGCAGATATGGGTATATCTACTTGATGAAACACAAGTCTGAAACATTTGAAAAGTTCAAAGAATTTCAGAGTGAAGTGGAGAATCATCGTAACAAGAAAATAAAAGTTTCTACGATATGATCGCAGAGGTAAAATATTTGAGTTACGAGTTTGGCCTTCAGTTAAAACAATGTGAAATAGTTTCACTACTCACGCCAACTGGAACACCACAGTGTAATGGTGTGTTCGAACGTCATAACCGTACTTTATTAGATATGGTGCGATCTATGATGTCTCTTACCGATCTACCACTATCGTTTTGGGGTTATGCATTAGAGACAGCTGCATTCACATTAAATAGGGCACCGTCTAAATCCGTTGAGACGACACCGTATGAACTATGGTTTGGCAAGAAACCTAAGCTGTCGTTTCTTAAAGTTTGAGGTTGCAATGCTTATGTGAAAAAGTTTCAACCTGATAAGCTCAAACCCAAATCGGAGAAGTGCGTCTTCATAGGATACCCAAAAGAAAATGTTGGGTACACCTTCTATCACAGATCCGAAGGCAAGATATTCGTTGCTGAGAAAGGATCCTTTCTAGAGAAGGAGTTTCTCTCAAAAGAAGTGAGTGGGAGGAAAGTAGAACTTGATGAGGTAACTGTACCTGCTCCCTTATTGGAAAGTAGTTCATCACAGAAATCTGTTCCTGTGACTACTACACCAATTAGTGAGGAAGCTAATGATGATGATCATGTAACTTCAGATCAAGTTACTACCGAACCTCGTAGGTAAACCAGAGTGAGATCCGCACCAGATTGGTACTGTAATCTTGTTCTGGAGGTCATGTTACTTGACCATGACGAACCTACGAACTATGAGGAAGCGATGATGAGCCCAGATTCCGCGAAATGGCTTGAGGCCATGAAATCTGAGATGAGATCCATGTATGAGAACAAAGTATGGACTTTGATTGACTTGCCCAATGATCGGCGAGCCATTGAGATTAAATGGATCTTCAAGAGGAAGACGGACGCTGATAGTAGTGTTACTATCTACAAAGCTAGAATTGTCACAGAAGGTTTTCGACAAGTTTAAGGTGTTGACTACGATGAGAGTTTCTCACTCGTATCTATGCTTAAGTTTGTCCGAATCATGTTAGCAATTGCCGCATTTTATGAAATCTGGCAAATGGATAAACAAAACTGCATTCCTTAATGGATTTATTAAAGAACAGTTGTATATGATGCAACCAGAAGGTTTTTCAATCCTAAAGGTGCTAACAAAAATATGCAAGCTCCAGCGATCCATCTATGGACTGGTGCAAGCATCTCGGAGTTGGAATATACGCTTTGATAAGTTGATCAAAGGATATAGTTTTATACAGACTTGCGGTGAAGCCTGTATTTACAAGAAAGTGAGTGGGAGCACTACAACATTTTTGATAAGTATATGTGTATGACATATTGTTGATCGGAAATAATGTAGAATTATTATGCAAAGCATAAAGTAGTGTTTGAAAGGAGTTTTTCAAAGACCTCGGAGAAGCTGCTTACATATTGAGCATCAAGATCTATAGAGATAGATCAAGACGCTTGATAAGTTTTTTCAATGAGTACATACCTTGACAAGATTTAGAAGTAGTTCAAAATGGAACAGTCAAAGAAAGAGTTCTTGCCTGTGTTACAAGGTGTGAAATTGAGTAAGACTCAAAGCCCGACCATGGCAGAAGATAGAAAGAGAATGAAAGTCATTCCCTATGCCTTGGCCATAGGTTCTATAAAGTATGCCATGCTGTGTACCAGATCTATTGTATACCCTACACTGATTTTGGCAAGGGAGTACAATAGTGATCTAGGAGTAGATCACTGGACAGCGGTCAAAATTATCCTGAGTGGAATAAGGATATGTTTCTCAATTGTGGAGGTGACAAAAAGGTTCGTCGTAAAGGGTTACGTCAATGCAAATTTTGACACTCATCCAGATGACTCTAAGTCTCAATCTGGATACATATTGAAAGTGGGAGCAATTAGCTAGAGTAGCTCCGTGTAGGGCATTGTTGACATAGAAATTTGCAAAATACATACGGATCTAAATGTGGCAGACCCGTTGACTAAACTTCTCTCACAAGCAAAACATGATCACACCTTAGTACTCTTTGGGTGTTAATCACATAGCGATGTGAACTGGATTATTGACTCTAGTAAACCCTTTGGGTGTTGGTCACATGACGATGTGAACTATGGGTGTTAATCACATGGTGATGTGAACTATTGGTATTATATCACATGGTGATGTGAACTAGATTATTGACTCTATTGCAAGTGGGAGACTGAAGGAAATATGACCTAGAGGCAATAATAAAGTTATTATTTATTTCCTTATATCATGATAAATTTTATTATTCATGCTATAATTGTATTAACCGGAAACATAATACATGTGTGAATACATAGACAAACAGAGTGTCACTAGTATGCCTCTACTTGACTAGCTCGTGAATCAAAGATGGTTATGTTTCCTAATCATGGACAAAGAGTTGTTATTTGATCACTTCATTAGGAGAATGATGTGATTGACTTGACCCATTCCGTTAGCTTAGCACTCGATCGTTTAGTATGTTGCTACTGCTTTCTTCATGACTTATACATGTTCCTATGACTATGAGATTATGCAACTCCCGTTTACCGGAGGAACACTTTGTGTGCTACCAAACGTCACAACGTAACTGGGTGATTACAAAGGTGCTCTACAGGTGTCTCTGAAGGTACTTGTTGGGTTGGTGTATTTCGAGATTAGGATTTTTCACTCTGATTGTCGGAGAGGTATCTCTGGGCCCACTCAGTAATGCACATCACTATAAGCCTTGCAAGCACTGTAACTAATGAGTTAGTTGCGGGATGATGTATTACGGAACGACTAAATAGACTTACCGGTAACGAGATTGAACTAGGTATTGAGATACCGACGATCGAATCTCGGGCAAGTAACACACTGATGACAAAGGGAACAACGTATGTTGTTATGCGGTTTGACCGATAAAGATCTTCGTAGAATATGTGGGAGCCAATATGAGCATCCAGGTTCCGCTATTGGTTATTGACCAGAGACGTGTCTCGGTCATGTCTACATTGTTCTCGAACCCGTAGGGTCCGCACGCTTGAAGTTCGATGACGGTTATATTATGAGTTTATGTGTTTTGATGTACCGAAGGTAGTTCGGAGTCCCGGATGAGATCGGGGACATGACGAGGAGTCTCGAAATGGTCGATATGTAAATATCGATATATTGGACGACTATATTCGGACATCGGAAAGGTTCCGAGTGATTCGGGTATTTTTCGGAGTACCGGAGAGTTACGGGAATTCGCCGGGGAGTATATGGGCCTTATTGGGCTTTAGGGGAAAGAGAGAGGAGAGGCTGCGCGCACCCCCAAGGCCTAGTCCGAATTGGACTAGGGAGAGGGGCTGCGCCCCTCCTTCCTACTCATCTCTCTCCCCTTTCCTTGACTCCTACTCCTACTACTTGGAAGGGGGGGAATCCTACTCCCGGTGGGAGTAGGACTCCTCCCAGGGCGCGACATAGAGAGGGCCGGCCCTCCCCCTCCTCCACTCCTTTATATACAGGGAGGGGGGCACCCCTTGGAGACACAACAATTGATCATTGATCTTTTAGTCGTGTGCGGTGCCCCCCTCCACCATAGTCCACCTCGATAATAACGTAGCGGTGCTTAGGCGAAGCCCTGTGTCGGTAGAACATCATCATCGTCACCACGCCGTCGTGCTGACGAAACTCTCCCTCAACACTCGGCTTGATCGGAGTTTGAGGGACGTCATCGCGCTGAATGTGTGCTGAACTCGGAGGTGTCGTGCGTCCGGTACTTGATCGGTCGGATCGTGAAGACGTACGACTACATCAACCGCATTGTGCTAACGCTTCCGCTTTCGGTCTACGAGGGTACGTGGACACACTCTCCCCTCTCGTTGCTATGCATCACCATGATCTTGCATGTGCGTAGGAAAATTTTGAAATTACTACGTTCCCCAACAGCAGCCTTGGACGAACCCATGGCCAAGTTGTTGAGTGTGGTGCGGTGGCCGTCTGTCGGCGGCGGGGAAGCAGATCCGAGGCGGCGAACGACGGCGTAGCGGGAACAGCTCTGGTGCGTTGGACGGTTGCGACAGTGGAGCGGCAGCAGTGAGGCGCAGGACGGCGTGGTCGGAGTGGTTCTGGTATGGCGCACGTCGGCGTCGGCGTCGTGGAGGCAGCTCTACCTCGGCTTCAGCTGCTATGTCCTTGAGGGCGTTGCGGTTTTGCGTTGGACGACGACGTCAGGGTACCGGCTCCGGCGTGATGGAGTTGGGCGGCGGTGGATTGGGCGCTATGGGGTGGAGGACGAAGGAGGCTAGGGTTTCACGGCTGGTGGAGAGGGCGTTTTGGCGCCCATGGAGTATGAATGGGGAAACGGAGGGAGGCGGGGAACTAAGGAGGAACAATGTTTCGGTTTGGGACGCGCTTGTTTGAAATTTGGGGAAAGTTAGAAACTTTGCCCCAATCTAAAATTTTGGACATATTGCGGGTTGGGGGTAGGACAGTAATCTCAGGTGTACAAATTGTGGGCGGGATAAATTTCGGCCGAGCGCATGGGTGTTTAGGCGCCCACCGCGTATGAATGCTTCTCGGAGGCGGTTGAGCCTGGCGTCTTGGTGAAGTTACAAACCTACCCTGGTTTAAACCTTTGGACATCGGGCCGATAGGCTACACGGGCCAGAGTCAGGACAGTAATTTCCTACCACCAAACATTAGTCTAGCGCGGTTTCGGGTGACCAGGGGCCTATTTGGCGCTTCGTTCAATATTGGGAGCAAAAGCATTTGATGGGGAACGTAGTAATTTCAAAAAATTTCCTACGCACACGCAAGATCATGGTGATGCATAGCAACAAGAGGGGAGAGTGTTGTCCACGTACCCTCGTAGACCGAAAGCGGAAGCGTTAACACAACGCGGTTGATGTAGTCGTACGTCTTCACGATCCGACCGATCAAGTACCGAACGCACGGCACCTCCGAGTTCAGCACACATTCAGCTCGATGACGTCCCTCGAACTCCGATCCAGCCAAGTGTTGAGGGAGAGTTTTGTCAGCACGACAGCGTGGTGACAATGATGATGTTCTACCGATGCAGGGCTTCGCCAAAGCACCGCTACGATATTATCGAGGTGTAATATGGTGGAGGGGGGCACCGCACACGGCTAAGAGATCAATGATCAATTGTGTGTCGAGAGGTGCCCCCTGCCCCCGTATATAAAGGAGCAAGGGGGAGGCCGCCGGCCAAGGGAGGAGAGGCGCACCAGGAGGAGTCCTACTCCTACCGGGAGTAGGACTCCCCCCCTTTTCCATGTTGGACTAGGAGAGGAAGGGGGAAAAGGTGGAGGGGAGGAAGGAAGGGGGGCGCCCCCCCCCTCTCCTTGTCCTATTCGGACTGGGGGGGAGGGGGGCGCGGCCCTGCCCTGGCCTCCTCTCCTCTCTTCCACCTAGGCCCACTAAGGCCCATTAAGTTACCGGGGGGGGGGGGTTCCGGTAACCTCCCGGTACTCCGGAAAAATCCCGATTTCACCCGGAACACTTCCGATGTCCAAACATAGGCTTCCAATATATCAATCCTTATGTCTCGACCATTTCGAGACTCCTCGTCATGTCCGTGATCACATCCGGGACTCCGAACAACCTTCGGTACATCAAAACATATAAACTCATAATATAACTGTCATCGTAACGTTAAGCGTGGGGACCCTACGGGTTCGAGAACTATGTAGACATGACCGAGATACCTCTCCGGTCAATAACCAATAGCGGAACCTGGATGCTCATATTGTTCCTACATATTCTACGAAGATCTTTATCGGTCAGACCGCATAACAACATACGTTGTTCCCTTTGTCATCGGTATGTTACTTGCCCGAGATTCGATCGTCGGTATCTCGATACCTAGTTCAATCTCGTTACCGGCAAGTCTCTTTACTCGTTCCGTAATACATCATCCCGCAAATAACTCATTAGTCACAATGCTTGCAAGGCTTATAGTGATGTGTATTACTGAGTGGGCCCAGAGATACCTCTCTGACAATCGGAGTGACAAATCCTAATCTCGAAATACGTCAACCCAACAAGTACCTTTGGAGACACCTGTAGAGCACCTTTATAATCACCCAGTTACGTTGTGACGTTTGGTAGCACACAAAGTGTTCCTCCGGTAAACGGGAGTTGCATAATCTCATAGTCACAGGAACATGTATAAGTCATGAAGAAAGCAATAGCAACATACTAAACGATCGAGTGCTAAGCTAACGGAATGGGTCAAGTCAATCACATCATTCTCCTAATGATGTGATCTCGTTAGTCAAATGACAACCCATGTCAATGGCTAGGAAACTTAACCATCTTTGATCAACGAGCTAGTCAAGTAGAGGCATACTAGTGACACTCTGTTTGTCTATGTATTCACACATGTATTATGTTTCCGGTTAATACAATTCTAGCATGAATAATAAACATTTATCATGATATAAGGAAATAAATAATAACTTTATTATTGCCTCTAGGGCATATTTCCTTCAGTCTCCCACTTGCACTAGAGTCAATAATCTAGTTCACATCGCCATGTGATTTAACATCAATAATTCACATCACCATGTGATTAACACCCATAGTTCACATTGTCATGTGACCAACACCCAAAGGGTTTACTAGAGTCAATAATCTCACATCGCTATGTGATTAACACCCAAAGAGTACTAAGGTCTGATCATGATTTGCTTGTGAGATAATTTTAGTCAACGGGTCTGTCACATTCAGATCCGTAAGTATTTTGCAAATTTCTATGTCTACAATGCTCTACACGGAGCTACTCTAGCTAATTGCTCCCACTTTCAATATGTATCTAGACCGAGACTTAGAGTCATCTAGATTAGTGTCAAAACTTGCATCGACGTAACCCTTTACGACGAACCTTTTGTCACTTCCATAATCGAGAAACATATCCTTATTCCACTAAGGATAATTTTGACCGCTGTCCAGTGATCTACTCCTAGATCACTATTGTACTCCCTTGCCAAAATCAGTGTAGGGTATACAATAGATCTGGTACATAGCATGGCATACTTTATAGAACCTATGGCCAAGGCATAGGGAATGACTTTCATTCTCTTTCTATCTTCTGCCGTGGTCGGGCTTTGAGTCTTACTCAATTTCACACCTTGTAACACATGCAAGAACTCTTTCTTTGACTGTTCTATGTTGAACTACTTCAAAATCTTGTTAAGGTATGTACTCATTGAAAAAACTTATCAAGCGTCTTGATCTATCTCTATAGATCTTGATGCTCAATATGTAAGCAGCTTCACCGAGGTCTTTCATTGAAAAACTCCTTTCAAACACTCCTTTATGCTTTGCAGAATAATTCTACATTATTTCCGATCAACAATATGTCATTCACATATACTTATCAGAAATGTTGTAGTGCTCCCACTCACTTTCTTGTAAATACAGGCTTCACCGCAAATCTGTATAAAACTATATCCTTTGATCAACTTATCAAAGCGTATATTCCAACTCCGAGATGCTTGCACCAGTCCATAGATGGATCGCTGGAGCTTGCATATTTTGTTAGCACTTTTAGGATTGACAAAACCTCCCGGTTGCATCATATACAACTCTTCTTTAATAAATCCATTAAGGAATGCAGTTTTGTTTATCCATTTGCCATATTTCATAAAATGGGGCAATTGCTAACATGATTCAGACAGACTTAAGCATAGATACGAGTGATAAACTCTCATTGTAGTCAACACCTTGAACTTGTCGAAAACCTTTTTGCGACAATTCTAGCTTTGTAGACAGTAACACTACTATCACTGTCTGTCTTCCTCTTGAAGATCCATTTATTTTTTATGGCTCGCCGATCATTGGGTAAGTCAATCAAAGTCCATACTTAGTTCTCATACATGGATCCCATCTCAGATTTCATGGCCTAAAGCCATTTTGCGGAATCTGGGATCACCATCGCTTCTTCATAGTTCGTAGGTTCGTCATGGTCTAGTAACATAACCTCCAGAACAGGATTACCGTACCACTCTGGTGCGGATCTTACTCTGGTTGACCTACGAGGTTCAGTAACAACTTGATCTGAAGTTTCATGATCATCATCATTAACTTCCTCACTAATTGGTGTAGGTGTCACAGGAACCGGTTTCTGTGATGAACTATTTTCCAATAAGCGATGAGGTACAGTTACCTCATCAAGTTCTACTTTCCTCCCACTCACTTCTTTCGAGAGAAACTCCTTCTCTAGAAAAGATCCATTCTTAGCAACGAATGTCTTGCCTTCGGATCTGTGATAGAGGGTGTACCCAACTGTCTCCTTTGGGTATCCTATGAAGACACATTTCTCCGATTTGGGTTTGAGCTTATCAGGATGAAACTTTTTCACATAAGCATCGCAACCCCAAACTTTAAGAAATGACAACTTTGGTTTCTTGCCAAACCACAGTTCATAAGATGTCGTCTCAACGGATTTAGATGGTACCCTATTTAACGTGAATGTAGCTGTCTCTAATGCATAACCCCAAAACGATAGTGGTAGATCGGTAAGAGACATCATATCTTGCACCATATCTAATAAAGTACGGTTACGATGTTCGGACACACCATTACACTGTGGTGTTCCAGGTGGCGTGAGTAGTGAAACTATTTCACATTGTTTTTACTGAAGGCCAAACTCGTAACTCAAATACTCTTCTCCACGATCAGATCGTAGAAACTTTATTTTCTTGTTACGATGATTTTCCACTTCACTCTGAAATTATATGAACTTTTCAAATGTTTCAGACTTCTGTTTCATTAAGTAGATATACCCATATCTGCTCAAATCATCTGTGAAGATCAGAAATTAATGATACCTGCTACGAGCCTCAATATTCATCGGACCGCATACATCTGTATGTATGATTTCCAACAAATCTGTTGCTCTCTCCATAGTTCCGGAGAACGGCGTATTAGTCATCTTGCCCATGAGGCACGGTTCACAAGCATCAAGTGATTCATAATCAAGTGATTCCAAAATCCCATCAGTATGGAGTTTCTTCATGCGCTGTACACCAATATGACCTAAACGGCAGTGCCACAAATAAGTTGCACTATCATTATTAACTTTGCATCTTTTGGCTTCATTATTATGAATATGTGTATCACTACGATCGAGATCCAACAAACCATTTTATTGGGTGTATGACCATAGAAGGTTTTATTCATGTAAACAGAACAACAATTATTCTCTAATTTAAATGAATAACCGTATTGCAAAAAACATGATCAAATCATATTCATGCTCAACGCAAACACCAAATAACACTTATTTAGGTTCAACACTAATCCCGAAAGTATAGGGAGTGTGCGATGATGATCATATCAATCTTGGAACCACTTCCAATACACATCGTCACTTCATCCTTAACTAGTTTATGTTCATGCAACTCCCGTTTCGAGTTACTACTCTTTAGCAACTATACCAGTATCAAATACTGAGGGGTTGCTATAAACACTAGTAAGTACACATCAATAACATGTATATCCAATATACCTTTGTTCACTTTGCCATCCTTCTTATCCACCAAATACTTGGGGCAGTTCCGCTTCCAGTGACCAGTCCCTTTGCAGTAGAAGCACTTAGTCTCAGGCTTAGGTACAGACTTGGGCTTCTTCACTTGAGTAGCAACTTGCTTGCCGTTCTTTTTGAAGTTCCCCTTCTATCCCTTTGCCCTTTTCTTGAAACTAGTGGTCTTGTTAACCATCAACACTTGATGCTCTTTCTTGATTTCTACCTTCGTCGATTTCAGCATCGCGAAGAGCTCGGGAATTACTTTCGTCATCCCTTACATACTATAGTTCATCACGAAGTTCTACTAACTTGGTGATGGTGACTAGAGAATTCTGTCAATCACTATTTTATCTGGTAGATTAACTCCCACTTGATTCAAGCGATTGTAGTACCCAGACAATCTGAGCACATGCTCACTGCTTGAGCTATTCTCCTCCATCTTTTAGCTATAGAACTTGTTGGAGACTTCATATCTCTCAACTCGGGTATTTGCTTGAAATATTAACTTCAACTCCTGGAACATCTCATATGGTCCATGACGTTCAAAACGTCTTTGAAGTCCCGATTCTAAGCCGTTAAGCATGGTGCACTAAACTATCAAGTAGTCATCATATTGAGCTAGCCAAACGTTCATAACGTCTGCATCTGCTCCTGTAATAGGTCTGTCACCTAGCGGTGCATCAAGGACATAATTCTTCTGTGCAGCAATGAGGATAATCCTCAGATCACGGATCCAATCCGCATCTTTGCTACTAACATCTTTCAACATAATTTTTTCTAGGAACATATCAAAAATAAACACAGGGAAGCAACAACGCGAGCTATTGATCTACAACATAATTTGCAAAAATACTATCAGGACTAAGTTCATGATAAATTTAAGTTCAATTAATCATATTACTTAAGAACTCCCACTTAGATAGACATCCTCTAATCCTCTAAGTGATCACGTGATCCATATCAACTAAACCATGTCCGATCATCACGTGAGATGGAGTAGTTTCAACGGTGAACATCACTATGTTGATCATATCTACTATATGATTCACGCTCGACCTTTCGGTCTCCGTGTTCCGAGGCCATATCTGCATATGCTAGGCTCGTCAAGTTTAACCTGAGTATTCCGCGTGTGCAACTGTTTTGCACCCGTTGTATTTGAACGTAGAGCCTATCACACCCGATCATCACGTGGTGTCTCAGCACGAAGAACTTTCGCAACGGTGCATACTCAGGGAGAACACTTTGATCTTGAAATTTTAGTGAGAGATCATCTTATAATGCTACCGTCAATCAAAGCATGATAGGATGCATAAAAGATAAACATCACATGCAATCAATATAAGTGATATGATATGGCCATCATCATCTTGTGCTTGTGATATCCATCTCCGAAGCACCGTCATGATCACCATCGTCACCGGCGCGACACCTTGATCTCCATCGTAGTATCGTTGTCGTCTCGCCAACTATTGCTTTTACGACTATCGCTACCGCTTAGTGATAAAGTAAAACAATTACATGGCGATTGCATTGCATACAATAAAGCTACAACCATATGGCTCCTGCCAGTTGCCGATAACTCGGTTACAAAACATGATCATCTCATACAATAAAATAAAGCATCATGTCTTGACCATATCACATCACAACATGCCCTGCAAAAACAAGTTAGACGTCCTCTACTTTGTTGTTGCAAGTTTTACGTGGCTGCTACGGGCTTAGCAAGAACCGTTCTTACCTACGCATCAAAACCACAACGGTAGTTTTTCAAGTTGGTGCTGTTTTAACCTTCGCAAGGACCGGGCGTAGCCACACTCGGTTCCACTAAAGTGAGAGAGACAGACACCCGCCAGTCACCTTTAAGCAACGAGTGCTCGCAACGGTGAAACCAATCTCGCGGATGCGTACGCGTAATGTCGGTCCGGGCCGCTTCATCTCACAATACCGCTGAACCAAAATATGACATGCTGGTAAGCAGTATGACTTATATCGCCCACAACTCACTTGTGTTCTACTCGTGCATATAACATCAACGCATAAAACCAGGCTCGGAAGCCACTGATGGGGAACGTAGTGATTTCAAAAAAATTCCTACGCACACGCAAGATCATGGTGATGCATAGGAATGAGAGGGGAGGGTGTTGTCCACCTACCTTCGTAGACCGAAAGCGGAAGCGTTAACACAACGCAGTTGATGTAGTCGTACGTCTTCACGATCCGACCGATCAAGTACCGAACGCACGGCACCTCCGAGTTCAGCACACGTTCAGCTCGATGACGTCCCTCGAACTCCGGTCCAGCCGAGTGTTGATGGAGAGTTTCGTCAGCACGACGGCGTGGTGACAATGATGATGTTCTACCGACGCAGGGCTTCGCCTAAGCACCGCTACGATATTATCGAGGTGTAATATGGTGGAGGGGGGCACCGCACACGGCTAAGAGATCAATGATCAATTGTGTGTCGAGAGGTGCCCCCCTGCCCCCGTATATAAAGGAGCAAGGGGGAGGCCGCCGGCCAAGGGAGGAGAGGCGCGCCAGGAGGAGTCCTACTCCTACCGGGAGTAGGACTCCCCCCTTTTCCATGTTGGACTAGGAGAGGAAGGGGGAAAAGGTGGAGGGGAGGAAGGAAGGGGGGCGCCGCCCCCCTCTCCTTGTCCTATTCGGACTGGGGGGGGGGGAGGGGCGCGCGGCCCTGCCCTGGCCTCCTCTCCTCTCTTCCACCTAGGCCCACTAAGGCCCATTAAGTTACCGGGGGGTTTCCGGTAACCTCCCGGTACTCCGGAAAAATCCCGATTTCACCCGGAACACTTCCGATGTCCAAACATAGGCTTCCAATATATCAATCTTTATGTCTCGACCATTTAGAGATTCCTCGTCATGTCCGTGATCACATCCGGGACTCCGAACAACCTTCGGTACATCAAAACATATAAACTCATAATATAACTGTCATCGTAACGTTAAGCGTGCGGATCCTACGGGTTCGAGAACTATGTAGACATCACCGAGACACCTCTCCGGTCAATAACCAATAGCGGAACCTAGATGCTCATATTGGTTCCTACATATTCTACGAAGATCTTTATCGGCCAGACCACATAACAACATACGTTGTTCCCTTTGTCATCGGTATGTTACTTGCCCGAGATTCGATCGCCGGTATCTCGATACCTAGTTCAATCTCGTTACCGGCAAGTCTCTTTACTCGTTCCGTAATACATCATCCCGCAACTAACTCATTAGTCACAATGCTTGCAAGGCTTATAGTGATGTGTATTACTGAGTGGGCCCTGAGATACCTCTCCGACAATCGGAGTGACAAATCCTAATCTCGAAATACGCCAACCCAACAAGTACCTTTGGAGACACTTGTAGAGCACCTTTATAATCACCCAGTTACATTGTGACGTTTGGTAGCACACAAAGTGTTCCTCGGTAAACGGGAGTTGCATAATCTCATAGTCATAGGAACATGTATAAGTCATGAAGAAAGCAATAGCAACATACTAAACGATCGAGTGCTAAGCTAACGGAATGGGTCAAGTCAATCACATCATTCTCCTAATGATGTGATCTCGTTAATCAAATGACAACCCATGTCAATGGCTAGGAAACTTAACCATCTTTGATCAACGAGCTAGTCAAGTAGAGGCATACTAGTGACACTCTGTTTGTCTATGTATTCACACATGTACTATGTTTCCGGTTAATACAATTCTAGCATGAATAATAAACATTTATCATGATATAAGGAAATAAATAATAACTTTATTATTGCCTCTAGGGCATATTTCCTTCAGCATTAACGTTTTCGGTTCTCTTGATTTGAACATTCAGGATTTGTCAAACTTCACAAATCTTTACTCTTGAAAATCCTAAAGCTACGATTATTTTGGAATGGAGGTGGTACATTTGAATATACATTGTACACGAGTATATATTAAAAAATATGCAACTTACCTCAGTTCATGCATGGTTCCAGATATAATCTCCTTGGTTGCAAAAAAAAGTTAGACACGCGTATGAATATATATAGCCTGTTCAAACGCACAACAAAGATTGATGCCCCCTTTTACATCTGATTTACAAATGCCATTGTCGGAGTAAATGGCCACGGGTAGCCTAACCGACTCCCCCTGGCCCTTCAAAAATTGTCGGGCCATTCGAGCCTGCAAGCATCCAGAGCATGGAGCCGCCTTCCTCCGGCCGGCTATCCCTAGGGCCGACTACCAGAAGGCGACCCGACCTCAGAAACCTCCTCCAAAGAAAGCTACGAGATGGCCGACTCCAGGAAGTCGGCCCCAAGAGGACCGACTCCCAGAAGCCGGCCAAGACTGCATCCACATAACGGTGATAAGACGGGGCGTGGCCGCAGTACAGCCCACTACCCCCGAATCCCGGAACCCGCATGGCCACAGGGCGCCGTGCGGGTCAGCCACCCCCGTCCGGCGCGGCACTGTAGCCATGTTAACCTCAACGTCACCCACGACAGGTGCCAGTACGGCCCGCGGGCGGCGGGCCCTTTAGCCAGAGAGACGCTCGAAGGCGGCCCGGCCTCCCCTAGTCGGCCGGGGGCGTAGCCGGCTCCCAATAGCCGGCTACCTCCCTCCCTCGAAACATGTGCCTCATTAAGGAGACAAGACGAGGTGAGGCTACAGTGAGAGCCCGCAGGGCGGCGGCACTGTGGCCATGCTTACCTCGACAAAGCCCTCGTCATCAGGGGCGAGGCAATAGTAACCAGCCGCCGACAAGGCCCCCAAGCGGTGGGACCGGCCTGTCGGCCAAGATGCCGGCAGCCGGCAGGACCCACCAGTCGGCGGGCCCCCAATGGCCGGCGGAGAAGCCGGCGAACACGGACACTGACGGCTGGGACCCGTGCCCAGCCGGATTACCATTGTACCCCAGGGGGGGTAGGCCTATATAAACCCCCCGGGACACCCATGCAAAGGGTTGATCTCACAGAGTTTCACACACCACCTAGAGAGAAAAGGAGAGCTAGCCTTGCCCTTCTTCTTCCTCTAGCCAGACAGCTCAAGGAGCACTTGTAGCTACTTGTATTGATCTAGTGATCATGCGGAGACCCCGCAGAGCAGGACTAGGGGTATTATCTCCACGGAGAGCCCCGAACCTGGGTAAGATCCGCCAGCGTGCATGTCTTCGCCTCATCCCGTTTCCAGGCACCGGCGACGTCTTACTGGCTCCCACAATCATAAGCCACCCGTTGGCATATGTCGCACCTACCACCCGACATTTGGCGCCCACCGTGGGGCCAGGTGCACCATCGTCTGGAGACCTGTTCTGGACGGGAACCCTTTTCCTCCCCCGCGAGCACAGCCAGCCTGCTACACCCGATGACGCTTGCCCCGACGCGCTGCAAGGCGTTGACGACGCCTGCGCAGCGAGCTGCCTCGCCGATCTTCTTGGCGAGACTCACATCTCCGACGAGCCCGCGTCCAACACGGGCACGGACTACCCCGAGAGTCGCCTCGTCAGCCTCCTCGACCAACTTCACGTCTCCAGCGAGCTTGCTGTAGACTTGGAGTCGGTCGGCTCCACCGACCCGATGCTTGTCGACTCCGACACGGCATCGCTCGATGCCTACCCCTCCGACGTGGTAGTCTTCAACGACCCTCTCCCCCGAGCTGACAGCGGCAGCAGCGCTGTTACTGAGGTGCTGGTCATCAGCCACGTCGCCGACTCGGGCGAGAACGCGCACGACGCCCTACAAGCGGCGATGCATGACTTGTCCGTCCCCATCCCGGCCGACGCCGACGCTGAGACCCTGGAGGCACGCCGCCTTGCCCTCATCGCGGAGGGCCAGAAGATAGCCTCCATGAGACGCCTCACCGAGGCTCACCAGCGCGAAGTCGACCGCGCCGCCTTCGGTACGCCGCCTCATGGCGGGCCGAGCCGAGCCGGCCTCGTCAAGAAGTGCGGCGCGGCCATCGCCAGCATGCTGGGGGCAGACCGCCCCGTCTACGCCACACCGCTCGAGAATCAGCGAGCCGCTCAGGCGGCCGCTGAAGAGCTAAATGGGCTGGGGGCTGATGAGCTCCCCTACATGACAAGGTGCATCTAGCAGCTGATCGACGCGGCCGCGGAACGGCATGAAGTCGGCGCCCGCGCTGAGAGTCCTCCCCTACACCGAGAGTACGCCGCGACATCCCGATCGCCGACTACGAGCGGCGCCCGCGCAAGGAAAGGCAAGGAGCCGGCTGCTAGCCGCAGCCGGACCCGGATCACCATCGAGCGCGACGCGGAAGGCCGCTCTCGAGCAGTGGAGCGCCAAGGCAATCCGCCTCCTTCCCCGCCTCGGGGGGAGAGATATCCCACCCCGCCACCTATCACACATCTGACTCTCGGTGGCCGACTAGGCCACCGCGAAGGAGTCGGCGAGAACGACGCCCGCCACCGGATCGACCGCCTAGCTCGATCCCTGGCGCTAGAAGAAGAAGACGATGTCGGCCCGCCATGCTTTGGCCCCCGCATCCGCGACGAGCCCTTCCCCAAAGGGTTTTCGCTCCCTAGAGACACGCCCAAGTACAACGGCTCTGTGAAGCCGGAAGATTGGCTCATCGACTACTCCACCGCTGTCAGCATAGCGAACGGCAACATGCGTGTAGCTGTAAAGTACGTCCCTCTCATGCTGCAAGGCACGGCACGCACTTGGCTCAACAGCCTCAAGCCCTACAGCGTCAACAGCTGGCTGGACTTCACGGAAGTCTTCGTCCGCAACTTCACCAGCACGTACAAGCGGCCTCCCAAGCCCCGCCAGCTCTCCCTATGCGTCCAAGGGCCCGACGAGTCGACCCGCGACTACCTCATGCGGTGGGCCGAGCTCCGCAACTCCTGCGAGGGGGTGCACGAGGTGCAGGCCATCGAATACTTCACCGCCGGGTGCCGAGAAGGCACCCTCCTCAAGCACCGACTCCTCTGCGATGAGCCGGCTACCCTCGACGAGCTGCTGGTCATTGTAGACAAGTACGCCACAGCTGACTCCTCGATGAAGACCGAGCTCCGAGTAGGCGCCTCTGGGAAGGTGCTCGCCCCGGCTCTTAAGACGCCGGCTGGCGACTCCAATCGGCGCCCCTACCAGAACGACCACAAGCGCAAGGCCCCTATGCCGCCTTCCACTAGTCGGCAGGTGGCCACGGTCGAAGATGAGCAGCCCGAAGAGCGGCCCGCTCCCAAGAAGAAGGGCGGCAGGCCGGCTTGGCAGCCGGCCTTCTCCTACAAGCAGACTCTCGATGCCCCCTGCAAGTTCCACAACGGCACGAAGCCATCCAACCACACGACCTGAAAGTGCCACTGGCTCACCCGGATCTCCAAGGGCGAGGGGCTGGTGCCGCCTCCGCCTCCCGGCCCGCCGCTTCCAGCCCCCCAGCAGCCGGCTGCTCGACCAGCAGTCGGAGCCATTCAAGATGAGTTCCCTGATGAGCACGCCGCCTACGTCGTCTTCACGAGCCAGGTTGAAGACAAGCGCAGCCGGCGCCGATAGCACCAAGAGGTCAACGCAGTCGCCTCCAGCAGCCCCGAGTTCATGCATTGGTCCGAAAGGCCTATCAACTGGAGCCGGGCCGATCACCCAGAGGTGATGCCGTCCCCTGGCTCCTACGCATTGGTGTTGGATGTCACTCTCGCAACAGAGAGGCGGGCTGCCCGATTCTCCTGCGTTCTGATTGATGGCGGGAGTAGTATCAACATACTGTACCGCGACACCATGGAGAAGTTGAACCTCAAGGCGAAGCAGCTCATGCCGAGCCGGACCGTTTTCCATGGCATCGTACCCGGCCTGTCCTGTTCCCCGATCGGCAAGATCAAGATGGATGTTCTCTTCGGAGACAAGGATCATTTTCGCCGAGAAGCGATCTGGTTCGAGGTAGTGGATCTGGAAAGCCCTTACCACGCTTTGCTCGGCCGACCTGCTCTAGCCAAGTTCATGGTTGTGCCCCACTACGCCTACCTGAAGATGAAGATGCTGAGCTCAAAGGGGATCATCACAGTGGCCGGCGACTACAAGAAGTCCATCGAGTGTGCTGCAGCCAGCAGCCGACTGGCTGAGTCCCTCGTACTGGCAGAAGAGAAGAAGATGCTGGATCGAGTTGTGGCCATGGCCGGCAAGTAGCCGGCCTTTTCCCCCAACCCCAAGGAATATGATGCGCATGGCTCCTTCCAGCCGGCCAAGGAGACGAAGAAGATACCTCTGGACCCGGAGAACCCGGAGAGGTTTGCAGTCATTGGTGCAAATCTGGACAGTAAATAGGAAGGCGAGCTCGTCGACTTCCTTCGTGAGAATCGAGACATTTTTGCATGGTCCCCAAAAGACATGCCGGGTGTTCCGAAGGATTTCGCCGAGCACAAATTACACGTCCGAGCGGATGCGAAGCCGGTCAAGCAGCCCCTCCGCAGACTGTCAGAAGAGAAGAGAAGAATCGTAGGAGAAGAGATAGCCCGGCTCCTTGCCGCCGGCTTTATTATGGAAGTGTTTTTACCAGAGTGGCTTGCCAACCCAGTCTTGGTGTTGAAGAAGAATAGCAAATGGCGTATGTGTATAGACTACACTAGCCTCAACAAGGCCTGCCCCAAAGATCCGTTTGCTCTGCCATGAATTGATCAAGTAATAGACTCCACAGCCGGATGCGAGCTGTTGAGTTTTTTGGATGCCTACTCAGGATACCACCAGATAAAACTGGACCCAGCAGATCGCCTGAAGACCGCCTTCACCACACCATTCGGAGCTTTCTATTACCTGACTATGACATTCGGCTTGAGGAATCCGGTGCCACTTTTCAGCATTGCATGCAGAAATGCCTCCTCAAGCAACTCGGCAGAAATGCCCACGTCTACGTAGACGATATTGTGGTGAAGACAGAAAAGCGCGGCACCCTGCTGGAAGACCTCAAAGAAACATTTGCCAACTTGCGCCGATTCCAGGTCAAGCTCAACCCCGAGAAATGCGTGTTTGGAGTACCAGCCGGCCAGCTTCTAGGCTTTCTGGTCTCTGAACGCGGCATTGAGTGCAACCCTGTGAAGATCAAGGCCATTGAGAGAATGGAGATTCCCACCAAGTTGCGAGACGTTCAGAAGTTCACCGGGTGCCTGGCCTCCCTAAACCGCTTTATCAGCTGGCTAGGAGAGAAGGCTCTCCCCCTGTACCGACTCATGAAGAAATCCACTCATTTCGAGTGGAATGACCAAGCAGACCAAGCCTTCCATGAGTTGAAGAAGATGCTGACCACTCCACCTGTCCTGGCGGCGCCGACTGAGAAGGAGCCCATGCTCCTGTACATTGCCGCAACTAGCCGAGTGGTCAGTACAGTCGTCGTGGTCCAGCGCCCAGAAGAAGGCCGAGCCCAGCTAGTCCAGAGGCCGGTATATTATCTAAGCGAAGTACTATCCAGCTCAAAGCAAAACTACCCACACTACCAGAAGATGTGCTATGGAGTATACTTCGCCGCCAAGAAATTGAAGCCCTACTTTCAAGAGCATCCCATCACGGTCGTGTGCACCGCCCCGCTTGCCGAGATCATAGGCAGCCGGGATGCATCCGGCCGGGTGGCTAAATGGGCCATTGCGCTGGCATATTACACAATCTTCTATCAGCCCCGCACCGCCATGAAATCCCAAGCATTGGCCGACTTCCTCGTCGACTGGGCCGAGACCCAGTACCTACCGCCGGCTCCCGACTCCACTCATTGGCGGATGCACTTCGACGGGTCCAAGATGCGCACCGGCTTGGGAGCCGGCATCGTCCTCACCTCTCCCAAAGGCGACAAGCTCAGATACACGCTGCAAATCCATTTTGCCGCCTCCAACAACATGGCTGAGTACGAGGCGCTCATACACGGGCTCCGGCTAGCCAAAGAGCTCGGCATACGCTGGATCCTGTGTTATGGCGACTCGGACTTGGTGGTCCAGCAGTCGTCTGGCGACTGGGACGCCAAGGATGCAAACATGGCGAGCTATCGATTCCTCGTCCAGCAGATTAGTGGATACTTTGAAGGGTGCGAGTTCCTTCACGTGCCACGGGCCGACAACGACCAAGCAGATGCCCTGGCATGGATCGGCTCCACCCGACAGGCTATACCAACCGGTGTCTCTCTCCAGCGCCTCCTCAAGCCGTCTATCAAGCCGTCTCCAGAATTAGACTCTATCTTCATACCGCCCGCCCCTGACGCGGCCGGATCCGACTGGAGGAACCCAGCAGGCGGCTCGAGGACTTCGACAAGCGACCCGGGGACTGCTGTAGTTGCACCCGGCCCGGGGACTTCAGAACCCGGCCCGGGGACTGCAGCAGTCGGCCCGGGGACTGCAGCAGTCGGCCCGGGGACTGCTGTAGTCGCACCCGGCCCGGGGACTTCAGAACCCGGCCCGGGGACTACAGCGACACAAGAAGCGGTGGCCGACTCCAACTCCCCACCACCCAACCCACCCACCCGAGTCACAGTGGCCGTACTAACAGTAGAAGAAGTCACAGCTCCATCATGGGCCCAGCCCATCCTCAACCTCATAGTCAACAGAGAGCTGCCGACTGATGAGATCTCGGCAAGACTAGTGCAACGCCGAGCCGGAGCATATGCAATAATAAACAGAGAACTTGTCAAGCGCAGCGTCACTGGAGTCTTCCAGCGCTGCGTCGAGCCAGAGAAAGGTGTAGCAATCCTCAAGGATATCCACCAAGGCGAATGCGGCCACCACGCAGCCTCAAGATCACTTGTGGCCAAAGCTTTCCGCCATGGTTTCTTCTGGCCGACTGCTTTGGAAGACGCCAAAGAGATAGTCAAATGCTGCAAAGGATGCCAAGTCTTCAGTTCCAAGCAACACCTGCCGGCTTCTGCACTCAAGACCATCCCCCTCACCTGGGCCTTTGCCGTTTGGGGGCTGGACATGGTGGGCCCATTCAAGACAGCCCGCGGCGGCATGACACATCTGCTTGTCGCCGTGGACAAATTTACCAAGTGGATTGAAGCGAAGCCGATCAAGAAGCTGAACGGGCCGACTGCCGTGACATTCATCGCAGACACAACTACTCGGTATGGTGTGCCACACAGCATCATCACCGACAACGGCACAAATTTTGCCAAGGGAGCACTGGCACGTTTCTGCGCGACATAGGGCATCCGACTGGACTTAGCGTCCGTTGCCCACCCGCAGTCAAACGGCCAGGTCGAGCGAGCAAACGGACTCATCCTCTCCGGCATCAAGCCCCGACTGGTCGTACCACTGGAGCGATCGGCCGGCTGCTGGCTCGATGAGCTGCCGGCTGTCCTCTGGAGTCTGCGTACTACCCCAAACAAGTCAACCTGCTGGAAGGCCAAGGAAGCGCGAGAAGACGACGTCGACCTACTGGAAGAAGGCCGGCTGTTAGCACTCAGCCGGTCCGCCATCTACCAGCAGGGCTTGCGCCGTTACCACAACCGAAAGGTCAAGCCAACATCTTTCCAAGAGGGCGACCTTGTGCTTCGGCTGATCCAGCGAACAGCCGGCCAGCACAAGCTCTCGGCCCCTTGGGAAGGCCCTTTCGTCATCAGCAAGGCACTAGGCAACGACTCCTACTACCTGATCGACGCACAAAAACCAAGAGCACGCAAGAGGGATGATTCCGGCAAGGAGTCGGAGCGACCATGGAACGCGAACCTCCTGAGAAGATTTTACAGTTGAAAGCAGTATGTACCACGCTACCGTTTTTTATTAAATATGAGACAAATGGGTCCCCCGAGGAGCACTCGGGGACTGCCCTCCTTTATCTATGAATGACGAGCGTCATACTCATGAATGTATTATTACATTTAATTTTCTGTCTGGCATCGGGTTCGACTAGTCGGCCCGGGGACTGGCCGCCTTAAGTTATATTAAAAGTTCTACCTGAAGTCAGACAAGTAGTGTGCCGGCACCCGAGCCCTCTCTTGTTGAAAGTCGCAGCTCGAAGAACCGACTGTCCGACTAGCAAGAGCCAAAGGCAGAAAGGATGCCCACACGAAAAACGGCTAAGGACTAACGAACTTATATAATGCAAAGACGGCCTCCGACCACGCCTACCGGCTGTCGAAACAGCCGGCTGGCCGGCCTCCCAATCACTTCGCTATAATCCAACAAAGCTAGAGTACTTGCCCTCCCAAGCACTTCCCTAGCCACAGATTGCAGAGCAGCTGGGCGGCTGGGAAGGCAGCAACCAAGGGAGGGCGGCAAAGGAAACAGCGGAAGGATGAAAAGCAAAGAACAAAGGAAAGCCAAACGCATGCATAATTATATTTACACATAAGGCCCCAAACAGGCCGGCAGTCAATATAGTTCGAATACACCCCCAGTGGGTGGAATTGTGCAAACTTAACAAAACACTATTCCAAGAATGGTGAAACAGGAAAGTAGAGGCAGCAGACTAGACTAAGGGCGCAGCAGGCGAGCCGGGCTGGTCGGGGGAGACGGTGCCACCGGCTGGAGGAGTGGCTGGCTGGCGGGTCTCGGCTTGATCATCGCTGGTTGCAGGCGGTGCACCCACGCGTGCCTTGTTGCTGAAGGCACGGTCAAGCTGAGGCTGACCGGCCGCTCCACCATCTGGCACAGCGTCTTCACCCTCCTCCTCCTCCTCGCCCTCATCGCTGGAGTCGATCTCCTCCGCCGAGTCCTCACCGTCTGCCGGGTTCAGCCCGAACCACTCCTCCGGCTGGGCAACGCCGTTGTCGTCCACCTCAGGAGCGAAGGCGCTGGTGTCGGTGTAATCGGCAATCGCCGAAGCCCGCTGGATGATAGCCGGCCGCGCCGGCTCCAGCTCTGTGTCGGCCTCCTGCCGCCAGGTGGCCAGCTGGTCCAGACTCAGCTCGGGATACCAGGCCTTGGCGAACTCCAGCGCCCGCCTGGCGCCGGACCAAGCCACAGAAGCCTTCCAGGCCTCGAAGCGGCCGACCGCCACCTCCAGCCAGTCGGCAGTCCGACTCGGGGTGCGGGGAATCACCTCACCAGGCCAGAGAGCGGCCAACACCTGCGCCCCAACACGCTGAAGCCGGCAGAGCATGAGATGAGCCGGCTGGAGGCGGGCCTGAATCGCCAAGAGCTGCTCCTCCATCGACCGGCGAGCGTTTGGCGCGATCTCGGCGCCAGCCTGCCTGCGTGCCTCGCGGTGGGCCTCGACGACCTGGTTGGCGGCGGTAGAGTAGCCAGGGAAGTACTCTGCGCAAGGAAGAAAGAGAAAGAAGAGAAAAACACCAAGTCAGAAAATGAGCTAAACGGCAAGCGGCAAGCAAGGACGAAGAAGAAGGCGGCCTACCGTCAACCAAGTCTTCGATCT